>NC_017849.1:4269794-4869794 GCF_000002495.2 Pyricularia oryzae 70-15 | reverse complement strand
GGTGGACAGCCCGCAGCAGGGCGCGAGGCGGCGTAGCAGGGTTCAGCGGGTGAGCAAGGGGGGGGGGTTTACTACTGGCAGCCGGGGGAGCCTGGTAGGCTGGGGTGAAACAGGACGTGGGGTAGGAAGTAACAGGCCGGCCTAGCTGGGGAGTGGGCGGTTGCGCTTGTGGGACCCGTTGCGTCGCTCAATTGTCGGGTCCAAAAAGAGATAATTTAATAAAATAAAATATGATGAAAAAAAAGTCAGGCTGGGTCTGCGTGACGATTAAAGGGCGTGGATGCAAGATGTGATGTGGCTTGATTGTATCCGATGTTTTGCTGCTGTCCGGCCTGTTGTTTCTTTTTCCCTGTGTCTGTCTATTCTTATTCTTGTTGAGAGTGTAACCAGGCGTGGTGCCTGTGTTTTGTTCGTTTGTGACTTGACTGACTGCCTGCCTGTCTGTCTGTCTGTCTGTCTGAATTTCGTCTCAATTGTTATTTTCTTCTTCTTTTTCTTTCCCTTGGCTATACCAACTGACTGTTAAAAAAAGTCACCAACCCCGGCAAATGTTAACAGGGGTTCTCAGGCAAGCAACTTGTGGCGGGCGATGACGGAACGCCGGGCACGACGGAACCAACAAATTGCGTGCTTGCTCTAGGTAGGTAGTGCAATCCAATGTATGTCTGGAATTGGCTTGGTTTCGACTTCTGGTCCTGTAGCTGGTTTCAATGCGAGCTAGCTAGGGGACGCGCAGAAAATATGGCAGCTGACCACGGATTTTCGTGGGATTTTGATGGGGGGTCGGGGGTTTCCCAGGTCGGGGGTCCAAGGTACAAAGTCCCACAGGTACCGTGCCTAGTCAGGTCGGGTACTTTGAACAACCAAGGTACCGTAGGCACCTATAGATAGGTTCCTAACTCCCTACAATAATACCTAGATACCTGGCTGTAGGTATCCAAACAAGCGGGTTGGTTGATAGGGATTGGGGGAGGGGCAGCTGTCTTGTAGGTTCTCAGCCGCTAAAGACCTAGGCGGTCTTGATTTTCCTCGTCCCTCAAATGGAGGCTCCCGAATGGCGGGTTGAAGTAAAGTGGGCACCTCCGTTTGTTTAGACTAGTAACCGGCAGGCAAAAAAAAGTCACCAAGTACCTCGCAAGGTAGTAAGGCAGATCATCAACCGACTTGGATCTCAAGGGAGTACCTAGGAGTCGAGGGCCTTCAAGATGATTATGGTGATGATGATCGATCAGGAATCAATTAATCTTGCCTTCTTGTTTTCCTGTCGGTAGTCTTGCTGATCCTATTGATGGTCCCGGCTGCTTGGGAGTCTTGTTGATGCACAACGAACGGCACACAAGATCTCAGTCAACTACCAATCGGTTGGTGTTTTCCAAACCAACGTCCTGCAAGACGTTGGACGAGTCGTAGTCGAGAGTCTGAAGCGGATCTTGGTGTCGATCTCTATAACTCTGCCTCTCCGCTGCTGCGGCCGCGTTGTATTCGGAGCGGTGTCTCTTCTGGGTCGTTGGATATGAATAGGCAATTCATCCGAGGGGTGTGGGTGAGGTCACCGAGCTTAAGTTGGATAGTCAGGTGTCTGCTTTACTTCTGTTTTTGTCTACTTCCTTGCTCAAAGATGGGATTGGAATCAACTGAAAGAAGAGAAGAAAGGTTCCGGTACCGTTTATCTGATCAACTGTCAAGGTACCAAAATTCTAAGAATTAGTTGGTCTGAGGTGAGAACTACAGACAACAATAGGAAATTGCTCCAGTTTATACCATGTTCGTAACATATTAGTAAAGGCCCGAGTTCAGATATGACTCCTCGTGCTCCTCGGCCATGATTGCAAAATCCCCGAAACTTTTTTTTTCTCCCCTAACGGCGTGCCCGATCGGCTGTCGATAACCTTTGCTATCTCCAGCTCATGGCTCGCCAGGTACCACAATTTTACGATAAACCCTTGAGTTGGGGCCCGTTCCTGGTGGAGAAGCTGAAGGAGTTTATCGGTGGGGGATTGACGCCCAGCCGAAAGCGGAGCGCCTGATCTCCCCATGCCGCACGGGGAATTGAGCCAATCACGTCATTTCTTTGGGTGTCGTGATACCGAGATGTCCACTGCCCCGCATTGGCTCGCTTCGGTTTTTTTTTCTTTTTCTTTTTGTTCCTCGTCCCTTCTGGTTGCTAAGCTCTGGTTCCTGGTGATAGTGCACGGGATAAAAAAAAAAGGACAGTACCGCCAATAAAGCCGGTCTCGCCACCGTTGCGCGCCTTCTCAGACTTATTAGAGATGGCGAGACGGTCCGGTGTTTGTTTGTTTTGACATGAAAGCGGTGTGTATTTGCGGTGAACTTGACTTGTCAGTCCTTCTTTGCTGATGTATCGTACATCTGGGGGTTTTCGTTTTTCTCATTCCCGCTGAATAACATGACTCCAAGTATTGAGTCGCAAATACAGGAAATTTTATGTATTACTTCGTATACAAACACTAAAAGATGGGGGCTACTGCCCTGAATTTTCAGGGTTCCACGCTGGTCGATCCAAGTCCAATGGGGTTGTATGACCGGCACACACGGTGTTGACGGTGACTGCAAAGCCGCATCCGGCCGATAGAAAAAATAAAAAAGGGGGGGCCACCGGACATCCCAAGACGGTGGAGATCCCGGCGGGGAAGAAGAAAATAAAAGAGCGGGTGATAGGCAGTGATACGTGTGAAGGAGGCACATAAACGCATGTTTTTGGGCGCCCCCAGGGTAAGAAGTGGAGGGTGTGCTTGATCTACAGGCCACAGCTGGCTCGGTGATGTCCCACGTTGTTAATGAAAAGGGCCACAGTTGGTTCAATTGGGTTTGTCCAGCCGAGAAGAAAAACAACAAAAAATAAAACAAAATTACGACAAGCATGTCCCGGCGCCCCCCGACGTTTTTTATTCTTTCGTCGAAGTATAAAATTAAACAAAAATAGAAAACGAAAATAAAATAAAAATAAAAGACACAAAAGCATACTCATTCACAATTGTGTGGACCAGCGGTCAAACCTATCACCCAAACTCCCAAGACCCCTTCTCGAATCACGTTGCTGCATGTGGAACGGGCTCCTGCAGATTCTGTGCGGAAAGGCGCACATCACAGATATGACGAGCTTTGGTCTGCAGGAATGAACTTAATCCAGTCTGGTTATTACCTCCCACAGTCCGGCCAAACCTCATCAAGTTAGCGAGGGTAGGCAGGCAAGGCAGGTACCTACGGATAACGGTAATCGGTTGCTCTTCGGATATAAACAAGAAATAAAAAAAAAAGGTAATTATCGAGCTGGCGGGGAGGGTCGCACCTTCCTGGGGGGTTCGCATTAGCTAACGAAATCCCATGCTCATTTATGCTGGGCCCCCCAAGGCGTCCCTTCGGCTGGGAAACAGCCCGGCCTTGCAGCTGACAGCAAGATTTATTGACTGGTCATTTTCTTACCCATCCCGCCCGGCTTTGGTGATAGCCACGCACCGATATCCGCACAGCCAAGCCCGCTTTCGTGGCCTGCCGACGCTCATCATTTTGTGAAAATATGCAACAATGATGAGGTACACATATGGGTGGGTATGTGACTATAACAGCTGATGAGACTGTCTAATGCCAGGCACAAGTGGCCCTTGACATTGTGAATAAGTCCAGCTTTTGGTACTTTGTAACTGCACTATACGCAGTAGTAAGGATTTACAACAAACACATCACATACCTACCTAGGTACCTACTCTTGTGCTTGATATCGTATTTCCATGGCTACCCCGCAGTCTTTTGAGGAAGGCTCTGATACACCCCGAGCTGAATAAGCGTCGCCATTGCCTTGTCTTTTGACGAAACAAGGCCGGCCCGACCAAGCTCTGCTTAGAATCTCGTCTAGACTAGCGGCATCTGACTGGAATGATTCTCGACGGAGGCCCCTGTTTTGTTGCTTTCTTTAGTGCGAGACTAGAACTTCGTCTCACATCATCAGCCTGCTTGTATTCATCATCCTTTTTTTTTTTTTTTTTTTTTCCTTCTCCTTATCGTCTCTTTTGCAAATCCCCGTGCCGTTAACAATTTTTTTAGCAACTGTGTCGTGAACCAACAGAGTGGCTGTGGGTTATCTAGTACCCACAAAATAAAAAGTCATTTCCCCAGTTGCAAAAGCAAAAGGCAAGAAAATAGTCCGGTCATTTTTTCTCGAGACCTGTCATCAGGCTTGTGTGATCCATAAGCCAACCCCAAAATTTTTATGGGAGCCCATTCATAGTACCGCCGAAAATGACCTGGTTGCTTTTCCGGAGCTGCTTTTGCACATCAACGGCCCCATTCGCTCGCCGAAAGTGCACGTGGCTTGCGTGCTTATGCAGGTGAAGAGGCGTGAAGGACACCGAGCGGCCGGCGGCGGCCTGTTCACCTTCCACCCTCCGCACCTGACAGGGAACCGCCAACTAACACAAATTGTTTGGCGTTCAATTTGTCTTTTTCTTTTTCTTTTTCTTCTCATCATTGAACCTTGACAGACAAGGAAAACAAGGTACCGATAGCGTCATCCGAGGACGGCATTTAACAGATGTGCGTGTCTCCGTAGCCGTGACAGGGAGAACCCCCCCCCTTCCTCGGCCAGCAACTCGTCATCGTATTCTTTCACCCCCTGACTCTCTTTTTTTGGTGCGCTTGTTACTCAGGCTGGAATCCTTGCCTCGTTTATCAGGGTGCGCTTTTTGCATGATAGGCTTACGGAAAACTGTCCATTTACAGTCTACAAGCGAGGCAGAGAACTGAAAAGAATAATAAAAATAAAAAATTCCCCAATCCCGTCCAATCTAATTGGATTTCCCCCAGCAATCAGGCACGCCAGATACCTGCCGTTCCCATGCCACAACACCCTAAAATGGGTGAGCCAACCTTTTAAACAAACTGGCCCGCGTGGGGGGCCTCGCAGCTCCTTCTTCATTCATGCCTCATTTGTTTTTTTTGTTGCCGTTGTTGTTTTTCCCGCTTTTGTCCAATCTTTCTCTATTCCGTGTCTTGGGATAGGTAGAGCCGAGGCACAAGACGAGAAAAAATTATAGCTGTACGACCAACAAATTATTTGGGAACTTAATATCAGGAACACCGAGTTGCATTGCATGAGAGGGTGCTGCAGCACAAAGTAGCTCTCCTGCAGATGGCTGCGACATCATGAGTGAGAGGGGGGGGGGGGGGGATAGAGAAGAAAAAGAAGAAAAGGTAGGCGTAGCATTCGTGTGTGTGCACGTACCGTCATGGTTACCAAGGCCGACCTACTATTGGCAAAAGGCCACGGTCTTGGTCTTCCTATTACTGCTTACTGCTTATGGATGATGTACCATGAGGCTGTCGAGGCTACGTACGAGGACCAAACAAATCCAACTACCCTTTTTGCCAATGGCCGATGCAAACTCTGAGGGGTTTCCTAGGTAGGGTACGTTATATGACGATGTTATCTATTTTACATCCCGTCCACGAACTACTTAACCGAATAGGTTTCACGGAAACTGCTTATTTGGCCAAGGCTTCTAGAGCCAAGTCTTTTTTTTTTTTTTTTTGTTATTTTCCCTAGTCAAATTGACCAGGATACCAAGAAGGGCAAGATACCAGGATACCAAGAAGGGCAAGATGTGCGGATTTTCGATTGTCACACAAAACTGAAGTCGCTAACAATTATTTTCCATGATGTCGATCGGGGGTCGGTTCGTCATCCTGCATATTCTTCTTTTCCAATTGCTCTCCCGCCTCCTTAAAGCTCCAAAAAGGAAAATCAAACTGCGGGGGCCGATGGAGGCACGTTGGCACGGAAAGGCTTGGACTAAGGTATGGAGAGAGATGGCGTTAGAGATTGAAGCTAGTTTTGCATTGTCAATCAAGTCCAACATTTTTTTCACTCCTTTTATTTCTTTTTTTCGCTCTTTATTCGCGTACCCTTTTCTTCTTCTGCACCATGTGGAAATAAGTAGGCATCCCGCTGCGGGTCGATCCCAGAATGGAAACAAGATGCGCGGGTGAGACTTACAAGGGGGAACAAGCAGTGGGATTAATTGGTTGAATAGGTACAGAGTATAATGACAATGCCGCGAACTTTTGCCGTACTCCGTCGACAAAAAAATGGCATTTGTTACCTGGCCCTGGACTTTGCCCCGAGGCTCTGGGAACGAATGGGCTTTTGGCTTAACGGGAGTCAATTATACCCCACGATAACGAGGTTACAGCATAGGTAAGCTTGCCACTCACTCCCCCTCCTTTTGAGCTTATGTAAAAGTTTGGAAAGGGTGCGTACGAGTACAAAGCCGTCATCAATACCGTCCTTCTCGGCGCACCCTAGAAGTAACAAGTCGGACAGCCAGCTTGCCAGAATCAGGAGGCTGCATATGATGGCTGCACTAGTCTAGAACTTCGCTTCCAAAAGGTGTTAGTTGTTAGCTGTGTTGCTGCCCTGTCCGACACGCAGGGTGTGTCTGTTCAGCCGCTCGCCAACTCCGATGTGCTTTTTTTTTTTTTTTTTTTTCCTACCTCTTCATTTTCTTTTTCTCTGATCCAAAATTTTCTATGTCACTCCTCCGAATCTAGACTTAGCGTGTCGATAATAGTCCCCAAAAAGATCTACGGCCGATCAGCCACATGAGCTGCCCAAAACTTCCAGACCAAACAAACCTGCCTAGCGCGGTCAGACGGTATCCGTTATCGTGGGCGACCCTGGCAACCTGGCAGGCATGCCTCACACGGACCGGTCTTTTTTTTTTTCTGTCGCCTCGCTTCGGGGATTTGATTCGTATCTTGGAGACGGGACGTTCGAGATAAAGAAGCGTAAGAGGATTTGGGAAGCTCACAAAAAAAACTCAGTAAGCGTAAAAATGAAGACCCGGCCCACCAATACTATTTTTGGAACCTACACCTTTGTTTTCGTTATCTACATGACATCTCCGGACCATACTACAACCTCAAGGGTCCAAGGGTCTTTTTTTTTCGGATCATACGTCTTACGTGCTTTGTGCCTAATGTTTGTTTGTGATTGGGATTTAGGCGAAGGTTTTGGGGGGGTGGTTCGGATAGATTTTTCTTCTATTTTTCTTGGCCGTCTAAAAAAGACCACGTATCGATATCGGTAAAGCTAGCAAGAAGCAAGTAAGTCAAAAGAAAAGAAAGAAAGGATCCACGAGGATCCACGAGGATATTCTGACGCTCTACGGACACTTGACAACAACGAGACTTTACCCCAACGCCAAGAGTAGTCCTCGGTTTATTTAATCTATCACCGTCGTGAGAAGAAGTAAAGAAGGGCAAAGAAGAAAAGGCCTAGACCCGTCAGCCACCTATGCGAAGCGCATCAGCTAGCACGCGAAAGTAAAACCAAGAGAAAAAAAAAATACTTCTCCGTAAACCGAACGACGGGGCTTTGACGCCCACCAATCGATGATCGATCGTTTTCCCATCGCCTATCCGTAATGAGATGCTTCTTTTCGTCAAGCAATTTTTCTGATCCTGGGGGAGGGAAACCGCGGGGCGGTTCAAGGGGGATTACTAAAAGGTACTTGCGGCCCTGGTCGTGGGCGTTTTTTAACGCAAGTTGACAACAAGGTATCACAGTAGTAGTCCTCCGTAGTTGGAACAAAGACATGTCAATGAGACATTAGCACGCAATTGGATTGTTGACATGCGTCACACAATGAAACCCCCCCTGCGCTGGAACGTCTTGCATGAAGAGAAAATCGTTACTGAGAAGGTATACAGAATTCATGTCGCCGGCTGCTTTTGGTAGGTAACACTGGTCACACATAGTACTATATTCTTCTTTTACCCTCCTTATTCGGATGGGTAAAATATGGTCATCGTGACAAAATAGACTCGAAATAGCCAGAGTCAAATTGTCGTTTGGTAATGTATTTTGTCATTTTGAGTTGATGGCGTGCGCAGGGAAAAAATCATCAAAAAAATCTCTATGGTGACTGTCAATCAATCACATCATCCACCTCATTCATACCCCCTACCTTTACCAACTTTCCCTCCATCGTGTGTAAAACAGCCATCGTTTGGCGCTCTCGTCATCGCCCGCGACAAGCACACAACCCTTAGCGAGTTACTTTTTTTTTCTTTTTTTTTTCTTTTGGTTAATTATCCACCACCCACTTTCGCTTCCATACTTTTTTGCCACTCGTCAACGCAACCCTGATCTGATCTGATCGGGTCCTGACCTGAGCCCTGAGAGACTCGACCAACCAAGGGAGTATTGACTGCAAATGAAAAAAAAAAAAGAATGATGGGAGCCCAAAGAAGGGAACGAGATTCCGTCCACGCGGGTGACATTCCGATCCAAACCCCCCGGCTCACCGGTGCGGGTATCATACATGAACAACGTCGGTGAAGGGACACGGCAAGACGGGAAGGAGATCTAGAGCAAGAAGTAAAAAGTGAAAATTCTTTTTGTTCCCCATAGTTTCTTCCTTTTTCCTTTTTTCTCTGGTTCTGATGGATCTACTTGCAGCTTGACCCGTCTCCGTCCCGCGCTTGCATCCATCCTCCTTTCCGTTTCTAGTACCGACGTCAACCCCTCATCCTTATTGGCCTTGTCGGGTCGGGGCCGGATTAGCGCCTGTATCTCCATCTCTATGTTAATCACCCTGTTTTTTGTTCGTTTGTTCTTTTGGCCAGACCGCATGTACATGTGAATTGTCGTTATCGCGTTGGTTCCTGTGGACTCAGAAATTTGCGTAAAGATCGTCGTGAACGTGGGGAAATACCTACCCTACAGTGGGCCTTTCCTAGATAATGAGTAAAATATCTGGTACCGCTTAGCAACCTGCCGCCAGCAGTGCCTTGATCTATGAGGTAACAAACAGACTGGCCAAATCATACAGCCATGGCCGCGATGGCTTCAGCACGCTAGACACGATAAGGCCTGGGGAAAGCTGGCTGGAACGCCCATGATATAAAATCATCCAACTGCTCTCGTATCATCGATAGGCGGTGTGCCAAGTTCCGGCGGCGTGGGTGCTTCGCGGAGTTGGAGGCTCTGCGTCCCCGGGTCGGGGGCGGATGGCGTCTCCATCGCCCCGTGGCCAGATGCATCAGGCTCCATCGACTTGGGACTGAGACAAAACTCTTCGTTGTCATCTAAAAAGACCCGCCAAGACCCTCGCTGCAGACCACTCTTTATGCTCGGTAGGAGCGGCATCTCCAACTGACTGACCTGTGGCGTCCAGCCCCGCCTCGGCGGGTCGAATGGTGGAGGAGGACCGCGTGGTGAGAGCGGCGACACTGCGTCGCTATTGCCGTGACTATCCGTCAGGCTCGGTAGGCTGTCGTCTTCCGGCGGCATAGGAGGTCGCCGTTGTGCGCTTTGACTATCGTCTAGTGCTGTGCTGTGACGCCGGTCGATTCCTGCGTCCCTGTTTATCGGAGCTTCTAGATCCCCTGCCTCAGAGTTGGCTACAGATCCCGCAACCAGTTCTATCGGTACAATGGTGCCCTCCAACTCTGCTATCTGTGATGGATCAAAATCCGGGCCTGCCAGAGAGGCTCGACCTTCGGCTAGTGTACCGCTGGGTGGTGTCAGGAAAGGGGACAAGGGCAGGTACGATGATTCCACTGGTGATGAACCTTCTCCCGGCGTTGCGGTGAACTGCATGGGGCCCTCCCATCCTAGTTTCTCTACCCCGTCGGTCTCGAACCTCTGCCCATCCGAACTCAACTCGGCTCCATGGGTGTTTACGGTCCCGCCCCGTTCGCTCATTGGAGCACCTTGATGTTGTTGTTGGTGTTTCCTCTGCCCTGTCTTACGCAGGAGACACAGAGTAACGGTTGTAGCTGAGACGAGCATCGCAATGAGCGTGATCACTGCGCCTATCGCAATGCCAGCGATCTGTCCTGCATTCATCGGTGTTGCTTTCGGCTGGTCGGTCGAAGCAAGAATAGATCGGGTCGGTGACCGTGTCGCACTCAGAACTGGCCCGGTCCGCGTTATGACGACGCCCAGGTCCGGGTTGTTCCATCCACGACTTGGTTGCGTCACAGTGGCTCCGCCAGTAGAATCGCCGCCGATGACTGAGACCACACGGCTGGGCACCGCGTTAGGCACTTCCTGAGCCTTGTATATCTGCCATGGATCGTGCGCCCCGAAGTCGAGGTTATGGGTGCCCCATTGAGTCGGGGTGTCGCAATCCTGCGTCAGCGGAAACGTGCCACCGATAATCAACATCTGCCCACCTCCTGCTCCGCTGTACTCATCATTGCTCCGTGGCGGCACCATGTTGCATGTCAAACTGTGATGGGGGTATTTGCCTGTGCCGTTGCGATCCCCTGGCTCGAGCTTGGTCCATGTGAAGCTAGGGATGGAAAGAACGTAAACATCGTCGAAGCCGGCTTGTTTGTCCGGCGCAATGCCCACCCCGCCATAGAGAAAGATGTTGTAGCTTGATCTGTCCGCGGTCCAGGTAAACATCCATACAGAACCGCCGACGCATGTCAGGCACGTCACCAGTGGCATCCTGGATATACCACTTTGCGTTGATGATATCCAGGAGAATTATTTTGGCAAGAGACTGCCCTTGAATAGCCGTGCCGTTTCCAGACAAGTCGGTTATCCCCCCCACGTACACCAGTATGCCGCCATCGGCAGCAGGAATGAAGACCATTGAACCTTCTGCTCGCGGGATGTCGTCGGGGCCGGTGTCATTGCTCCAGCTGTTTGAATCGTAATCGTATGTCACCAGATACGAGGATGCGGCAGGAAGGCCTCCCCAGCCCGGAATAGTTGCATTGGACATCCATCCACCGTAGTAATCTATTATTCAAGAACTATGTTAAGCACGGGACCTGGCCGGACGGACTTTTGCGACTACTCACACCCTGTTCCCGTCCTGGAAACACCGACACCGGCACCGTATGCTAGACGCTGGATGCCAATGCTAGAGGGACCGAACGAATCCCAACTGTCATGCAGCACGTCGTATGACCACAGCTCGAATGAGTTCAGTCGCTCCGAGGCATCGTTGATGGCCCCGCCGTACAGATAGAAACGTTTGTTCACGTCATCTGCCCATAGCACTCCACCGCTGACTTGGGGTATGCTTTCGTTTTTCGAGAGGTTAGCATACAGTTGAGGCATACCACTGGGGCTGCTAGAATCGAGATCTTGGTACAGTAACCAAGAGTCTAATGTCTCCATGTCAGCAAGGCCTGCCCCCTGTATCTTTGACCTCGAGCTTTCCACCGACCTGGCCTATTGCATTGTGCTTACTTGATTTGTTGGCTGGGTACTGAGACATGGGGCTCCAGTTGATGAAGCCGCCATCAATATAAAGCTTGCGGTCGATGACGGCCGTTTGATGCCCAAATCTGCGGCAAAAATTCCTGACCGGATCATGTTGCTGGCTGGAGATTTGTACCAGGAAGAACAAGACCGAATACAACCGGTGTGTGAAACCTGGGCCTCGCCCGCCCTGAAGCCATGTCGAGGATATCATGCCTTAATTCCCATTTGATGTCCGAGTTTCCTGCCGCATTTGCATGTTGGCAGCTGCCTCTAGAATAGTTTACCTGGGGGAAAAGTGTGATCAATCACAAAGGAAAAGGCTCGGAGCCGAGCGTAGGTATGTGGAGTTTAACAAGACAGACAGACAGAAAAACGGCGTTAGGAACTACCCGCTCAAAGTGCCGCACAGTCACGAGCAATAAGTTTATCTACAAGAGCTAGACACCGGGGACGCAGGCTGGAGTCTACCGGTACGTACCGGGGCTTAGAACTAGGTTAGGAGGAGGCTTGGGTCTTGTACTCACGGTAAGGAACAAGCTGCGCCCACTGGACTAGCAGCCCCGGCACAACCGGACAGTAGATATTTTAGCTACCGTACTTCATTCGTATTGGACAGTGCTTCGGAAGCGTATTTGAAAAGGCTGGCGCTAGAAAATAGTATGAACCACTGCCTCGGGTTGAACACTAAAGGACAAGAGGGCGAAGATGAGGTCTTGGAGGTGTATTGGGTATTACACACTTGTGTAAACCGGGCAGAACAACTTAAGCTGCCTTGAGACAAAATGAACAAAGTTAAACGCCCATTCCAAAGGATCCAGGGCCAGCAGCGCGCCGCTGCAGGAGGCAAGGCGAGAGCCCTCGACGCTAAGTAAAACAAGTTTTGCACTTCAGTAGCTAATCAGTCAAGGAGAGCGAGTAGATGCTGTCAATCGAGTCTCGCCTGGCCTGGAGGCGCCACTAGGACACCATTGCCCAGCAATATGCACTGAAAGTTTGAGCAGTCCGGAACCTTTCCACTGGGCTTAGACAGTCGAATACTGATCCAAGGATCACGACTTCTCGGACCATCCGCGGATATAGTCAATCGATGATCGACTGTTACAATGCCGAAAACCAATGCCGAAAACCAAGGCCAAAACCCAGGGCCGAGAACCAACACACAATTAGTGTTGTGCAAGTGCCAGGGGACTTTGTTCTGTAATAAATAAATCAAGGTTTGTTGGCTCCAGGGCTTGAACCGACCTGGAAACATTACGTTGGTGTCGTAACTGTTTGCTTCAAGTAGTGTCGCCGGCGGACACCAGCCTCTCTCTGCGAGAACCCGACATCAAGTTGAACATTAATCAAACTCGATCCTAGTGAAGATCTGGCCTACTATTTCCCAGCAATTCATCATTTGATCTGTCATCTAGGACGATGATTTAGGTATTGTGTGACATGGTGTCGCTTGAAGTCGAACTTTGCGGGTGGTAGCGATGCAGGGTAAGTTGACTCCAGCCTGCCTCGAAAGAGAAACGACTTCTCCTTGGTCGGCTGGATGATCTTTGATGTATGTGGTAGCTTATTTATGCCACAAATAATCTTCAGTGGTCGGCGGCGCGAAATCAATACCTCTATGCTCCGAAATTGGTTTTCGTGGGAAATATAGAAAAATAAAATAAATTAATGAATGTGATGTGCTTGTAGATTTGAGTTCACTCATGAGGCAGGACTCAGGAGTAATTACAGGGAACATTTGTGGGGCTGCTCCTCTGCCATCAGTGGATAGTCCGAAGGCGACGACATTCTTTGGTGCTCGTGCAAGCGTGAATTTACGTAGTATTCATTAACTCTTCACCATCACAACTTTTCCCCGCCAACACAACCCGGCCTTCAGGATACTGGCAACAACACAGACTATTGAGGTCTGCCGACTAGAAACCCGATTAACAAATCTATAAAAGGAGATACAAAAATGAGCGACAGTACACCAACCGAAGCAGCGGTTGCCGAATCAAATACCGCCGGCAACGAGGCCACAACAAACAGCGACAAGGCATCCCCAGAGACAACCACCACAAGCACAACGGAGCCGGGGAACACGGCCAAGACGGCAGCGGCGGAGCGCATGGCCCGCTTCCGCGCGCTGCAGGCACGCGCCAAGACGTCATCGGACCAGAACCTCAAGGCGGCGACGGCCGAGTCGCGGCGGGAGGCGTCGGACCCCTCGCAGCTGACGGCGCTGCACCGGCGGCACGCCATCGCGTCGCACAAGATCCTCAAGGCGGATGTGGAGGAGAGCGGCGGCGACTTTGAGCGCAAGCGGGCCTGGGACTGGACGGCCGAGGAGAGCGAGCGGTGGGACAAGCGCGTCAAGAAGAAGGAGGCGGCGCGCGACAACAACGCCTTCCAGGACTACAGGCACGAGGCCGAAAAGATTTACAAGCGCCAGCTCAAAAACATGCCGCCCGACATGGAGCGCTACGCAAAGGACAAGATGGCCGCCATCGACAAGGCCGCGGCCGCGGGGACGCTGGACATCGTCGAGACGGAGGACGGCGAGCTCATCGCCGTCGATCGCGCGGGCACATTTTACTCCACCACCGACTCTACCGACTTTGCCAAGAACAAGCCCGACAAGGAGGCCATAGACAGGCTGGTCAACGATATGAAGAAGGCCGAGGACGTCGCGGCCAAGAAGAGGAAGGCCCGCATGGCCAAGAACGGAGAGGATGACGACGTCACATATATCAACGACAAGAACAAGCAGTTCAACCAAAAGCTGGCAAGGTTCTACAACAAGTACACGGCGGAGATCAGAGAAAGTTTCGAGCGCGGCACGATGATATGAGCCTATGGAGCTTCGTTTCCTTCCTTTTTTGTTCTTTCTTCCCAGAAATATTTTACTATTACCTCATGGCGACAGGTTGGGATGGCGTATTGGATGACTGGAATTATGGCGTAAAGCAGGCTCATTGGCCGGCAAGAGATTAGACGGGTATCTAATAATACATGGTGTACAACATGGCCCAACTCTGCTTCAAGGTCCACCTGAATGTGTTACTTCACAGCATGCCTTTCCTCCAGCCTTTATTGGCCAGCTCCTCGATTTCGGCCACCTCGATTGGGCCCCGGACATCCTCCTCGCTCAAAGCTTCAATCACTGCGGCGGCCACATCCTCTGCCTTGAGCGGCTTGATGGCTGCTGCACCCAGAAAGTTCCCAAAGACCCCACCGGTGGTCCGGTTGAACAATGTACCGAGACCCGTAAGCGCCGCCATGGGGACCGTGAAAAGCCTGGAAGTGTCGTACAAAAATGGCGCCCGGATGAAGACGCTGCGCATCCTGGGGAACTCGCTGGCTATGGTGCTTTCCGCCTCGCGCTTGGTGCTGAGGTACCTGGCCGGGAGCACGGGGGCGTTCCCGGCCGCCGAGATGTAAGCAAAGGCACCGACGTTCGCCTTGGAGGCTTCCCTGGCAAGCGTGATGGCGCTGTCGCGGTTCATCATCTCGTAGGTCAGCTGGCGGGGATCCGAGGGGGGTTTCGCCGCAAAGGCCTTCTTCAGCCCCTGGACGGGGTTCTCCCTCCCGGATATGGCGCCCTTGTAGTCGGCCTCGAGCAGGATGCCCATGCTGTGCACGACGTAGTCGGCTCCCTTCACCAGGGGAGCCCAGGCCTCTGGCTGAAAGATGTCGGCCCGCTCCCAGCTGACCTGGTGAGCCCACGGAGGCGGGGATGCCGTTGGTCCCACCGATGCCCAGTGCGGTTCACCTGAGCGGCTGTTTTGAGGCTTAGATGTCAGCTGGATGATGTTCAATGGAAGGTTTGAGAACAGCTGAAGAAACCGGTGAAGCAGGCATCAGCATGTCTTGAGAATTTTAAAAATCACTTGCCTTATTGAAATAACATCCCAACCTCTTGTGACACCGTATTTGCAAATTCTTGATCCGAGAAAGCCGTTGCCTCCGCAGACGACCAGCCGTTTGGCTGCAGCTTTAGCAGCAGACATTTTAGAGATGATAATGAAGGATGGATACACTGGTACACGCTTTTAGGCTTGACAGGAATTGAAACGACCTCAATGATCCTGGCTGCTCAATCAAATAGGGCAAAGTGTCTGAGCGTAGGTACACCGAAAATAAAGAAAAGGAGACTGAGAGTGAGTGTGAATGTTTATGGTCTACGTCATGGCGGCATCTACTTGACTTCGAGCTAGAATTACTGTGAAATTCACAAGGCTGACAGCTCACTGACAAGCCTCCAACGTGAGTTTGAATGAAAATGGGGCGATTGAGACGCGCCACCCCACAAATTCCATCATCGTAACAAATCGGAGCTTCTCGAACAGTGCAAATGCTGCTTAATTAGCATGGACCGCGACCCCCCACTTTGGCAATCCAACAGGGTGCTCAGGTGCGTTTACAGCAGAGGGTGAGGCTGCGATTTTCTTTTCGCATTCCCGCAAGGCGAAAACCGCAGGGCCATATCACATTCACTATTCTCCCCCAACCATGGCACCACAGAACAACCTGGGCAAGCGCGTCAAGGGCACCTCGGTACACCGGCCATTTATTTACGGGACCACGGCGAAACCGTTTGACGATGAAAAGAATCCCAAGCCGCCCGGCGTACCCGACGACCACACGCACTCGTGGCAGGTCTTTGTCAAGGGTGTCGAGGACACCGATGTGACCTACTGGCTGAAGCGGGTGCAGTTCAAGCTGCACGAATCCATCCCGAACCACATACGAAGTACGTTTTTTTTTTTTTTTTTTTTTTTTTTGTGGCGCCAGCTTTTCGCTTTCTTGCGCCCCGATGGGTTTCCGATTGCTAACCCAAAACCTTAAAATCGTGCCAGTGGTCGACAGCGAACCCGGAAAAGCATTCGTGGTTAACGAGACAGGGTGGGGCGAGTTCGAGATCGCGATAAAGCTCTACTACGTGCCCGAATCGGGCGAGAAGCCGCAGACGCTGTACCACCACCTGCGCTTGCATCCGTACGGGCGGACCGACGCCGAAAAGGACGCCATGCGCGCGTCGGGCGAGGTCACGGCCTGGACCTACGAGGAGCAGATCTTCAACGAGCCCTACGAGGTCTTTTACGACGTCCTGACCAGCGGTGCCCTGCCGACCACGGCCGCCGGCGCCAACCGCGGCAAGGGCAAGGGCTCCGCGCCCGCCGTCGGCGGGGTGCGGACCGAGGGAGGGGTGCTCGAGAGGAGCGCCATGATCCCGTTGAGCAACAGGCCCGGGCAGCCTTTCAGCCGCGACACGGAGCAGCTCGAGGTCGAGAGGCTCAAGAAAGCTCAGGAGAAGGCACAGGCGCTGATGAGCACGCTGCAGACTCAGCTGAAGAATAAAGAGGCTGCTCTGCAGAAGTTAAGGAAGCAGACAGCTTCCGCAAAATGATGCTTGGTGGTTGGTGGTATGATAGAAGCGACTTGATGGAGATCATATTTCTGGCATTGTCTTGGGCGCATGGCGTTTCGGTGGGATTGGGGAAAAAAGATACCAACCTTGATGAATAGGTAGGAATTGTTATTTTATTGTTTTAATACAACAGGAACTTAGTGTTTGCTCGTCTATGGAGCAGCTCTTTTTATATATATATTAACTATACTAAGAGTCAAAAGAAGTATTGCTACGACAACAGACAGTCTGTCTTCTGCTGCGGCTTTTCATTGCTCAAATAGTAGCCCTGTTCCTGCAGCTCTAGCTCCATGTCCCTCCAGTAGTCAAGTTTGGTAGTCTGGTCCTTCAGGTCCAAATCTCCCAGCCTTGCTTCCACCTTCTCAATGCTACTACCCTGGCGAGAGAGTCGAACATAGCAAGTACAGTCGCGTAGCGTCATGGCGAGGCCCAGCTTGAACTGGTCTTTGGGTTCCAAGACACCAGTGCTATCATTGGATACCTGAGCATCGTGGAGATGCGGGAGCAGGGTGTTTTCCCGAAGCCACTTTTCCAGCGTGATCGCCGCCGGCGAGCCTGATGAAATACCCAGACCCTTGGTAATGAACTCCTTGACCCGTGCCATCGACACTTCGCCGGCTCTGTCCATAAAGCGCAGAGGACAGAGAATCGAATCACCGGTGCCCTTTTTGTTGTTTCTGTAGGCCTCTCGCGCGCAGTTGCGACATCTGGTGGCATCCTTGGGCGCAGTGGGCGACTGCTCCAGCCACTTTGGCTTGAACTCTATGAGTATCTCGTTGTCGTTCCCTGCGTGCAAGTTGCATGAGCACTAATCTAGTTCTTCCAGGGGTAGCACCGGGAGATAGAGGAAAAAAATATTAATGACCGGGGATGCATATGAGAACACGAGTAAGACTAACTTGGACGCATATCATGTATCAACATTGCAGTGCGAATGTCAGTTTTGATCTTAGTCCCCTTCATCTTTGATTTTCGTTGTCCCTTGGTTTCGGCTGCCTCGAGTTCACTCCTCAGCCTAACCAATATGTCATCTTGTCCCTCAATTTTGACAAGGTACTGAGGGACTAGATCCCTCGACTCAAACAATGGATAGACGTTCTCGCACCAATGCTTGTGAATTTCTTCATGGTCCCCCGTCACATCTTTGGGTACCCGGATAAGCAAGTCACGCATCGAGTCCTGAGCCTCGGGGAAGCTAAAGACAACGTTTGCCATTCCCTCACCGACATATTTGACCGCACTTCCCAACCCTGTCGGGAAGGCTTGCACTTCGGGTGAGTGGCGCAGGGTGTGGATAGCTTGGGCCATGTTGAATACAGTACCAGAGACTCGCAGATGGCTATGGTTTTTCTGTTGATGTGACTGTTTGTTTGTTTATTTGTAGTTGAGACAGCCAACAACCGTATTGGTATTCAATTTGTCGCACGCGGTTGTTGATATGTGGTTGTTATTGACAATGACAAATGACTCTCAAGGCCGCCGCTAAACAGCTTGGGATGGAATTAAATGTATCCTGAACATAGCATGGATTGGTGACCCTAAAGCGATGGTGGCTGCAGCGAGACAAAACAGGTTTCAAGGGTCAAGGGCAGGAACAACCTGTCGGTGAGCAGGAATTGTGCAAAATTGATCTGACAAGCCGCGAGGGCAGGTAGGCGTTCAGCTGGGTGTCTGTCTGTCTTTGACACTTGCCTCAATTGACATTTGATGACATGGATGCATTTGATTCCAATCTTACCTTACCCTTGGTTATCGGATATGCGCCTTATGACTAGGTCTAGGTCTAGGTCCTCATTGATGGCTGGGTGGCTTTAAGCCATAAAAGAAGATCAAAGCCGCTCTTTCACTTACCTTGTCTTTTCTTCTCAATACATACATAGATACATAGGTACCTAACTAAATATAGTGTTAGTATTGTTGAGAGAAACGCACCTCGATTACTTCTACCAGTAGTATGTTGTTGTTATACGCTCCTTGCTCAACCCTGGTTCTCATCCCATCCCTTTTCTCCCCAGAGCTTGTAACCGTGGTACGGTACTCACCCCTTTATTTGCCGGGTTTGTTGTTCCCCACCCTCAAAGACAAGTCGCATCTAAAGCCTTCGACTACCTGTACACGCTACTAGTCTAGGTAGTTCTAGGCACCTACCTGACCTATGGACGAGACATGATTGAAACCCTTGGATGAGAACCCTTTCAAAACTTTTAAATGACATGCCTTTGAATGCAATTTTTGCATGCATCAATTAAACACATTTTCCGGGGAAAGGATAACTAACTGACTAGGTAGGCATTTGACAATGCCAATTCAAAGCGTCCCACCCGTCGATGTCATAGTGCATTGACCGAGGCGATGACGGGCTAATTACTACTATAACCAACGAGTAAGTCTTGCTTGCAGCTTGCTTGCGCTTGTGGGCGACCCGGCCCTGACCCCGCTTCTGCGCCGTTGCATTTTTCCACATTTTTCGTCGACAGGGACCTTCCGAGTTCCCGTGTCCCCGAGGCACGCGACAGAAAGTCACGAGCAAAAAGTTAAGAAAAAAAATGTTTGTTTTGGTCTATGCAAAGCCGTAGCAAGCACATGCAAGCCCTAGACCTAGACCCTGAAGATGTGCTAGCTTGTCTCGTTCCTATCCCAACGTGTACCTAAATCATAGTAATATTGCCTAAAACAACTCTACAAAAAGTCGCAACAGGTGATTCAACCGGCAGTGGTGTGGCGATGGATGGGATGATGAGCGCTTTGTTTGCTAAAGCCGGATCAGCTGTCAATCGCGACCTCCTATGACCTTATCATATGTAATATTTGTTTTGCTTAGCAGCTCGCACCAAGGGGATCCTACACCTTGGCAGCTGTGATTGGCTAAAGGTGGGCGTATATGGCTCCACTCGTAGCTGGGGCTGCTCCAGGAGCTTCCATGCGCAATCTCCAAAAAATTTTACAGCAAGAGCCCTCGGAATTCCCCCCAAAACAAATTCACTTCCGGCCGTGAACTCCCGCTTAGCGTCATCAAAGTCTTGCCTTGTGCACTGCCCTATTATAGAATTCGTCAATCGGATCAACAACAAGCTTGCAAAACATTCACTCCTTCCTTAGTTCCTTGCTCGACATACTTTTGTTTCCTTTCCTGTTTTTGGTTGACGATTTCATAGAGGAGCTCAGGAGCGACTTTCATCCAGCGAGAACCTGCCGAACAACATTTTCCTCGCCGCGAAACATCATCCCTAATTCCGCAGCCCTCGCCCCCCCGTCGCATTAAAAACCTCGGGCGTCAGCGCGCGCGCACGATACAATCATAGCCCTCGACAGCATCACTAAAACGAGAGAAACTTGGCGAAGGAGCTGCCTACGGCTCATCACCCCCGAAGCACGCGATGATTGTCTAAGAACCGCCATCCAAACATGGCATTCAACTTCAACTGGTCGCCGCTGACGGCCGACGCGAGCTTCTACAAGCGCGCCCGAGACCTGCTCACGACTGCCTTGAACAAATCACCAAAACCTCCGATAATTGTCGATGACATCCTCGTTACCGAATTCAACCTGGGCTCCGTGCCTCCGGAGCTTGAGATCCTCGAGATTGGCGATCTGGCAGAGGATCGATTCAGGGGCATCTTCAAGATGACATATTCTGGAGATGCCTTTCTGACGCTGAAGACACGAGTCCAAGTATGTGCTGTTCCTTGGCTGACGCCTATCTCTACCCGAATGCCGCCAGGCCTGTTACTGCTGCGTACTCCATGCTCGCCATCTCCGAGGAGCGCACTGCACACCAACCCCATCACATACGGCACTGAGAATCTATGCCATCCCCTGTGTTTCCCTCCCCACTCTACGCAATTGCATTGAATCTGGCTTAACCCCTGAGCGAGTAACACATATCTGAGGCATGAATATGCACAAATGAGCTATGACAACTCCAGGAGCGTGCGCTGGATATGCGGATATACTGTTCACTTGTGCCCACAAAGTTGCTGGTCACGAGGTTTGATGCTGTCGAGGAGCATTTATCCTCACCTTTTTTTTGTCATGGATACGCGACAGCTATGCAAGGCATTTTGTGCTAACATGCCAACCACAGGCAAACCCCCTCAACACATATCTCTATTCAAAGCCAAGCTTCACATCACCAGAGCCACTTGCAGCAGCCTCGGGCCTGACAATACCTCTGCAAATAACATTATCAGAGATCAAGCTCTCGGCTTTCATCATTCTAGTGTTTTCGAAACAAAAGGGACTCACCCTGGTTTTCCGCAATGATCCTCTCGAGTCTCTCAAGGTCTCGTCGACCTTCGACTCGATCCAGTTCGTCCGAGATTATCTTCAAAGGACTATCGAAGGGAAGCTAAGAAATTTGATGATGGACGAGCTACCGGCAATCATCCACAAGCTGTCGCTGCAGCTCTGGTGTCCCGAACAAATGTCCAAGGAGGACCACGAAAAGACGAACGAAATGGATGAGCAAGCCGTCAACCCTTTCGCCAGCCCACCACTCGATGCTGTGGATGCCCATGGAAATCTCTTGGATCCCATAGACATATCAAGCATAGCTGTTAATGGTGGGGCCGAGTTGCAATCTCTGTTCTCCCAGAAGAACCTGTTCCGTCTTGGAAACCTGGTTAACACTCAACTTACCTCGTCACTTTTCACGCCTTCGGTTCCTGAGGTGATATTCAGGGCGAAAGCTGGCCCGGTGGACAAGCCCGAGGCAAGCAGCACTACGCCGTTAACTACGCCCAGCCTGGTCAAATCACACTCTTTCCATGGCACATCAACGGTGTATACATTCTCGGATACGAGCAGTCAAAACAATGGACAACTGCCGTCTCGACCGTCACTTGTTAGCCTGGGATCTGCCACTACTGGTCTCGGCCTTGCCGCGAGCAGAAATGCAAAGCCTTACGCCAACAGGAAAAAGAAGACAAGGGTCGTTAATCTTCGACGCAAGACTGACACGGCTGCCAGTAGTGAGATGGGCGACACGATGTCTGATTCTGCCTCAGTACAAGCTTCAGAGTCGATTACCATGTCGGACTCTATTCCTGAGGACCCTGAAGAACAGCCAGAACTGACCATGTCTGGCTCGAGTCGGGTTCGTTTTGGCTTGGGCGGGGAGAGAAGCGCTCTTCCGCAACGTCCGGCTCTGCGCCGTGACCTTTTCAACCCGGATGAAGCGACAGCATCTGCCGAGATTTCTCAGCCCCAAGTTGCACGGTCGACACCAGAAAAGGAGACCGCGGCACCTGTGCGGACATCAGAAAATGACAAACGCAGCGACTCAAAACGTCGAGGGCCGCGCTCCGAAACCCCTTCAGTTATTTTGGAACAAGCCTGGATAATGAAGATGGCTGGCGAGATTGCCAAGCGAGTCTACGATGAGAAGCAACGCAACCCCAGCTTTTGGGACGAGAGGGAAGATTCCCCTCCTCCTGCGTACGAGGCCCAGCCCACTACGGCGGCCTCATAAATTGTGCTGCTATAGCACATAAACAGCAACAACTCTCGCAGCATTGTCCACACATCGGACATTTTCTATGTACTTTTCTATGTCTTTTTTTTCAACCCTAATGGCAAACGGAAACGGATGGATGGCGTCTTGAATTTCAGCTGAGAGCATGGCGGGACCATATGATGATACCCACCATATGAGCTTCCGATCCTGCTCCCAACATTACTCGTAATCCAGTAATGTTTTGTTTTTACTAAGGGATTTTTGCGGCGTTTTTTTTCATACAAGGGCCATACAGGGGTATTCAAGGGGTTCGGTTGGCTTATCTAAAAGAAATGGGCGATTTGTTGAGCGATTTTGTCACTTTTTTTGGGGGTCTTTCATTGGGCGTGCGGATGAAAACCTGCATCCTACTAACTGACGCCCGCCGTCCAGAGGCTGGACACCAGAGTATATACTACTCGCTCACACTCGTTCGAACAAACACACACAAAAACACGCTCTCTCACTCTCTGTCTTGTGTATATCTACAGAATTTTCCTTTGTTTTAAAACCCTCGAGGG
This sequence comes from Pyricularia oryzae 70-15, assembly GCF_000002495.2. Lineage (NCBI taxonomy): Eukaryota > Fungi > Ascomycota > Sordariomycetes > Magnaporthales > Pyriculariaceae > Pyricularia > Pyricularia oryzae. The sequence continues at coordinate 4,847,124 of NC_017849.1, read as the reverse complement.
GTGATCTTGAGGGGATGGTGTACACTAGAACTGTACTTCATCTTTGCTCGGCGGAAGGTCAAGTCGAGGTCGCGTGGCCGGCGAGAACGTCCAGCACGCTCGGTTGGAAGCTTGATAGAAGAGAATAAACTCCTATCCACTTGGAATGCAGTTCAAATATTTATCACTTGGCGTGTGTGAATTTGATTCTGAACGTTTCTACTTTTATTTTACTTTTTCGTTCTTTTACATTATGTATTCCAGTTTTCGACACCCGACCATGCTACTATGAATTTATCGAGCAGAGAGAGGGCTTGCCGCCCCTACAGGGATGCCTTTGGCTTAATGACATTGTCCAAGAAGCTCAGAATGGTAGCATTGACCTCGCTGGCAGCCTCGACGAGGGCCCAGTGCGAAGCGTCGACGTGACCACGGGTCAGGCTCTCGAAGCACATGTCCATGTTGGCCGACATGGCAGGCGGCAGGGCGACGTCCCTCGAGGCCGAGATGAAGAGCGATGGGGTCTTGATCTTGGGCTCATCACCCGTCTCCTCGGCCTGCTTCTGCCTCCTTTCGATCAAGGTCAGCTCGTCCTCAAAGTTCAACTTTCTGAGCCGGTACCAGTTTGTCGGCCCGCGCATGCCATTGCGAGAGTACTGGTCCGCATAAAAGTCGAGCTCCTCGACGCTCATCAGCTGCGCCTGCGGCAGGTCCTTGATGATGGAGAAGTTGACGCCCTCGGCCGCTGTGAAGCCCTTGGGCGCGTCGGCGGCCTGGATCGTGCCGGCGCCGCCCCACAGCGCGTTGAGAAAGTCGCGGATGACGGCGCGGCTCGGCTTCCCGTCGGGACCCGTGGTGCGGTCCACGACCTCCTCGGACGCGAACTGCAGCTGGTACTTGAAGCTTGGGATGATCTGGGTCAGGGTGGACAGGTCGATGAAGGACGGCATGGGCGGGAAGAAGGGCGTGCAGACGGAGAAGGTGGCGGCGATGCGCTCGGGGTACCACTCGGTGAAGCGCCAGACGATCTGGCCGCCCCAGTCGTGGCCGCCCAGCACGACGCGGCGCTCCCTGCTCGGGCCGAGCGGCACGATGAGGTCCTGCGAGTCGAGCAGGGCCAGCAGGTCGTCGATGATGGACTTGTGGCGGTACGGCTCTACGTCTTGAGGCGCGTCGGTTCCGCCGTAGCCGAGCATGTCCGGCACCACGACCTGGAAGCCCTGCGCGGCCAGGACGGGGACCTGGTGGCGCCACCCCAGGCCCAGGTCTGGGAAGCCGTGCACCAGGAGGATGGTGGCCTTGGGCTCGGCGCCTGCGGGGGGCCGGGCCAGCATGTAGTGGTAGGTCCTGCCGTTTACCTGCACGTCCTTGTGCTCGACCCGAGGGTCGTTGGGCGCCAACTTGGCGAGGTTGGCTGAGGCCATGGCGATGGTGGTGATGGCTGTAAGTTGTTTGTAGGTTCGGCGATGTCACGTGTAGGTATGAAAGAGGCAGACAGAGGAGGTTGGCGGGGTGGTGAGAAGTTAATTATATACCCCTTGGCTCTAGTTGACTATGATGGTGAACCACTCTAGTTTGGTTTATTTCCAGTCGTAACTAATAATTGACTCCTTGATTGGGAATGAACACATAAACGAAGAGAGGAAGAAAGAGAAGCGGATAATTCTACAACTTTAGTAGAATTTATGTAATAACCTATAAAGACATTCGGCACCAACCCGCTGGGACCAGGTGGGATTTAAAAAAGGGGGTTTGTGTGACGAGATCAACAACATGATGAAAAAAACAGGGTGGGTAAAGGAAACCCAAGATACCTCGGCCTGTCGGAATAGATGGATGGGTCAGGTATCCAGCAGCTAATTCACTCTAAGCTGCAAGAATTTGTCCAAGAGGAATTTTACGGGAAATGCTCCCCATTATTTCCCTGGGTTTTTTTTTTCTTTGCCTGTAATCCTTTCAGCTCATGTGATCATGCGATCCCATGAGTTTGTCGTTTGTAGGTATCTTTTGACGTTTTTGTGCTTGTGTTGTTTTCTGGGCGTAAACATCTGGTTTCGTCACGCAGCAAATAGCACTACAATGAATGCGAATGCGACCCCTCATCGGACCCAACGCCTAAAGCGGTTGAAGCGTCCAAGCAGAAAATACTTGGCACTACTTGCCACCGCCCCTATAATCGGCTGAGTCATCGTACAATGGGGATGCTTAAGAATACAACGAGGCACCTCCGTACCTATATAAATTTAACTAGGCAACAATGTGTATACATGGGTAGATATCGATGCGTCGACGTGTACATACTTTCATTATATGATTTGTCATATTGCAACTTATTGAAGTACACACATACTGCGTAGGGACTGGCAGGTACTCACATCATCGGCAATTTTGTCTCGAATACATACAGGGAGATATTGATATCGTATGGCCCTTACCGTAAAGTGACATGCCGCTTGTGGTGATATCACGGGTCAAAACGGGTGAAGACCCAACATGCATCGCTTGTACATGAGGCTGAAGGGAAACAAATCACGCATTGATGCTCCCTGTGCGCAAAGCCTCGGCTGTAACAGCCCGCAGAATCCCGTGAATCGCTTCGAGGAGTCCCGAAGATACCTCTTTTACTAATACATCACCAAAACAGGTCTGGGAGGTAAGGGTTGACGTCGTCTATCATGCCCGCGGTATCATTCCTGTGCCATAATCTATGTCCCGAACCTGCTAGCTCTATGCAGCCGAGAAGAAGCTGCGTGAGCCATGAATCCAAGCACAGTGTCCCTTTTGAACAACGAAATCGTCGCCTGTACCGTATGCAAAAATCACGCGTAAAAGTTGACGGTCTAGAGCGAGACGAGTCAGCAATTTCCCCCAAACAGAGTAGGAAAATGGTATAGAAAGGGTAATATGCAAAGGCCAGGGTACGGAAAGGCCGAAAAGGAACGGAACGGATCCATGTCTTTACTTACGTCCTTCTTCTTGGCCTGCACCTCGGCGATGGCGTCCACATAATGCTCGTGCCCAATCTTGTTCTTGCCCATACGGAGAGCAATCATGCCGGCCTCAACGCAGACAGCCTTCAGCATAGCACCACCGAACTCGTCGGTACTCCGTGCCAGCTCGCCCCAGTTGACTGCTGGGTCAAAACGCATCTTTCGGCTGTGAATCTTGAGAATCTGTGCCCGCGCTTCCTCGTTGGGGAGCGGAAATTCGATCTTGCGGTCAAGACGTCCGGAACGCAGCAGGGCAGGGTCCAACACATCGACACGGTTGGTCGCCGCCAGCACCTTGATGCGGTCGTCAGATGCGAAACCGTCCAACTGGTTGAGCAGTTCCAACATGGTCCTCTGCACCTCACGGTCACCTGACTTCTCGCTGTCGAAACGCTTTGTTCCTACAGCGTCCAGCTCGTCTATGAAGATAATGGACGGTGCCTTCTCCTTGGCGAGGGCAAAGCAGTCGCGCACCAGCTTGGCTCCATCTCCTATGAACATCTGTACCAGCTGAGGACCGGCAAGCTTGAGGAAGGTTGCATCCGTCTGGGCCGCGCATGCACGAGCCAGGAGCGTCTTTCCGGTTCCAGGAGGACCGTACATCAGTGCACCTGTGATTTTCCCAAATTAGCATACTAAATATCCCTAGGGTGTAGAGCTGGCGCGCGAGGATAGAATCGCGCATTACCTTTAGGTGCCTTGATGCCAATCTTCTTGAAGCGCTCTGCCTCCTTCATGGGCCAGACAATAGCCTCCACCAACTCCTCGATCTGTTTGTCCAGACCACCAACGTCACTGTACTTTTCAGTGGGCTTCTCGTCCACCTCCATGGCCTTGACTCTGCTGTCATACTCTGCGGGCAGCGTGTCGAGGATGAGGTACGAGTCCTTGTTCACACCGATCAGATCAGCCGGTTTGAGGGTTGCTGGGTCGACCAAACCGATCAAAGGTAGGAATATTGTCTGTCTTGTGGACGTCTTGATGACTGCTGACTTGCCGACCCGCGTGGCGTCCAGGTCAATGTTGGCGCCCTCCTCCGACGACTCGGCTGTTGGGTCAAGATCCAGGAGCTCGACAACGTTTCCGACCAGGTAAGGAAGTTGACTGTTTGGACAATATATGTCAGCCAAGATTGTGACATGAAAACACCGCCCCCCCTAGAGCCCATCTGGTCCATGAACCCCGCAGGACATGCATCGACTCACCGGTTGTTTGCGATCTTTTCGAGATTGTCCTTAATCTTTTCTTGCATCGTCTGCCTCTCGTGCGAGAGCCGCTGATATTCGCTCCTCATGATCCTCGAGTCGTTTTCGAGCAGCCGCCTCCGGGTCAGGATATCCTGTGTGCTGAGGCTCAAAATCTCCTCGTCGAGGACATCATCCTCCTCGGGCTCCGCATCCTTCATCTCATCGTCACCATCACCAGACTTGTTCTTGTCGTCTTTGCCGCCATCCTTCTTGCCATCCTTCTTATCCTTGTCCTCGCGCTCTTGACGGTCGAGGTCATCAAGCTCTTCGAGGGTCGACATGTTGGGTCGTCAAGGATGGGGTTTAGGGCTTGTTAGGATGATTCCGGACCAACTGGATCCTTTGCTGCAGGGCAAAACAAGCTCTCCCGGCGTATTGTGAGGAATGATGTGGTATCAAATTATCAGTTGGGATATGCGGATCCTCAATCGGTGGGTATGGGTTTGATAAACTCTAGAGGGAAATGTTGATTTGTTGGAGTTCCGATGGTCGACAGTTGGTTGGCTGCCAGCGAGTTTGGCACTGCTATTCATGAGACCGGACGCTAGTAACAGCTCGCAAGGCAGGCGAGGCGCGTAATCAGCTCTAGCTGTGGCTAAAGTGGAGATCCGTTCAATGTGGGGCGGTGGGATGAACTACCTGTACATTACTATGCCGGTAAGCTACCCTGCACCACGCTACCAAAGACAAACATTAACCATGTCTCTTAGACGAACTAAGCCCCTTCATTGCTCAGTAAACGTTGAAAGTCGGCGTGTAAAATTGGCGAGATAGTTGATTCAGAAACCCTGCTCGCTCGAGTAAACATTAAGTGTAGAAAAGTAATGCAGCCGTCGCGTATTGCTGCGATATTGAAAACACAGCCGCTCACAACGCTCTCACAAGATCAACTTCAGAAGCTTGGATTACAGTCTCTTGTTCCTTGCAACTTTCATCTTTATCAACACATGGTATACAAATATAATATGAGAATCAGAGCAGCTAGCCTTGGCCGAAGTAGGACTGTCCAAGTTAATAGATTACCGTGTCCTCCTCTGTCTCGACGACTTCATCATGATCTCTTTCAACGGGTTTGGGATGGGGATGATTAGTAGAATCTGACGATCTTGTTGAGTTAGGTACTTGAGTGTCAAGAGGCTCACCGACCGCTGAGGCTCTTCTGTCGTCTTTGCCATCTGTGGGCTTGTTTGAAAGCTGCACTCCCAGCTGCTCAAGTCTCTGCTGTTTGGTGCGCTCAAACTCTCTGAGTTCTCGTTCTATGTCGTTTTTGGCATCGCGGACCTGCTCGTCGATTATGTCTTCTTCTTCACTGGTAAGTTCCCATGGACGGTAGTACTATGGAAGTCATTACTGTCAGTATATTGTTTTGCGTTTGCCTTGGCGTCTCAGACAGTCTCGGTTGACGTTTCCGCTTTACTTACCAATTGTGGCCGAGCTTTTGTCCGCAGGCTATACGCTTTTGCCAGCATGTCATCGTGACGGGCATGCATCTGTCGTATTACTCAGTCAGCCGTGTGCAAAGGCCCCTCTGACGTCTTGGCACACGGCCCACAAGCAACTCACAGTCTGTTCGTCGAGCTTGATCTGCTGTATCTTCCGTTTCCGGTTGAGTTTTGCTAGCTTCTCCTGGATCTCGGCCTTTCGCCTGTTATCTTCGTCCTTGCGTTGCTGCGTCTTCTCGTGCTGTTTTCGCTCGACGGGCTGCCGCCGTCCGGGAGGTTTCTGGCTCAAGGTACTTAGCAGCCCTCCAAATAGGCGTTGCCCGCGCTTCTTTTCCTCCTGCGAAAAGTCCCGCCGCCGCTCCTTGGGTCTGTCGTGTTCCTGCTCCAGACCTGCTTCCGACGCACCACGCTTCCTCGACGAGGGAGGCGACATTGGTCTGTCAGCGCCAAGCTTTGGTGGCGTAACTCCTTGGTTTTTCTGAGAGATGTGACTGGGCTCCTCAAGAGCCTTGGGCAACCCGGCAACCTCAGCGGACATCTCTCCTGTGCCTGCGCCTTCATTAACAGGCTCCGTTTCTGTGTTTTCCGGCTCTATCATCATCGTATCGGGCTTTGCGCTGGGATGGATGCTCGTCTCAAAAGCTACTCCACCAGCGACTTCGTCAATACTATTCGTGTGCTCGGGTTTATCTGGGCTACCAGTTATGTCTTGTTGGGAATTCGCGACGAAATCGTGTGCGACAGGTTCCTTGTGTATAAGAGGGGTCTCGGCCGTAGCCATGGCGTCGCAACCAGGCCCCCTTCAACCAAGTCCAAGTTTGAGATGAGCCTGATGGGACGGACGGGAATGATTTATAAATGTGAGAGATTGTAGCAGTTTGGGTACTATGCTGAGTATCGCAGTCTCGACTAGAAAACTTGGGCCGCTTTGTTGGGCAAGGTCGTAGGTAGGGTGTTTCAAGTAAAAGGAAGCTAGGAAGTCAGGGTAGCTGTCAATGATTCGTCGCTATAGCTCGGACCCTGGTGCCCAACCCGCTACCTTTTTCGATCTCGCATGGGTGGGGCCTTGACGCAACAAGATCCACAATGCAGCTTTAGCGCGGCTCCACGCCTGGCGACGACCAGCGCTGGAACAAAATGGAAATTTTGGAGGCGATGGAGAATGCGCGCGCGTGTGTTGTTGCCCCGTGGATTGATTGGTGAGCCTTAGTGAGAGGCGACTGTCTGTATCAAAGCTGATAAATCCAAACACCTCTGGCTAGGTATCAGACTAAATTCATTGCCTTGCATAAGGGAAGGAATATTTTGAAAATTAAAGAGAGCTTTCTAGTCTCTCACATCCTCTTACCGACTCCTCTCGTCAACCCACCAACAAACATGTCACGACATCACCCTGATCTGGTCATGTGCCGGAAGCAGCCTGGCATAGCCATCGGCCGCCTCTGCGACAAGTGCGACGGAAAGTGTCCGGTCTGTGATTCCTACGTCCGCCCGACAACGCTGGTCCGCATATGTGACGAGTGCAGTTTTGGAAACTACCAGAACAAGTGCGTCGTCTGCGGAGGAGAGGTATGTGAAACCCCGTCATCAGCATAACACTTCCAGGGTCCCTTCATTTATAAATCTCAGTCACTAATGCTCAAAATATTAGGGAATTTCGGATGCTTTCTACTGCTTCGAGTGTACCCGTCTGGAGAAGGACAGAGACGGTTGTCCCAAGATTATAAACTTGGGCAGCTCAAGGACAGATGTAAGTTGCTCTGAATCTACTCATTTTATGAGAATCAACACGTTGCTGACCTATCACTCCCACAGCTTTTCTATCAAAAGAAGACAAACAGGACCGGGACGTACTAACCCCAAGTCCCGGTCCTGTCCTATTGGGGAAATGTCTACTGTCGAACGCACGACGACTGGCTACCGCAGCAAAGGAGGCTGCATGGTAGAGGAAAGCTTATCGTCACTTGTGTCGATTCGATGTATGGGCTACCTGCACAGCAGCAGATTGGCCTTACCACTATGATGAGCTAAACTATCTAGATACCCAGCTTTGAAATCATCACACCGCAAACATGGTGCGCATTGAGCTTTGTAAGGACTTCTTTGTCACATGTGGATGTATTCTTCGTATCGTTTCCATCCCGGTGTGACTCTCGTATACATAGTTATCAATGACAAACCCATTTTATTCGACGGCTTTATAGTATCATCATCGCCCCAAAATCTTTTCCCATACATGTCCACAGCCTGATATAGGCGTCAAAAGGGTAAGAAATCTACCTACCAGCGTGCTCATGAAAAGATCACTCAGGAAGCGGGATCGATGACACCCTGTGCTGCGCGAAGCCTTCCCCCAATAAGCCGAAAAATCGGCGAATTCCAACCATCAATCCGATGACCGTCCGTCGAAACTTCTTGGTCGATCACAGTTTTATTGTCGACCGAGCAGTCCGTGGATCTAGACCCGCGAGTCGGTATTAAGGGAAGAGTATTGACGATTTCAACTGCATCGGTATCTATCAGGCTGCCCTCGCGAGGCCGCAGTGATTTGGCACCATCCTGGTGATCCAACAGAGAGAATGGTCCAGTGACACTGCATAGACCATCGCGGACTGTGGTCAAGTCCAGCAAGTCAAGCTGGCGAGCAGGCAAGGTGAAGGCGGTACTATTGACTGCTGAAAGAAATCCGGGGGCGGGCGTCGGATGTTTCACCGCTAGTCGTCTTGGGGCATCGGGAGGGCAGCGCGGGGTTGACAGCACTACATCGCTTTGTAGGGCAATCAGAGAAACCTGAGCTGGGGACACAGATCCTGAATTGACGTTCTCCTTATTGTTGTTTCCAGGATTCGCAGGTTCAAGTTGCTTCTAGCTCCCTAGAAGTTGCGAGTCCCTGGCCAACTTCCAGGACAACTTGAGAAATGTTACGATAGTCAACCAGCCTGCCTATAGGTCAGCAAAATTTTCCACAATGAGAAGAGCAGCGCGGGGGTCACAATCCTAGTGAGCTAAAACGAGAAAATACGAACTGTCATATCCCGCTTGGTGACTGCTACGACACATTGGGGCCTTTGGGTGAAACAATGGCAGCTTTTGGGATTGTACTGTGCAGTAAAGCTCCTCAAGATTCTGGTCAAATTCGATGTTTTTCGCATCCTGTGTTGCCATGTATTTGGTGTCAACATATCGAGGAAACATGGCCCGTATATCGATCTTGAACTGCTGAAGGCTAGTTGGTAGTGTTCCGATGAAGGAATTGTATATGAAGCAGAGATCGAAGAGGGAGTTGTGGCCGACAATGACCCTGGAGTTCTCTTTGGCTTTGGCTTCAATTGCAAGCAGCTTGGCCCTGAGATCTGCCGCAGACCCTTTAATGTGATATTCTTCGGGAGTCAAAAGGAGTCCGATATCAATATCGTCTGCGAAATCACCGCCAACGAGGGCTTCGAAGACAAATCGAAATCCTACACTCGTTAGTGAACAAGTGAGCAGGCTGAGGCTCCAAGGAGATGCTCAACGAACCTGTCTGTTCTCTGATTGCGGCCTTGCGCTCAATCATGCGCTGGAGTATTGCCTGGTTTTGGTCAGCTGGGGCCCGATCCGAAAAGTTTCTATTAAGGGGGGTTCACCGTCTCCTCTGCAGCATTAACGCCTTTCTGAGTGATTTGCATGAAATCATTCTTGCATTTTGGCACTGCGCGTAGACAGTCATGGCTGAACTCGGATTCCAAAATTTGGTACACAAGACGGCGTTGCAAGTTGGTGAGACTCTCGCCGCCAGGATTTTCAATGTTAAGCCACTCAAGTTTGTGAGGATCCTGGAGCCACAAGGTGATGGCACTCCGTACCCAGTCGTAAAACAGATTGGCTTCCAAGTTTTCTTTGTTGAGATCGATCAGATTCCGCACTTTCTTGTCGGGATCGATGAAGTACTTGTACGCCTCGTCAGCCTCTTGTCTGCTTAGGTACATGATACCACTCTCAAGGGCCAGTGATGTAATGTCATCACCTCTATTGCCTCTGAGAAACCTAAAGCTGTTGCTTGACAGAGTGTATCGACGGTCAAAGAATTTGGCCAGCGCCAGATGAGTTCTGTTGTCACCTAGGTACCAGGGTGCCAATCGGAAGTTGTAGGCAGTCCATCCGTAGGATCCTGAAGGGCAAGATGTTAGGCTTTCTTGCAAGAGTATTGAAAAGAGACAGAACCCGCAGAGCAGCTGATGCCAGAATTTGCTGTATGGAGGGGAATAGAGCATAAAAATCCCCGGCTTACTCTTTTCTGTGTCATACTTAGAGCAACTCATACCAAACTCGATGATCTGAAAAGTCTGGGCAACTTCACAGGCAGCAGCATAATATTCCTCGACCGAGAATTTGTCTTGCCTGTCTGAAAGACCGTTCTTGACACGAATGCCAGTCATTTCCAGGTCAAATGAAACGTACTCGGCACCAGCAATTTCTTCGAGGACTTGTGGTAGCAACCTCCAGAAATTGGTTGCATCGATATCAATGATTTTGCCGGTAGTTTCCAAACCGGCCCAGAACGATTGGCTCGCCATGGGACCAGATATTTCGTTTGATCCGGGAGCATTCGCAGGGATCAATACGGTTGGTTGTACAATAATCAAGATCAGCTTGATACAGACGGTTGAATATACCTGGTAGCGATCAAAGAAGGCAGGTGAAAGAACTTTCTGTCACCAGGTTGACTTTCAGCAAACTCTCACAGCAAGGTTGTCGCAGCGCAGATGCCTAGATGTGCTAGCAAAATGCCAGTTGATACCTTTGGCTCATATGCTCTGTCGCCTGATGCTGGAGTTTGAAGTTTGAGCTCAGTACCTGGGTAAGGTACCAGGCAGGTAGGGTTGGTGATGTTTGCTGTTCGGAACAAAAGGGAAATTGGGAGGGGCCTTCCAAACAAGTGCCTGCCTACTATCAATGCTGGGGGTAGGCCGTATGCTCAGCTATAGGTAGGTAATGGTGGGCAGGTGAGGCAAGCTATAAGGGAAATCGTGGAAAGGTGAGTGTATCTTGTTACCTGACAGGTACCTGCCTAGGTACCTTTTTGAGTGTAGATCTCTTCGACCATATACCACACATGAACACGATACAAACTATCAGCTTCAGCCCACCTCACATTTCACTTCACTTTGTGGATCAGATGGCAGTGAAGGGTAAAGCTTCAGTTTATTTTCTGGTTCGAGAGGACGAGCTACTTCCTCATTGGGATTTCAATCGCCATCGTGGTGGAGCTTCCCCGGATTGTATTTTCTTCTCAGGGGCACTCGGCAGTCCCGCGCCATCTTCCCTGCCTGTCAAGTATTTATGCTTGGAGCTTGCATGTTTAATAAAATTATACGTTTGATTAACAAAGCGTTCAAGGAGGAGAAAAAAAAAATCCCGAATTCATCTGATCGTTCACTGAAGCCGAATACGGTGCGGTGCTCCGCTCCCTATGTTGGTTTCTGACAGTAGTAAAACGTTTTTTTTTTTTTTTTTTTTCCTGTTTTATTTACCTGGCTTCGTGTGTAGTTTGCAATATGTAGGTAGGTACCATCTGTAGCTACACGTGTGCCAATGTTTAATCTCCGTTATATTATTGATCAGCTCCAGCATTTTTTCGTCCCCACCACAGCGGCTTTCACGGTCTGTCCTGGCAACAGGTCCGTTGGCCGAATTTGTTCATTGAGCCGAGGCATTCCTAGGCGGTATGTGCACATGACGCTACCCGCGATCTCGCACTCCGCCTGCTCCCCACCCACTTTTACTCTTTGCAGCGGCACACCGAGGCGAGTTGGACGAGTCGAAGGGGGCACTGGCATTTGAACGCGAATGCATGCTGGGGAAACATCCCTTCTCTCCTTTGTCGTTCCTCAATTGACCTCCAAGATGCTGTGATTGATATTTGTTTTCTTCTCAGTACATTCATTCTATTCTCGTCGCGTCTCTCGATCGTCGGTTGATGCTAGAACAACTACGCTTAAGCCGGTTTGTCCGCCCAACGCCATCGTTGAAAAAAAACCCACCCGTAGCTAGCCGCCTACCGCCAAATCAAGCCTCGGGGGGAACCTGAGCAAACCAAAAGTAAACAGCCATAACAGCAGTCATGGCTTTCCCCGGATCACCGACGGCTACACTTAGCCCATCAACCACTGCATCAGACCCTTTCAACTTCCGGTCCTCGATTTCATCCCTCACATCGACAAACACGTCGAGGAGGCAGTCGTCAAATATTTCCAAAACATACCGGCAGGCGTCTACACTATTCCTGACGCGTCGCTTACCCGAAGCTCTTTCAACCGTCCTTCCTCTTGTGACGCCGCCAGGCCAGGGAACCAGTGAAGATGTGTTGGCCGAGCCTACACCGGTCGCAAAGGCGTCCCGGAACACCAGAGTCAAAGTATGGAGTCTGTACCTGACCACCTTGAATGCGATTATGGAGATGGACCCGGAGGAGGGCAAGGCATCATTTGGAACAAAGGAATGGAGGGCGATCTGCAGCAAGGTTCGGGACGGTGAGATTTGGGAGGAGGTTGTTCGCAATGGCTACCACGGCATCGAGGGAGACGTCGACTCTGACGTTGTAATCAATTTGTGAGTTACCTGAGACTGTGTCGACGCCCACTTATCCAGCTGCTAACACCCCAATGCAGAGCCACACTACTCCTTGCCCACGCAAACAACCAAGGCCTCAATCAGAAGCGCCTGGAGACGTACCTTGCAGCTTCCAACACGCCCAGCCTGGACCTGTACAGCAAGTTTCAGGACCCCAGCACCCCGCGCCAAAGGCCGCGCTCTCCCGTGAAGCCGCACCACGCTCCTACACCTTCCGGTGCCGACACGCCGCGCGACCTGAACGCACGGGTCAAAATTCTCGAGCTGTACACTCTGCACGTCCTCATACGGAACAATGAATGGGACTATGCCCGCGAGTTCATTAGCGTGAGTTCCGTGTTGGATGACGAGCGTCGCGAGGCCTTCCTCATGGCGCTGCAAAGCCTTCAGGAAGAACACGAGGCGCAAGAGGCCCACGAAAAGCAGGAGAGGCAAAAACAGGAGGATCAACTGCGCAGAGATCTGGAGGAGGCCAGGAGGCTCAGGGCCGAGAATGAGGAGAGGGAGAGGAAGCGGCTCGAGGAAGAGAGGGTGCGCCGCGAAGGTAGCGAGGTTGACTATGGCATCGAGGAGACGCCCGGTCGCGTTGTGAGGAATCCTCCTGGCGGGACTTCTAGAAAGTCAAAACCCCAAGGGAAGGATAAACGTGCTGTGGCTGCACCCTCATTTACGGCGCGTGCCGCCATCGTCATATCGAACCTGAAGGGCCTGATTGAGAGGATGAGCGCATCAATACAGGCAAACCCAGGGCCTTTGTTGCGTATGCTTGCATTTATTGTAAGCCTGCTGGTTATATTTGGACAGCAAAGGATCAGGGAACGAGTATCACGCATCCTTGGGAATTCTTGGTCCAAGGTTAAAGCCACAGCAGGCATGGGAGTCAAGGCTAGCTATATTTGATTTCACCGGTTTCTTTTGTCATGGTTATCACTGGAGAATGCCACCTGTGTAAATTAGTTGGGATTGTTGGTGTTTTGGTGGACGAGTATGAATGAGGCCATAATGTCTAAATGAATGAAAATGCCTTACGGAGGACGTTTACATTCAACATCTATCCATGGATGGAATCTGTTCATACATAATCTACTACCAATATACATACGAAAAAACAAGTATGGTACATGTTTGTTGGCTGAAGGCCATCCGCCAAGAGGTCCATCTTCTAAATGATGAATGAGTTGAACTGCGCCCCTTTCTCTAGCGCATCGAGAACATGTTCTTTATGCTCATAAAGTAATCAGCGTCGAAATGCTTCTTCAGCTCATCCTGAGTCAACCACATGAAGTCGGTGACTCCCAAAGCGTTGTTTTTGATGTCGGCCTGTCCCGCAAAGATCCTACCCTTGAGCAGGAATGTCTTTGAGCCCTTGCTCTCCAGAGTAGAGTCTTGCTTGTACTTGGGCTTGACCACGTGATGCGCGACCGGTACACGTCCCACCATCCAAGTGTTCATGTTGACACCAGCGGCTTGCTCGAGCACACGTGCAGCAGCCTGTTGGAGAATGTTAGTTGGTTGTACAAGAAGCAAACGGTAAAAGGGCAGTAAACAAGCACCCATCAAACCATATCACGTACCTCATGCAGGTTCTCCTCAGTGCGAACCTCGCTCGCAGGGAAAGCCCACCCATCACCCTTCTTCACCACGAGGTAGAGCGTGCGATCCATCGCCCGGTCCAGCCTCCTCAAGTCATTCTTCTCGTCCGCCTCTGACCGCCTCGGCTGGGGCTTCTCGACCGGCAGCCTCTCCTTCTCGGGCAGCAGCTCACCGTCATCACTGTACCGCATCTGTGCGTCCTCAAGGAGGCGCTCCCGGATCAGTTCCGGGTCGGCGAGGGGCGAGCCCTGGTGCACCTCGTCAGCCCAGCGGGTCGAGCCTCGGGGCTTATAGTGGCCGACGTCCTTGGCCCAAATACCCTTGCGCTCATCGAGCTTGAGGTTCCAGTCCAGCTGCGGCGGCGTGTCCTGCTTGAACCACATGGATGAGATGAAGGGCGACACGAGACGCTCGTTCAGCCGCTTCTGGTACAAGTAAAAGGCCGACTCGAAGGGCGTCGGGTCCCGGGTCAGGAGAGGTGCTCGGGTGAGGATCAGGCCGGAGCGGATGCGGTAGTCGGATTTCGGGTACTGGGGTGACTGCTTCGCTGGGATGACTGGTGGCTCCGAGCTAGCGGAAGGATCCACGGCCGAGACGGTCGGGGCCGCAGATGCCGAGTAGGCACGCCGCGGGATCGTTTGTATGCTTCCCCTGGCACATTGTGCGCAAACTCGGGGTGAAGCTGTTGTTTTGCCTTCATGTTAGGGGCTGATTGTTTAAGAGAGCAGATGGACAAGAGCTACGTGCTTGGTTTTGATTGCATGGTGACTTACATCTGGAAAGGGCGCGGAGCGCATGCCAACCTCTACTTGAGGCCGACATATCTTCAACGTGGCGAAGGGACGGGTGGTCTATATGCAGACCTATTGGTGATGGGATCAACTAATTTTCCCAAGGAGTCGCGATGGGTTTGACTGGGAGCTCCTCGAACTTTTTTGGAGAACGCGGTACGTACCTGGAAAAGTTCGGCCCGCGTACCACGCTAGTCCGAGCAGGGTATAGTCTGTGCACCTCGCTTCTTTGCCTTGTGCAGAACGTCAATGTTAAGACCTGACTTGGATCTGTCCTTATACTGCGTTAGTCTCTATGTAACAGCACTTTTGAACAAGATGACGTATTTATTCATATACGAGTTCTTACTGCATTATTGAAACAGCATATGGGTTTCTGTACTATGATAGAGGTGAAACTGCAAACTACAAGCCATAACATCAACCAGCTGTTTCCTCACGTGACCTAGCTTCCATCATGTGGCCCGTGCGGTATCCCACCCACACACCGTATGTCTTCCTGGTCGCTGCCCGCCAGAAATTTTTGGTCTTCTTTTTTCTCTTTTTCCTCATCCACGGGCATCAATCCTTATCATCAAGACCTGTTCCACCGAGAACGTCTCGATCATTTACAGATGCCCAGAGTGAAATTTTGAGCAGACTTTTTTCGCTAGCGGCTCCTGTGCCCCTTTTGTCTCGAACGAGCCATGGCAGCCTCCCACCGGGTTGGCCGTTAGATAGATTCTGCTCACAAGTCAAACAAAAATACGCAAAAAGAGCTTAAGCCCAGGGTTTTCGAAGTCTCGAAGCCTGGAAGCGGCGCTTTGACTGCACCACGCCTGGCACGTCACGAGTGGCGTTCTAGTGATCAACATAAATAGGTAGACATGAGCCGTGCGCTCAGTCGTTAGCCCACTTCGATCAACGGCTTGGGCTTCCGATTGGCAGGCACTCATCAGGAGACACTTGTTAGAGATGCGGTCTTGTGCGAGACGGTAACTCGGTCCAAGAAGTCTGTCTGTCAATAGTGACTAAAGTGTTAATCTTCACAGGTAATGCGCACAACTGGTCGTGAAGATCAGAAAATCGTGGATATCAACTATCGAAAGAGTACCTAGTATCAACAAATGAGGCCGTGACCTCGAGACCGCTGCGTCCAACATGATCAAATAACTCGTCCGAATCGTTCGAGAAAAGGAAAAAAAAGAAAATAATGCTACCATACCAAAACGCCATTCTACCTCAAGGGAAACATGATGCGCCTATTCTCTGGAAAATTGACACCCAGCACTTGGGTTCAACCTGAATGCAATACCCTGCCTGACCTTGGACGCCGCCGGGGTATCTAACGAGATTGTGACCATCCTACAAAGCAAAAAGCCTGACTAAAAAAACCCAAGGAACACCGACGCAAATAGACCCATCCCAATGCTCATACATATGGCAGAACGCGCACACCGCCACTTTCACCAGGATGCCGGCTTATCAGGCTTGAAGCCCTGACACGGCACGCGCAACCTCCTGAGTGGCCTTGTGTTGCCACATCTGCCGAACCTCAGCGTCGACAACGGACGCGGGGTCTGTAACCTCATCGTAGAGTTTTCGGGAAACGTCACGGTTGATAGTTTCGTACTGGTCCGCCGTCAACTTGCTGGAGGCCCAATGTGGCTTGAGAGCACTGCGGACGACGTTGTTGATCTTTTGCTTCATTTCGAGCGACAGAGAGGACTTTGTCGGCGAAAAATCCGGCGATCGAGAAAGGTTGGCCTTTTCGACGCGTTGAGGACGGGGTTGTCGCAGCTCGGGCTTGGCGGGTCTCGTCTCGGAGTCGCTGGCGTTTCCCGATGACCTGCCCGAGCGATATGCTGCCTTGGTGTATACGGGCTCAATTGTTGAGCTCAATGTCATCGTCGGAGACGAGGGTCGAGTGGACCTGTTTGATGGTTGTTGATTTTGATGAGGAGGCGGAGTGAGCGATAAGGCTCGTGGACTGCTGTAGGCCGATGCTGGAGAGGAACCGGGCGAGGATGCATATGCGTCTCCCCCGACCATGCTCTCGGGCAACAAATTTCGAGTAGTCTCGTCATCTGACGGGTGAGACTGCTCCACCTCTTTGAGAAGCACGGAGAGGAACGACGGTGCTTCTCCGTTGAGAACAGGCGGCGACCGGATGTTCGCCACTGAGCGACTGGGCTCGGATGCCGACGAGGATCCCTCGCCCGACGCGCCAGGAGCTGATCGGTGTGCGCGGGGCCGCTTCAACTTTCGCTCAGGCTCTGGGGGTGGTTCCGCAGGTGATGCAGTTATGGAGCGAGATTTGCGCTTCCGACTAGGCCCCTCACCATTGGCCTCTCGAGCCTTCTCAAGCGTTGCCCAAGCACGTCGCTCCTCACGACTTTCTTGGGGAGGGGCAGGAGCCTGCGCGGCGGTGGTATTGTTGATGATGGATGGCGGGATGTTTCTCGAAAAAACTTCCTGGGCACCAAGTCTTCTGGCGATATTAATGCGTTGCTGCCAGCGCTGGTATTCGCGCTGCTCACGTTCGCGTAGCTGCCGTGACCTTCTGTACTCCTCGAGGGCATCGTCACCATCGTGCGAGTCAAGGTCGATATTGATCGCATCGAAGATGAGACCTGTGATCTCACCCCAGGCACCTTGCCACTCGTCCGAACGCGCACGCCTTCTCACGCTACGCATCGTCGCCTGGGTCCTGGGGAAGAAGTCGTTGCGTCGTCCACGCCTGCTGTTGCTCACTATCGGGTAACGAGCGCGAGACCGAGCGATGCCTATGCCGCCTAGTTCCTCGGCACATTCCATGCAGAACCAGGAGCCGTCCGGAATTTCGTCGAGGCCAATGCAATAGGTATGGTATGATGCATCGCATCCATCACAAAGAAGAAGCACTTCCTCATCGCCGGAGGAGTTGCAGACCGGGCAAGGGTGTGCCTCGAGGTCCTCCTCTTCTGGATTCTCTTCTGCCCATGCTTGCGGATCGAATTCGGCAACTTGTTTCTTGTCTGCGACTGCGTACGACTTGAGAAGATTTCCTAAGCAAACAAACAACGTCAGTCTAGGCTTTTTCCACTTTGCAATGGGTATGTTGTTGTGTTCCGAGGGGGTGCAGTGCAATGGGAGCTTCGAGCACGGCAGTAAATAACGTACCTCCGACCTTATCATAGACGCTCACGTCGTTGAAGGTCTGCCGACAAATTGGACAGCTATTTGCTTTGCCAGCCCATTCTAGCAAGCAGCAATTGTGCAAAGCATGTCCACATGCATTTATTACAGCAACGTCGGTTTCGTTGTTGGATTGTCCGGGGTTGCCTTCATCGGCACTGTTAGTGGTGGTGGTGGTGGTGGATGAGGCCGCTGAGTCCGCCACCACTGGGGAGCTCAGCGTGTCGCCTCCGCCGCGACCGCCTGGGTCCTCCAGGCCTTTGAACGTCGCCAGATCGCCCGCCAATACGGCCACCTCTAAGGCATCTAAACAAACGATGCACTGATCCGCCATGATCTCAAAGTTGATAAAATTCGGCAAATGAATTTGAAAATGAGAAAAAGGCCGGATGGAACATAGAAAAAAAAAGTTTCAAATTGGGAACCTTTGCAGGTGTTGCAAATTGAAATGCGGGCGGTATGACGCTGGTTGCTATGTGGTTCGTTCAGGGTGGGCGCTTCTCTCTGCACTGAGCGGGATCCAGTTGGGTGTGTTGCTGCGCTGGGGGCGGCCGGGTTGGGTTGGATTTGGACGGGCTAGGAATTTAATGAGTGATTCTGGTCTCTTGTTTCTTGGGCAAGTAAAGGAAGGAAAGGGAGAAAGAGGACTCGGTTTTGGCTCTGGGGGCAACAAGGACACTGTGGAGCTCTGGACCAATGACCTGATCGGATGATGTCTCCCCACTGGGCCAAGCTCTCGGTTCCACCTCGATGGCTGACTGGCTGAGCAAGTCCACCCTTCAGTTTTTGTAGTAGCCCATTTTGGCCAGTCACGCAGTTCCGTACATGGAGGAGGGAAGTCGGTTAGTGTTTTGGGTAACAGGGAGGGCAAGGATGGAACAACAGGTAGGATAGATTGTGTGTCTTGGGGGGAGAAAGAGGAGAAAGGGAATGAATTCCGTCACGAACCAGGCAGGTGACTCTACAACTTTCGCGTACCTGCGTGAGTGGCTGGCTGTCTCTAAAGCACAAGCTACCATGCTGGGGCCCTCTCTACCTTGGCTTGCCTACAAAGTAAGTACCGATGGAGTAAGGCAAGGTTAGGTGGGTGCCTACCGGCAAATTACATACTTCGTACCGGTGAATAAGTCATTGGGATTATTTACTCTGCCGCCATGTTTGAAGCCCATCTCCAGTTCTTGATCGAGTATAACTTTTCCCGTGCAAAAGCCGATCGGAGGCTATCAGGAATTACACAGAGTCATCTGAGTTGTCTCTTGGCTAATCGGGCACCAATTAATTGCCTTGGTGACTGTGGAAGTCGAAGTGGCATAAAGTCAGTGTGTGGGTCGAACCACCTGCAGCTAAGCTACTGTACTTCACAAGCCGCCCTAGCACGTTTTTTTTTTTCTATTAGGTTGCCCAGATTTTCCTTGCTTCCGTGCTCCGTTACCTTTGTTAATCTTCATCTGCACGCACTCGGGTCTTGCATCCACGCCACATATGGATATGCTCGTGGCGTGCATGGCGACCCATCTACCAATAAAACTATTTTTTATAAAAAAAATATAAAAAAAATCATAAAAAAAAACAGAACTAAAGATCCGGGCAAAACAACTGAGCTTGCTTTGGGAAGCGCCCAGTCGGCTATCTTGATTCGCAGTTGAAAAGCGGTCTGATGTGCCGCATCGGGCTGCAGTAGAGTACCTCATCAAAAATGGGGCATAGCAGGTTCGCCTGCAGGGACTTTACACGGCTGAGCTCCATACTCTTTACGTGCGTGTCTTTTGCTCCGTATTTACATGTGGTAAAAAGTAGGTATGACTCTTCGCTCGCATGCTACTTCAAAAATAATACACATTTCTTTTTCCGATATAGCAGGTTGTGGGTTATTGAGCAAATTGATGTGTCGGTCACCTAGTGTGAGAAACAAATTTTCTTCCCTTTCCTCGTCACCTTCTTTTCCTATCTATCTTGATCCTGTTGGATTATCTAGAGCCAGAACTAATCAGTAGTCATGTCGAATGCATAAAATCGAAGCGGTGACTTAAATTTCAAGGCTTTCCCAAGAACGGGATCCCAAAAGGTCCACTTTCTGCGAAGATCCTTGCCAAAATAATAGCCTTGTAATCATACACGTTCGCAATAATAGTACGGAGAAAAAAACAAGTCAGTCAAAAAAACGTGATATCTTTGGTGAGGTGGTTTTTTTTTTTTTTATACTTTGGCTTGGTTCTGTTGGATGATTCAGCTCCTGCGCGCCAACCTGCGAAGCTGGGGTAGTGTGGCAGTGTGATGCAGTGATCGAGGCTGCAAACTTTGCTCACGTAATTAATGCTCCAGTTGATGGATAGAACAGTACCGGTAAGGTTGTTGCGAGTCCCCTTAGCCCCATGCCCAGCTACAATGCTACCTCAACGATGTGTTTTCCCCCATGGCATTGAGAAGTTGAGTAAGTTATATTAGATACACCTGGCATGGAGTGATAATGACAAGATCACGCTAGCCAAAGCGACTATTTTTGGCAGGTAGACAGAAAAGACATGCATGAGGGGAGGCTTTCGTTCGGTCGGTTGTCCCCTTATTGATTTCCGCGTTGAGCGCGCATGCAAGGAAAGACAATGCGAGGGCAAGGGGCGTTTCGAAGTTTCTGTTCCTTCCTACATAGTAATTCCCGAGCAAACCTCAAAAAAGACATCCTTGCAGCGGATCCAAGGATTTGAAGTGCGAATGTAACCTGGAATCAATCATCTTTGTACCGTGCACCCGCAACGCGCTGATGTCCCAGGGCTGAGCGGGTCACCCGAGTGTGGCGTGCCTCAGAATTGATCATGATGACTACCAACGCCAACTGAAGCATTCAAATTAATCCGTTTACCGGTGCAACAAACGAGCCCATCAAGGCGGCCGCCCTGGATTTTGAGTCACTATCGCTGCGGCAGGTGCTTACATCCCGCACGCTGATGCTGAAAACATGTCCAAACCACGTACTATTAGCTAGTTCTAGTTCTATCTAGTAGAAACAAATTATTTAGCAGCCTCTTGCCGCCATACCGCGGCGACAAAGTCAATGTCGCAAAGGCTGTTGTTTGCTGTTAAATGCAGCCCAAGGCCCGCATGTCGTTGTCCCTGCGCCGTCGATCTATTTTTTTATTTTCCTCCATCGCGTCCAATCAACTCGTCACTGACAACAGTGGCCAGTCAAAACAAGAGCCAGCGACTCGATCAAATTATTCTGTCTACTGCCGTTGCAGACATCATCCACGGCCCCACCCAAACCCGCAGCCGCAGCACTTGTTGCCCCTCCACTACGACTAGTTTTGGTAACCGTAAAGAGCTACTATCACTACCACGCAAACGGACCAACACCCCTAGTTCTGCGCGTCACTTCTCGTCAAAGTCAAGCATGGCCACCGATGCCCAAGGGCCTGGCTCCCTCGGGAACAAGGCAGCCGCCTCAGATGGCATGCCAAATATGGTGATGCCATATGAACCTCAGGACCCCGCTGTCATCGCAGAGATGGTCCGCGTGCTCGATGAGCATACAAAGGGTGGCGCCAAGGGTCGTTTCCGTATCAAGAAGACCAAGTTTGCCGTTACTGGTTCTCCTTCCAAGGTCACTGTAGATTCCTGGAAGCTACAGGACTGGGACTACAAGAAACCTGGGCTGCCTACATATGCCCGTGGCCTCTTCACCACGCGCCTCCCAAATAATGTACCAGAAATTGCCGTCAGAGGTTATGACAAGTTCTTCAACGTCGGCGAGGTGCCGGAAACGAACTGGGAAAATATCATCAAGAACAGCAAGGGTCCTTACGAGCTCAGTCTGAAGGAAAACGGCTGCATCATTTTCATCTCAGGCCTTCACGATGACACCCTGTTGGTATGCTCAAAGCATTCCACTGGTGCACGCGGTGATATTGAAATCAGCCACGCCAACGCCGGTGAAAAGGCTCTCGACAAGCAGCTGGCCAAGATTGGCAAGACTAGGGCGGACCTTGCGCGGGAGCTGAGGGAGCGCAATGCCACCGCTATCGCCGAACTTTGCGACGACAGCTTTGAGGAGCACATCTTGGCTTATGGCCCCGATAAAGCCGGCTTGTATCTTCACGGCATCAACGTGAACCAGCCCTACTTCATGACATATCCAGGCCCCGCAGTCAACTCGTTTGCCGACGACTGGGGCTTCAAACAGACCGGGTTGCTCATAATGGACAACATTAAAGAGGTCAAAACGTTCTTAGAAGACGTAGCAGAAACTGGAGCCTACGGCGGCCGAGACGTCGAGGGCTTTGTTATCCGCTGCAAGCTGAAGGACCGGCCTAATACCGACCCTGGAACATACTCGGATTGGTTCTTCAAGTACAAGTTTGAAGAGCCTTATCTTATGTACAGGCAGTGGCGAGAGTGTACCAAGGCTCTCATTGCCGGCCACGCCCCCAAGATCAGGAAACACAAGAAAATCACAGAGGAGTACCTGTACTACGCAAAGACACGCCTGGCAGAGGACTCCAGCCTCGCAAAGGCCTATAACCAAAACCACGGCATCATTGCCCTTCGTGACGATTTTCTGAAATACAAGAACATGAAGGGTTCCGATGCTGCCAATCTCGATCGGGATGTCGCCACTAACGAGCCGGAGCCAGACAACTCGGTCGTTGGCAACGTGATCCTCGTTCCGATTGCCACCATTGGATGTGGAAAGACAACAATTGCCGTCGCCTTGAGGACCCTCTTCCCTGAAGCGTTCGGCCATTTCCAAAACGACAGCATAACACAGAAAAAGGGAAGGCCGGCTATATTTACCAGGAATGTGCTGGAACAACTAAAGACAAAGAGGGTTGTCATCGCGGACCGCAACAACGCATGGCGTCGTGAGAGGACACAAATCCTGGGCGACGTCAAGAATATGCTGCCCGCAGCGAAGCTGGTGGCGCTTCATTTCGACCACGACAACAGCATGGAAGTCCGCAAGCTGACATACGAGCGCGTTTTCCAGCGTGGCGACAACCACCAGAACATCAAGGTGCAGGAGCTCGGCAAAGCAAAGGTCATGGACATCATGAACGGCTTCCTGGATGGATTGGAGCCATACAGCGCCTTCAGCAAACCCGATGCAGACTTTTCTGCTGCCATCGGTCTAAACCCTCTCGCCGGCAGTCGGACGAATCTGGAGGTAGTGATTTCCAAATTACACCAGTTTTACCCAAACCTTCTCCCTCGCGTCCCCACGGGAGAGGAGATGGACAAAGCGATCGATACTGCACTCGCATATGATCCCAAGTTAGAGCAGCTGGCAGTTCTGCCCGCAGCTGCTAACAACAACAAGGGTGGTATTGAGTACATGTCAATTGATATCCCGTCGCAGGCCGTCCTGGCCGCCCTCGAGGATGCCTTCAAGGATGCCTCCCCCGAGGTAGGCCGCATGTATGGATACCTGAAGCAGCAGCGCCGGATCCAGCCGGCTTTCCATGTAACGCTGATGCATAAATCCGGAGCAAAGACCAGCCCAGAGAACCAAGAGCTTTGGACAAGGTATACTCAGACCTTGAAGGTGGCTCACGATGATGCCAAGTCAAAGGGCATCGTATTCAGGGCTGCGGAAACCCCCAGCCTGGGTGAATGCGACGTCCAACTTGAGCGCGTGGTCTTTGACGACAGGCTCATGGCGATTGTGGTGCGCATAATCGACAAAGACGACAAGTGGAAGTGTATAAACAGGGTTCCGCACATCACGATCGGTACTCTGGACAACACGGTGCCTCCCAAGGAGAGCAACGATATGCTGGCTCTTTGGATCGACGGACAGCAGGAGGCTCGCCGCGGTACAATCCGCGAGACTGGCATTGAGGGCCGTCCAATCGTCAAGGGCATAGTCAAGGCGGTCCTGTCAAAATTCTGATAGCCCCAGTACGGCAAGAGGACTCGTCATGGACCAAAGGATGACGGCCAAGGATTTGTGTGGTTTTCGTTTTGCGCTGACACATTACCTCGATTTCGTAGGTGGCGTTCTATAGGGGCAATAGCGCTTGAGTCTAGACGTGATTCAACCGGTCATTCGAGTTATGGATTCAGCTGCCCAGCATGTATTGGTTAGCAGCATCCCGCGGGTGAAATAAAAGCGCATGTTTTTTTTTCGGTATCTGGTCATGGGCGCGAAAACAAATAGTCTTCTTTCTACCTTGGAAGACCATTTAGATACACAGCAGATATCTGATCATCACACTTTTTATTCCACTCATTACAGTGCCTTTTTTGTCCCCCTTAAAAGAGGTTCCATGGGTATATCACATTTAAAATGGCCAAGGAAATTCTACTGCTTTGCGGGTAGGGAATCCAGTTTCAACGGCTTATGCTGTTAGTCACCTTGACAAATGCCTGCCACTGCCTCCAGGCCTCACCACTCTTGAGTGCCCAGCGCGCCCTCCTCACGCCCTCCTTCCATCGCTCGCCGCCGGGCCCACGCTCCTTGATGACTACCCCATCGTCGCCGTGGCCCATGTTGCTCTGGTCAGCCTCGCAGATGCCGCTGGCGACGAAGAGGGTGGCTGTGTTCATCAGGACGAACTCGAGGATGGGGTCGTCGTCGGGCAGCTCCCCTTGCAGGATCTTGGACAAGATCTCGGCGTTCTCGGCGGGCTCCTTGTTGCCCGACACGTTGGCGAGCGGGTGGGTGCTCAGGCCAAAGTCGGACGGGTTCACGTAAAAGTGCTCCGAGATGACGGCCTCGCCGTTGCCCTCGCCGTCGCGCCGCCGCCTCAGCCGCCACACGTTGGTGGGGCCTGCGCAGCTGACCTCGTCCAGCTCCTCGACGCCGCAGATCACCATGGCCTTGTCGACGCCGGCCATCCTCAGCGCGTCGAGGAAGACGGGGCCCAGCTCGGCGCGGGCGACTCCCAGCACGCGGGCCTCCAGGACGGGGCTGCCGACGCCAGAATCGATCGGGTTGGACAGCGGGCCGATCAGGTTGAAGAGCGTCCTCCACGGCAGCTGCTTGCGTATCGGGGCGACGTAGCGCATGCCGGTGTGGAAGACGGGGGCGAAGAGGAAGGCGTAGTTGGTTTCGGAGTAGACCTTTGATAGGGTGGTCGGGGCGACACTGTCCATGTTGGGTGGCATGGGCTTCATGTTTGCGAGCAGGTCGGCCGAGCCCGACTTTGAGGTGCTGGAGCGGTTGCCGTGCTTGGCCAGCATGAGCAGGGAGCTGGCGATGATGCTCGACGTGGTGCTGATGTTGAAGGTGTTGTGGGCGTCGCCTCCGGTGCCGACGATGTCGACCAATCCTCCCTGATAGTTGCCCTCGCCCAGGTTCCGGTCGAGAATGATGCGGTTGATCTCGGTCAGGTCGATCTTCTCGGCGGCGGAGCGCATGCGGGCGGCCGTTGCGGCCATGACGTCGGCGCGGCGGTCGAAGCCGGTAAAGTGCAGGCACATGAGCAGCGACGCGGCCTGGACCTCGGACACGCGGTCGGTGAAGAAGTGTGCTATCGCATCGGCGATGTCGTCGACGCTCACCTGGTTGATGTCCTCCTTGGGCACCGGCCAGAGCCGTGAGAGCAGCGGCTTGATGTCGACTTTGGGTAGCTCAGTGCCATTGCCGTTGGCGTTTGGGGCAACCATTGTTCTGGGCTTTTGTGGCAGGGCCGGGTGGGGGAATTGGAGGTGACTTGAGTAGGGAGTATTTTTTTTGTAAAGCTTCCCAACGGAACAGTGATAAAAACACCAAAGGTAGGGAGGGGTAAAAAACCCAAAAGATTCGCTCGAGGTTTGATCGAAAATAACTTTTAATTGAATGTACAAAATAAAATCAAAACCTGCTATGAAACCTCTCAAGTTGAATTCCAAAGCAACAGAGCTTTACACAAAATACAGAAGCAGGCGGCATGCTATAACTTGCTAGATCTCTTCATCGCCCATCTTCCCGTCCCGCATCCCTCCGCCGTAAATCCCAGTAGGTATGACTGATATCATACTTTGGGCGCGCGCCCTTCAATTAACGGCATATGCACATTTCAAGTGGACCCCCAATTTGTTTCTCAGCGGGGTTCGACAGTTGGCATGCAAGGCGTGGTACTGGCCAACCAAGAAGCTAGGCTGGAATTGGCTCGTGCACGGATGGAAAGGGGAGCTGAGCTCCATTCTCGGCCGACGCGGTTGCAACCAAAAATTTGGGATGCAGAGAAGAGGGTGGCTTTTATCGTGATTTTATTTCAGACGAAGACACAGATTCGAGGTGGAGGGCGCGGTCTATAGAGCACACGCACCCACACTTGCCCATGTGAGTAAATGTCACTGGCCATCACTTGGAATTGAAATCTTGATTGACAAGTATCTGACCGCTATTTTGTTCCCTACTACAGCATGCCTCCTCGAGTCCAGTGCCCAAGTATTGGGTCTGCCATCAGACAACAGTCGCGCCAAAGGATATCGCCCAGGCATCGACCAACATTACAGACTGTCACCCCCGTCCTCGTTGATTCATCAGTACTGGCGAGGAGGACCTATGCAACGGCTGCGCCATTGTCTAGATTAGGAGGCCTTCAGCTCCCGGCCGACTATGTCCCCCCGACCCAGCCCCCCAGCGCCCGACGGCCAGAGACACGAAAGTCGCAGCTGCTCCGAGCATACACGTCACTACTGAGGTCAACCCCTTTGACGCTCATTTTTCAGCACAGCAACCTTACCTCGCAAGAATGGTCCGCAGTCCGCCGAGAACTACGGGCCGCCTTGGCCAAGGTGCCGATCCCGGCGACCCCCGAGGGTGTACCGCCACCCGTCGATATCGTCAAGAACATCCAGCTACAGGTCATCAGGACACGCATTTTCGACCAGGCCTTCAAGGTGGTTGAGTTCTTCGACCCGGAGGCCGCAGCTGCCAAGACGCCTGGCATGAAGAAGTACAATCACGATCTGTCCAAGGCGGCATACGAGGCCACGTCCAAGATTGACCTCGACGCTGTCCCGGATTCATCCATGTACAAGCAGATTGCTCCGCTTCTGGTCGGACCTGTCGCCCTTGTGACCTTCCCCGCCGTGTCTCCGGACCACGTCGCCGCCGTCCTGCGCACGCTGGCCCCTAGCGCACCGGCCTTCCCGGCCCCTACGAGGAGGGCGTGCCCCAGCTACCACGAGCCGATCGCCCGCAGCGGCATACAGAAGCTTCTGCTGGTGGGCGGCCGCGTCGAGGACCGCGTGTTTGACCTCGACGGTGTCAAGTGGCTCGGTGGCATCCAGGGTGGCCGCGATGCTCTCCGTGCCCAGGTGGTGCACATGCTGCAGAGCGCCGGTCTTGGCCTCACCATGGCGCTTGAGGGTGCGTCCAAGAGCCTGTGGCTCACCATGGAGTCGAGGAGGACCCAGATGGAGGATGAAGCCAAGGGACCGGAAGAGGCTGCGGAGAAGAAGGAGGACGAGGCTCAGAGCTGATTGTATGATGTTTTGTATAGTATGTTGGTGGTAGATATCAGTAAGATACGATACCTGTAAAAAGATAGACACATGGTTTACTACTAAATGGTTTTTTTCTAGCAAATGCAGCGAGCCCATATTATCAGAGCATTTCCTGCCTAGGTAGGTATAGCGAAATGCTAGAATTGTATACTTGTATGATGGCTTTATTTCCCACCAGTTCAACTAGCTTATAGTGATCACATAGAGAGTTTCATGTGTTTTTTTGGACAGGCCGATGACGCCTGATGGATCAAGGTAATATTTTACTTTGCTTTGTTTTGTTTTATGTATATGCATAAAGTGCAGAAACTACAGCATCAGTCGATACTCGATAAGCATGGAGGCCTGAGCCAACGAAACCCCTGCAGAAGCTTCAGTGGATATGAGCGGGGACTCTGCAGCCCTTTATGGGCGGGCCAATATTGGCAGTCGCTACAAGCCAACCCGCGGCTAATAATCCAATGCGAACCCTGCTCGCCCATTGCGAATGACGACGCCCCAGTGCTATGAACTCCCCAGTGTTGTACCACCTCCCTCCATCAAGCCTTGCAATCCATCAATTCATCACCTGCACCAAGTTGATTGCTAAAACTAGTTCAAGGCTAGTTCTTCACACCTTTTTCGGCGTGCAAAGTCTAACTAGAACAAAATCCGGATCCATAGCAACCTACGAGTTAGTCGTGAAAGTTTGAGTTCGCCCAATCGAGACCGTTTCGTCTATTTCGAGAGCTTCAACAGCTTCCGATTCATTCATACTTTAAAGAATCGCGCGGGCAACTGTCATCTTCGCCGTCGAACCGTACTACTGGGGCGGCGCACCAACAATTAATCAAGCAACGCCAAACGCCTATCAAACTCACGCACGTCATCTTCACTTGAAAAGACCCCTCCAGCAGACCGACGTTCGATACGAGCGATACAGCTTTAATAATCAAACCCACAACTCACAGCCGCGATGGACTTCGCACCATACCAGTCCTCCCCTCCGGAGCATGCCCGATCGCCGATAGACTCGCCCCGCACATCCCTGGAGCGCAGGCCATGGTCGCCAGCGCGCGGCGGCAACTACTACAACAACAACAACGCCGCCGCCGCAAGCACGACCTCACCACCACCTCTGCAACACCCGCAGCCGCAGCGACAGTGGTCGGGCGGCATCCCGAGCCCGAGCTACTACCAACAGCAGGGTCTGGGGTCCGCCGCCGGAGGAGATGGCTACTTTGCCGGGCGGAGTGGCGGACCCTGGGGCGACAGGGACGGCACGCTGAGCGAGTTCGACACGAGCCTCGGCATCAGGCTCGACTACGAGGCATGCCTTGCGTACCTATTCTGCCCGCCCTTGGGGGCAATAGTGTTGCTCATCATGGAGCGGAAGAGCGATTATGTCAGGTAAGGACAAGACAGGATATAGGGGGCGCCTTTTTTTTTGCCTGGGCGTGATGGGAGAGTGATTGGAGGGAAGCCAAGGAAGATTTGGTTTTTATGAGACTCCGCCGCTGACCTTGGGATTCTTTCATTGGGATATAGGTTCCATGCGTGGCAGTCAAGCTTGCTTTTCACCGCCATTTTCGTCATTCACTTGATCTTTTCTTGGTCGAAGTTCCTCAGCTGGCTCTTCTTCATTGGAGATCTTGTTCTGATAGGATTCCTGACTTTGAAGGCGTATCGTGATGCCGACACCCTCGACAGGTATAGTTGTTCTCCTGCCTTCCTCGCCAAGTTTAGTTGTGTCATGGAAGCTGACAGCGTGTGACTTCAGGTACGAGGTTCCAATAGTCGGTCCTCTGGCAAGCAGGATCTTGGACGACGAGTAATTACGCTACTAGGCTGCCGTGTGCAAGTACTAGCTAGACCCAGTCTAGCTTTGCATGCGGCTTGTTTGTTCGGCTTTTTTGGGCTGTTATACCAGCCGAATCATGGATATTTTAGAATGTTGTGTATACCTGACCTGCCTTCTTTCTGACATATATAAGTCTTTGTTGCTGTATGTTCTCTGTTATTTTCTCTTTATCGTCTTTAATAAGGTCAACAATATTGCTCTTTCTAGAGTCACACCCGGTCTTGGTGGATTACGCGATGTTTACAATACTTGCGATGAACGTATGGAAGGCGGTTTGTCATGGTATAGGGTGCATAATCAGGGTGTACAGTATGTCACTTATGTTCACAGATTACCCTTCGAACCCAAAATTTTGCATCAGCTGAGGGCTGGGATCTGGCTTTCAACATGTGGACTTGTGCATAATGGCAAATAGCGCACCAGAAAAGACAAGCAAAACTCAACCTACGACGTTGACATTGGGACAGCATCTATCGGCCGGGTGCTGGCCTTTGTCAACCCCCAGCCTACTTTCTCACGTTTATCACACCGCCCCAAATGTCCGTTTGCTGCCGAAAACCGCTGCCTGGGTCTTGGGTGCGAACAAACAAACAACCCATAACCACATTCTCCCAAACTCCTCCCGCTCACTTGCCTCCCCGACAAACTCTTGACCAGGTTGCTGCAATAAACAACTCTTCAAAGTTATTTCCAGGACTTGCGAGCCTGGTGTGTTTGTTCTCTTGTCCACTACGAACGGTCCGGACAACAAAGTGCTGCCGCAGAATTGTTTGACAATCTGAATTGAAATTCGGGGAAATCTCACCTGACAGCAAACTGAATGAGCACATTCTCTCTTGTCTAATGCCAGTAACCGCTTTGTTCTGGGAATAGACCATCGCCTAGCTGATCCTATCAACATCTGTATGTCAGCCGTGGCCAGGTAGTCCATCGCAAGTGGTCCGTTAACAGCAGTGTGAAATCATCAATAGGCCTTTGAGATATATGGAGAATGGAGGCCGACTACAATAGCTTTGCCACTGACGCGCGGCGGCAGCAGGATGGACTGGTGAGTTCAGTGTTCCTTATCTCTGAAGCTTCTAGAGGTAAACCCCGGATTGCTGCTCTCGCGTGTGACGCATGTTGACCATTTGTGTAAATCCGTCATAGCTTGCTGTCACCGAAGTGCGTGCGAGACTCGCAGAGGACAGATGCCACCAGAGGCGGTGGAATCAAATAACCCGAGAAATCCCCATCGTTGACGCCATGGACATTGGCATACTGGGCTGGGGCCAACCGCCCGAACGGAGACCTCGGCCGCGCAGGCTATTCTCACCCCTGAGGGATCGATACGGAATCCGAAAAAGGCTGTATGGCATTCGTAAAGAGCCGGAGAAAGAGGGCCCGAGCATCTTCTCGAGGAGCCGCAGTCATCCTGTACAGGCAGAAAAGCCCGAGTACCCAGACGGACCGCCAATTGACGAGTACTTTCTGAGGAGCGGGCGGACGAGGTGGAACTCCTTTCCAGTCAACGATGAGCGGGTTCAAGAACTGCGTGCAAGCCGAGCGGAAAAGATCCGGCTGGCAATCTTGGAATCCGAGAGAGACGCTGAACAGGTGGCGACCGGCTTGTCCCGCCGCAACTAGTGGTTGTGGTGCGCATATCTCGGTGTCTCCATCGTGGCCGTCATCGTCTTCCTCTTGTTGCTCGTCAAAACCTTGTGCAGCGGGAGCTACGGCTCCTGCCTGCTGTCGGCGGCCCAACTGGGGCTGGTCGTTGTTGTGTACATTGTCGGCGCTGTCTTTGCGGGCAACCAGCTCAGCGTTGATGTTCTCTTGCTGATTGGAGGTATGATTGTTGCGGCGGCGGCAGGCCACGGCCTTGGGTTTGGCGGCTAGAATGGGAATGAGTGATGCTGGGCTGGCTGTAGACTCGTGGATCCTGCGTCTGCCAGCCGGGACTCACTGACATTCAGACCCTTTTTCGGACCACTTTTACAGACGGTAAATCTCCTCGGGGTAGTAGTCGTCTCTTTACATTCACTCCTCTCCATGGCATGTAGATCAAAGTCTCCGGTTGATCAAAAAATCGTCCAACATCCGTACCGGCAGGAATAGCAACTCGATTTCTGTATATGGCTCGATCAGACTGATCTTGCTTAGTTCTACTTGGGACTACTACATGATGTCAGTATCACATTGATGGCTCTACTATATTGGATCTCTACAAGCTGTTGTCACTTATCACGAACAGTCATATTCCCGGATAGATGATGTTAATGTAGCTGTGCAAAGATGATTAGGAAAATTTGCTGGACCGCGTTGATGGAGCCTCAGAGCAAGTCTGACAGAAGGAA
Source organism: Pyricularia oryzae 70-15 (assembly GCF_000002495.2). Lineage (NCBI taxonomy): Eukaryota > Fungi > Ascomycota > Sordariomycetes > Magnaporthales > Pyriculariaceae > Pyricularia > Pyricularia oryzae. Next base: position 4,815,709 of record NC_017849.1, on the reverse strand, counting down.
TGTTGATGTCATCCTGTGAAGGTCTCTAAAGATTAGATATGGGATGAAGCATTGACCAGAACTGCCTGCTTCAGTTCAAAATAAAATCAAAGGAAGCAAGTTGAATGTGCAGTGAGCTTTGACGTGAACGCCACGCCTCGATTCCCGGCTTGCCATGATTATAAGGAACAACCCGGTTCGCCAAAACGCGGTCAATGGACGAGATCGTGGCTTATGTAGGGACGTAATAAGCGCAGCTGCCAAGAGTATTCCGTCTTGCCACAATTTTTTTTTCAACGCCGGGCCACGTAGTAGACGTCTAGTGTTTGTGCGTTGAAGAAGGTTATCGTTCATTCTAGAGGAGGATGGATGTCGATAGTCTCATGTCTGTGTAATGTGTGTGCGTGCCTGGTGAGGAGGTTATCGGCAACCGGGAAGTCAATGTTGAGAATAGAAAGTTCGTTTTATATTATTTGGGGATTGCCGCTACCTCGTGCCAGATTTCGATGTTGGACCAAATTCTTTTTGTTTTTTGGCTTTTTTTTTTTACCAAGTGAAGTCATTAAGTAAATCAAGTGATAGTCCGTAACAAGGTGCCTCCGAGCTGCAAACAAGTGTCACACTTGTATTATCCAGATGCTTCTTTCCTCTTTGGGCATGCATTGGCTCATCCCATTGGCGGACAACGGGTCGGCGCTAGGGCCTGAAACAACACATTTACCGGGGGTACAGTAACAGGGAAATGTGCACTAATCAACAGCTAACACCCAACCAGTGAGTGACCTGTTCCTGAAATTTTTCATGAGGTATGACGTCGAAGCCGCTCGTTTGCAGGGGTCGATTTGTTTGCTTGACAACCCCAGATCGCAATACCATGGACGGCAAAGCAAGCTTCCTTCCCATGCACGGTTTTGTCCTTTTAAAGACGGCCAACCGCGCCAAACAAGCTCAATGGCCCAGATCTTTTCTCCACACTGAGAGCTTGTTAGGGACTCAGTAGTGGTTTAATCCCCTCTCCGGCCAACCTTCCCCACGGCTAGCAACTCCCACTGCCCACCCAAAGCAATTTTTTGTTCATTTTCAGGAAGTCCCTTTCTTCTCCCGCAGGCATACAATATGCGCACTCATTATTTGGCTCTTGTGCTGGCCGAGCTGGCATGCCGGGTCCACGGCACTCCAGTAGAGCCGGTGGTTCGAGAAGATGTTGCTGCACCGCACGCCCCCGAGATCACGCCCGCGCCCGCGCTGAAGCAGCCCCCAACACGAACACTTGAGATTCAGAGGAGAGCCGACATCTGGGGTGCTTTCGAATCTGGGGTCAACTCGATCTTCTCCGGGCTCGGATCAAGCATCCCATCCTATGTCGCCTCGGGAGTTCCCAACTTCTTCCAAGACTTTCCCACGGGTGACAAAGTCCAGAGCTCACTGGGCATCGACGACAATCAGATTCGGGCGCTGCCGACCCAGGTCCTCAACGTCCCGCCGTATGGCAACTGGAGCAACAATGCTTGGAACATTAGGTTCAGGGGTAATGTAAGTTGTATTGAGGGCGATTTATGGCTATTTGCCTATACATGGCAACCATTTGGTCACTAACCAATATCCCATACAGGTGTACAAGCAGCCCAACACGAGCCGGGAGAAGCTGGACGACCTCGCCAACATCTTCCTCATCGGCGTCGACATCAAGGATCTGCAACCGAGCGAGCAAGATCAAGCCCGCAACCTGACTTCCTCTATCTTTATTCTGCAGCAAAGCCACCAGAATGTTTCTATGGAGATCAAGCCAGCACCCTCTGTCGGCTCCGGCGGTGGCGCAACCAACACCAACGGAGGCGCTCAGAATATCAACCTGCCAACTCTTACCACCAGCCAGGGTGATTTTGACGAGTTCGTCCCTATTCAGCTCAATGGCCTGACCCCAGGCGACAGGACTCAAAGCATCCAGCGCCTGGACCTGTTCACCAATGGCTCCCAGCTTGGCAATGCAACCGCATACCTGGTGCCGCCAGAGGGCTACACTGTCATCTCTGACATTGATGACATCCTGAGGGTGACCAAGATCTACGTACCCAAGGAGGGTTTACTCAACTCCTTCGCCCGTCCATTCACCCCTTGGGAGAACATGCCGGACATTTACGCCAACTGGGCCCGCGAGAACAGGGACATGCACTTCCACTACCTGACCACCACACCCGAGCAAGCCACCCGGATCTACATGGACTACATCTACAAGACTTACCCAGCAGGCAGCTTCGACACGCGTCCGCTCAACTTTTCCGACGTGGCCGCGACCCTCTCCATCCGGAAATACCTCCTCGACCGCGTGTTCCAGACCTTCCCCAAGCGCAAGTTTGTCCTGGTTGGTGACATTTCCAACTCGGACATCATGAAGGACTACCCCAGAATGGCCAAAGAGTATCCCGGACAGGTGAGCTGCATCCTTCTGAGGAACACCAGCGCCACCGACGACCAGATGCTGTTCCCCTACAACACCAAGGAGTTCAAAGATGTCGACCAGAAGAACTACATGTTCTTCAGGACCACGGAGGATCTGGCCGGGATCGACGTCGGCAAGGGTGGTTGCTACAATAACTCGGTGCCGCAAAATGTTACATTCGACTTCCAGGCTGAACGCCTGAAGAGGGGTGCTGCGGGTCGGTTAGGATTCAGCACTGGTGTCACCATTTTGGTTTCTGCCATGGCTGCGGCCCTGCTCGCTGTCTAATGAGGTTCTTCTCGGGCTCTTTACTTACTGTTACTGCCTTGTTTGATTATTCTTGGATCATGTATTTGTTTGCCTTTTACCTTTATGTCCAAGTATGCTTTTTTAGTCATACCATTAATGATAGCAAGGCGTTGGTTTGCGAGTATTCCCTGCGAGACAATCTTAGTAGAGCACGTGCCGCTAAAACGTCTTTTGCATCGTTAAACATGATTTAGTCTTATTTGCGGAGATCATGAGATTTCCCTGGTGCAACAGCTATTAGGTGACTAAACCTCCACCCCCTCTTTACACTACCTATGGAACTTCAGATCACGATGTATTGTATCATTCTCTCTGTCAACATGCTTGCTTCTGGACTGATCCATGAGTGTCTAGACCTAGTCCAAGAACTGCTACATAGTATGCAGGTTAATGTCTAGCGTTACGGGCTGTTAGACCAAGGCTTATGTCGCCAAGCATGTGCAAGAGAAAAAAAGCCCCAGGTTCAATTTAAAAGCAAGAAAAATTCAATTGAGTACCTAAAATCTGAGAAAGCTCATCGCAATCATTATCTTTTTTTGATGGATAAAAACTGATTCCTTGCTGGCGCCATTCCATTCCCTGATCATTCCGTAAATTAAGTCATACAATGTGTTTTCTTGTGTGCTGAACCCAGTAATGCTCAAGTGATTAACTCGCCATATGCAATGGGTATCTGTCATGCACAAAATTTCTGTATCTTTTGCGAAGAAGGCCTGTCGCTGTTACCGAAAAGAAGTTGCAGCATTTACAACTCCTCCTTTGCCTTGGCGTTGGCATCATCTGCAGCCTTCTTGGCAGCGTCGGCACCCATGTTGAGCTGTCCCTTAATCCACTCAACACCGCCCTTGAAGCCCTCGGTCAACTTGGCAAACATGGTACCGGCAGGAGTGGTGGTGCCGTACTGGAAGTACATCCACTGCTTGCGAGCCCAAGCGCGGAGCTCCTCAGTCTTGGAGCCCTGGGGGACAGGCTATTGTTTGAATGGGTTAGAATCATGACTGAGTATAAGGTCTCAATTTAGGGTTCACGGTTGTTACTTACAACACCATAGCTGTCGAGGTATGCCTTGAGCTCACTGTCAGTCCAGGTCTCAAAGGTGGTGTCCTTGGCCGCCTGTGTAGCTTGGGCCAAGTAGCTGGTCGCCGAGGCATACGTATCACCACCAGCCTTGGAGGCACTGCCGTAGGCAGACTGTGCAGCCTTGACAAGGTCGGCGCGCGTAGCGTCAGTCTTGGCAGCTGCCTTCTTGGCGGCAGCGTCACCGTTGGCCATCAGGTAGTTCTTCAGGTTCTCAATCGAGTAGTCCTCAAAGTTCCACGAGCTCCACTGCGTCGCAGCCTTGTGCGAGTGCTTGCGGACCAGAGCGCGGAGCTCATCGACCTTGGAGGTCTGGGGGACGGGAACACCACGAGCATCAAGGTAAGCCTTGAGACGGCTTTCAGACCACGTGTTGACGGACTTGTCGAACGCCTCCTGGGCGGCGAGCGAGGCGCTATCTGTGGCGCTGGCATAGGTGTTGCCGGCCTTGGAGGTTGCGGCACCGTAGGCGGAAGCGGCAGAGCCAGAAATGTTGTCACCAAGAATATCAGCGCGGTGCTTGCGAACCAGGGAACGAAGCTCGTTGACCTTGGTGCCTTGGGGAACTGTGTAGTTCGAGTTTTGTTAGCTTACCACCTAGCCAGAACCATATCTCATATACTGTAACTTACCAGGAATACCGTTGCGGTCGGCGAAGTCCTTAAGGTCAGACTCGCTCCAGGCATCGATAAGCTTGTCAGTCACAGTGGCATATGCGTCCTGAGCGCTCTTGGACGCGCTGGCAGAATCGGCCTGAAGCTTCAAGTAGGCGAGACGAGAGTTGCGGCGGACCGAGGCAATGAGCTTGTCACGGCTAGACGGCTGGGGTGCCGGGAAGCCGTGGGTGTCAAGCCACTCCTTGAGGTCAGACTCGGACCAGGTCTCGTACAGCCAGTTGCCAGGGTAAGCAACGGCCTCTCCAAACTTCTGGGCAACGGTGTCATAGCTCTCACGAGCTTTGGTCAGGATTGTGTCACGCTGGCGGGGTTGGGGAACGGGAATATTGTTGTGGTCGCAGAACGACTTCAGCTGGCTCTCAGTCCAGGTGTCGAGAATCCAGTCCTTGACGCTCGAGTAGCTCTGTTGAGCCTTGTCCTCTGTCTCGTACCATGACTTCTGCACCTGCGAGACCAAGCTGTCCCTGCTAGCCTGTGCAGAATCCTTTGTCTCGACACCTTTGAGCTTGAGGTAATCGGCGAGTTGCTGGTTATCCCATTTCGAATAAGGCTGCACAACGTACGAATCCCAGTTCTGTTGGACCAGCTTCTCCAAGTCACGACGGTCGGCAGGAGTTGGGTATGGGACGTCGTGGTCCGAGAGCCAACGCTCAAGCTCAGTCTCGTGCCATTTGTTGTATGCTTCATGTAGAAAAAGATGTTAGGAAGTGTATTTTGAAGGTTTGAGGCGAAGACTGTATTTGACCTGAAGGTGAAACTTACCAGCTTTGGTAAACCAGTTGCTGCCCACAGCTCCGGCCACGAGGGCCAGATTCACGAGAGTGGTGAGAACTCTCATTATGAAAGCAGAAAGATTACGATCACGACTGACGTGGTATTGAGGCCCAGAATGCTGAGGATCTGATGATGTATCAGCAGGTGTGTCTTGAGTAAATGCACGCCGGGATGGGTGGAATTAACGGGTGTATTCTGATTTGTGTTGATGGGAAGAGAAGAAAAAAAAAGAGAAATTGAAGGGATTGGAGGGAGGGAGATGTCTTAGAGGGAATCGGTACACAGACAGGCAGTTATTGGCTAGGGCAGTAGGAAAGGGCAGCTGCGTTGGATCAATGAGGTCACCTTTTCGTCGCTGTTTGCCTACTTGCTACGTCGTTGATCCAAGCAGGGGACCGAACCACAGCTCCAGCCAAAAAATTATCAAAGGCAGAAACGAAAAAAAAGGGACCTACCTTTAGCCAAGCAAGCTGGGGCCAAACGATGACAGCTCACTAACCAAACTGAGACATTCACAATGCCAACCGACAGCTCCTGGTAGTACCATCAGGCAAGCACATGCATCCATCGAGATGGCTTATGACGTAGACGAAGCTCACAGATTCCAGTGATTGGATCATGAAGCTCCTGTAGAGCTTCTGACCCGCATATTCTGGACTGGTGTTCCCCAGGTATACCTACTGGCATTTTGGGCCTGTAATGCCTGTGAATTATTTGCCTGTTTGCCTGTGCACTTTGGGGCCACAGAGCTCAGTACAAGTTGGGACGGCAAAAGATCATCACGTAGAGAAGAAAGGGTTGTTCGTGATGACGTCAATCTGTTTGCGCAACCTGACTGCACTGTATGAACCAACTGTGCTTAGTCAAAATTCTTCGAACTGGGGCGATTGGCGGGGCATTCTCTCTTTAGGTTTAGCTAGTATTAATTAATTGATCAGACGCGACGCGTCTCTCGGTGACCAGTAAAATCCTCCCCCATCTCAACAAGCCTCCCCCGTCAACAGAATTTCGTTACCGCAGCCTCATCATGCCAGCCCAACGCTGATTTTAATATTGCTTTTAAATTATCCAGCAAGTGTGATTGCCCAGCTCTGTGCTACGGAGTACCGTTGACCGCCGAGACACCTTTGTCAACCGTCGTGCGCTATGGCGCGACTTTTTCGCGCTAAATGTGCCATTCTAGACTTCATCACAGCCGGGTCTCCCGCCATGCCAGAGGCCAGGGCAGCCTCGGGGATCTCTAAATATCAATTGTTATGGGGGTGGGTGCCGGCCGACTCGTTGGAAACCCACACAGAGGCCTTAGACCAGACTATCCTTCTGCTGCCCCTTGCGGCACTTTTGGTGAAAATCATTGGCTTGATGATAACGCACATAGGCCGGCCATCGAGACTTTGATCACCACGCTCTAGACCGACCAGTGGACTCAGGTCCCAGCGACGACTATTCGCTTTGAATGGTTGCCCCCCAATCTCCCCATCGCTGCAGACGTATACCGGCACTTCCCGCGTCGACAGTCTGAGACAAAACTGGGCAAAATTCAAGATAAGCACAGAAAGCTCGTCAAGCATGGCTAGCGATGGCGGTCTCAGCAATAGTTGATTATCTTTGACAAATATCTTGGCCACATCTCCTGCCATTGCCTCGCTCAGGGTAAACCGCGACTGGATGATCCCGGCAGTGGTGGCTTGCCATTGTAGCGCAGCAGTTTCTAGGGAAGACATCAAGTCAGTGGGACTCCATGGAATGGACGTTCAGCAGCAAATGTCTTACCGGATTCACACTTGGTCAAAAAGCTGTTTAAGGCTGTATACTCTGCCTGCAATGGGGCAGACTCTCCATCAGTCTCCCCTTCTCTATGATTCATCTTGAGAAGGAAAAACCGATCTTGCAAGAAGTGCTTGCAAAGGAAGTTGGCCAGCGCAGCTTGAAGTAGGATGACCTGTGCCTTAGGGGTATGCTTCGTGAAGCGTATATTGTACGGTAAGCCCCCATGGCTCCAAAGGATTCCGTCTTTATAAAAACGGCCATAAAGATCTCGGACAGCCTTGGTGTTTGTCGTCATCTTGTAGATTTTGTAATCCATGCACCAGTCATCGAGTTCAGTTCCCAAAAGCTCGCCGAACTTGCTCCGTATCTCGCCGTCTGGGAGCTCACACGATACATCAGCAGCTACGGACGCGAAATCAGCTGTGCGTCTCTCGTCAATGAGCTGCTTCTGCTCGGCTATGACATCTTGAAGCTCGACGACTTGGGCTTTCTGCTGTGTGAGATTCTCCTCGAGTTGCTGCTTTTGTGCTTTTGTGTGAGTCACGTCGGTCTCGGCATTGTCAAGATCCTGCGCGAGCTGATCAATCTTCTCCATGTGCATCGCAATGCGTTGTTCTTGATGCCTAACCTGGGCTTGAAAGTCCTCAAGCTGGGCTGACAAGTGCCGTGCCTGACCTCGGAAGTTGGCGATGGTCTTTTCCTGGTCGGCGATATTTGCATCTCGAATCGCCAGTTGGTCTTTGGCCTGGCCGAGGTTGTTTTCCAGTACTCCAATCTGCGAAACCAAATAGTCGATGTTTTGCTGCTGGCTGAGCTCAGCCAATCTCTGGTCGTCGGTGTGCTTGGTCTCCAAACCCATCACCCTGTCCTCCAATTCAATGTTTCTCTGCCTCTGCTTTTGAAGGATTTCATCTTGCTGCGCAACAGTATTACGATTCTCCTCGCATTCGATATTCAAATTAACAATCTGATGTTCTAGTTCGGTCTTGTCGTTAGTCAACTTTCGTATGCCGCTTTCGAGGTCCGCGACCAGTTTTCTGCTGGCATGCAAGGCAGTTTGGCGCCTGTTCAACTCGGTCTCTAGGCCCTCTTTCTCCCTGCGCTCATGGTTGAATCGTTGCCGCCACTGATGGAATTTTTTGCCGTCTCGCAGGATCTGATCCTTCATCCGTTTGAAAGCAAGCTCGGATCGATAGCGAACATCGTGTTGATAGTGTGGGATTTTCTGTCCTTCTGAGATGCGGCTGTTGATACTGGGCCGTGACGAACCAACATGATTCCTTCTCTCGTCCCTGAGCACTGTGATGACTTGGCTCTCAGACACCAAGGGAGATGATGGCTCTTTTGTGAATGAGGCGCCACCTTGATTGATAGTTGAAGGCGGAGTACGGAGATCAGCATCCATTTGTTCGTATGCCGTCTTGTATGAGGCAAGTGACCCTGTACTGGTTTTGCGTTTTCCGAGACTCATTTCTTGTTGCAATGACATGGGCTCTGCAGTTAGATAGATACCCACGGTTGTCGAAGTTGTGGCGGGCAGTTGTGAAGAGACGAAGAAAAAAGATGGAAAAAAAGTTCAAGGTGCGATGAGAGCCTAGGGTAGGACTTATGATGGTGGGTGGTTCCAGAATCTACTCCAAATCGCGGATGGTAAAGCATAGACTCCGTGAGTTCGGATTTGGCAATTGTAAACCATAGGCGTGTGGTTTCTGGGTTACTTTCTAGTGAGTTCTTCAAACCATTCATTGTCAGGCTTTCTCTCTAGAGGCCTAGGTCAAGTTCATTTTTGCTTGTGTTCACAGACCCCCAACACCAAGAATACACGACAACAAACCTATACAGATACTGTAGCCTCCAGTATCATTCTGCCTTTGACCGAGCAGCCCTCGTGCATCAACCCCTCCCGTCGTTGACCAACGATTTACCTACTACTACACTTGATACAGGCCTTGTTCAACTTTCAAAGTCTAATGCTTCAAAAGCGCAAAAAGGTTGTCGTCAAACAGTTCGTGCCGTTCCGTCACACAAAGTAAATCTTTTGTCTTTGCCAGAGACGTCAGCTTGGACGCCGGTTGGTCGCATTTCACCCCCATATCACACAAACTTTTACTTTCTCCCGGGTTCTTCACCCTCGTCTCACTTTCAACTCGACTGCCTTGATAGGTAACTTCTCACCATGTCAAGGCGCGAAGCCTACAAGCAGGTGAGACTGATTCTGGGGCTTGATTTTGGAACGACTTTCTCAGGTATGTCCTAATTCTTGCGCTATACTGCTCGAGGTTCTCGGCAACCAAGCTTACAGACCCAGCCATTTGCTTCGCCACCAGCAACACGACTGATCTCGGGGAGATTTACACATTCACAGCTTGGCCCGGTAGCTGTGAACAAGCTGGCGAACACCATGTGAAAACACCGTCACGTATTGCATACGCTAGGGAGAACACGGGCAATAGCGAGAACGACGCCTTGACTTCGGATGTGACTGGATATGAGGTCGAAGCTGGATACCGCTCCTACAGCTGGTTCAAGCTTCTTCTTGATGGGACCGCACTATCCTCGGAGTATGATGATCCTGAGCTCAAGCTGGGGCGGTCAGAAGGGCTTATGTGCCTCCCTGCTGACAAGTCCGCCAAGGATGTAACCACTGACTACCTTCGCGGTCTGTACCAGACGTGCCAAGAAAGACTTAATCGAACCTTTGGGAATGGGAGACTGGCCTCCCAGCTGCGATATCCTGTCGACGTCTGGCTGACCGTACCCGCAACCTGGTCTGACAAGGCCAAACTTCTTACCCAAAGAGCAGCCAAGGACGCAGGCTTTGCTAGTCACCCGGGTGACCGAATGTTTATCATTGCCGAGCCCGAGGCCGCAGCGCTGGCAGCACTGAAAGCTACTATTTCAAAAGTTGACGATCTCGTCCAGGTGAGATTTTGCTACAGCCATGACATCGTGCACACTAGTCAAGCTATAACTGAGAATTTGTAGGTTGGAGATCATGTTCTCATCTGCGACTGTGGCGGCGGTACAGTAGTAAGTGGTTCCTTGATCAAACTAACGATATATCTATCATCTATTTTATTTTTCTGTAAGTACTAACATACACATGCATTACACCAGGACATCACCACTTACAATGTTCTGTCGACCAAACCAACATTGGAGCTCGAGGAGCTGCTAGTGGGCATTGGTATGTCACAAAAGTCAGTTGTGAGAGACAAACAGCTGACCCAAATTTAGGTGCCAAGTGTGGTTCGACAACCATCGATCGCAACATATACAAGCTGATGGTAGAACGGTTCGGGGATGCCTTCACAAGTCTTGATGGTCGTTGTACGGGCCTTGGCAGCTATTTTATGTCCACGTTGGAGAACTTCAAGAAGGGTTTCAGCCTTGCAAGGGCCAAGAAGCGCCCCAGCCGCATCCCCCTCAAGATGCGAAATGTGCCGGCAGAGGCGATCGCCAGCAATCATTACGATGCAGACTTGGACGCGGTCCTTTTGAGCGCTGATGATATGAAGAATCTCTTCGATCCTGTCATTGACAATATTTGCGGCCTTCTTGGCGATCAAATCACTAAAGCCCAAGAGGACGTGAAGGAGGACGTGGAGGGCAAAAGAATGAAGGTCATCCTGGTGGGCGGCTTTGCCTCATCGCCTTACTTGTGCGAGAGACTCGAGGCTTTTCTGGAGGATAGGAACGCGACTCTGGCTACGCCTATGAAGGATGCGTAAGTCGAGCAATAAACACAAACGACTTTACCCTTTTTGCAACAAGCTTGAGAGTGCTTGCTGACATTTCACAGCTGGTCGGCTATAGCTCGGGGCGCCGTCATCAGGGGCCTCGAGGGAGAGATTGTGAAACAGCGCAAATGTCGCCGCCATTATGGCGTTAGTTTTTCCCATCCTTACGAATGCAGCCACCATAACGGCTTCAATACGTCTTTGCGTAGAACTTACATGTCTCTCTTTACTGGCAAAGAGTACCTCACCGGTTTTCTGACATGGAAGGTAGACAAGGTACGCCTGTTGCATTCGCGGAATTTACTGTCCCTATCAGCAAGCATCCACTTATACAACAGCAGGGGTCAGTTGTGACTGAACAGACGGAGATTCAACACAGATTCACGTCGTCATGGACAGGAGATGATCATAACTCATATAGGCTCGATCTATATTCTTGTGGTGCGGATTCTCCGCCCGAGACGATTGAATGCACCGGTAAGTGTTACAGCCTTTAAAGGATAACTGGGTGTTATGCCACTCTGACTAACATTGGGTAGATGCGGAAAAGGTTGGTTCCATCACATACGATCTTGAAGATTTGGACACCAGCCAGCTGCAATGCAAGATTGAGCCCGACGGAACGCGCCGGTATCAAGCCCACTTGACGATGGTCATTCGCATGGGCGACGCTGCCGGGTTGCTGACTTTCAAGGTCTTTTGCCAAGGCTCAGAGGTTGGAAGCGCCCATCTGGACATCTCTAGCGACTGAAGGAGCATCTTTAAGCACTTCCAAGCAGCTTTGGACGCGGTGACGTTTGTCACCCTTTTTCACGCCAAGAAAATGGCGGTTGCTAAGGAAGACTGGTAGCAAGGTTAATGGACAGGAAGAATGGAGCTGGTATTGACTTTTGGAACTCGGGATTTGGTCTCATTTGAGCCGCATGACAGCCTGAGCTCAGCAGATGGAAGATAGACGTCCAAGAGTGAGCGTCTTTCTACCTCCAGTATATCAGAGAGTTTTTTGAGAGTTAAACTATACCTAGCTATCTTTTCATCTCCTGCCATGAGTCTATGGTGCCCGTGGAACATCGTAGGGTTTTGTTTGTGGGTTGGTATTCCGCTCTTCAAAGCCCGACGTATTCTATACATCATGACACCGTCTATCGTAGGCGATGAAGTTCTTCGTGACATGAAACAAGAAGGGTGTCCCAAAGGAGCGTCAGTGGAAACATTTGTCTTTCGACAGTAGCTTGCCGCTTCTGCCAGCATCGCCAACCAATAAAAGTGTGCTGTTGGTCGTTGTGCTAATAGCTCAAAGATTGAGACTACATATAGTCCAAGAAACAATGGTGCATGTCTAGTACATCTAACAAACAGCTAGAAGCGTCAGGGATGGGACATCCACTCTGCTGGTCTTTTCTCGAATTAAACATAAATCCGGTGTAGACTTTGGATGGGCCTCCAGTTATTTAAGGGACACCAACTGCCTTGATCTGTTTCTGTTTGACCTCTCAACATAGAACACATACATACACTCTTGAACACTATAGTCTATCTAAACAAAGGGACTTTATCCTCGTCAAACAGTTTTGCCCCCCTGACTCTCTACAATATTGTCACCTACCACAAAGCCACCACAATGCCTCATCACCGTCATCGACACCGCCATCACCACCACCAAACCGTAGAGCCGCAGCGGCAACCCCCAGCCCGCGCGGCAGAACAAAGCGAGCCTGACCCGCAAACCGTCATGGCCATCACCAGGCGATACCTCCCCATCTTCCTCGCCGCCTTCGCGCTGAACTGCATCATGGTCCTGACCGAGTACCGCAGGCCGGGGCTGCTCACGTCCGTCGGGCCGCTGCGCAGCACGCCCCGGCACGAATGGGCCGTCTACACGCTCGCCCTGCTGCCGTTTTGGCTGTGGAGCGCCATCGTCTGCATCATGGTCAACGGCATCCTGACCAACCCCGAGTCGCCCCGGTCCATGGCGAGCGGTGTGGCGGTCTGCACCATCAAGGTGCTCTACCTGGTGTACAACATTGTGCCCGTCTATCTCCTGCTGAGCCGGTACATGCCTGCCGAGAATCGGAGCGTGTTTAGGGATGCTTCGGTCTTGGTGTGCCACAATTTCATGGGGAGTGCTATGCTGACTTGCACTGCTCCGTGGAAACTAGCCGCCGTCAGCGACTGGATCTGGTGAGAGGGGTCTGTGAGGGTGGATAGATCTCAAAAAAGGGGGTTATCTGGGCTTGTGGCTTGGGTCTTTGGAACGAATATCTGGCTGGTGCTCCAATGCTGACAACACTGACAAAGCATTACAGGGTACATAAGGTTGCTTCATTAGACTCCATCCCATAACTCCTGTACAGACCCAGTCCATCCCAACGCCTAGGGATAGTACCCAATGCCATAGAATTAAAAACTATACCCAACAAACCAACTCAAAAAGACAAATTCATCATCACAGCCCTCAGCGGAAAGCCTCAATAGCCTTCTCCCACCTCGTAGTTGAGATACCAATCTGGGCCTCGTACCAATTAGCAAGCTCAATCCCGGCGGGCCCCTGAAAGCCGCCGTGGCCCTCCTCCCTGAGCCTCTGCTGCCACTCGCCCACCATCCTGATCTCGGCCTCCAAAAACTTGCGATACGCTGGGATCTTTTCCCCGAGCGCCACCGCGAGCTGCTCCTCCACCTTTTGTGCAGACGAGCACGTCTTCCGACCCCTCGCGGCAATGCCCGACCCCTTGGTCTGCAGCTCGTCGAGGTCCTCGACCTTGACGCGCAGATCGGCACCCCTCGTCTGGAGATCGGTCTCGTCGTGGGCCGTGATGTACCACGCGTTCGGGACGCCGTCCCATCCGGTGTGCCCGGCCGAGGGCGCGATGCGCAACGTCTTGTGCTCAGGCCCCTGGTGCCGCTCCCGCCAGACAGCGATGCCGCCCACCAGTCTGTCAAACAGCCGCGAGAGCCGGTCCGCCTGCCCGCACGCCTCCTCCCGCGCGTCCGCGATCGTCCGGTCCAGCTTGGTGCGCGCGCTGTCGTCCACCACGATAGTCATGTCGCTCGAGGCTTGGATCAGCGAGCTGCCTAGCGTCCACAGCCGCGCCTCGATGTCCAGGTGCGCCTTGGTCGCAGCGTCCAGGCAGGCCTCGAGGGGCAGGTGGCGCGAGACGCACCACCAGGGGAGCGGTTCGTAGCGACCCGTGCTGTTGCGGTACTGCTCCGCCTCGGTGATCCAGCGGCTCGAGGGTGTGATGCGGCACTGGGTCTGCAGCCACTGCGTGCGGAGAAGCGAGCGCTTGAGGGAGAGGTCCGTCAGCTGGCCGAGGTGCCTCAGTTGCTCGGGCAGTTTTGCGGCCTCCTTTTCCGGATAGGTTTTGCTCGGGTTCAGTTTGAAGCCCAGTTCCTCCAGCGAGGAGAGTAGGTCCTCGCCGAGGACCGTCTTGGTATCGCCAATCAGCGTGGACGTGTCCATCGCCACGCCGTCCGGGTAGGACACCGTCGGAAACACGTCAAAGACCGGTGGGTGAGGAGCGACATAATAGCTTTTTGAGCTTTCCTGGCCGACAGGCGTGGACTCGACAGCATTGACGATGCCTGGCTGGCTTTTGTAGGGGGCGTGCTGCTGCTGGGGGCCGAGAGAGTAGCCAATCCAAAGCATCAGGAGGCATGATGCAAGGCTCAACGGGAGCCACCATGCCTGTGATTTGGTTCGAGGCTTCACTGGCCCGGTCTCGATCCTTGCTGGACCTTGGACGATGTAGATGTTGGGAGGTTTCCCCAACGAGCGGCCATGATCAGAACCGTGCTTGCTTGGGAAGGTGCGTTGGTAATCACGCCCAGCAAGGTACTGCGCCACCATTAGGCTGTCGAAGTTGGACGAGCTCTGATTGTGAGGCATCAGGCAGAAGGGCTTTTTGGTCTTGACCTTGTGGAATTATGTGTATGCTATGCCTGGCGCTTATAGTTCTTGGGTTTCGAAGTATTTGTGTCTCCTCCATGCCATCGACTAAAGAGTTGCTTTAATTGTCTTATACAAGGCGTAATGACCACCCAAAATCATCGACAATACGATTAATGATCTCCGCATTCATGTTCTGGTTCGGGCAGGAAACAAAGCAAGCATTCAATCTCTTCTATTCCATTGACGGTATGCCGCTTCCGGCAACACAGTCCAAGCCATCGAGGCCGCCCTGGGAACAAATGAGCTTGCGGGATATAGAATAAAACCGGATGCATCCAGGTGCGGCAGATGCACACCTTTGGACATCCATCGGTTTTGGCTGCCCCGAAGGCAGACTGACAATCAGAACACTGCCGCTTCAAATATGGTTTGTCGTCGCCTAGGCTGCGCGGTCATTCGCTAAGCCGTAGATAACAATGAGGTGATCATTTTGACCAGCGAGAAACGTAATATTTTCCAATCTGGCCGAAGGACCGTCATTGGAATGTTGTTCCGAATCGAACAAATGTTAATGGTCTCTGCTTCCGGATTCGGCGACTTTTTTTCCCCTTGTTAGCGTCGAATATGAGCCAACATGACCCTCCTCATTTCAGTAGAAGGATACGCCGAATTTGATGGAAAGCGTATCATGCTCCTTTAGTACGGAATCTGTAGGTTGTAAACAGCGAGTCCGTTGCTTCCGAGTGAGCCTCACCAAAGCAAATGCAGGCCTCGCCGCCACATCACATTCTGGCCGACTTTGAGAGATAACGTCCACGTCCACGCGCTGGCGCGACTCGTTGACTCGCTGGGTGAAGCACGGAACCTCGGTTCAGAAAGTGTAATCGACATCATGCTTTGAAAAGTCTTATCCTTTTACATTATCCCTTTACAGTAATTGAGGAAAATTCTCTTGCACCGGCCGATGTTGTTGCCAACTTCCGCTCAAATGAGAGACAAAAAAAAAAGGCATCCGGTAATTCAACACCCCAGATAGAACCGCAACCGTTTGCCTCTGGTTGTAGGGATGCGTCACGCAAAAGCGCAGTGGGCCGGTCCTTGACCGACGTTGCTTGCGCTGCCTGAATCGGACGAAGAAATATAACGAACGATCTGAAAAAAAAAAAAAAAAAAAAAAAAACTCCCCCTCCTTTTCGTTCCGGTGAGCTTTCTGACATGTCAAGCTTCGCAGTAGTCCAGAAAAAATATCAGCTTCTCCACACTTTCGGCGCAAAACCGCCCTAATCTGTTAATCTGTTAATTAATCTGTTTTTTTGTTTTCTTAATCTTTAATCGTATGCGTCTCTCGCTTCTCTCCACAAGTCAGGGATTTCCTAGGAAACGGATCGTGTCACACACCGACTCTCTGTGCGCTTGTCGCAAAAGCTCAGCTGCCCCAGCTGAGGATGCCCTCGAGTAGTATCAGTAGGTCGTAGGCAGTTAGCAAGTGATCAGCCTGGCGGGACCTCCCCATATAACGTCAAAGCTCGCGTGGCGTATGACGACTTAAAACCTGTCGAGAAGCGAGGTGGAGTGAACAGCTAGCTGGTGGGTTTGTATCAGAGCCTCACACCTGCGACCGGAAGCATAATGAAGATGCTGCCGAGTCGAATAAATGATAAAAGGACACGGGTGCTGAAGTCTTGCTTGCTATAAAGGTAGAGATCAGCCAAGGCAAGGGGGTGAGATACATTCTCTACATTCTTTACATCCTAAATCCATCCAGTAAATCCAAAAAAAAAAAAAAAAAAAAAAAACCCTTCTCAAGCGCTTTGGAATGATATAAAGTAGTCGCGTGGTTTACTATCACATATTCATCATAGTGTGGTCGTAGGATCTTGGTCGATCGCATCCTTTTGCAACCTGTCGGGGTGGTGATGATGTGCTTTGTGATTAGTTGCCGAATCTAGTTCCAGACTGTTTGTTTCCATATCTGTTGCAACGTCGAAAAGTTGGAGCTTCAGCTGGGCTTGTCTGCCCCAATCTGCCCTACTTTTAATCCTCATCCTTACCTACTGCATGCAGTATACGCTGTGTTATTGACTCGGGCTCACTCTGCCGTTTTAGTGCCTTCCCAGTAGGGATACACACAGACATATTTTTGCACTGACAGCAAATACACCCCACTAATTGACAAGCTCGTTACCTTTTTGGGGACTGGTCATCCACCAGAACCTCCAGTAAATCCCCACAGTCTTAATGACCCTTTTCATATGGGCGCCTAATTATAAATGAGTTGTAGGTGTGGTGCTCTATTCTAAGTTGTTTTGTTATAATACCAACAAGTCAAAGTCTGATAATATAGACCAACCGTTTCGAGCAGACTGAACAAGGAAACAAGTTCGCGCAGGGTCATTCATGGATTTCCCGGCCAGCAACCCGTTGCAATCTGCATGCGGCTAAGGCCAATGAATAATGGCTTGATGGCTTGATGGCTTGATGGCGCGATGGCTGTCATGCGTCTGGCGAAACCTCGTTTGTGTGCACGTCGCTGGCTTTCATTCTTTGCTGTAGGTTTATTCGGCTTTAAATCATCTGGAATTGGGCGTTTTAAAAAGTGTCGATCGGGCTGTTGGGCATGGCCAGCACTGTCGCATGCACTCTATTCCCATGTCTGTCTGTGCATATACATGTACATACCTAGGTACTATGGTAAAGCCTATTGTACAAGGAAGGGATCTACCTGCTGTAGCCTTGTTTCTATAGCAGCTGTCACGATTGGGCAGCAAACTTGAGTCTACAAAAGTGTAAATAAGGTGAAAAGATCATACGACTAAAGTTCTGAACGTTTTGGTAGTAGAGATACCTAGGTAGCTAATTAAGAAGAGGGATGAACAGAAAAAGAAAAGGAAACAAACCACGGAAAAAAGGAGAAAAAGTAAACTGCCCGATGTTTGTCTTCATAACTTTCTGATCAACTAGCCTATTAACGTTCGCTCTCGCATATCGGTCACTTCCAGATTCAGATCGCTTAGCCACAAAAAAAAAAAAAAAAAAAAAAAAAAGAGGGTTTGGACGGGCGGACGCAGGCGTGTGCATGTGCATGTGCATGTGCAGGTCGTGATGGAAGGAAGCTTCTTGTGGTAATTGCGGGGGTCCGCCGGCTGGCCCGGTCGCAGTGGCCTCGGATGGAACCATAACTTGCCTAACTCGCCTTGTACAGGTAACGGGTACCTGACAGTTGAATCAATTGAATAAGGTACCCAAGGTATGTGACCCCTCTTGAGCGGCATTTACAAGCTCGAAAAGAAACGGTCGTGAGTGAGATCTTGATCCTTTGGGTTTCTTTCTTCCTTATACCCCTGATTCCTTGCTTTTTGTCGTGTGCTTCTTCACTTCACAAACCATTCATCAAATGTCCGTCCGGGTTCTAGGGCGAATCCTGTTCCAGAGAGACTTAGCGCCACTGGGGCAGCGAGATTGGGCGTGTCAGTGGGCTCGGCCAATCATATTATAGGTGGCCCCTGGTCTAATCTATGAACCTAGGACGGTACCGCGTTCCACCCCGAGCTAAGCCAATGTTGAGCGATGGCAATACCACGATGTAGGGATGGATCGGGATCTTTACCAATTAATTAATCAATCAGAAAAACATTCAACACAAGTTTTAACGGACGACGAGCATGGTCAGGGTCTCTGACGGTTTTACTGAACATCTAGAAGACCTCGTCTGAAAATTTGAACTCCACACCCTTTTGACCGGGCTGCGACAGCTAGTTCCCGACCCTTTTTCTTTGCAAAGGAGAGGAGAGGAAAAAAAATAAACCAAAACAAAACAAAAAGGCTAGCGATAATTGCGCCGACCCTCCCAGCTCAAGGTCCAGAAAGTTCAAAAAGGACGGCGCATGTCTTCCCTCCACTGACCCAGCCTGACGCCTGTCGGAAAACAGTATTGGTTTAGGCTCTCACCAAAACGAACTGTTCAAGTGCGTCGCCTGTGCACACATTTCGATCGTCTGAACTCGTTCTCAGTATCTTATTGTTTCCGACTCGCTTTGACGATCTTTTGGAACGCCACTGTTTGAGAATCACTTCTGGGTCCATGCTGAGATTCGATACTCAACAGTCGTTCAGCCTCCCCACACGCACTTCCTGCACCAAGGCAGCAACTGACCGCAGCACACGGATAAGGGGCTGATCCCAGTTTTTCTTGTTCTTTGCCCTGCAGGCGCTACGCAGAGGCACAGACGTTCTAGTTGTGCCAGAATCTGCACGTCGCACATTGGCACTTGGCCTGACAAGCAAAGAAACCAAAGTAGCACACAAGCATTGCCCACCCACTGCCCTGCGACGACCAGCCTCGTCGCTGCGGCTGCCTTGTCTCCGAGGTCTGGGATTCAGGCTAGGAACACCTATCTACCTATCTAGCTGGCTTTGACCTCCTTCCTCGACATGATGGATTCACAGGTGGTTCCTCCTCTTCCGCGCCAATCGTCCTCTCGACAACACACCTCGCGACGACACGAGACGCACGACTTTCATTTGCCCTCGAACACTCGCACCACTCGACACGCTTCTCCAAGTCGCCGTGCCCAGCAACCCCCCTCGAGCGCATTGGGTGCCGACGTCATATCCTCACTCATCACCAGTCTCGACGTTGTTTCCAAACCCACCTCTCCCTCAAGTGACCGGCGACCGGCTTCGACATCCCCGTTACCCTCACCGGCTCCAAAGTCTCCCACCAACGGGTCCTTTGGCGTCGAGTACGGAGCCTACAGCTCACCAAAGCGCGAGGTTGCTGCTGCACAAGACGTTAGCCTCGATGACCTTGCGGCCTGCCCGCCCGTGATCCGCACGGCAAAGCCGCCCTCGGGCTTCTCTGCCCTGACGGCCCCGAAATCCCCACAAAGAGACCACAACGGAGGAGTCAAGTCGCTTCTGGGCGGGTCCCGCAGCGCGTCACGGCCGTCTTCCAGGGGGTCGCATACCTCGCGCGATGCCGACACCCAGAGCATTGGCAACCTCTCCGTGGAACCAGGGGAGATTCCTCCTATTCCTGATCTAAAGAGGCGAAAGTCATATACTGGTTCATTCGACAGCTGGGGGAAAAAGCAGGGTCGGTCGCAAAGGGGATTGATGTACATGAGCAGCCGTGAACGGCTACAGGACAAGGAGGACAAGAAGCGAAACAGTTCCAGCACAGCAAGCGGGGAC
Source organism: Pyricularia oryzae 70-15 (assembly GCF_000002495.2). Lineage (NCBI taxonomy): Eukaryota > Fungi > Ascomycota > Sordariomycetes > Magnaporthales > Pyriculariaceae > Pyricularia > Pyricularia oryzae. The sequence goes on along the minus strand of NC_017849.1, from coordinate 4,795,861 downwards.
CGAAGCCTTGGAACCAAGAGCAATCCCGTGTCTCCTCACCAGGATCACTTCCTGGCCCAAATACCGATCAACGAAGAGTCCACCAGCCCATCCGAGGCTGTGGTTCCTCCCGTGTTCTCGCCTAATAGCGAGCGAACATCAACCGAATCGCCGGCTGTGGGGTCACCGCGGGCCATACCCGACAGAAACTCGAGTCTACGCAAGACAGGTTCCAAACAAAGATCATCTACTCGCCGATCCGCAACCGCGAATCGTGATAGCCAAGCCACAAAAGCAATTCCTGAGGTCGAAGAACGTAGCCACAGCCTTTCAAGAGCACGCTCAACGTCAAGGACTGGACGCAGGGCTCAGGAAACGGCAACTCCACCCCAGCCCGAATCGGAGACTGACGTCTACCTACTCTACTCGAAAATGGCTGCACTTCCGGAGCGTCCGCGAGCTCGCTCTCGGTCAAGGTCAGTTTCTCGCCCGCCGGATGACCGTCCACGACTTCACAGTCGCACTCTTTCATACGACGTTGATATCGAGGAGGGTGCCCCGTCGCCCGCCATTGCACAACGACGCCGTAGAGAACGAAGCTTGAGCGTGGATAAGAGAGGATCCCGGCGCGAGTCAACTGAAAACGGGCGCGCGAAGCGATCAAGCAGCCGACTGCGACGTTTGTCGAAGCATGAGGGAGCGCAATCGCCAACGGCTGATGCGAATCACATTGGATACGAGCGCCCACCCAGCGCAGATAGTATCGATGATGCGGTGGAGTCGTATCTATGCTCGCCGAGACTGTCACAAAAGATCAAGCACCCGCAGACTGGCCGTGTCATCTCCTTCTCCGAGGTGGGCGACAGTGAGGGCAGCGCCGTCTTTTGCTGTGTGGGAATGGGCCTCACAAGATACATCACGGCTTTCTATGATGAGCTCGCCTTGACACTCAAGTTGAGACTTATCACCCCTGACAGACCCGGCGTCGGCGATAGTGAACCGTATCAAGACGGCACCGCTACACCTCTCAGTTGGCCAGGTAAGCATGCCTACCCATTGGATTGGACTGTTGGACATTGGATCGAAACTGCCTTACTAACTGAAGAAAATTAGATGACGTATATGCAATTTGCCAAGCGCTAAAGATCACCAAGTTCTCTATCCTGGCACACTCGGCTGGTGCCATCTACGCGCTCGCCACAGCGCTGCGAATGCCTCAGCACATCAGGGGTCGGATCCATCTCCTGGCCCCCTGGATCCCGCCGTCTCAGATGTCAGTCTTTGGTGCATCGGCACAGACGCCCCTACCGCCAAGCAACGCGATTCCAACGTCTCAGCGCATCCTCAGGGCGCTGCCTACGCCATTCCTCAAGGCGGCCAATAGTTCATTCATGACGGCGACGAGCAGCAGTATCACTTCCAGCCTCCCAAAGACGCCACGCAAAAAGCGTAAGAATGGGCAAAACGTCGCCAAGGACAGGGAAAAGGAGGCCGCTGCAAGATCACAGGCCCAGCAGCACCAAAATGTCAGCCCGCTTCTACCGCCCGGGGCCTCGGACAGCAACAAAGAAAACCATTTGCATGACGACGATGGGATTTCTGGTCTTGTGCGGGGTGACATTCCGGCTACTGGAGACATGGACTTCTTTAAGCCTTCGCCCATGGCGGGCTCGGTTGATGGAGGGGCACACAGGAAGTCCTCCTCTGTGGCATCACAGCGTAATGCGGCAGCCAGGGAAGCTGCGGTACTGGCGGCAGCCGCGTCTGCCATTGCAGACAAGGAGAGGCAGGCGACGTACGACACACGGTTGACGCATGCGATTTGGGAGCTTGCAACGACCGGGGCTAACCCGGCGGTGGATTTGCTCGTTTGTCTCGAGAGGAGGAACACTATCGGGTTCCGATACGTCGACATTACTCGACCAGTGATCATACACCACGGGACCAGGGATACACGTGTGCCGCTCGACAACGTGCTGTGGCTGGGCAAGACGATGCGCAGGTGTGAGGTCCGGGTGCTTGAGGGCGAAGGCCACGGACTCATGGCGAGCGCGTCCGTCATGGGCGGCGTGCTGATGGAAATATCCAAAGAGTGGGAGGACTGGACCCGCATCACGGGCATTGCTGCCAGGAGGACGGCAGCCGAGAGAGAAAAGGCCTTGGAGGTCGGAGTGGCGCGGTAAAGCAAGCCCAACCCATCTCCCGCTGGCCTCTGGCCATTTTACTTTGTTAAACTTCATTTCTGACCCATGGATACACTGCCGTATACCTGTAATCACTTTCATATGTTGATTAATAGCTGCCGCAATTTATCACTCAGTGACTGCGCATTGGATACTTTTTACCTCACCACTTGGATGAGGGTCATCTCAATTTCTACCATTTTGTGTCGGATTCTGTACTGAATCTGGGCATTTTACCTGTTTTAGTTCACATTTCCTTTCTTTTCTTTTTATTTCCTTCTTGTGCATAGTTATATTTGTTCGGGATTCAGACGGAACGGAAAACGCCTTTTAAGATAGGAGAGGTTAGAACGTTTACTTTGTGGCGTGGTTTACTCTTGAGACTCTGTATCTTATAGTGAACCATCAAAATTAATGTTAAATATTGACTTACGCTTCCGGGGTGGTATTGTGATTTCATGAATATCAATTCAACCCCGAAGTCAAGTTACGACCGAAATGCGAAGGACCGATCCGACCGGATCGGAGGTGGGCCCGATCTCGGAGACCGCTGGATTCCACGGTTGCCGTCGGGTTGCGGCAGCATTATGCGCGGAATTGTTCAAGATGGACACTTCTAATCCGACCTCCGACATCTATTGGCTGGAATCTTTGGTTTCCGGAATCCCTGACTCCGCAAGCAACATCATTTACTCATCACAAAGCGCTCCAGAATAAATAAAACACAGTCTGGACATCGCACCACAAGGGGGAACCTACCAAAATCGCACTTCATACACATCATATCCGTTTAACAAAAACAACCCCACCTCCCCTCCACAACCACTAGCTTCTCCTCTTTGTCAACAACAATGTCGACTACTCAGACCTGGAAGGTCCCACCATCGGGCGTCTGGGCCCCGGCCGTTACGCTCTTCGACCCGGAGACGGACAAGCTCGTGCTCGAGGACCAGAAAAAGTACTATGCACACCTGTCCAAATCCGGGCTGGCGGGGCTCGTGGTGCTGGGCACCAACGCCGAGACCTTCCTGCTGACGCGCGAGGAGCGCCGACAGCTGCTCGAGGCGGCGCGCCAGGCCGTCGGGCCGGGCTTTCCCATCATGGCCGGGTGCGGCGGGCACTCGACGGCACAGGTGCTCGAGTTCCTGCGCGACGCGGCCGACGCCGGCGCCGACAGCGCCCTCGTCCTCCCGCCCGCCTACTTTGGCAAGGCGACCACCCCGGCCGTCGTCGAGCGCTTCTTTGCCGACGTCGCGGCCGCCACGCCCCTGCCGATCGTGCTGTACAACTTCCCGGGCGTCTGCAACAGTGTGGACCTCGACTCGGACCTCATCGCCACCCTCGCGCGCCGCCACCCGCAGGTCGTGGGCGTCAAGCTCACCTGCGGCAGCGTCGCCAAGATTGTGCGCCTGGCCGCCGAGCTGCCGGCAGACGAGTTTGCCGTCTTTGGCGGCCAGTCGGATTTTCTGCTGGGAGGGCTGGCGTCGGGCAGCGCGGGGTGCATCGCGGCGTTTGCCAACGTCTTCCCGCGCTCGCTGGCTAGGATCTACGAGCTGTGGAAGGCGGGCGAGGGGGACGAGGCACTGCGGCTGCACAAGGCTGCCGCGCTGGCCGAGAGGCCGTGCAAGAGCGGCATCGCCATGACCAAGTACGCCGCGGCTGTGTTTTCGGCGACCAGGGCGGGCGTCGAGGATGCGGAGCGCAAGATGCTGCCGAGGAGGCCGTATGCGGGCCCTGGGGAGGCGGATAAGGCCAAGTGTCGGGAGGTCATGGCTGAGCTTGCTAAGATTGAGGAGGAGCTGGCGGACAAGTCCACGTAGAGGACTAGCTCCTACGATTTTGTATTTTTTTTTTGTCTTTGTCTTTTTGTAGCTACTCTTGAAGAAAAAGAAAATAATGTGTGATGCTGGTTGCGGACATCTTGTTCGGTATTATAGTATAACCCTAACCCTACGTTGTTCTATCCTATGGTACTGTAGCTTACCCCGGAATAGGGGATTGCGGATCGCCCTACCAGCTCTTGATGTCGTCATAGGTCCATGTTTTGCAGGCTACATGTCCCGAATTTGTTCTTGTTGGCGAACTGCGTTTTCATCTTGTAAGCACTTTATAAACCTATAATTTTGGAAGAAAGAGAATTATTAGGTGCTCATATAGAAAGGGTACAAATTTAATATCATGAGTAACAACAGTCATACAGAGGTCCTAGTTGTAAGTGCACGCCGATGAAGGCTCAATGTCCCTCATATCATTCGTCAAGTCACGCCATACCTGCCTATCTTACCCATCCATATCAGCCAAGCAGCTCACAAGATAAATTCATAGGCAGGCGCAATAGCAGCCTTCACCATTGACCTCCTCGTCTACCCACTCGACACGCTCAAAACACGATACCAAAGCCAGGACTACCTGGACACATACAAAAAGTCGGGTTCTTCCTCATCGGCCATAAAAAATGTACCAAAAGGTACATTCAGAGGTCTGTATCAGGGCGTCGGCAGTGTCATCATAGCAACTTTGCCAGCAGGTAAGTGAGAAGCGCATTGTTCCCTGACTTGCACAAGATTCAGTTGGGGAGAAAGACAGAGACTTGGCCCGGACCACACAGCGCAACCAAGAACTGACTTGGGATCCCGTCTCGAAAGCTGGTATCTTCTTTACCACATACGAATCGGCAAAATCAGGCTTCGCCAAGGCTCTCCCTGAGGGTGCCCCGAGCCCGCTCGTCCACGCGCTTGCGTCTGGGACCGCCGAGCTGGCCTCGTGCGCGGTTCTCACGCCTGCCGAGGTGATCAAGCAGAATGCCCAGATGATACGCAGCAATTCTGGGAGCAGTGGCGGTAGCACTAGCGGCAAAAGCACCTCCCTCCAGGCGTTCCGGATGCTACAGAGCGCCGAGGGCGGGGCGTGGCGCCGCCTGTGGACGGGCTACACTGCTCTGGCGGCTCGAAACCTTCCGTTCACGGCGATGCAGTTCCCCATGTTCGAGTACGTCCGGGCGACCATCTGGCGGCAACGAGACGACAGGCGCAGGTCGCGCAAGGAGGCCGGCGGCATCGAGGAGGGTCAAGGCCTGCTTGAGACAGGACTGGTCAACGGCTCCAGCGCTGCGCTGAGCGGGTCGGTTGCGGCAGTCCTGACGACGCCGACTGACGTTGTCAAGACGCGCATGATGCTGCTGGCTGGGGACCAAAAGTCCAGTGGTGGTGGTGGTGGTAGCAACAGCAGCAGTAGCAACAACGGTGGATTCCGAATAGCCAGGGACGTCTACCGGGAACTGGGAGTGCGTGGGCTGTTTCGCGGCGGTTTATTCCGAGCCGGGTGGACGGCACTTGGAAGCGGGTTGTACCTTGGAACCTACGAGGTTGCAAAGGTCTGGCTCAAAGGCGGCAAAGGTACAGACAAGGATGAAGGCGGTATATAAGAGTAGAAAAAAAGGCCCTTTTTCTCTGTCGGTGTGCCCGCAAGTAACTCTCTGCTTAAAAGTGGAAACCGGGAAAACAAGATTCTGTCAAGTTTAACTGCAGCATCGCACGGAGGCGGGCGACCTCGGTGTTGCATGGTAAATGGCGGAAAAAATCGAATAGAAGCGGCAGGGATATGAGATGATTGTCCAGGGGCGCCTAGCACCACAAAGAGAGAAAAAAAAAATCAAAAATCATGGAGTCCCCTTGTGAGCTGAGTAAAGGTGAGTTAAACGGCACGATATTGAGCCGCGGTAGTTAATGCGCGCCCGGCCACATACAAACGCTTGGCCAATTCGTGCGTGCATCTCGCTTAGATTTGATGATGAGCCAAATACCGTTGGGATGTAGGCCAAGATATGTCAGATATCCCGGTTGTGTGTTTTTGTTTAAATTCTTTTTATTCTTTTTCTTTTTCTTCTTTCCTTTCCTCTTTTACTAAATTGTGCATGTTATCTCTGAGGGACGAAAAGAATGGTGGTGTGGAATTGTTGCATTCGACTGCAGGGCTGTATTTCTTGTCATTTTGGAGGGTGACACTGGACAAGATAATGATATAAGGGATAGACAGAAAAAAAAGAGACAAGAAAACCACACATCGCGTACTTATCTGGGACTGCGAAAAACTTACTGGCTCTGGCGATCTGCAGCTCGCTTGTCTTGGCGAACCACACGTGCATCGGTAGCATTTGAAAGAAGATGTGCTGTAGATAGGTGAGATAGATGTTCGGCAAAGGGGGAGAAAAAAGGACAAAAGAAGGACGACGTACAGTACACAAGTTCGGATGAGCAAGAACCGATGGTACGACCAGCATCGATCTGCGGCCCGGTCTCCGGGCTGCTGCTCCGACCAGAAACAGATATTGCAGTCGCTAATACAGCCGGACGCCAGAGCCCAAAGCGGCGACTACAGGGGGACACGGGAGGGGATGGTCCGATCTGATTCGCCGGCAAGTCCACCCACAAACAAACAGTCCCTGCTAAATTTTGCCGTGTCTTGGAGGGGGAAGAGGAGGGTGAGTGATAGGCTATTTCTGAGCAGGCTTGCATGGGGGACAGCTTCTTGTCTTTTGTTCTGCATGGCATGTGTGTCCTTTCCCTTTCACCTCGACACACACCCCCTCCAGAAAGGAGGAAGAATTGGAACCCAGAACCGAAAAAAAAAAATTCTAGTTCTAGTTCTAGGTCCAAATACAACCCCCCCAGTTTAGTGGAGATAACTTGGATGCCAGTGCCTGAAACGTCAAGAGACCTAAAGATGGTTGTTTGTTTCGTCAAAGACGGTCAATTTCGACGTGATCGGCCATCTGCCTACCTTAGTCAGGTCGCAAAAAGCCCAGCGGGCAGGCCAACCGTTGCTTCGGAAATTGCGGGAAAAGTCCAAAGGAACAATTAAAAAAGACTCTTTGTCAGTTAGTCCCCCAATCGGGCATGGCATCAACGGTCGGCTAGATGGCGCGATTGTCCCATGTGTAACAGCACCACCATGCACCATAGACAAGACAGGGAGTGGCAATCCAAGCCGGGCATGGCGAAAAGGTGGAGTTTTTTTATTTTATTTATTATTTATTTTTTATTCCTTTTCTACCGCAAGGTGCATTCCTTTTTTTGTTCGCGCGTTGCTATCGTTCGCATTATGGCGCATGGTCGCAATTCTCCTGGCGAGGTACGCAAGATAACTGCCGCTAACGACGCGAATACCACCTTGACCATCTTGTTGGTTGGTCTCGAGCCGAAATGGCCTTATCACTTCCACCGCTCGTTTGTCTGCAACTTTGCATGACCACCCCTTCCTTTATAGGTACTGTACATACATCCACAGCCATCGGCTATCATATCACCCATGGCCGCACATCAACTGGGGAAGCACTTGGCAACATGGTCATATCCTGTACCGTGTATTTTAAGTAATGGGTCCACAGATGCATGACTTCCGGACAGCAGGAAGTTGATAGACAGAGGGTCGTCAAGGGTGACAAGTGTCTATGCTGCCATATCATATCTGTTTCCTATAAAACGACTCACGCTCGACTGTCTTCCTTCAAGACGACATTCGAACTTGCACGTTTCAGCTTTGACCAAAATATATGTCACAAGAGGACAACTTAGCCGCGAATCCAACCCATAACTTACCCATTCAACTTGGTTTATCACTGTTGCCGTAAAAACAATAAAAAAAACAACAAGTCTCCAAGCAGCATTCACGTCAAACTGTCTTACACAGTCACCCCGCTGCCATCGTCACTCGTCCAAGGAAATACTCTCTTCGACATCGTCCTGAACAAATTTCTTCCTGGCGCTAGAATATATACAACTTGTATAGAGCATCAGACATTTGCCTCGCTTGAGATCGATCTTCAACTTATCATTTCCGTGCCGCCATACCAATCATCCGGCACCCAAGAATCAGGGTCAGGCACATACATCATGCCTTCAGATCCATTTTGTATCAGTTTCGATGCCACATTCGACGGGCATTACGAGAAGATTTGCTCAAATGTCGAGGTTCAAGTAAGCGCCATCTCAACCCCTGAACGCCTCGAGACACCAGAAGACAGCGAGGACGACACCAGGTATTTGCTGGTATCGCCGTATACAGAGAAGCCACATCTGCTCGATCTCGACTCGGTCGATGTAGAGAACCAACTTTTAGCGCAGGCCTTGGTGTATATGAACAATGTCAGGGATGACTTCAGAACCGCCTCATACCAAGATAGCTTTAACTGGCATGAGATCATCCAACATCTTCGACGGCTCAACCAGCGCCAGGGCCATGATTGGAAAGAGACTTCTTTCTATATCGTGGCTTTTCGATCACAAATCAAACCCGACGCCGACTATTCCCACTTGGTAGAGCTCGACAGGTACGCTCACGCCGAGGCTACAGCAAGTGGAGGTTTCTTGAAGTAGGTTATTTTTCCTCCTGTTTTTGTTTTCCCTCCCCTTCTCTTGCAACTTTCATTTTGTGCAGCCACCCCTACATGGTACGGGCGAAAGCTAACATTCTCCAGGTACTGGTTTGGAGAGTATCCTGATGAACAGGGGCACAACCTGGCGACTTGCGTGTGGACATCAAGGCAACATGCCCGGCGCGGCAATGTCGGGCCTGCTCACCGCGAGGCCATGAAAGCAGCTTCGCTATACGCCTGGCACGAATTGGAGCGGTACGAACTGACCGTGCGCGCCGGGGTTGAGGGTTGGAGCTTAACACGGCTCGGTTGAGATTGGAAGTTGATGTGTGGAGAGGAGGGATGGAGGGGAACCTGAGTAATAGGAGGTAACCTTGAAGCGTGGCACCACTTGGCAGGCAGAGACCACACTAGTGCCATGCGAGTAACGACAAGGAGGGTGGTCTATAATTGATAGAGCAGCTAAAGGGTGGGAAATATGGAAAGTGACGATTTTCATCTTATTGTTTTGGGTATAGAAGGATAGGGAACAAAATTCAAACTTTGGATATCACTTGATATACAGCAACAGAATACCCGAATAATCCATACGATGTACTCTGTAGATCATCAGTCACGGAAGAAGAAGAAATGCTCAAAGTGACCAAGCATGGAACAATGGATTGAGCGTCTGGAAACCTTCCAGAGTTAGCGGTGAGACCCTTGGTAAATATAAAATGAGTACTCCTGAAGGGAGCAGCGGAAGTATCTTCCGAAAGAGAGAAACAAGCGCGAGGTACTGATCAGCACATGAAAGGAATAAGGACCTGATTAATCCGTACCGACCGTTGCTGAAAACGATTGAGGGGTAAGGTGAGGGCTCCAGGGGTGGAGTGCTTCTAGCACGGCAGCTGCTTGGTTTCTTAAGCTTCGCAGCTCAGTACCTTGCCCGGGTGGAAAGCGAGGCCATCAAAACCGCATCGTTGGAGCAAAAATCGGCCAAAAAAATGAAGATGACATGTCGTTGAAAACAAGATCCAGGGGTATATGAGGCTCTGCTACAAAGAAATATCAGTTATTGGTCATGACTCTAATATTAAACGAAAGCTTTGTGACCTCGAAAGCGTGGGGGACAGAGTGGGATGCTTGGTCACTTTTGCCTCTTCAGCTGTGAAATATTGACGGTCGGAGCGAAACTCCCTCCAGCTTTTCGCCCTTGAGGTGGGGTGAGCGGATCAAATCATCAAAGGTACCCCCACCCCGCACATGGCTGACCAGTCAGTCACTCCAGCAGTAGAGAGTGAGTTGCTCCCACTGCATTTCTGCCACTGAATCCCGCCTTCCCACAATTCGCACATTTCCGGTAGGCGAAAAGTCAGACGTCCTCCCACCAAAGTACTCTGCGCCCGGTTTAAACGACGACGACGACGACCACCCCGATCCCGAAACTGCACCGGAAATCGCCCAGATAGACACCCAGTCGACCGTATTTTCAAAGGACAAACAACCGAACAGGACCGCAACCATGGCGGACACTTTCAAGGAGTCGCCGATCAAGTCGGTGCAGGTGGAAGCACTGGTACGTGGCGCCCGCAATCAGAAAGTCATCTATGTAGGAGGGTTTGGCCCCACTGTGCAAGTCACTAAGAAATGCCTATGGTATGGCCTCTAGGTGGTGATGAAGATAGCCAAGCACTGCTCTTCGTCGTTCCCGACCATCGCGACCGGATCGATCGTTGGCATGGACAATGACACCCTCGTGGAGGTCACCAACTCGCTCAACTTCCCCACCGTTGACGTCGCCAACGTCGACAGCCACCAGAGCGAGCGCGATGCCTCAGCACAGGCCGCTGCCGCCCCCAGGTCCAAGGCGAACCTGATGTACCAGGCTGAGATGATCAAGCACTTGCGCGAGGTCAACGTTGACGCCAACTGCGTGGGCTGGTACACAAGCGCAACCATGGGCAACTTTGTCACAATGAGCTTCATCGAGAACCAGGCACACTACCAACGCGAAAACCCCAAGGCCATCGCTCTTGTCCACGACGTGAGCAGGAGTTCACAGGCATCTCTGTCCCTGCGCGCCTTCAGACTCTCTACTGCCTTTATGACGGCCCTCAAGGAGAACAAGTTTACCACCGAAAAGTACGAACTCTCCTGATTCAATACCGACCGATGCTGAGAGTTTGCGCTGACACACCAAATTTAACTGTACTATAGCCTCCAGAAGACTAAACTCACATACAAGGACATTCTCATTGAGATGCCCGTTGTCATTCACAACTCGCACCTCCTCACCACCTACCTACACCAGATTCCGTCAGCCCCTGCTGCCGGGTCGGAAACCACCATTCCTACATCTCTGGCAGCACTCCAGCGGGAGCCGGTCAACATTCCCCCATACCCTTCGATCGACTCTCTGGAGTTGTCGATTGACCCCTTCCTGGAGAAGACTTGCGATCTCCTGCTCGACAGCATAGAGGCGCACTACACGGACCTGAACAACCACCAGTACTACCAACGCCAGATGACCCGGGAGCAGGCCAAGATTACAGCGTGGCAAGCTAAGCGCAAGGCTGAGAATGCCGCGCGAGCTGCGGCGAAGCAGGAGCCGCTGCCAGATGATGAGTGGAAGAGGCTGTTCAAGCTGCCTCAGGAGCCCAGCAGGCTCGAGGGCATGCTGAACGCCAGGCAAGTTGAGCAGTACAGCAAACAGGTTGACGGATTCACGGCCAACGTCAGTGCAAAGATGTTTGCAGTTCGGGGGAGCCTTTTGACCGAGTAAAAAAAAACTCGCTAGGGAAATGATGTGAAAAAAGACTTATCTATCACGGCCTCGGACGACAGCCGTGCTTCTTCTAATGGATGTGCATATTGTATGGCGTTCAAGGGTTTATTAAGGGATTCTTCGTTGGTCAGGATGTGAACGGGACGGGGAACGCCGGATAGAAAGCGTGGCTGGTTTCGCGGCGTGCGATTGGTTTGTTTCTCGTGCTTTTAGAGAATCAAAGAGAGGGGCGGAAAACCCATGAATCGAGCAAGCCGTGGGTTTGAGTTCAAGGCAATCCAAAAGCCAGCCAAGCACGCCCACCTGTAGTCCTACCTGGCGATGCTGCGACCGGCCGGAGCATGGTTTTTCCCCTGCGGCACAGCGCAAATTCTTTACGAGTCTGAAGGCATCACAGGCGGAATTCAACGCCGAGTCCCCAGTGGAGTGGCGCAAACATCAAGTTCGGATTCGGTGGTTTCGGGCTTCTCTTAACATCTGGTCTTTCTACCGGGGCACGGACTGGGTTGTGCGGGTTACTACTTGTTCTAGATCGGATTTTTATCATTCTAGATCAGTACCTCTGGCCAAGTTTGGCATGGTTGGCTGTGGCATCTAGGTTTTCATAAATATAAACACATTCAGAACTCCGAATAAAGTTGCCAGGCGCACCGAAGACCTGACTCTGGTCCCAATTCTGGGTCCAACTTCGGGTTCATGAACGGTTTGGACACCCTTCACGCAGCTGCCGAAACCTGTGAGGGGTCATGGAGGGGCACTCTTCTTAATTGGGCAAGGTGCAAGCTCGATCTGCTTCACCGCGAGCTGTTGGGCAAAATTGCCCCACGTAGTGGAGGGGACCCTACTTTGGAAATTCGAGCTCCTCCCGCTTGTCAGCTTTTTTTTTTTCCTTCTTAAAAGCTTGTTGTCCGCCTCCCATCTGTTCATCCTTTTATGATTTGGACAGCTTCTCTCCTTCATTGAACCGATTTTTTTTTCACTCCGTGCAAAGGTACGTGCTCACCAAGCCCAAAATCTTTGCAATCGAATACCCCAGATTGCGAACAGGGAACATCTTGCGGGGTAGATTAAACAGCATTACAAGCTCTTTGAAACTCACATACTTCATAATCTTGTCTAGCAGTCCTTTTATCTTTTTATCCCCAACTCTCAGGTTCTTTGTAAGTTGACCATCGCTCCGATCAATCAATCATCCGTCCTGGAGGAGGATACGAAGCTGACTGGTAGCGCTCATCTAGTCTCACAATGGCTGCCCCCGCACACAAGTTCAAGGTCGCCGACCTCTCTCTTGCCGCCTTCGGCCGCAAGGAGATCGAGCTGGCTGAGAACGAGATGCCTGGTCTGATGCAGACCCGTGAGAAGTACGCTGCCGACCAGCCCCTCAAGGGCGCCCGTATCGCCGGTTGCTTGCACATGACCATCCAGACTGCTGTCCTTATCGAGACCCTGACTGCGCTGGGCGCCGAGGTCACCTGGACTTCATGCAACATCTTCTCCACCCAGGACCACGCCGCTGCTGCCATCGCCGCCGCCGGTGTCCCCGTCTTTGCCTGGAAGGGCGAGACTGAGGAGGAGTACAACTGGTGCTTGGAGCAGCAGCTCCTGGCCTTCAAGGATGGCAAGAAGCTGAACCTGATTCTCGACGACGGTGGTGACCTTACCCACCTCGTCCACGACAAGTACCCCGAGATGCTGGCTGACTGCTACGGTGTCTCGGAGGAGACCACCACTGGTGTCCACCACCTCTACAAGATGCTCAAGGAGGGCAAGCTTCTGGTCCCTGCCATCAACGTCAACGACTCGGTCACCAAGTCCAAGTTCGACAACCTTTACGGCTGCCGTGAGTCGCTTGTTGACGGTATCAAGCGTGCCACCGATGTCATGATTGCTGGCAAGATTGCCGTTGTCGCTGGTTACGGTGACGTCGGCAAGGGCTGCGCCATGGCCCTCCACGGCATGGGTGCTCGCGTCATCGTTACTGAGATCGACCCCATCAACGCCCTCCAGGCTGCCATGGCCGGTTTCCAGGTCACTACCATGGAGAAGGCTGCCTCTGTCGGTCAGATCTTCGTCACCACCACTGGTTGCCGTGACATCCTGGTCGGCAAGCACTTCGAGGCTATGCCCAACGACGCCATCGTCTGCAACATTGGCCACTTCGACATTGAGATCGACGTCGCCTGGCTCAAGGCCAACGCCAAGAGCGTCCAGAACATCAAGCCCCAGGTCGACCGCTTCCTGATGGCCAACGGCCGTCACATCATCCTCCTGGCTGAGGGTCGTCTGGTCAACTTGGGCTGTGCCACTGGCCACTCTTCGTTCGTCATGTCCTGCTCCTTTACCAACCAGGTTCTGGCCCAGATCATGCTGTACAAGAACAACGACGCCGCCTTCGGTCAGAAGTACGTCGAGTTTGCCAAGTCGGGCAAGCTTGAGAAGAAGGTCTACGTGCTGCCCAAGATCCTCGACGAGGAGGTCGCCAAGCTGCACCTGGCCCACTGCAACGTCGAGCTTTCGACCCTTACCCCCGTCCAGGCCGAGTACCTCAGCCTGCCGGCCGAGGGTCCTTACAAGCCCGAGCACTACCGCTACTAAGCGTGTCCGTGTAACCTCATTCCGGCGACACATGGCGTGCTCGTCGCGAGGTTAAACCGGATACCCCTGTGCCGGTCTATCTACGCCGGCCGGACGCTACTAATTCAACAACTAAGCTATACGGGTAACGAGAGCAATGGGATTTTTTAATGCATTTTTTTATGGTTCGTACATTGGGGACATATACTACCGGAATCAAGGTGGGAAAACAGGCAGGCAACTGAACCATCTTTTCAACAAAAGTTCGGCGTTGGCAGCATGATGATGATATCCCCACCATTCCTTACGGACGAATTTTCTGTGTTTAACCAAAGGAAAGGCGTTCTTTTTTTTGTCCACTTGGTACGGGTTTTTGTTTTGTTTTATGTCTAGGTTACGCCAACCCACAGGAAAGGGTGGCAAATGGCATGCATGCCAGTATTTAGGTGGTGAATGGCCCATTCAACCAGGCCACGGATATAGACAAAAAGAGATTTGGCATAACTGTGATCCATTTGAGCCTCGGCATGTGACTTGGCACTTGTGACGAAGTATGGGATGAATGCTTGCATATGGTGCCCTCTGCGACGTGAGTAGGGGATGAGATCATTTGAACGCCGGGCCCAGGCAAAACTGATCGAGTAAGCACATGCGTGAACTCTTGCACCAAGTAATCAGTTCCAACCGGTTTAAGCGCTAGTGAGTTCATATCATCTGGCCGTACTGCTTCAGATGGGTTAAAGCAAACTTTAAAACAAGAGTAATCAAAAAGTCAAGCCACTCTGCTCCGGAACGCCAGTGACTAGTTGACCCTTCTCGAGGGCAGCAACGACGTTGGATATGGCAACTTCCTCCATCTTTGTCTGGGTCTCCTCGGTGTAGGTTCCCATGTGCGGCACCAGCAGACATCGGTGGTTGGCCAACAGGCCCGGGTGGACCTTGGGCTCCTCCTCGTAGACGTCGAGCCCGGCCGAGGCGACACGGCCCGAGTCCAGCGCCGCCACGAGCGCCGCCTCGTCCATGACGGCGCCGCGGGCCGTGTTGACCACCACAACGCCCGTCTTCATCTTGGCGAACTCGGCGTGGGATATCGTGTGGCGGGTTTTGGGCTGTTTGTTGTAGGGAGAAAAGACTTTTAGTACTTTCTCTCTGTAATGACTTGCAGCTTGTACCTCAAAGCCTCGACTTACGTTCAACGGCAAGTTCAAACTCAGCACGTCGCTGGTGACAAGCAGCGTGTCGAAGTCGACATACTCGGCGCCGCAGTCCGCCTCCAGCTCGGCCGACAACCTGGTCCGGTTGTAGTACCGAATCTTCATGCCAAACACGGCCGCCTTCTTGGCCATGTTCCTACCGATGCCGCCCATGCCCAGGATACCCAGCACCTTGCCGCGGGGATCATGCCCCAGCGCCGGCGCAGGCTTGCCGATCCACTCGCCGTTGCGGCAGCTCTGCATCCCGGGGCCGAAATTGCGCAGCGCGCCCAGCATGAGAAAGATGCCGGCGTCGGCGGTGGCGTCGTCGACGGCCGAGGGCGTGTTGCTGACGCGCACGCCCGCCGCCGTGCAGGCGGCCACGTCGATCTGGTCGTAGCCGGCGCCGTTGTGGCAGATGAAGCGAAGCGTGGGTGGCAGCGCGGCCAGCAGCTCGGCGTCGATGCGGCCCGTCGTCCGGCCGCTGACAAAGGTGCGGTACGCGGCCACGACGCCCGCGAATGCGCCCGATGCGCACTCGGCGAGGAAGGATGCGCGGTCCGTCGAGGTCGGGGTGACGATGTCGGCCTTTGCTGAGAGTTTGGACCAGGCTTCGTCTGCGCTGGCGATAGGGTGGAGGGGGCGTCGTGTTAGTCTTGAAGCAAGGGGGTTCGGGAGGGTCGGGGCTTCAAGGTGAAGGGTAATATGGGTGGATTGAGCTGAGCCATATGACATTTCTCATGGAATATATTTCCCATGAGATCGATGACCCGACCCAGTCGTAAGGTGGATGGATACCGCGCTCTTACTGATCGATTGTCCCCAAAAGCAGCACTTTGGGCCGCGTCCCTGTAGATTCACCCGCCATTTTGGGAAAGTAACTTGGTGGTATGAGTTCAGAGACCGAGTAATCAGCCAAGGATGCGGCTTCCCTACCTCTCCACATTGGTTAGTATTATTGATTTTGTTTGTTGCAGTCCATCAAAACAATGTCAGCTCTGCACTTACTGTATCAGCTCAACCGCAGCGATGTGTGCGCGGGTTGTTTGCGCTACCTTGGGCCTGTGTTGACTCAGTGAACAATGATTCTTCTTGGGCCTGTTTCGTTTTTGTAATTTCCGTCACTAAATTTGGTCGAAAAAGGTAAACAGTAAAATTAAACACTCTACCGTTCCGGGGTATCACCTAACAAACAAACACATATAAACGTCGTCTTTACTCGGAGTCATTGGTGGCTTCCAGTCTGGGCAGGTCCCTGTAGAAGAACCCAGGTACCATAGATCCAGTCTGCGGTGTTCTTCCCGCCCCCGCCGGTCGTGGGCTCCGGGGCCGGAGTCATCCATCACCTTTGCCCACCCCACTTTGAAGAACTGGCTCTTCTCCGAATTGGCTCGCTCCGAGTCCGCGAATTTGTACATGCGAAACATCCAACTCATGACAATCTGCCCTCCAACGCCTTGCTACCGCTCACAATAACAAATTCCAGTCTAACTGCAGATAGGCTGCGTCGTGGGCTTATCAACGGGGTTTGGCGGGTTGGGGTTGGATTCCCCACACCCTCTGAGGGTGCCGAAGGCAGTGTCGTCGACAGCATCTTTGAAAGCCGCGCCGCAGTTGGGGTCACTGCATTATCATTGATTTTGGTCGAGGTCAGCTTTTGTTTTCTACCTCCTTTCCTTTTGCACATGCCACACCCCGACAAGTGCGACGAGGGGGAAAAAAAAGTCCACACTTTCTTACCTTTCACCGCCGCTCGCATTGTTGAAGAAGGAGCACATATCGTGAGAGAAGCAGTCCTGCGTGTAAGCGTTGCCCAGAGAGGATCCGCTGCAGCCGGCACCACATCGGCCGTTGCACGAATAGCTGAAGGAGCCGCGCACGACTTTGTTAGCAAAAGACCAATTTTCTTCTTCCTTTCTTCTCTTGCCGAGAATACAAGGTTCGGGGAGGGGACCGTGGGGATCCGACTCACTCTCCCGTGCCGGCTGGATTGGTTCCAAAGTTACTCCCCACAACGCCCGTAAAGGTGCACGTCTGCCCGGCGGCGTTTTTCCATGTGGCCGTTGCGTTATCTCCAATCTTGAGACACGTGATGGATCGCTTCTGGAGCTCGGGAGCCGGTCCGGCGAGGACCGCAAGCGGGCAAAGTGCCAGCAGACAAGATATCAAAGGCAGCATGGCTTATCTTGTTTAACCTTTGGGAAATACGAGAAGAAAATGAAATGAAAAGGAATAGTAGGAACAGCCGAAGAACTCACGCCCCTAAGTAGCCACCTTTGGGTTGATTATGATCGTCGACTTCGTGGGGAAGAGGGAAACCCGCAATGTTGTATATTTATATATTTAGACCTGCCTGCGAGTCGTATTATCTGACAGACGATCGACATAAAAGACACGGAGTACCCTCTCCAGACGAGCTACTACCACGGCGCGACCCGACTCAGGATGGCAAAAGAGGGTGCCCTCGAGTCAGCAAAACAGCTTAAACAGATCCACGAGCAACCCGTAGCGTGTCTCAGTACACGCGTACAATGGATAATCAATCAAACCTGCCAGAAAAAGGACCCTGACAGATCCACAAAGGAAGGAAGCTTGTCAAAATGGAAATCTGGGGTTCGTTCGTGCCAAATTTTTCTGCAATGGCGCAAAAAGTCGTCATCGGCAAACGGGCCAGTAATGGCAGCTGCCCGGAGTAATTGACGGAGAAACCTGCCAGGGGGCGCCGGCGACGACGGAACGTAGTCCTCCTGCTCGGGCTGTCGGGTTAACGCATGTCGTTTGTTGGAAACAGCCCAGAAGTCTCGAGATATGAGTACATTTCAACAAAGCAATATGTCATCGTCTTCGGTGTTGACAGGCTTAGCACTGGTATGGAAGATGTATAAAGTCAGTTAGTTCAAGCCAGGCAGTGCCAAGAAGGTCTAACTCTGCGACTGGAAGCATCGGTAAAGCGATGTGCCTCGATCTTGCCCTCCTTGGAGTCTTGAAGCTTTTGCTCGTTGCCGAAACATGCAAGTTACCGGGCTGTGCAGAGAAAAGCAGCTGCACAACACGTCGTCTTGGTCTAGGCAAAACCTTACAAGACATGTCTCCGTCAGAGACTAACATTCTTGACATTAGATAGGGGCCAAGAGTACACACGCACCTAGACTATCTAGTACTAGGATTCCAGATGTTCCTTTAGTAGTTGCTGGAATGAGCCCAACTAGTGGGTGTTGATGATTGACGAAGATTTTGTCTCACGAGTATGTGTCCATGAGCAGTCTTGCCAGAAATATTTGTTTGGAAAAGAGGTGCGGAGCAGTTATGATGGCAGAATTATTGATTTCTTTTCTTGCTCCAGCACATATCTTACAGCGCCATACGCGCACCCCTCTTAGCATTCGCCGAAGCCCAGCTATTTTTGGTATGAATATTTAAAGAGAAGAGAAAAAAAGAAAAGGAAAAAAAATAGACCAAACAAAATGTAATGAGAATATAAGAAACTTTTTATACATTGGTATATAAACAAATAGGTATATAGCATATTGCAAAAAGATGCAAAGCCAATTTGAATGAAAAACAAAAGGTCATAAAGCGTTGATTGGGAGGGTAGGATGCGATTAATGAACTAAGTGTGATTCAGGCAGATGCTTTAAGGATGATGCAAATGTAATCATGATGCCGAAGGTGATGGATTATGATGATGTTGGCCGGTTTGTTGATGAGGAGAAACGGTGTGCAAGTAATAATAAGATTGATTTTTTCTTCTTTTCTTTCTCTCTCTTCTGTCCGGAATGACCCCAGTTCACGATGGCCTGCGGACAATGTTAACCCCAGGAGCGATAAACGCCTTTATGGCCAGCTCCGCGAGCCGCCTGACAACGTTTGTGGTACCTCCCGAGGTCCGCGCTTCATCTTTGATGAACTGCGCCGCCACAGCGAGCCTGTTACGCTGGTCACCCTCGTCGAGATGCTGCGGCAGCGAGCTCTCGAACCCAGGGGGAAACTTGGGCGCCAACTCACGGAGGACACGTATAGAATAGCACACGTCCCGATTCTCGCGGCCGTCCAACAGGTTCCGGATGCGCGATATGGCGGCGTCGCGCTGTTGCACTACGCTGGGTGCCTCACCGACCCGCAGGGACTCGGCCAGATAATACCAAAATTCAAACTCCCTGATCCTGTGAGGGTCGCCCTTGCGCGGCGGTGGAACGCAAGGGTTGATGTTGAGGTAGGTGCCAGAAAGAAGCGTCTCAAACACGTGCAGCCGGTTGCGCACCTCAGCGCCGTTGTCCTGAGGGAGAGGATCATCGCCCGCGGGATTAGTTGCCGCAGGTATGGTATATGCGAGAGTGGCGAGCCCCCAAACCACGCGGGTCTCTATGGCGCCTGCTGCAGCCACCTGTGTCGCATCCGTGTTCTTCTTGGTCTGGTTAAGAGCATCCAGGAAGCTTGCAAGAAGGTTTACCGCATTTGAGTTCTTTGTCAGGATGGTACTTGGGTTCGTACCCTCCGGCTTGAAGTTGTACCAGTGCGTCTCGAAAAAAGACGCAAGGCCAGGCACGTAAATCTCGTAGTAGATCTTGAGAATCTCGTCAAGAGTTTCTCTTCCTGCCGGATTCTGAGGAGGTGGCGGCGGGGGCCCTGCAAGGGCGCAGAGCTCATCGACCTTCATAACCTTTGCCTGGGTACTAGTGTGAGTCAATGCTGCCCCCTCGGGTTCGGCTTCCGACATGACGCAGGTAACGGGGAAAAAGAATGACGGCAGTAAGAGCAGTAGAAATGCGAGCAGCAGCAGCAGCAGCAGCAAACAACAAAACGAAACAACGCGGCAACAGAGACAACAACTGCAAATTAGGGCAAGCGAAGAGGCGGACACGAGTTGTAAAACGCAGGGCTGCCGGCTCTGTAGTGTCCAGGGTGGCTCATATTGTTTGGGTTTGTGTTGCTGCTGTGTTGATGATGGTGGTTGTTGTGGCTGTGCTGGTGGTGGTGCTGGTGGTGCTGGTGATGATGGATGGCCGAAGATGCCGTACCTGTGTCGAGAGCGGGGTCAATGCCGCCCGAGTAATCAATGCTATTCGAGGACGACAATGCAACAGGGGCCGAGGCGGAAGAGGCCGACGAGGGGTTGGGGTCGTAGTGGTGACCTTGTGGCGGCGTCGGTGCGGGCGCGTAGTTACTGGGCACCACGGGCGCGGGCAGATGGTTGCTATAAGGGCTCAAGCTGGGGGAGCCGGTAGAAGGAGCTGTGCCAGTGATCGAGCCTGGAGCTGAACCCGGAACAGGGCCTGTACCTGTTGTGGCTTGCGGAGGAAGGGATGCTGGTTGGATGGTTGACGGCCCTGGCGGGGTTGTCACGTTGGTAAATAGCGGGTCGTACCCGGCACATTCCCGCTTGGATTTTTTACAGTTGTTGCAGGTCGGATGCGTCTCGTCGCACTGAAAACCACGGAAGGTAAAATAATGGTTAGCATGTCGTGTTGCCTGTCAGGTGTAGTGCAAAGAAACACTTGTGTGTCACGGGAAGTTCATCCGTAGTCAAGAAGGACAACCATAATTTCGTTTTATGTTATGCCTTTTTTCTTTTCTTCGATGTGTCATTTCTTTGGGCATAGGGCGGGCGGGGTTCGCGGGGCTTGGAAGTGTGTTGCATGGATTTCATGTCTCGACTTTGCTTGAAGATTTGCTCGTTCAAGCAAAATTGCCGCTCGCTTTGCCGCATGTCTAGTACTAACAAGCGAGCCTCTAGCGACTTTCAAGCGAGAAAAAGAAAATCGTCCAAAAGTATATAATAGACGACCGCTTGCTTTGGACAGGCACCCGAAAAAGATGCCCCTCTAGAGCTTGCAAATCTTTTGCACTTTTAGAGTACACTTTCAAACGTCCCAACGACCGATTGCAACCCTTGTCGCTTCGGCCGACAAAAATCCAAACTTGGGATGAAGGGCAAGGGTAAGGGTAGGTAGAGAAGAAAAGAAACCCGGATTTTGTTTCAAGGTGAGAGTTTTTGACGTACCTTTATTCTGCGTTTCCTACAGGTCAAGCAGCCTGTTTTTGTTCGCCTCTTAATCTCCTGTACAAAACGCACGGCGCAATGGCCTGGTTGTTAGCACAATGGGCTTTGTTTCTCTCGCTTTTCACTTTTGATTTTACACCCCCAGAAAGGAAATAACCAAGGCCCGACCAAACATCTGCCTTCTACGACTAGCCTTCGCTCGCTAGAAAGACTAAAAACAGCAACCGTTATACCAAAATGCCGTACCTTTTTGTTACGACCCCCGCTCATTTGTATCCGCGGATCTGTCAAGGGCAAAGCAAAGCGCAGATCCGGCCCCATGCCATACGGGTTCATCATATGCTGCGCATAATATGCCGTAGGGATCGGAGCATGGGTCATTGACATGGCGTGTTGTGGATGTTGATGGTGTTGTTGTTGTTGCTGCTGCTGGTGTTGCAAAGGTGCGAGGCTCCTCATGCTCGGCAACGCCATTGCGTGATTCGGAGGCAACGGTTGTTGTCCGGCTCGATAAGGGTCCATCGGGGGTTGAGTCGTTATAGGTGAGTAACCATAGGGGCCCGAGGGCATGGGAGCTTGCGAGTAGGTTGGTTGGTGCTGCTCGGGGTAGCTGACATGCTGGCGGGGGTGGCCAACCGGCGGAGGAGGTCCGTTCGACATTGGTTCCGGCGAGACTGAGGACGCGACGCCTGCGGTCCTGTTGGTGAGCGAGATGGGTGGGTTGGATGCCGTACTGCTGCGGCGGATGGGTTCAACCTTGACGATCCCAGCCTGTTCTTCCCCAGCTGAAGCAGCTTGTGACTCGGAATGTGGCGACACACGGCAGTCTGCTTTGCGTTCAGGAATATTGGAGTGGTCTGCAGCGGCAGATACACCCGAGGGATAAGTAGAGGTGGTCGAGACCACTGACACGGTTGACACTGCACCTTTCAAGTCTTTGCGGTCTTCTGCAGGCGACGAGACTCGGCTACTGCCAGTGTCCGCGGCGGAGACGGCTGGTGTAGGTCTGCCAACCAACGATGCGTGAGCTTGGCAGTGATGCAGCAGCGCGGCTTGATCCAGCTCTTCTTGCTTCAGCTCGTGTCTTTGCGCATCCGGTGTACCTTGTAGTACTTGATGCTGTGGCGGGGAAAGCCTTCTCTGCGTCAGCTGCTGCTGCTGCTGCTGCTCCGACTCCAAGGCCTTTTCTGGCTCTCTCTCCAGCTTCGGTTCATCCTTGACGGGAGGAGACGCAGCGGTATATAGGGAAGGTTGTAACATTGTGGTCTGCGGAGCGGTTTTATTTAATTGGGGACTTTATTTGATGGAGCCAAGATTCCACAGACAAGGGGGGGTACGCGACCGTGGGCCGGGTTCCCTACGAGGGACGACGAAAGAGGCATACGTCGTGGGAAGAGGGAGGAGGAGGGAGGTGTGGTGTCTGGCCTGGCTAGCTGGCTATCCGTTTGTGTCTGGCCTGGCTAGCTGGCTATCCGTTTGTGTCTGGCCCTCAGTAGTATCAGGTGCAGAAAAGAGAGGGAACAAAAGGGTGTGCGTATTGCGGAAGCGGGTTGGCCTGGTGGTTCTCTGTTCCTGGGTGTGTCTCTTTCTGCAGCACTCCACTGCAAGTCGAGGTGGCCCAGCCCGCCAGCCAGGCCCAGCCAGCAGGGAGGGTCGCTGCAGACGACAACTGCACAGGGATGGATACCAGGGGGGTTAATTGGGGGTGCCCAGGGTGGTGTGGCTCTTTACTCAAATTCTGAATGGTTCAATCTCAGCCGGTAGCAACCCAGCAATCAATCGTCTCTGTGCGCTTTCTCCTTTCTGCCTGTGCTCGATGCAATGCGCAGGGCAATCAAGCAATGCACCGAGAGATTGGAATCCAGAAAGTTACTGTGACGAAATGCCTGGGGAGCCACCCCTCGAATGGACGCTTGCCTTATTTTGCCTGCAAGGGTCCTTTATTACTGTACGTGAATTATTCGGGGCGAATCTTCTTGACAATTTGTTATCACGTTCGTCATCTGTGGAATTTCACTCATTAATCGTCTTTTTTTTTCCTACATATTTTATCTTATTTTATTTTTTTCTTTCTTTTTTGGCCCCTCATTCCACCTTTTCTTCCCCTCGTAAACGTCCAGCCATCCATTCATTTGACGCGAAAGGATCCATCGTGAAAAATTTCTCCCCTGACTTGGGGGTTAAAAATGGTACAAGAAGGTGCCTCCTGACTGGGTCCTCGGCTGTTTATGTGACGATGGTGACTAGAGACAGTCAAATTCCGTGCAGCAAAACGAAAGGAAAAAAAAAGTGCACAAGCGTTTTGTTTCCAACTGCAGTCTAGTTCCATACCATCAGCCCCTTGAGATCCAGTTGTACAAAAATAAGGGAGGGGGCGCAGAATCACTTTGGACAACTCAACCCTCTTGGGTCGTTTGATGCACATTGCGCAATAAAAAAGGGCTGTGCGCATCGGTCTTTGCTGTCTTGTCCACTACTTGGGCTGTTTTATCCGCGGGGTGCACATATCCATTAGCTCACAGTACCTACCTAACGCGGTCTAGGTAAGCTTGCTATGGAAGGTAGAGAGGTAAGGTATTGAGGTAATACAATATGTGGTAACCTAAGGTACCTGAAGTTGATATCCCTCCGGCCCCGCTATAAAGACGTTGGAGCTACCACGTACAGACGCGGACCCGTCCGAATTAAGTAGGATTAGCTCCTGATAGCTGCTTCTGTCAAGTCGGGTCGCCAGGCGCTAGTGGGGTCCTGCAGATGTCTTGGCGCTGTTTCTTTCGTAAGACTTGAGATTTTTGAGTGCAGCCCGACCTTGGGCCGGCTCCAGTATCCATCTTTGCCGAGCCATTAACAGAGAAGCGCCGTGGGACAGGGCAGATAAACGCCCATTTTTTCTGGCTTTTTTCTTTGTTTTCTTCTTTCTTTCTTGTCCCTATGTAAGGAGAGAAATGACAAGGGCATATTCACTCTACGTACCCTCCTCCGCGGATGATATCTCAATAAAGGGTGGGGCCGTTGCAATTCGTAACTCACGAGACGGAAAAGGGGCTTGGAAGGGGGCGCGTGTCGGTCTTTTTGTCAGGGGTTTGCTGGGGAGTATCGAATTTTTTGTTTTGCTTGTCAATTGTCAGTGGCGGTGTCAGTCAGTGCCAATGTCAAAGTGTTTAAATCCAAGGCTCAATAACGGCTGCAGAAAAGGGTGGATACTAACGAGGATAAACGCAGCATTACTGCATGTAGTTGAATAAGGAAGACTGAGTTTATTTACTTTTCATTATTCCCCTACTATAAGAACCCTCTCACTATTATCCACTGGAGTCGTTCGTCAAAAGCGGGATGATTGATGATCAATAAGATGGGTATTACAAAAATACAAAAATGCTAATTCACCACAATGACCCCTGAGACCCCAGCGAAAGCGATCGAAATGGGACGGAATAACAATTAACAGCGTACAAGTATATGGCAGAATTAAACCGCGCAGGTGCAATACTTTACTTCTGCGTGGTCGATCATAAACCATTCTCGTAAGACACCAGGGGTTGACTCGGGACACGGTGGTGAAAAATTTGGGTACAAGACAGAGAGGGAAAAAAAAAAAAAAAAAAAGGTTGTTGGGTAACTTGGGTACGAATATGGGGCATTATGCGTAACGAAATGCTTGGTTTTAGCGCGCGTCTGCGCACACACGCTCATGCTGCTAGCCTGGTTTGTGAATCAGTCAGCGATGAGCCTCAATGATTTACATCCCCAAAAATAATTTCCCAAGGGCCCTCACGAACCAGATGTAATAACAATCTGGCAACCGGTCTGGCTAAGTAATATCATGTCTGTCCACATTCAAGGACACAGAAGGACACAGTCGCCATGGCATTCTCGCGTGGCGCGCATGGTGCACTTTACTTCACAGTGGTAAAGTTTGGTTGGTACCTGACCCGGGCGTGGGTTATGACCAGGTAAGAAGCAAGGAATTGTCTTATTTGGTTACCTTCGGTGGGCAAGCTAAGGCAGGAAGGGTAAGCAAGCAAGACAAGGTATCCATTGGTAAAAGAATATGGTGTCAACGGCCATCAACCCAATCGAACCGAATCCCGTGTCGCCCACCATTTGCGACATAATAGCCCTTACCTTGCTGGGGACGGGTTGACGGGTACTTGCCTTAGGTTAAGGTATTATCCTCTTTTCTTGGGTAGCACTTGCCGCGATCCCATTACTACAGCCCATCGCAGCTACCCAAAGCGAGTGACGGTTGGTCGACCCCGATCACTCTCACGCAAGCAAGGCAAGTGAGTGTTACCTCGAGCGCCTACCTTGCCTCCACTATTTTGGCTTGTATGCCATAATAATACAATTCAGTAAGGCGGTTGAATCTGTTTCTATTCGGCTTTATCTTTTGGTGTAAAAAAAGATTTCGTTGTTTCCGAATTTTGTCTCCATATCTACCCAAGTTGCCAAGCTACCTTACAGTGCCCTCTCTTGCCTTTTCAGTTGCTGCGCCTGTCGGTTTTGCCACACGGTATGGCCCATGCGTTTTCGGCATAATCATTCAACTTAAGCCCCCTTGTCCAAGAAACGATCATGGGGAAAAAAAGCTGAACGAACCTCCAAAGACCTCTCCCCGTTTCCTCATTCTGAACGCATGAATTTGGGAAATACGCCGCCCACAAGCCACTTTCCCGTAGATCATGAATATTCCACCTCGCCCCGATAATCCATGTACGTTTGTTAATTTTTTTCTCCCCTCTTTTATTATTCCTGCCGAAATGACAAGGGTATCCATCCCGACTCGGAGAGGGGATGGATGCTGCTGCTCCTCCCCATGACGGCCTCTTCCGGTCGGAAGCGCTTCTCTTTCCAGGTCTATACCTGCGGCCCACGAAAGCAGAAAAAAGACCAGACCAGACCCAGCCAGACTACAAGCCAGGATGATTATTGGCGTGGTCAAAGCGTTCCCCGGCTGTGCCCCGAAGGCTGCCTAGGTCTTGTATGAAAGAGTCATTTTATTTTATTTTCTTATTTCTCTGTTATAACATTTCCCGGAGAAAGAAGCACAGACTCAAGACTCTAGACGGCGGCATATCTCAGGCTGATAACGGCTCCGTGCCTGCCGAATCCCGATACAGTATGTAGAGCATCCTCCCTATCTACAAAAGAGGTCCACATTGCGAACTTTGAAAATGTCTATCCACTTCGCAGGGTCTTGAAGAAATTGCTGATTCTAGTCTTGACATGGACTACCAAACCTGGAGACGTGTCTGTCGAAGGAGTCCGGGTGCGGATATCCACCTGAGGTTGGTTTTGCAGAGCGAATCAGACTTGGAGTTGACGTGGTGTGGCATCCACCATGCCGACAGTCCTCGCCGAGACGAGGGCCATGGTAACTAGGTAGGTAAGGTAGGTAAGGTAGGTACTGATGGCTTGTGTTCCATCGATGCGCATGCATACGGCCCAAGGCGGTCATTGCCTTTGTTGCATAAGAAGCTCCCCCTGATGTATTGGATGATCGGAGTGCATTGGATTGCGGACCGGCGCGCCTGTTGGAGCATCCAAGGTGCCAGTCAGTTGCTCAGCCAGGCAGGTCACTCGGCTTCCTGCTGCCATGGCATAACCCCAAGGTCTCAATAATCGCAGGCCCACAGCGTGGTTGTTTGCAGGTAGGTCCTTTGAAGAAGGCAACTTTGGTCAGTCTGCAAGCCCCTACTGTAGATCAACCCCATGATTGACACGTCACTTATTTATGTTGCATTGTCATTATTGAGTTTTCAGGGCAACCGACCTAGAGTTGGCCGTCAGCATGCGACCCAGGGTCAGTGGTGCTGTGACAGGTTGGTTGCCCAGAGTGAAGTATGTTCTGGCAATCTAGCTACTGCAGGCCCACGCTTGTTTGCCGCGGCATCGCGATTGACAGCTACCCGTACTATGACCCGATATCTTGCAATGACGATGCACCGCAGAACTCACTGACTGACCACCGTCACTAAGTTCTCCGGTATCCCATCGCGGCAAGCGCACATGCGTGTGATATCGGCAAATCTAGCACCAGCGGAAAGTAATCCTTTTTCGCCTGTTCTACTCTCCGCAGTAGTCTGTCCGCCTTGGTCGGATTCCCCAGCCCACCATTATCTACTCGCGTATTTTATTTACCCCAGACGATGGCATAATCCGACATGTGAACCCTATTGAAGCGAACGACCCTTGATTTGAGCGCGTTGCGGTCCTTTTGCATTTTCTAGGGCAAAGGACATCATTTTTCGCGAAACCTTGTTGTTTCTTGACTAAGTGGCTTCCAAGCTGGACTAGCCGTGGTCAATTCTTAAACTTCCATGACTGCCTGTGTGCCAAAGTTTCTCGTCAGTTCCCGATTGGTCACTGGGTTTGTTATTGGAACATTTGGGTGTTGTGTTGGTCTCCCTTTCCGATTTCAGCCGTAAATACCGCTCGACAGATCTTGGCCACAGGCTGTACTGAAATTCTAGGTAATGTTCAGAGCAAGCCACAGTATCAAACTCGAGATTTCCACGGACACAGCTCAACTCAAGGCTGAAGGATCCCGATTGTACCCTTCCTCACATTTGATGTATCACCGCTGTGAGGGAACATCACTTATTTTTCAGAACAACCGTGGTCGAGGCCTCCTTCCGTTGCACAAGAAGACCATTTGCAGGATTGTTGGTCTATTATTTCCAAATCAAGAATTTCCCCTTGTCGGATGAATAACACATGGCAATCTACTGCCGCTGTGGCTCAAGTTCTAACCCTAGACAGCCGATGAAATCGCCGCTCGCACGACCACAGTAAACTAAACATCTTCATGCACTGCAGCCCGCAAATAGCGGCCCGATAAAAGTCCCAACATTAGTGTCCTGGGCATGTATACCGCGCTCTCGAGGTAGTCACATCGATTCGGGACAGCCACAGCACAGCACAGCCTAGCCCAGTCCAAGATACTCCAGGGTGTACAATGATAATCGGTTTGCCCACAACGGCTGCATGAGATCTGCAGCGGGGTGGACGCAGCCCAGGGCGGGTTCATCTTCAGACGACATGTCTAACTTAACCGGTTGCTGTACGAGCGGGAAAGGATGGCTCAGGTTGTATGTCTGTCTTCCTGTCTGTCTGTCATGCGTAGCCAGGAAAAAGAAAATGGCAAAGAAAAGATGGAGGTCAAGAAAAACAACTCAAAAAAAAAAAAAAAAAAAAAAACCTTCCTCATCATGGTGGGCATGTACTCCCGGAATAGCCCCTGTGGTAAGCAACACGAAGATATCTACGAACACCATACCGGGTTCGTGTTGCTGCATCGGCGAAGTCTTTTTGGCTGAAGTCAACGTGTAGGTTTAGGCTGATTGGACCCACCAGATCTCGATAGTCGATGCCATGTTCCGAAAGGTGGCTCCTGCTTCCCACCAGTCGTTATGCTGGAAGAGGTCTTGACGGACGATAGTCTGGATGGGAACACCCAATCGCTCGACAGTATGTGAGCCCTGATAAATTGCAACTTGACCAATTCTTAGCTACCGGCGCCTCGGCTGCCTACTCCCGGGTTTACAAGCCGCATTATAGGAGGGAGAATGCATGCAAGTGTGCATCACCTTGGCCCCGGTGCTAAAAAAAAAAAAAGTAGGAACGAAAAAAAGGAAGACAGATAGAAATGGCCTGAATCTTGCACAGCTAGTGAGTCTGTCATGAAAAGAAACCAACGTCACACGCATGAGGGATGAAGGTACACTGAATGGCAGACCGGTTGCGCCATTGCGACCGATGAGCAAGGGATACGTCTGGACGTCGGGCCGTGCTTCCCGGGGCCAGCAAGCTATGGGCGCCGGTTGCACGTGACATCTGGCAAATAAGAGTCCAAGCAGCCGCCACTCGTAGGTGCAGGGTTCGCGGCTAGCCGGGCTAGGCAGCCCATTGGGATGCAGCAAAAAAAAAAAAAAAAAAAAAAAAGACGCAGTCGAGGGGACAAGTTTGTGCCTCATAGATGCGTTTTTGGTGCGGTACAATCTGGCAATGCGCCAGTCGGCTGTGAACCGCGAATCGTGCAATGCTACCCCTTAGCTATAGTGCTACTACCCATCGACCATCCCACTAACCAGCTTTGCCACATACCAGCTTACACGCCAAGCACCCTTTTGAACCTTACCCAGGGGAGGGAGGGGTTTACGGTAAGGAAGACTCACCTTGCTTACCTACCTACACTAGTTGGAGGATGCTTTTTTTTTATGTTATTTTTTTTCATATATATTTTAATGCTCTCATGTCTCAAAGCCCGTCCGTACCAAGCGGAACATCAGCAACAAAAAAGTTGCACGAATAGCACGCACACCCATAATTTCTGCCTTTGTGGCTCTCACTTTTTTTCTTTGTTGCTGTCTTTTGTCTATTTCAGGGGAGGGGGACGAACTCCCGCATACCACCCTACAACTGCAACCTCTGCACCTTGGCTAGTGCATTTCGTTGGGTGACATTGTTGATTCTCCTCGGTTCAGGTATCCGACTTTAGTCTCGGGGAGGAGCATTAGCATGACAGCATTAAGAGGAGGTCAAATCGACCAAACGTGCTGCACCACCGCCTTGCTGCATCTGTACCAACTTTGGGAGGGGTATAGAACGAGAGCTGCTGCAGCTGAGCTGGACATCTATTAGGTGTGTGTCCGGTTTTTTTAATGCGCGCGGATGATGGATGATCACAAGCAGGTGGTCGATGGTTTTGGTCATGGCTATTTCATTTTTCATTATTATCAGCTGCAACCAAGGTTTATCCACAAGGTACCTTGCATAACCAGGCAAGTAGGAAAGGTAACACATTGCACTGTGATGGGATCGGGGCTAATGATTTGGAAAAGGCGGCTGTTAGGAGATCGAAATTCCCTGGCGAGAAGCCGTGCCGTATATGCGCGCAACACGGCTAGGTGCGGGCTAACATTCTTTCTTTTTTTTTCTTTTTCTTTTTCTTCTTGTTTTCTTGTTCTAAAACGTCAAGTTTCATCTCCATTTGTCAATCATGGCGGCTAGGGTATCAAACCCCTTCTGCCTTGCCAGACCCGCAGGGGTACCCTGCCTGTAATCCTTCTTGTCCGCATAGTCGTCCAGCCCGCCCTCGTAGATTTCCACCGTCACCGCCAACTGCCTGGCCCCCCTTTGCAGCAGCACCCGCGCGCCCTCGACGTGGCCCCGGAGCGCCGCGTAGTGCAGAGCCGTGGCCCCGTGTCGGTTGCCGTGGTTGACGTCGAGGAGCGGCCGGCGGGCCCGTCCCAATATTGCCGCCCATATACTAATGCTGCTACTGCCCCCGCCGCCGTCGTCGGACATCTTGGATCCAAGCAGAAACCGCAGCACCTCGGGGTGCGCGGTCGACACGGCTAGGATCCCGTCTCCAATGGCGGTTTGGGCGCTCTGCAGGTCGGTCAGGGCGGAGGCTGGGCCGCGGCGGGCGAGGAGCAGCTTGAGCGTCGAGAGGTGGCCGCCTTCAGCTGCAGCGAGCAGGAGAGATGCGTACAGCTTGGATGTTTGCGCTTCTGCGTTTGCTATTTCGGAGGGTGTCGAGTTTGGTTCCATGGTTTTATCTGTCGCTGTCACTGCTTTTGTAACTTTCTTCGCTTCTCCTATATCCCGTATTCTTGGATTGCGTTCCGGTTTCGGCTTGGAGGTGGTTGTCTGTTGAGCCGTTGGTGGCTCAACTCCTTTAGTCCTCTTCTCGTCCCCTGACGAGGGTGTGTATTCGCTGCGGCTATTACTAACACCAGTATATGTACTTGACGCCACCCGTGGTTGCTCGCCGCCATCATGACCCTCTACCATCCGGTCAAGAATAAGCTCCAAGAGCCCATCCAACCCCTTTGTGGCCGCGTGGTGCAACGGCGTGGACCCCCAAGCGTCCACGACCCTCAATGGATCCGCGCCGCGGTCTACAATAAGCAGCTTCGCGATATCATGGTGCCCGCGGTCCACCGCGTGCCACAGCGCCGTTGGGCCTGGGGCACAGGCACCGACCCCGTCCGCTGGGTTTTCAGCAGGTGCAGGCGCCGGTCCGAGGAGAAGATACCGCGCAACCGCCTCGTGGCCGGCCCGCACGGCGAGCAACAGAGGCGTGGCACCGTCGTCGCGCAAGCTCCCCACCGCCGCGCCCGCCGCCACCAGCCGCTTCACGACATCGATGTGGTTGTGAGCCGCCGCCGCGTGCAGCGCCGTTTGTCGGTTCGCGTCGGAGAGGCCAAGGTCGGCGTTC
The DNA here is from genome assembly GCF_000002495.2 of Pyricularia oryzae 70-15. Classification (NCBI taxonomy): domain Eukaryota; kingdom Fungi; phylum Ascomycota; class Sordariomycetes; order Magnaporthales; family Pyriculariaceae; genus Pyricularia; species Pyricularia oryzae. Next base: position 4,764,566 of record NC_017849.1, on the reverse strand, counting down.
TGTGCGAGCAGGAGGTCGACCACGGCGGCGTTGCCTAGTCGTGCTGCGGCGAGGAGAGGGAAGGAGTCGGCCTGGGACGAGGAGCTCGGCTGGTTGGCTGGCGTGGAGCTGCCGCCCTTGCTGGTGGTGCTGCTGTTGCTTAGGTTCCGACTTGTAGGGCCGCCATTGCTATCACTGCCGCCGCTGACACTGCGCATGTTAACATCGGCGCCGTGCGTGAGCAGGATCCGCACGATCTCAGTGCACCCTGTTTCGATGGCGTATAAAAGTGGTGTTTTCGGGACTGTGCCCCTGGAATCACCCCCTGGACTCCCACTAACGCCCTCCTGCCCATTGATATCGACGCCATGCTCACACAGCACCCTGACGATCTGAGCATTCCGCCGAAGAACAGCAAGGTGCAGCGGCGTCGCGCCGCCAGGCAGCGCAGCCTCAACGTCAGCCCCTCGCGCCACCAGCTGCAGCACCACCTCTGCCCTGCCAGCAGTCACAGCCGCATGCAGCGGCGCCCTGCCCTCAGCGTCCCTCCCATCCAAATCCGCACCGTGGTCAGCCAGCGCAAGGACCGTGCCGCAGCTTACATCCGGATGCACGAGCCCGGCGGCGTAGTGCAGCGCAGAGCGGCCAGAGCGGTCGGCAGCGTCAACGACGGCACCCAGCTCGCAGCACAGCGCGACAAAGTCGTCGGGCAGCTCACAGCGCACGGCGCGCACCACGGCCGTCTCGCCCGCCGCGTTGGTGGCCTCGAGGTCCGCGCCCGCCAGCACCAGAAACATGGCCGCCTCGAGGCAGCCGACCGAGAAGGCGCGGTGCAGCGGCGTCACGCCCACGCCCGTCTTTGCCGCGGGCCGTCGTGGCGCTGTGGGGGTCGACGGCCGACCCGAGGCGCTGGTCACGACCACACCGCCGCGCGACAGGTTCGGGTCCACCCCCGAGCGCAGCATGGCATACACGGCGCCCAGGTCCCGGCTTTCGATGGCGGCGTGCAGGTCGCGGGCTGCCATGAGGCTGGTGGCGATGTTGCTTATGCCCAGACTGCGTCTGTGGTTGAGGTCGTGGCGCAGGGCCTGGATCTCGGGCTTGTCGAGGATGCGCGGGCGGTTCACCACCGTTGTGGAGGTTCGACGGCAAGAGATGTTGGCTTTTGGTCGGGACGGCCTGTGTGACGGTTTCGAGCTCGTCAGGAGCCCGGAGCCTGAAGGTTGCTTCCGTGTTACCGCCTTGGGTTTCGATGCCTGCCTCTGCCGTTGGAGTGGTTGTGGTGCTGCTTGTCGGACTGATTTGGCGGGACTCATCTGCTTGCTGTGACATTATGAAAATGGGACTTTGAGTTAGGTTTCCGATTTGCGTATCGCGTCTTGATAGTCTCTTGCTGCTTACGTTTGGATATAGTTCAACAGCGACGCCATCGAGTCGTGATATCCATGCGACGGAGCCCACTGTTCCACGTGAACGAAGTTGATGCCATCGGCGGTGGCCGGCGGCTGAGTTGAAGTTTGGGACATGGCGATATTTGGTAGTATAATAGATATCTTGTTGTGTGGTATTTGCTGTTTGTCCCAGATCTGTATGATAAGCTGGTCTGCGCCGAGATTCCGTACGAGAACCGTGCTGCGTACAAAGCCATGCAGAACCTGGCTGGACCGTAGTGTATAATGAGAATGAATCAAAGCAGCATCCGATTAGCCTATCCTCGCGACGACGCGTGTGCTTGAGGTCGTTGGAATGAGGTCTTGTTGACTTGATGTAAATGGAATGCCCACGCCATTGGCATGGAATCCCCACGAAATAAAACTTGAAGAAAAAAAAAACCCCCCATTGTGGAACGAGACACATGCAACTAGCCTGCAATTCCTCACAATGAAGGCCAGAGGCATTACCTCTTTGTCCTCCTCACAGATCCCTGATTGCGCTTGTTCACTTAGTTGTCAAGGTTGTGATGGGTGCTCCAAACAACCCAACTTTTGTGGATTTAGCACTAACCCCCTCCATGAACCGTCATTACAACCTTCCACATGATAAATGTCTTGAGAATGCCCATTTTGTTGTGTTGCCTTCTTTTCTTTTTTTCTTCTCTGCCTTGATGACATGTCGCCATATACCACTTCATATACCTCGTTACCGACATTCCTCTGGTGTCCCGACATGGCGTCGAATATACACAATCCATTTGAACAACCCACCCAAGTTTCCTCCTGGGTTTGAATTTTTATGGACAACTTTCCAGCAACACGAAACTAAAAAATAACAACAGCACACCTAGTTCTCTCAAACGTTAGCTAACCTTCCATCGGCTTCCTTGCTGATGATGGTTGCCGACGTGACCCTACCAAAAGCCAAAGTGGCTTATCGCCGTGAATTTATCACGCAAACACAGTTGCCTCTGGAAACCTGCTCTTGGCAGCTTTCTTGGCAGTCTCGAGTTCGCTACTCCTCCAGCTCTTCAGGGTGTCCATGGCAGCCTCGGCATCCTCCAAAGTCAGCGATTCGATGTTAAGGATTGACGTGATGTCCTTCTCGCTCTGCTTTTGGTCGGCTCCAATATATTTGCTGGCACGGATGGCCGCCAGTTCGTGTGCTGGCTTGCCCTTGTTCTGGTCGCGGAACTCCTTGTTGAGCTTGTTCAGATCCGCTGATGGGGGCACCGTGGTAAACTCCAAATCAATCACCTCAGCAACCTTTGGTGGCAAAGATTCGCGGGCCGCATTGAGGGCGCTCCGCATACGGATCGACTGCTCATGTAATCTGGGGTGGTTGGGATCGATCGCACGCGCAGCGTTCAAGCACCCAAGCGCAAGAATGTACTTGTCTTCAATGGAGCCGTCGCTGTTAGCAAGTCGGAAAGACAGGTAGATACCCCTGGGACAGCAACAAAAAGACAAAAACTTACTTCTCCTGATGTACACCTCAAACCCGGCCAGTTGCGCCTCGATGTGCTTGGGGCTGAACTGCAGCAGATGCACAAGGAATTTGACCGCCTCGCCCAGAGGATCTTTGGTTGCAGCCAGCTTGAGACCAGATGGGTCGTCGTCCACCTTCTTGGGAGGCTCCCCATCCACCGCCTTGACATTCTTCTGACCCTTGTTCGGGTTCTCCTTGGCAGCCTTTTCTTGTGCCTCACGCTCCGCCTTCTCCTGAGCCTTCTTTGCCTTTTTGGCAGCCTTCTTCTTCTCAGCAATCGCCTCCTCGCTCAGACCGTCGGTGCCGTCCGATGTACCGTTGACCCCGTTCGTGTCGGCTGCCGGCTCTTGGCTGTCGTGCAGATCGAGGTAGATTTTGATTGCGTCGAGTGCCATTCGTGAGTAGAAGGGGTGCTCCCGAAGCCTGTCCTCCCAACGGATCATGTCTACATAGGCGCGCACCAAGCCTTTCCTCAAAGAAAACGTGTGGAAGTCGTACTGGTCCTCCTGCCAGATGTCGAAAATGTTGAAGATAGCGTGGAACCTCTTTAGTGCCATTCCAATGTTGCCCCGTCTGGCGTAAGCCTCGCCGTCCTCCGTAAGGAACCAGACGGACTGCATATCCAGCAGGTCGGCAAGCGGGCCACCTGGGGTCTCTGCCCTGGTGAATAACCCCATAATCTCCAAAGCCTGCTCGTTCTCGTTGTTGCGTAGCATGTACTTTGCAGCCTTGGTGTTGACATAACGGTCCTTCTTGTCGAGCCCCCGCGCCTGGTCCATAGTCTCCGAGGCCTTTTGGGTGTTTCCGTGGTGCTTCCATATCCTTGCCTTGGTCATGTGGAAATCAACACTGGTTGGTGCAAGCTCGATGGCCTTCTCAACAAACTCCATGGCCTTGGAAAGGTCTCGGCTGAGGTGGTAGTTGTAGTGCTGAGCCATAAAATAAAGGGCCGCGGCCTTGCCCTTGGACGAGTCCCCGTTGGTCTCCCCACTGCTCTCCTGGGATGAAATATACTCCAATACAAGCTCTGGTAGGGTTGACTTTTTGAACGAATCCGAGTAGAGGTGCTTCAGGTTAGCAAACGTGGACGGGACACCCTTGTTCAGCATGGAGGTGAGGTATTCCCGAGCAGCTGTCTTGAACTCGTCACCTGTTTCCGGAGGTTATGTCAGTCGATATGTCGTGGTAGAAACAATGATGGCCGAGAGCCCGCTTTCGAGCAAGCAAATATTGGGGCATATACTCACCGGACAGGATATCCAATGGCAACCGACGCGCAGCGTCGCACCTAGGAGCCTTTTTCGCATATTCGTCAAAGATGGCCTGTTTGGCAGCCACATCATCGGAGATACCCATCGCCTCTGCCAAGCCGTAGTAGTAATCCGCATGGTCCGGGTTCCTGTCCAAGAGGGCCCTCCAGGCCTTGGTGGCCTCCTCCTTCTTGCCGAGCTCGCTCAGGTACTTTGCCCGGGTCTCCATGACGGCCAGGCGGTCCAGCACGCTCTTTGAGATCTCTTCTAAGTGGTCTAGGGCGCGTTGTGTGTCGCCCGACTCGGCAATGATGGTGTTTTTGTACATGATGGCCTCGGAGTGCTCAAAGTCAGCCCGTGAAGGCGGAACCTTGAGGCTCTGCTCGTAGGTAGTGAGGATGTTCTCGGCCTCGGCGAGGTTCCCGGCGAGGTGGTGGGCAATGGCGACGGCGGTCCAGTTCTGGCGCAGCTGGGGTCGGGCCGTGAGCATCTGCATGCGCGTCTGGACGTATCCTTGGTAGTCGCGCATTTGAATCTGTAGGATGGCCAGGTCGCGCTGGATCTGGGCAGACTTTGGCTCGAGGCGCAGGGCGAATTTGTAGGCCTTGATGGCTTCGTCAAAGTTCTTTTGCGTCTTGTAAAGCATGCCGTAGACGTGCCACACGACATGCGACTTCATGTCGACCGAGACAGCCTCCTTGCCCAGTGCGAAAGCCTCCTCGGTCTTGCCCTGAGCGTTCATGATCAGGGCCTTCATGGCCATGGTTTCGCCATGTTTGGGGTTCTTCTTCAAAATCTGCTCTGCTGCCTTGAGGCCACGGCGGTACTGCTTGTCCTCGAAGTTTCGGACAACCGTCCGAAGCAGGTTGCTGTCCCTCGTACTGAGGGGTTGTGATGGCGACATGATGGGCGTGTCTCTGTGTGTGTTGCTTCTGTGTGAATGTCGTATCTCCCTCCCCTTTTTAATTTAATTCCAGGCTTTTTGAAGCTGGTCGACGACGCCTGGGTTCGGGTCGAAGGTGTGGGGTGTTGTTGAGATGGATGGAGGCTAGGAGGAATAGATGACTTGCGCAAAAGTCAAGTCGGAGCCTTCCACTCTTGACGAAAGCAAGCGGACGATGGAGGGAAAAAAGTGGAGGGGCAAGCACGGGCAGCTCGAACCGGACCCAATTCCGTTTTCAAAGGGCTGTCGAATCGAATCGTGTGTCTGGGAATTGAAAAAGCTACGAGCCTCCTGCCTAGAGTTTGTCTGGGCGACGGCAATGTCCTCGATACAATAGAAAACACTCCGACCTCGCTGCGCGGCGTTGTTGACTACGCCAAAGCTACCATACGCTAGGTACCTCCAAAGGAGATCGTGTGTCTCGAACTGCTTTGAGACTGGGCTGATGCTTGGCTGTGGTGGCACTTGACAAACACACAGCCCGCGTGTCGGATTCGCTCATGGGCGGGAGGTGGAGCCCATCGATGCATACAACCCCACATTCGACTGTTTTAAAGCTTTCGGAGATTAGATAAAGCTAAGGTACCAAGGTAAGGTACCTTGTTGCACGCCTCCCTCGTGCTTAGATGTATTGCCTTGGTGAAAACAACTCCCAGTAACCGCAAGATGAGTAAAAAAGAAAAGATTGTTTTTCTATTGAGTCGATGTGTACACATAGACGTACATATATACCTTATGCAACAACAACAACAACCACATATGCCTCGCGTATATATCCCTCTACAAATCCGAGAGTATCAGTATCCCCCTCACCCAAAACCTAAGGAGAGGGTGTCCCCGCAGACGGTCGCTCACGCATACTCTTCTGCCACCGATTGAAAGAGTCCTCCCAGGTCTCAAACTGGTCTTCAGGGCACCTCCCCTTGATAATGTCCCACGTCCGCGTCCTGACAATGTTCTCCACCCCACGCTCCTGTCGCAGCAGTATGGCCAGCCTCTCGGTCCGCGCCTCCCTCGGATAGAAGCGCGCCGAGTACGGATCTAACCTCTCGTCAATGACCCTCTCCTTGTCCTTGGCCAGCTCCGCCTCCCTGAGCGCCGCGTCCGGGTCGCTGGGGTCCGGGCTCGTGGCCACCGCGGCGCAGTAGGATATCACGTCACTCCGGGCCTTCCACGACGGGAAGAGCACCTTCTCCCTAAAGGACTGGCACTTTTCTGCCTCGATCATCCGGTGCATCGGTCGGGCTATTCGTTGCGACACGGCCGCCGGGTCGAATTGTTGCTTTGCCGGCTCTTGCAGAGCGTTGAGGTTCTGTGTGATGGAATCGTCGATGGCGCTTCGGGATAAGCGGAGGAACTCTACGTCATAGTGCAAGTGAGCGGTTTTAGCGCCGGTGTTCGTTTGGCTATCATCCCTGACAACGAAAAAAAATCATTGACATATCTAAAGCTCGTACGAACCTCGTAACGCAAGTGTAGAGAAACAAAACTGGGGTGTGAGGGTGGGAGTGTCAGGGTGGTTAGGCATGGCTTGAAGCGAGTCCGGCGCAGCGTCCTTGTCCTGGGTGTGTGTGGTGTTGGCTGCGCCGCCCGGAGCTGATCCGGCTGACCAGAGAAAATTCAGTGGCGCCACGGTGACGGTTGTATTAAAGATTACCTGGATGGCGCAGAGAGCTACTTCAAGGTTCTCGAATACCGTAGTGTGTAAAATAGGTATTTACGTGAAGGTATTGGAGCAAGTTTACTTTCGACCAGCAGTGTCTTGGAAGAGGCGTTTACAAAGTGTGGCGCAGACGCTGGTGGATAAGTTGAGATAATACAGCAGCCCGATAGCCGAGTGGGTCTAGGCTAAGCTCTGCTCCACTTTAACGTGTTGTAACTTTGTACCTTCCTAACCATCCACGTACGGTACGAAGTAACAAAAAGTCAGAAGGAGCATTTCTTCCAAAGTTCCAATAGGCAATCGATTCATTTTATTGTCATCGCAACAAACAACTTCAGACATGTACTACCGTTAGTGTGAGATGCTGTCTGGGCTGTCAAAATTCGAGGTCTAAGCATTAGCCACGTGCTCGCCGCGTGCAGAACGCGGTTGGACAAGGACCGATGCGCCACACTATGGTCCTGTTTGTCTTTGTCTTGTCCTGAACAAATCACATGCTGGTCAAAGGCACGATATGCTCTTGCCATGCAGCCGAGACTGCTCTGGTCTCGGGTCAGTATACATGATTCAGATTCCGTTAAGCACAAGTCTTTTGTTCTTTTGCTTCTGTCGAAAGGTACGGGCCTTGATTGTAATCGTTCCAGTATCTGGGAGATGCTCTGTTCTTCTCAAAATATTCGGACACAAGATCAGGTCTCTTCTTGATTGACAAATGAAGCTATTCTCAAGTCCAGCAAGAGAACCACAGTTTTTTGTGTGCCAGTCGAGAGCGGAGTCTTCATCATATATGACCTCAAACCAATCGCACTAAGCTGACCTTGACACCTTATAGTTCTCTTTGGGCTTGGGCTCTGGCGGAACTGACGAAACCCGATGCCTCTCCATACGAGATGGGTTGTCGTGGGTGCCGGTCTCGGGGAAGCGGCCTGGACTTACTCCTGGATATTCCTCGGCAGCACACCCAGGACAAGATCCATCCGGACTTTGCCCTACATCGGATCCTTCGCCAATAGTAAAGGTAGAAGCGGGATATGTTTGCTCATCTTCCAAAACCTCTGAAAATTCCTGTCCCATCTCAGCCGCGATCTCTTCATCGGCCGGACCATCGACGGACCGCAAGACAGTGTCTTGCGTAAGGCTGTCCTCCCCGAGGTCGTAACTATCCCCCTGAAAACTTTCGCCGGACCGCATCCCCATGCCGTCATCCCAGTACATCATACCCTCCACCTTGACGTGCTCCCAGTACTCCTCGACGGGCTCGACCTCACCCCAGTCCTGGGATCGTATCTTTCCCAGCTCGTTTTCGTTCTCGATCTCTCCATTCTTGTCAAAGAAGCCCAACACCCAAAACTCCTCCATCAAGGCATCGTATTCAGCCTCTCTGCGTTCAGTCTCGGCCGCAAGGTGCTGCAGGAGCTCCTCACGCTCCGCCCACTCCGGTCCGAAGATGACTTCTGCAGAGAGGTTGTCTTCGGCGCCCTCAAGAGCACCACTGGACTGAGCGTCGTCTTGATCTTTGGTTCCGTACTCCTCCGAGGCTTTGGCTCTCCACGCCGCCTTGTGGCGCTGGAACTCTTCGAGCAGGTGTGAGTGAATACGGATGGCCATTGTCACGAATTCGTCGTAGTCTCTGTCTACTGTGGCCTTGGAACTGGCAGAGGGAGACGTGGTGTCACTCTGGGGGCGGAGGGCGATGTCAATGACCATCGAGTGTCCCTCGTAGTGTATGTGGGCTTCTGTGCTGGTGACACGGCCAGGCTCCTTCTTCGGCTTGGGCTTTGCGCCCCAGAATGGGGATGGTATGTTGAGCATTTTAGTGAGAAATATTAGAAGGTGATGGATAGACTAAAGTAATTTGTTGTGGGAAAGATCGGTAGTGGGTTTAGGTGGTGGGTATATCTGGTTGTCGTACTTGGTGAAAGAATACCCTCAAAATAGTAGACTTGCTGATACAAGATGCACGCAGTTTAGCTCATTTAATAGAAGGCAGAGTCGACCTGACCAATCATGTTTCCTTTGTCTCGTGTCTGCTTTGTCGTCATTGTCGCCTTACGCATGCTGATTTCCATAGAGCGTCGGGTAAGTCTTTGTGTCCAGTAAGGTTCGCAAATGTCTCAGCCACAACTTGTAAGTTCTGGTGCCTGCTTGCCGGGGGGTATACCGAACGGTGGTACAGACGACTATCATCTGATAATAAACAATCGAACTAGTCTGGTTCTAGAGAAGGGAAGACGAATTTTGGTCTCATAACTTGCCGACAGTCAACACAGGTGAAGTTCTCAGCTGGGGCGAAAACCTCCGCCACAATTTTGGTCGTAAGCCTGCATAATGACATGTTTAGTCTTTTTTAAACTCTGAACCAACATCTTCTGTGCATATTTTCTTTTTTTTTTCGCCTAGAAACCATTAATACATGTTTGTTTACTTTTCTTTCTTTATTCCCCCTAGACCATTCATTATACCCAGACTGGCGATTTTACCCCCGCCTTAATCTTCATCCCCCAAGTTTGAGCATGTCATACGCACCTTGAAGCGACTGTATATACCCTCATTTATACCATATTTCACCACGAAAAAAGCAGTCGTGTCTACCATTCGTTCCAATACCCACTGCGCATCACGGAAAAGCTACTTTTTCTACATCAGACTTCTTCCCTCACACAATGCCGACCCAAAAATGGCCCAAACCCCTCCCGCAAAGCATCGAAAGGCTCTCCATCGCCAGCATGCCAGTGATCGAGCCCAGTGACCCGGAGCCGCTAAACGAAAACGGCTTCCTGCTCGGCCGCGTGATCCGCCTCGAGGTCGCGCTGCAGAGCATCCCCGTATCGGACCCCAAAGAGGTCTTTGATCACCCGTCCGCCGGACGACGCTGGGTCGTCAGGTGCAGGAACCGCGAGGAGCTCCTGGGCGCCGTCGCCGGCGAGCAGGGCCCCTACCCGCAGACGGCCGCAAACCAGCACAAGAATGAGGCTTCGGCGCTCGTGCTTCGAGAGCTCGGCCTCGAGGGCCTGCAGATCTTCTTCCGCGAGGACATGGTCACCCTCGAGGGTTTCGCGGGCTGGGGTGAGCACCACGGCGTCCCGGGCCTGCCGCCGCGCCTCAAGAGCTTCATTCGGCGATTCCGCCGCATATTGTGTCCGATAGAGGAGTTCCTGGCCATGACGGACGCCATCCTCAGCACGCCGCCCGCCGAGAAGATCCCACCGCCCCCTCCAGCCCCGAAGCAGAGGCCGACTTGTCTGGCCGCAATCAGGCGCATCTTCCGAAATACCGACGAGGTCCTCAGGGATGAGCTGGAGCGCACACGTCGGATGGCGCCGCCGGCGATCCGCACCATCCCATCACCGCATGTTGACTTTTGCGAACTGCTGTTTCCGCCAGGCTACCTCGTTCCTCCTCAGGGCACCGTGGAGGAGCAGCATGTGGACCGTGAGATCGTGGTGTGCCTGAACAGCGCCGAGGAGGCCACCGACTTCAGCCGGGACGCGTTCCTGCTCGCCAGCCACGCACCCGACGTCATGATCAAGGGCCGCGAGACCCCCAGCTACGAGCCGGAGATGGATGACCTGTGGGAGAGGTATCGGCGCTGCCAGGAGTTTTGCATCTCCCCCGCCGATGTCTACAGGAATAAAGAGGCTGGCAGTTCGCGCCGGCTGATTTGTGTCTTTCGCAGGAAGTCGGCTCCTCGCCCGGTTGTCATCCTCGACTATGACGTTATTGGCCTTGCCTTTTGAGGACCTCAAGCACCCAGGGCCTGCTAACAACGTCTGTTAAAGTCCTGCCCAGGCCTCCAAACAACAAAGGCTTCTGCAGCTTGATAATCGAGGGTTTCAAAAGAGTTGGTTTTGTAATCGCGTCAACACGCATGATCGTCAAGAAGTTATGTTTAATGGTATTATACACAGAAATTGTCATGAAACTATGAGGACAAAGAGGAACAGCCATTGGCGTTGGGACACTAGCGTTGAAATATCAGGATTGTTTACCGAAAAAAAAAGAAACAAAAAAGAACAAAAAACTCAAATTAGGGTATCTTATTTCGCTGAGAGTTATCCTTCTAGCGACTGCTTTGCCCCTTCAATCGGTTTATTGGCCAACTCACTGGAGTTCGAAGGGTTCAAAGGTGCAAATAAAACAAATTCATACAAAATCAACGAGAGCGACGTCAAGTGAATTGGGAGAGGAGCCGTGCATCGGAGGCCAGGGGGCCGACACTAGGACTTGTTCACCGCGACCTTCTCCCAGTTCATTGGGCCAGGGGCCTCGTAGGTGCCGGCCTTGGATAGAACTAGGCCGAGACCTCGGTGAATTTCACATTGAAAAGGGGCAAACGGCACGCCCTCACCATCGATGCTGATGTAGCCGCTTGCCTGGTTGCGAGGAGTGATGCGATAGGCTGAAACCTTGCGGTACCTGACGCGAGAGTCATCAAAGAACTTGCCGCTCTCGACGAGCGTCATCAGCTCCAACGACTTGAACGGCGAGATGTCGCCGTCGACCGTCACGAGGTCCATCATACCGTCGTTGATGCAGGCTGCGGAGAATATGTTGCTATCGGGCATGATGTAGGCCATCTGATCGGGAAATTGTTAGCTTGGTAATGGTTCTTCGAGACGATGAAATGGTAAATAGGGGGGACACAAAGCACTTACGTTTCCGCAGTAAAGCTGTCCCATATTGTCGTATGAGAATGTTTCCCAGCCCTCAGGAACTTTATCGTTGATTGTGCCGTACTTCAAGGGAGGTAGACCCTCCCCAACCTCGGTTCCAACATCGCCATCGACAACAGAGTCTGCCTTTGTGACCGGGGCCGTGGAGGATCTGTCCGGGCGGTGTCTGGCGTAGTGCTCTTTAATCCCGGCTTTATCATCAATCTCCACCTTGACGGAGATGTCGCAAGGATAAACGGCTCGCTTCACCGCGCGCGTGATGTAGCCATACGTAAAACGTGCAGAACCCATCCACCGCAGGTTGTCTGTCCCCAGGTCAGACTCTGCAATGACACCCAACGCCTGGCTCAGGAAGCTGAGGGTTCGCGTGTTGCCCTGCGTGACGCTGACGAGATCCAAAGCCGTCGGCACGCCCTTGACTGCAGCCAGAGCAGCAGGAGACACCCTATGTGTGCCGTAGAGGTTGCAAGCCATGGCGTTGCCGCTCCCGCACGGTATGTGCACCACGGCGACGCTCTTGAGGGCCTTTTGAGCGTCCGGCCGTCTGCCGAGCCCGTTGAACGTCTCGTACACCAGTCCATCGCCGGACGCAACCGCGATGACGTCGTACTTGTCGAGATCCAGCTTTTGCACAATCTCCTCCGCCTCCCCCCTCCGTGTTGTCGTGACGATCTCGAGCTCCATGCGGGCTGCGAGGAATATGGGGCGTACTTGGGTCTCGAACTTGCGCATTGCGCCGCCGGGGCCTGCGTGCGGGTTGATTATCACGAATGCTCGTTTCCGCCGCGTGGTAGAGGGGTCATAACTATGGTCGAGGAGAGATGACGCCCAGGCAGATGCCCGGGCGGCTGGGGAGGATTGCGCGCCGGCATTGCCAGCTTCTAGGTCGGCGCCAGCTTCTGCTGTTGCCGGAGCATCGGTGGTGGTATCCTTTGCTGTCGTCGCCGGTGGCAGAGGTATGGTTATCTTGGTGGGGCGTATTTTCGTCTTGGAAACGTCCTCAGCATAGTCTATAACCAGACTATCGCCAGCTACCTCGGCCCAGAGGATATTGTATAGTGGTATGGTACGTTGGCTTTGTTTTGTGGCGGAATTGCCAGTGCCGAAGCAAGATCTGCTTGATTTTGATTTGCCAGTGGAGGACTTGTCGTTCACGAGCAGCTTGTCTCCCACGATTGAGAGATTGTAGCTGCCAAGAGCAAGCGATTCCCCGTCCAGCGCCATCTGTACCTAGGTGGGTGTTCTGGTTTTGAGCAATATCGACAGTCAAGTCAAGCAAGCTTGGTGACGCGTTGCTCTGTATTGCGACGCTCAAAAAAAGAGTTGCCACAGGAAATTGGGGACGGAAGGGTGCGTCGTTACAAAATGTGGGCAAAAGAAAGTTTCCGAGGGAATTAACTGTTACTCGACGCCTCACATAATTCTATTGCTGACCAGGCTTGTCAGGTACCATTCGTTCGGCGTTCAAGATCTCCTTAAGCGTGGGGATCACATCGGAAGCGCGTTTGCTCCAACAGGGACAGGGGTAACTGTCGCATTTACCACCCTTTTCGATAAGTGTTTACGGCTTTCGGGGTGCGCGGGCTACCGTTGCGCTCCGCCATCAAAGCGGCAAGGACGCAAAGGTGCTTCAAATCAAAAGTTAGACTGACTTGCTCGGAAATCGCATGATAAATGATTTTGAGGATTTGTTTCAGTGACTTTTTCACCCGTGAAATTTAAAAACCAGACAATAGGCCGCGGCATAAAAAGGATAGAATGAAGAAGACTTGAATATAATGCCAAGTACTTCCTTCCATCGTTGACGAACACGGGATGGTCGGAAATGGAATAGGTCCTCTTTTCTCTTGACCCCTGCGGCCTAGTGGGACCAATCCTCGCCCCAAGCAACAAGGTTGTGTTGCGGGGTTGACATCGGGTACGATACTTTAGGTACGGAAGCTCATCCGATGTCAATTGCCTGAGTTTTGCGTAAAACGTACAGCGTAAATGTAGCTATCAAGGCATTCCATGTACCTACTGTACATTCAGTAGCTACCTAAGGTAGGTACTTGCAACATCGTCGATGGCATTTATTCAGCGAGTGTCATTTGAATACTGGTTGGCTGCTGCTGATGCTAGAAATAGTACAGAACTCACTCCCTTAGGTAGGTACCTACCTGCCGACCTACCAGACTAGTAGTAGGCATCTAGTCTAGACTAGTTCTAGTCCAGAATAGAGCCAGTACAGCAGTTCTGTTGCCAACAAATCGTCCACGCTTCGGGCGGGGTATCAAAATCTCAATGTTTCTTCTCTGGCTCAGTCTAGCCTGGTCTAGATCTACCACGTATAGATACAACAAAACCCGGAACTGACTAGACTGATGCCCAGAACTAGAAACAATTTGTCAAAACAAATATGTGTTTAATCGTCGAAACCGTCCCAACTGCCACCGCCATCCTGATCATCAGCGTCGGCATCAACCATGCCCTTGTTCCACGGTAGCCTTTCGTCCTTCAATGCCTCGTTTGCGCGGACCTTGACCGACGTCGTCTCGGTCTCCTTGTGAAGCGCCTCCACCAGCGCATTTATCCGCTCTAGTATCTTGGGGGCTTCCTCGTCGTCATCTGCGTCCACCAGCCCGACCTTCTCGGCCTCGTCCACCCATATATCCAATGCATGTATCCTCAGACCGGCTGCGACCGTCGGCGGCACCAGATCCCTGTGCTCTCCCTTTGCAACCAACGCCTCTCTCGCCTCGATCTCCTCGGCGGTGGAGAACGGCCACTCCTGGAGCAGCGCCAGTACGTCGTCGACCCGGTCCTGGTGCCACCTGCCCTCTGCGGAAGCCGTCTTCTTCCTCTTCTTCCCGGCATTGTCGCCCTCCTGCTCGCGCTTCATCCATGCGAAGCTAGCGCCCAGGACTCGCCTGACCAGCAGCAAAAACTTTTCCATCCGCAGGACGTCGATGCTGGCCCACTCGCGCGCCATGGTAGCCCAGAAGCCGCGCAGCCAGGGGATGACGGATTCGCGGGGCAGCTGGTGCATGAGGCCGGCGAGGTCGTTGCAGAGGTTTTGTTGCGGGATGGCACGGTCGCACATCCATAATGCATAATAGAGACCTTTCCACAGCTTCAGGATCTCGACGGGTCCCAGTGCATTTGTTGACCTTCTTGACGAGAGGAAGTTTTGGAGTGATGTGAGTGCTTGTGTGCGTAACTTGCGATCTATGTGCCCAGGCGCATGTTGTTAGCTATGAGGCGCTGAGATTTTTTGCAATTGGTCAGCAAAAAACATACCACTGGATGCAAGATTCCTAATAAAGGGCATGTTCTGATCTGAAGACGCCATTTTAAGTATTAAGTACTGCTCGTGCAGTCCTTGGGTACCTGGGTTTGGTGATGGTTCGAAGGTTTGTCGCGGACGGCCAAATTCGCTAATGCTCCTGGGGAACTTTTTTTCGCCATAGGTGGGGTCAGGGACTTTTTGTTGTCGCGCGGCGCGTCAAACTTCATCCACTCATTTGAAGCGTGCGTCCGACTGTCAATGAATTGATTGATTTACAGCAAATCTTTCTACACAGCGATGATACCTGAGATGAATATGCAAAAAGAGCTAATACATGCTCGCTAGAATCAAAAAGGAAAATTTTTAATTCTCAGGTTACTTGAATTGAGAAAATGAAAAGATGTCTCTCGCATTGAGAGTATCGACAAAACTGCAAAAACAAACTCCCTCGGGTGGGCTCGAACCACCAGCCTCTAGATAGCTGCTATGAGATATAACAGTCTAACGCGCTAGCCAATTGCGCCACGAGGGACTAGACAAGCTCGGATGATGAACTTGCTTGCATGCTCATGGTTTGTGGTCATATTATATAGCAAAGTGTGGCAGAATCATCAATCGCAAGTCGGGATTTTTTCTGTCTTGCGATTCCTTTTCAATCACGAATCTGGCTTTTGCATGATCTGCATATGGGCCAAAACATTTGATTCTTATTACACACCAGACAAAGCGTTTCACATAATAAAACTAAAAAAAAAAAAAAAAAAAAAAAAAAAACTAGCGAAATGCACTAATCCACCCTTCTCGAATTCCTATTCCGCTGTGATCTCCTCAATCCATCAATTCCACCCTGAATCATCCCAACCCCATCGCTCGCCGCCTTTTCCCCCCTCTCCTTGACGCGATGCTTCTCCGCCTCGTCTCTGACATCCGCCATGACGTCCTTTCCAATGCTAGTGCCGCACATCCAGTCCAGCAGACCCCACGCGCCAAAATTCCCCTGCTGCCTTGCCCCACCGCTGCAGCAGCAATGCACAGCGGTGCGACGCGCGATCCCGCCCATCAGAATTCCCGGCACGACGCTGTACCCCGACATGGCGAGCGTCTCCTCCGCGGTCGCCAGGGCGGCGACGAGCAAAAATGTGAGCAGGTGCGGGCGCAACACCAGCGCCGGCAGGTAGAGCGGGACGAAGCGGTGCAGCAGGAACGAGACCGGGTGGTCGGCGCACAGCAGCAGCGAGTAGGGGGCCGCACCGCCGCTCCGGGCGTGTGCACCGTAAGTTCCGTGCCACCGCGCGACCCGCCCGCCGTCTTTGCGGTTGTGCAGGACGTGGCGGTGGATGAGGTAGGTGAGGACCTCGCGGGCGGCCAGCATGGCGCCCACGTGCTTGATGATGGCCCAGGGGAGCGGCAGCGTCGTCGAGGTCTGCAGCAGCGGGCTCTTGGTGAGCAGAGTGTAGGACGTGCTGACGCCGGCCTGGACCGAGGTTTCGAGCGCGAGGTTCACCAGGACCAGGCCGACCGTGCGGGCCAGCTGGGAGGCGTCCCGAGGGGGTAGGGAAGAGGCGCCCTCGAACTTGATGCTTTCGGCCAGGCTGGGGATTAAGGTGTCGAACAGCAGGGATACGAGCGATGGTACGAGGAACAGTGCTACGCGGATGGCCAGCATGCCCACCAGCTCGATGCGCAGGGGGCTGTGGGACAGGACGAGTGTCGTCCATGTCATGTAAAAAAAGAGTAGGTTCAGCGACGTCGACCATGAAGTCATGGACGGTGCGAAAAAGTATGACAAAATGGGGAGTGACAAAAGTATGTCCATTGTGACGGCTTCAGCGTTTGGACGCTGATGTTTGATCGTGGGTGAAGTGCAGCTGTCTTTTGGGATGTGTGTTGGGTACAAAATCTTAGTCTTGGAAGTGAAGTGTCGCAGTTCACTTAAACTGCAAAAATATGGGAGTAAGGTTGGCGATCATTGCCCAGATATCATGATACCAATTATCGAGGCGTCTTTTGCATTGCTGAACCACAGCGGGATGAGATGACGTGGTTGGGTCGTTTCTTGCCTGTCATCAACCAAAACATCCCGATGACGTCGTTTCGCCAACCAGCCCCAGGTCAGTCAGGCTCACTCATGACCACCAGACTTCGCGTAATTTTTTTTTTTTCTTCCTTTCCACCTGAGTACCGAGCAAGATTCGAAAATGAAAATATCAAGTACCATTTGATGTTGGGAATATTGGTGATTTGGTCTGAATTACAAGTATAAAGTTGCTTACAGTGCAAGCTGGATGTGGTGCATACTCTTCTGCTTCCAGAATAGTTCGGATGTTTTGCCAACCTTCTAAGCTTTAAGTGAAGCTTCTATGGAATTGATTATCCTTGCTCGAAAAGTTCGAAAGTAAAGCCCATGAGCTCATTTTATAATGCAATTCCATAGTTGAGATAATTTGCACAAGTCAGATGAACACATAGCTTAAAATATCATACCTAGTTTTGGTCTATTTACTATTCGCTATTCCATGTTCATGATGACCCCAAAACGCCATTGCAATGCCGCAGAAAACTCGCCACTAAAACATCTGTCCCTGGTATCATAACTTGTGTTTATCCAAACAAAGAAGAAGAAAAAAAAACAAATAAAATCACATCTGCGTTGCACAGAAAGATACTTGGCAACTCAGCACGGTCCTGCTTCGCCAATCTTGTCTCTCCACCTAGCACTCTCCACCGCATTCGACACAGCAGATACCAGATCAACGTGGAAAAAGGGGCGATCAATGCCAAAAACCGGGGCATACTTGCCTCGACAAGCCCCATCACACGCACCAGCGTGCCCCTCGTCGCAGACGTGCCGTAGGTGGCCCGCTACCGATCCAGGGGTAGCAGTTCCACTGCTTGACAAACGGTCACCCAACCCAAGCTCGCAGTCGGCCAGGTCCTCGACGCTGTTGACCCGAGTTGTGGCGTCTGCGATGTCGGCACATTCCTGATCAGCGCGGCTGACTGGGTGCTTCCTTGGCGGTTCAGCCACGACGGTCGCAGTGTCTCCCGAAGAGGTTGCACCAACGTCGAAACCGGGGATCCAGAATCCGCCGCTGGTCACTGCGCTAGGGTAGCCGAACCCGGCGGCGACCAGCGCCCGGCGCGTCCAGCGGCTGCGAACTCCGGCCAGATGCCACTCGACGGCGGCTGGTGCTGCCCAGCGGTCTAGCTGTGCACGCATGTCCATCAGGCCCTCGACTGCAGAGCTATCGACGTGATTCACCGTGTTGAAGTCGCAGATGACGGCGCGGAGAAGCGGCAGATTTTGTTCATTGGGGTAGTCTGAGGGTTGGTCGGTCTTCTTGACTGCGGCCTCGTTCCATGGACGATCCTAAAGCAGTGTGTTAGCGAGAACTCAAAGCAGCCTAGTGGAGAAAGCTGGAGATAATCATTTCGTTGCACTTACTCCTGGCCGCTTGTACTCATTCATGTTTGTTTTCCGAGTATGACTGGTAATATGGGCGACGATGTGATCAACACACTGCGCTTGGTTGAGGTAAGTACAGCCCTCGGTGAACCTGTAGATGAAAACCCCCGGATGGACAGAGCTGACATCTACGGCTGGGTTGGAACCATCACGACGATCAAGTGGTAGAAAGACCTCGCGGCCATTGTTCACCCAGCCATGGCCCAGACTGCTGGAATGCTGTGAGCTCTGAGATGGGAGCCTCTGTTCCCAATGCTCAGATGCATCACTGGGTCTGCGGCCACCGCCTTTGCTATGCGATGATAAAACATGCATCCTCGCTCGGCCAAGAAACCTCCCCTGAGACCTCGCGATGCGCAGTAGGAGAATGAGAAACGACAAGCCCACGGTAGCGTAGATGCCAGTTTCAAGGCTGAGGAATATCGAAAGGAAAACGCCCACAAAGTATATGAAGACATCGAGAGGAGCGAGCTGCCAGTACTTGACGAGCGTGGCGGGGGGTGTGATCAAGTTGCTCACGCAATGAACGATCAATCCAGCCAGCGCCGCCGAAGGGATAAAATAAAAGACTGACGTGAGGGCATAAAGAGCCAATATGAGAATCAACCCGTTGAACACCCCTGCAAGAGGTGTCCGAACACCAGCCTTGCTTAGGATGGCAGTGCCACTGAAGGATCCAGTAGCTGCATAACCGCCAAGGAATGGTCCCAGGAGGTTCGCGGCTCCGATGGAAATGATTTCCTGGGACGGGACAATAGTGTAGTTGTTGAGTCGAGCAAAAGACTTGCCAATGGCGATATGCTCAATGATCAAAATTATTAGGAGCGCCGGCAGTTGGGGTATGAGAAACTTGACGAGATCAGGGTTAAAAGAGGGTGTACCAGCAGCTTGGAAGCCTGGTAGTAGTGGCAGATATGGGTTAGTACTTCCATGGTTCCTAGTAAATGAAATGATAGTGAAACAAGTTTCATACCTGTTGGCACAGGGCCAAGTATTTTGAACTTGGCTTCTTCTGGCGACAAACCTCGATTCACAATGAAGCTGATAAGCGTGTAAAGCAGGATCACAAACGTCATGCGGATGGATGAGATGGTGTCCCACATCTTTGCCTTGTGTTTCTGCTTGACGGCCATCCGAGCACAGAATGACTTGATAACGTGCAAGATCAAAATGGCGGTCAACCCAACCGCAGCACCGACAGTGGCTTTTGGTAATGCCCTGCATGTATTGACGAATACGGCATAGGGGGCGTCGCGGGTATTGATCTTGTCGGCAATGCCCAAGACGGTTGGCATCTGGCTGATGGTGATGGTGACGGACGCACCAGTGACAAAGGAAGCGATGGCGACATGTGGGATGAACTCAATCAACCAGTCCAGCCTGAGCATGCCAAATACCAAGAGGAAGCACCCGGACAAGGCCGCAATGGTCTTTGACACTTCCTCGGGGGCGGACTCGGGATTTTCAGCGCGTGCCGCCTCTATTATCTTACCCACCAGCAGCGACACTACAGCTGTGGCTCCTATGGCGATGTCTTTGGATGTGCCGAACAGCCAATAGAGTGCGGCGCCGGTAAAGGAGGTGTAGAGTCCGAACTCTGGACGAAGGCCGGCAAGGATTGCATAGGCCATTGCTTGAGGGACAACAACGAACCCGAGCGTAATGCCTGTTGGTTTGAGCTAGGATTAGCAACAGCTATGGGCTTTTGTGTGCCATTCACAGAATACTTGCCGCCAATGACGTCTCCCATGAGCCATTGTAAATTGTAATGGCCTATCCAGCGTACAAAGGGAAAAAGACTTGTGATGTATCTCGAGGTCCCAGCCAGTGTCGGTCGTTGCTCTAGGAGCCACTCCTTAACGGTTGGGTCCTCCTCAAAGAAGGGATCCAGTGGCATAACTGCCCCCAGAGCCCGCGCTTTCAGGTCGTCGGGAAGGTGGCGTGATTTTGCATCTTGATCAATGCCAACTGCTTTGGCCGCCACTCGCATGCCCATTTTTGGCGCCACGGTGGTCGTCTTCCCACGCTGCGTTGGCAGCAAGTTTTCAAAATTTGAAGAAGAAACCCGAGTGGCCAAATAAATCAAGCACCGAGGACGAAAAAGTGATAAATGGAAAAAAAAATAAGGACTCGCATAAAGCAAGGGTAAGTTCCTTTAATTAGGTACTAACGTGCTGGGAGACGCTTGTGTCAGGAAGGAGCCATCGATGAGATCTGCTCCGGCCGCCAGAGTCAAAAACTTTAGGTCGGTACACTCTTGAACAAGGTAATGAAGATGAACAAGGTGGCGGGCAATAAAAATTTAATCAATGTGGGATCACCCATTTGTTTTGTTAACCGCTGGCGCCGGTGCCCGATCGGCAGGTCCCGGGCCAGGGGCGGTAAGCCATTAAAGAAGTCATGGGCAAGACTGGTTCAAGGCTCAGCCAAGAAGAGACTGCCCCATACCGACGGCCGTTAGCGCTTGGTACCAGACGGGGATGGGCCGGGGATATCTGGGTACGGCCCTTCCATGGCCTGTGGAATGTTCCGTTGGTTTAATTTTGATGGGTCATTATCTCGGCGACCTGTCGGTTGGGTACCATCTAAGCCGTCATGGCTTCTTGACGGACTTTTATGGTTGGTGTAGTCGCGTGGGCAACAGAAACTCTGTCAATCAACAAGTGGCAAATGATTGTTTAGTGCAATTGCTACAGAAACGCCCGGATGGTGGAAATGGCATCGCAATGACCAACCCTCATCAAAAAAACGTTTTAGAAAAAGAAAGCATCTAGTCTAATCTGTTTAGTTAGTGTCTGAACTTGAAGAAGAACCGAAGAACCCCGTGTTGGTTCGAGCTTTGGCCAACGTCATCTCAACTTCATCGTCTGGTCTCGTGCATATGATGGGCCTGTAACAAGCGGCGGTGTAAGTATGATAAAAAAAATTACAGGCGAGTAAGTTTTCGTTACGCTACGTTTTATTATCTTGAAGCCGTCCCGACAACCGCCAGCCGGCACGAACCGTTCTGCCCGTGGCCATGGTTCCAACTGTCCGGTTACCCTTGTTGAAGATTTTCCTTGTGGAGTTCCCGGGGCGGGGCCGGCTCATCGGTCTTGGGGCCCCGGCCGGGAGTTGCCACACAGCCCTATATGGATTTACGGAGTCAGGTAATTAATTATATGATCTTGATGATCTAGAAGATCCATCAATAGTTGATATCTAGACCTCAAACATATGGGGCAAATTATAGATACAATGACGTTGGTGAAAGTTTAAACAAGTTAAGGCCAAGTTCCCCCCGGAAAGTTGAAACGTGCTTCTTATTTCTGATCAGCACCTATAATTTCCGATGATCATTTACTATATCCCAAGCCACTTACTACGCGACACATGAAGCGTTGGGTATGTGTCAAACTTGAGAGTATAAGTCTTGGCATTCGGGTGTCGGATAACCGATAGCCGTGAAGCAGTATCTAGTGACGAGGTCTGCTTGCCACCTTATCAGGCAAGTGGTTTTGACTGGGCATTTGGGTGTTGATGTTGATGCGTGGGACAGTACCTCGGGTGCGTACTGATTGTTGCTTGTCGATGACCAGACAAGACAAGGATTTCGCGCTTGCGCACGGGAAAATCTGTTTGGTGGCTTGGATTTACAAACATCCCGTTCGTACTGTTTCAATAGCTCAGCTACCCTGCACCAAAGTCAACTACAAAGCAAACTTTGGAATCAATCAGCCTGCGGTGATCAACTCGTGGGGTTTTACTGTACACAATTCGCGCTTACAGTGCTACACTACCCGGTTTCCATGTTTGCTACAATTGGGTGAATTTGATGAGACCCTTTATGGCTGGCGCCTAATTATTCTCTTCTTTAACCCTGAATCGGTCAATGACTCCTTACACAAGTAGGTAGCCGCCTTTGTACTTCGTAGTTCGTAGCAAAGATGCGAGCACGCTGCAGTGCGAGTCGCTAGTGCAAGTGGTGACTCCTTACCCACGGCTGGTTCGAAGGATTTGGGGTAGGCTGTTACTCCAAATTGTGTGAGTCGAATTTCTTGAGCCGCTTGCTGCTACAGATGACTCATCAAAATCTCTCTAAGTCTTCACTGAGGATGCTCAATCCGGTTCAATTGAAGGTCTCTCGCCTCCACACCTCGGCATATTCGTTCTGCTCTTGTTGCATCACTGCATAAATGCTGCTTGGCGCCGTCCTTCTGGGCCAATACGAATGTACTGCTGTGATAGCTAGGTCACAGTACATCTTGGAAAATCGCACAGTTACTGCAAAATTACCGCAAAATTGACCCCAGTCGCACAGTGTAATTCCAGAGGTCTAGGGAATTTTAGAGTTGTTGAAGGGTTGCCCACGAGTACTACATAAAGTCCTTCAACGTCCTTGATTGCGCATCGGCGCATCCCAAGTCGTAGGCAAAGAAGCTGTAGGACTGTTTGCGTAGACTGTTTGCGTCGCCACACCTGAAACTCAATCCGAGAATGAGAAAAACGAATTGAATATTCCAATTCGGTAATTATTCACCTCGGCAAGGCAATCCAGGATTCGCAGTCCTAGCAAAAGCGGACCATTGCGTTTGTGAGCGACCCAAAAATCCGTGCCTGCAGACAAGAGAGATTCAATCATGTCCGCGATGATGAGAATCTCCATCAGGTGAACAATGGACGATACGCTTCTCTCTGGTCCCTCCAAACCTCGACCAGTCAAGTTAGCAAGGGTGTTCGCTTATCCAGCAACCAAGAAGGGCTTTGATTGGTTGAAATTCGATAAATGTGGGGCATTTCTAGCATTTCTGCCTGGAAGATCGGGGCCATGCCTTCACTTACTTTGCTACACAAACGCCAACGTCAAGCCTTGCCGACGGCGGCCTCCCACTCGACCCGTCGAATTCGGCGTGCCTGTCAACTTTCTCATACACAGCATAGAACTTGCGTCACGGGCTCAAACTGCAACAACAATGATTTTTACAGATTATTTGGAGGCTTCAATAGCTCCTTTTATTGTACAGACAGCAACACTTTGGGAAAAAATCAAAGTGGCAGATAAAAAAAAAAAAAAAAAGGCAACCAATGTCTATAGGTGGTCAATCTCTGGACCAACCAGCTGTCGCCTGGTGAGATCAAAGAAACGCCTGAACGCCTTGCCCGCTTGCATCACCCAAAATTTACCCCACAACGCCGGCCCAAAAACAGCAAATGACAGAGGACAAGAAAAAAAAAACCCTCCCGACTTTGTCCACTTGCATTGGCAAATGGATGCCTCCGACAAAGGCCTCTCAATCTCATCTCCTCCCGCTCGACCGGTCATGGCCTCGTGTAGCCATGTATTCGGCTGCATATTGCACTGCATCGAGGTCAGCATTGGCCGGCTGCAATCTGAGGGCAGTTCATGACATACGCTTTGAGTCCATTGCTGCTCTCCCCTTGAGGTACCTTTCCTCTTCCTCATGATACCCGTCACTGCACCCGCAGTCGCAGAAGCGCAGACCTGCGCTTAATGGTGCAAGCTCTGGAGTTGATAACCTGCCGATTTCCGGGGTATCTGGTGGAGTTAGCAGCGTTGACGATCGTGGTGCCGAGCTCTTCGATGATCGTTTGCTGCTCCCACTTGCGGTCGACCTGGAGCTGCCTGCATCCCTCTTGTCGGATCTCCTGCTGCTCGAGGAAGCTTCGCTTCGGTGCTCGTTATCCCTCCTAGATGAATGCTCATATCGTCGACCTTCTTCGGTGGAGTAGTAGTACTGTGTTTGCCTCGGGATCCGGTACGGGTCGTCCTCCCGATACGAGCCGGCGTCATACATGTACGCTCCAGTGTCGTGGGAAAACCCGTGCTGCACCCAGCGAGGGGCATGCGGACGAGTGTCCAAGGTTCGTGGGCGCTCTCGAGTTGAGCTGTGTATTGGTTGCCGGTGGTCATACTGGTAATCATGGGGGTACGCCTGCGCCTCGTGGTACTGGTGGTACGAGTACGCCATTGCGTTGAAGTACAAGCTGACGCTGGTAGCTTCCGGGGAGACCGTGACGTTCGACGAGTGAAGACGTCAGGACCAGCAATGCTGGGGAGGTCACAAAGGGGCCGCGGCAGAATGGGGGCAGCAGGAGTGGTTGGTATTGAGTGGAAGTCAAGCAGGATATGTCCTGAGTGGTCTCCTGATGGATTCTAGTGAATCTTGAAAGCCAATCGTTGAGTTTGGATGGAATTGTCCAAGTCTCTTTGGTTTTGGTATGAATATGGGAAGAAGAGAAGCAAGGGTGGGTGGTCGAGGTGAGGGAAGAGGTGGTTTATATGCCTGAGGACCCGGGGGGGAGTTTCGTCGCTGGCTCGCCCGACCCACTTTTTCCGTCGCTCTTCTGCCTACACTTGCACCCACACCTCACACTGCACCCGCCCTTGTGCACCCCCCTGTCTGGCTGCCCATACCCGTACGCCCTCTTTCTGGTCTTCGCACACCTCCCCACGCCCTTTTGCGCACTTGAATCATCTAGCTATCCTTCCATCACCCCTCGTACACCTCAACTGCGTCCCCTTGGCGCCATCCCCTTTCTGCGTTCCCTTGCTCCGTTCATATCGACGCCTTTGAGCTGCCTACCAGATCACTGCTACATGTTCTCGTCGTAACCCCTATCGTTTCCATATATCGAGTTATTCCTACATGTCGAATTACCCCCACACTTACCAAGGTCTCATGCGGGCTTCTTCATGACGCTGCCATGGTGACACGGCTCCCTCAGGTCTTTGCATGGCGTTTTAAGCTTACGAAGCACTCGTATCATCCTGGAAGCCTAGGGGACAAACTACGATTGTTTGACCAGGCATCAGGTCTGATGGAACTTTCGACAATCTATGATATGTTTGACACTTTGTTGAACCAAGAGCGTCACACGTCAGTGTGGACTACAAGATCCTTTATCTTGCCTGTCCAACCGTAAAACATGCAGATCAGGGAATACCGAGTCTGCCTACCCAAGGTAGCCAGTTAATTTGTTTTGCTGCTGCCGTCGTTGCTGGCGAGGCATTCCCACAGACACAACTGCAACCCCAAGCCTTTCTCCCCTTTGAACATGCATGTACCACACGGGCGGAATTTCATCGTTTCGATCCGAGGTTACAGAAACACAAGCAACAAGCAGTGAGGCTTACAGTGCTAGGCGAGTATTTCAACCCAACGACCATATATGACGGACTTGAACTCAACTTTGTGAGCCTGGCATTCGGGGCTGTCGATTTGAAAAGTGATAGCAGTTGATTCCTCGTAAAGAATGCTGCGGAAGAATGTCATGACTCCAATCTCATCTGTGCCAAGATTCTGGTACTTCCGAGCATAGACAACCTCTGACATTCAATAGTGCCAGGTTGTACAAGCTTAAAGCGGGCAGAAATATCCAGAACTCTGTACGCCGAATAGCTCAAGCTCACGAAAAGTCTTTGTGATATCCAACAAGAGTCCATTGGCCTAGTATTACAGTCCCGACATGGAATATCCCCCAGTTGATAGAGGTGGTGGATGATCATCAGATTGCTGACATAATGCAAATATATCAACCAGGTCCACCCTCAAGGCTGACACTCGCAATTCAGCATGCATTAGTCTCGACTATGACTGTTACGAGCCCCACCAATCAACCAATTTTGTCTTGCTATGAAGAATCCAACCCACCAACCCATATGTGTTTATATGTGTTTTTCCGTATATACCGATTTACATTAAGAACAAGGGCATCGTCTTGTTTCGTTTCGGCCTGGTCGTCTCGTCGTTGGCCCTAGATATTGCAAATGGATTTCGGCGTTTCTCAACTACAAGAGGACAGACGCATTGGTATGTTTATATTCCTTGTTCATCACCAATGCCAAACCAACAACCTCCACCGTCGAGAACAGCGTTCTCTGGCCATTGCATAGCTTGGTTGAGATGGTGCTGCACTTGATCTTGCATGTCAAGGAACCAGGGGCCGGTTGACAAGAGAGAAGGATGTCTTTCGAATAGTGCCCCACAAATGTCCACTGTTGAGATTTTTTCACGTATTCTTTACCAGGCACCAGGCACCAGGCACTGGGCTAATGATACTGGAGGGAGTCGGAAACTGCCTGCCGTAAGCTAGACACGACGCTATGAACGCCACGTTCCCCAGAGAAACTCAGTCAACTATCTATATCATCAGACACCTGTACACATGCCACCACGAGTCATACGACTAGCATCAGTGGTTTAGTGGTAAAATCCATCGTTGCCATTCTATGAATAAATTCGATGGGCCCCGTGTTCGATTCACGGCTGATGCAATGTGGTATCCTTTTGCTCTTTTTAATTTGCCTGTTATTAGTCCTGCAACCAGGAAGAGAACCTTTTTCTTTCAAGAGCAAAACTATTGCAGTCATTCTCAGTTCACTCCAATCATACTTATACTTGGTAGTGAGTCCTTCACATTCTTTCTTCCAGCGAGGAACACAGTTGAGTCTCTACAACGTCCTGGTGATTGCTTTTAAGTGGCAGTCATCCAAAGGAAAGTTAAAATTATATAACGGGATATAAACTTCAAGTCTAAATGCCGGCAGGTGTAGCCTCGGACTTTGTTCATTCTCATCAAGTCCCCGCCGCGCCTAATCCAGGACTGAGCGCCGACCTACGGAGTTGTGTACTGGTAGAGGACGCACTGGATACATTCTCTAAATATGTTATCTCGGAGACGCGGAAAGCATATCAGGTCATGACGACTCTGGCGCAAGACCCGTGCCACTTGGAGCTGACACCGATCGTACGACCCAATCGTCCTCACGCTCGAAACTCATAGCCCGGGGACTGAGGGGGCTCTTGGCTGCTTCCCGCCCGCGCCCAGAAATCAGCTCCATTATCTGGTCGAAGCCCCTCTCAGCCGCGATATTTCCGGGCAACTCGTTGGCAGCGACCACATCAAAAGATTCCGGCTTCTTGATCGAGCGCGCCTCATTGAAGCTAACGAAGTAGCACTCACAGCGACGCGAGACGTCGACCCCAGCTTCGAGCAGCACCTCGACGCACTTGGTACGCCCATTGGCCACGAGCTAGGTGCAACGGCGTGCAGTACATCTTTCTGCCTTTCAAAGTCTCGTCTACAGAACCAGAAGAGTGTCCGATTATGTGCTCAAGGCACTCGTGGTGTCCAAACATGGCTGCTAGGTGTGCAGGGGTGAGGCCGAAGCTAGGCTCTTTTACATCAGCCCTGGCCCCGGATTCCAATAGAACCTTGACAACATCCGAGTATCCCTCCCTGCACGCCGCATGGATTGGTCTTCGTCCGTCCCTGCACATCGCCTCGATAGTAAACCCGTCACGGAGAAGCCAGGCCATCCTGCTGGCGTCTCCCCCGCGCGCCACATGCCACAACACGGAATAGCCGCGTATGTCTAGCTTGCGTGCTGACAACGGATCCAGTGCGAGTATGGCCTCGACCGCGGCCTGTTTACCCATAGCGCAGGCGCGGTGTAGAGGAGCATCGCCCTAGTAGTTCTGTGCCTGCAACAGCAGCTCTACCTGGTCGGGTGGGAGGGACACGCCAGTCTGGTAAATGTCACCTAGGAGGAAGGCGATGAGGTCGGCCACAGTTTCCTGGCGTCCATATGCTGCAGCAAAGTGTAGCAGCGTCTCTTGTGTTAGGACGCATCGGACCCAGTCGGGAACACACGGCCGCCAAATCACAGAAGCTCACTCCAACATCCCCTTCGATATCTTGTAACGTGGTTTCGTCACATCCTCAGATATGCAACGGTCAAAGAGCTTGCAGCTTCCGGTTGCGAGGGCCAGGTGCAACCTGTTGAACCCAGTTAAGCCTTGCTGGGATTCGTGCACAATATTGATTATATCATCTTCGCCTGCATGATGAAGCTCCTCAACCAAGTCCGTGGCCTCAAGATCACTGATCCAACCATCTTTGGGCTCTGGCAACACTTTCTTTGCTGCCTCTATCACAAAGACATCTACATCTCGTAGCAAAGAAGGGTGTGTTCGGGTAAGCCAGTTCGAATTCTAACTTTGAAATAGGGTTGCTTGACTGAAACGCTTGTCTCGAATGAGTCGATTACAGAAAAGCTAGCTAAATTTTCCTGTACATCGGAGTAGTCAGGCACATCGCTGTCATCAACCTACGTATCAGTCAACTCGTAACGTCGTCGGGTAGAGTCAAGCATTCTGGAAAGGCCACTGCTTGCTATATCGGCATGTGTGTCTTGGTGAGAGTCGGCTGATAAAGTCTAGCTTTCTTGAAGCCCTGATACCTCTGGGCCCAGGCTAGGCAAAGGTTGTATACCGATAGCGGTCTGAATAGCTGCGTTGATGTTGTCCTCGGGCTGGAAAATCTCAGTGCCATCTATTTCGAACCTTTGTACAAATTCAAGAAGCACATACGGCCTCCCGTAACGCGTCGTTAGCCTGGTCTGAGCCACTGTCCCCATCGTATCTCCGGCTTCCCAAAGCTGTTGAGGCATCTGCGAGTTCCAAAGGGCATCGACGAGCTCCTTGTGCACATCCCACAGGCTGCGAGAAACGTGATGGCTCTGTCTGCACCACGGCTCCCATCCATGGCTGACTTTGATGAGCCCGACAGACACATCCAGGCAAGATTTCCGAGCAGAGTCAGCGAAACGTATTGTGGCGACGGTGGTCTTCGATGGACCTACCGGTCTTGGGGTCAGCACGAAGGAGGCGGGATCCCAAGACTCGGGAGGCAGGGCTTGCTCGACAAATGTGATACGATCATCATAGGATCCTAGACCTTTTTCGAGAGCCACGATGAAGTCGGGCAATATCTCCCTTGGGCTTCGCTTAACATATATTGAGCAGTAGCCGGAGCCAGGTCGGTCCAAGGAGTATGTTCTAGGATCGCGCAAGTGGTAGACCATGTCGATATTGATTCGTGCATACTGGTCACCCCAGAGGTTGCGGAGCAGAATGACTGGACACAGGAATTCGCCATTCTCGATGACTGAACACTCCAAAAAGGCAAAATAGCCATCTAGAGGAAGAGAAAGCTCTTGAGAAGTCACGACAGAATCCCTCGGTAGGTATCGCCTCAAGTCATCGAGATACTCTGGCACTGACCAAAGAAACACCTTGAGACGCAGGCCCTGATTAGTCATGCTCATGGGGACACTGTCTGAAGTCTGAAGAGGAGGAAGTCGTATCGTTTGCGCATCGGCGAATGCGGCTGGAGAAGATGCCAAAAGCCCGTGAAGGGGGTTGTCGCTAAGGGGCTGGGCCGCCCAGGCGAAGATGGAGTGGTCATCGGTATCTTTCATAATCTCCTCTTGAAGACGTATGAATGCTGATGCTTGTTTAGTTTATCGCCAGAAGATTCATTTTACCCAGATGCAGCTTACCACGTATGCCTCCCTCGCCATACAGCAGAGGCATATTGACACTAAAGATACCCATCAGGCAATATGCCATGTCCTCACGTCGTGTCGTTTTGCGATTGGCGGCCCATCTGTCACCGCCCTATCAGTGAGCAGGGGAGACACTTTGAGCAGACAAAACCCCTACAAGTGATGGCTTCAGAAACTGACCTCATACGGTTGGCAACGCTGATTTCGTCGAGATTAATATTACCCCTGAGGACCCTCCTATCCACCCCCGTGATGGTCGCCAACAAGTCGCAAAAGTTGGAAGACGACTTCCTTCCAACTTCATTCCAGTTCGAAGAACAAAATATCATCTGGCGCGGTGCAATCAGCTCCTGCAGTGTCCACCCACGAGTGAACCAGCGACTGTCTTTGAGTTGCCTGTTCGGGACATCTTCCAGGTATGCAAAGCAGAGCGCAGCATCGCGGTACCAGACAAACATGGAGTTGATTGCCTCTGAAAGCTCAGCGCTGCTTGTCTTGTCGATGCAGCAAGTGTCTACCCACAGGTAGCGGAAGCCATGGGCGCGCGCGTAGTGTGATGCGGCCTTGATCTTGATGTAACCCGACATTTCAAAGATAGCCATCGCAACCGATGCTGTCGATGAGCTGGAAGGTGATCTGCCAAGGTCCCATGATTTGCGTTTCCTGTTTGTCGCGAGACGCTGCATATCCTGGTAGCTGACCTCCTCAGCGCCCCAGGTGTGCGACAGGATTGCATATTGTGGTATCTTATCGTCGGTGAACTCGATGACCTCGATTGTGTTTGTATCAATCAGACGCATTTGGTAGACTATAATTTGGGGCGAAAGCCCAGACTTGTAGGAAGAGGAAGGTAAGGCATTCGGTCATCAGCGCGCATGTTGCCGAGATGGTCCATAACAGTACGCGGGGCAATATCATCCGGCGCCAATGATTGGTGCTAATGAATACTAACGCCTGTGGGTAGCACTGAGATTGTGACAATCTTTCAGTCTACTCTAGAAATGAGATCCCGCGAGCCGCAGTAAGCATTCATTGTTGCAATTACCATGTCGCGCCTCCATTGGGCCTTGACTTTTTCCAGAAACTCTTGGTCGGCAAATAAGTCAACTGCAGTGCCTGCCATGGCCTTCCCGACTCTCATGGCCCTGTCAAAAGCCGCCTCTGTAGATGATGCTTTCTCAAAATCTGGACTATGTGGGGGACCCCCTTTGGGTCCGGGAGGAATTGCAAAGCTGGCATTCAAGCTCGGCATGCAATAGCTGATGTCTCCTTGATCAGTGCTCGCCTTGACAAAAGTGAGCTGGCCGCCTGGGGGTATGCGCGGCTGTGGCATGTCCGGCAAAGCCTCCCAGTATTTGGTATAGGATTCTGCCATGACACGATTCGGCACATGGTCCTTGTATCCCGGAGTTGCCTTGACCTCCAGTCTTGCACCCGTGGCCTCGGCACCCGCGCGGAAACAAGCCTCGACCTTGCGCTGCAGCTCTTGTAGCCTGGAGGCGCTGGTGGCTCTGAGAACTGCCTTGCCTGCAGCAAAAGCATGGATGACGTTTGGCGCGTTGCCGCCGTTGGTGATCTGCAGCCCTATGACATCCCCGGGCTGTGTCTGCTGGCGGAGGACCGAGATGGCGTTGTAGGCAGTTATGAGGGCGTCCAATGCGTTGATGCCGAGCCAAGGACTGTTGGCGCCATGTGCTGCACGCCCGTGATACTCCACTTCTAGCTTGGAAAACGCCGTAGTCCTGACCATCGGGCTGTTGTTTACGATGCTGGGGTGAGAAATGAGGGAGACGTCAACGTCTGCGTAGGCGCCTGCCTCGAGAAGCTTTATCTTGCCACCGCCACCTTCCTCTGCCGGTGTCCCTATGATCACGACCTTTCCTGGAAGGTGCGACTTGCGCATGACTTCGGCTGTTGCCAGACCGGCAGCAACAGACGCTATAGCTATTAGGTTGTGCCCACATGCATGACCAAGACCTGGCAAGGCATCTGTTTGTCGCGTCAGTTGATGGATTTGTTTGACATTTCTTTTCGAGGATTATAAGCACGTCTTGGATCATACCCATCTCAGCATTGAAGGCAACAACTGGCCCTGCACTTTCAGAGCTATAAACAGCAGTCCAAGCAGTCTCCATGCCAAAGGCTGACCTAGTGACTTGCCAGCCTTTTTGCTGCTGCATGAAGCCAGTCAAGGCATCGTGCGTCTTGTGCTCTTGATAGCCCAACTCAGGGTGGTCGTGGATATACTTGTTCAAGGACCATAGGTTTTCTGTCAATGGCTTCAATGCTTCCTCGATGACGGAGATTCTGCATTTTAAGCCGTCGTTGTAGATTTTGTTGTCGATTTCATTAGGCTGATCGCTTTCAGGCGCATCAACCCAGACAAAGCCGTCGATTTCTTCCATTGTCTCATCAAGGGAAGCCGTTCGATACTCGGCCGTCGCCCTTTCACTTGAAATGTTGTGGTTTTGCTCGTATGACAAGACCTGAGTGTATTTTACCAATTGCCACTTCAGTGATTAAACGTGTTTGTCGTGTAAGGTTGTATACGATTTTGCTGTTTGGATTGGGCTCCAAACTGTACGAATTACATGTGAGCAAACACGAATCCATCCATGGTGCTACAGTACTGCCCCCGCTCCACCGAGCGGGCTGTCATTTAGTGGTTGCAGCCGGCTAACTCGGCTGGAAGCTGCGGGGTCCAGGCCTAGAATACCCCTAGAGTTGTTGTCGATAGCACCCGGATGGGCACATCCTCCACTTGCTAACCTCAAAATAGGCAGTAAACCCAGGCCGTCAACTAGGGGTGCATTTCGAGGAACTGCACTCCATCCTTCGTGCTTATACCATCCCACACAGCAACGCGCAACCTTCAAAATGCAAGTCGAAAAGCAAAACGTAGTCACGACGTTGAATTACTGGGACGACCCTGGGGATGGGTCCGAACCCACCCCTATTTATATAGGCAAAGGACGCATCACCAATGAACGGCCGCACCGCGCACACCCTTTTGTTATACACGACATCACTGGCGACGAGGACAA
Source organism: Pyricularia oryzae 70-15 (assembly GCF_000002495.2). NCBI lineage: Eukaryota > Fungi > Ascomycota > Sordariomycetes > Magnaporthales > Pyriculariaceae > Pyricularia > Pyricularia oryzae. The sequence continues at coordinate 4,732,008 of NC_017849.1, read as the reverse complement.
GTACACCCTCGACGGCCATGGGTTCCAGTACTGCCACCATGAGAGTCAGGACAAGGACTTTACCGATGAGGCCAACATAGAGTTCGTCTACTACCGCGAGTGCGAGGAGCTGCTCAAGTCCATCACCGGCGCCAAAAGCGTCCACGTCTTCAACCACAAGGTGCGCCGGGGACCTACGCAGTGGCACCACCTGGGGCTACAGAACCTCAAGAACCGCGGGCCCGTCACAAAGACGCACGTCGACCAGTCGTACCACGGCGCCGAGCTCAGGCTGCGGTGGGAGTTCCCCGACGAGGCCGACGAGCTGGTCAAGCGGCGCTACCAAATCATCAACGTCTGGCGGCCCATAGAGACAATACGCAAGGACCCAATCGCGGTGGCGGACTCGTCCACGGTTCCAGACCAGGACCTGGTCGAGGCCATCATGGTCGAGAACGACTTTGAGGGGAAGCAGTGGGTGGTTCGCCACAACCCGGAGCATCGCTGGCACTACAAACGGTGCATGACGCCACAGGACGTGCTGCTCATAAAGTGCTTCGACTCGGACACCACAGGCGTGGCGCGGAGGGCTCTGCACTCGGCGTTTGAGGATCCGAGCACCGCACATCTGGACAGTCGGCAGAGCATCGAGGTCCGATGTCTGGTTTGCTACGGTTGATTTTGACAAAGATGCAGTAGCTGGGACAGCCAGGCAGGTTTCTACAGTATCCTGCCGAAGTGCAAAGCGTGTACTCCGTTTTAACGTGGGGTTGGTTGTCCAAAATGGGTGCATACGAGGTGGAGGCAGCGATGATGGTCGGGTACTTTGCGCCAAGCCGTGCCAGCGTGAGGGGTTTCGGAGATAAGCCCAATCAGAGCTTGACAGACGGGTAGGTTCGTCCGCCATCTGCCGAAGTGGCGATGCATTTTAATAGGGATACTAACCGCTGCAACCCAAGACGGAAGGTAGATTGCAAAGTGCAGGAATAAAAAGAGCGCATACCAGTCGGAATATTGGTGAATTGGAAGCTCCGAGATGTGATATATGCGTCTTTGTTTCTTGTTTGTTTCTCCCAATCTATGTATCTCATGTGAGTAAGACGTACATCACAGAGAAACGAGGACTTATCGTGGGGAGTGGATGAAGCGGGGGTTCCAAGCAATTAGTCTCGGGCATACAATTCGTCAGAAACTGAAGCGCCTCGTGTGCAGTACCTGGCAAACAACTCTTGGCTAGTTGCAGGTACTCGGCAAGGAAAGGATAAAATGGATGTGGACTCGAGTGTGGGTGGGTGGATAGGGAGGCATATATAAGCGAATGCCCCTCTTATGATCACCAAACACACTGGAGTCTGACATGAACATTGTCCTTCTCTAACACCTGTCAATAACCTATTATAATTCATCCCCATACTTGGACTTTGACAGCCCAAACTCGAAATCAACAAAAAAAAAGGCATCATGGTTGTCAACACGGAAATGCCCGAGACCGTCGAGTGGCAGGGCAAGCAGGTGCCCGTCTGGCCCATGCAGACCATCGACTATGGTCGTCTTCTCTCCCAGGACACTGCTGAGATCGAAAAGGTTCTCAATGCCTGCTTGGAGGAGGGTTACTTCTACCTTGATCTCAAGGGAATTGAAGGCAGGAGAATGCTTGCCGACCAGAAGGAGACGCTCGACCTCATGCATCGCTTCTTTGATATGCCCATTGAGGCCAAGAACGAGTTTGGGTTGATCTCATCTCACTTGGGGTGAGTTTCGTTCTTCTTTTGCATTTATTTTCTCTTGCCCAAGAAGCCAATTCTTGAACAAGTCACTGTCGCAAGCCATATGCTAACCTGCACCCGTCATGGCTCAATAGCTACGAGCCTGTTGGAAGCCGCACCGGAGCCAGGGCCGGCAGCAAGGACGGCTATGAGATGCTCAAGGTCTCGCGGGACGAGATCCAGAGGGACAGCCCCAAGATCCCCAACGCCATCAAGACCAGCAGCGACATGAAGATCCTGGAGAACTCCATCGGGAGCTGTAACACCATCACCAAGGTCATCCTGTCGGCTCTTTCCACCGGCATGAACCTGACTGGCGCCTCGCGATTTGAGATGTCGCACCGTAACGAGAGGCCCTCGACCACAACGGTAAGTGTTTTTTTTTCTCCTTTGGTTTAATGCATTGACAAATCCCTCAGCTGCTGACAACAACACACTCCAGCTCTCAATGATGCACTACCTCCCCTCGGAAGCCCTGGATGAGAACAGCATGGGCCACCAGAAGCACACCGACATCAGCTCCCTCACCCTCCTCTTCTCGGAGCAGTGGGGTCTCCAGATCCGTCCCCCAGGAGTCTGCGGCGCGCGCGAGATGGGCTTCGTGGCGCCCAAGCCCGGCTGCGCGTTTGTGCACGTCGGCGACTCTCTGCGGTTCGCCAGCGGCATGAAGATGCAGTCTTGCATCCACCGCGTGGTGCCGTTTGACCCGTCGGAGCACCGCTACTCCATCGCCTACTTCCTCCGCGCCGAGGACGACACCATGTTCCAGGACTCGGAGGGCCGCTTCATCACGGCCGGCCAGTGGCACGACGAGAAGTTCAAGGCCTTCACCGACCCCGAGCTCTGGCAGGCCATGGCTCCCAAGTCCATGATCCTGGGCGGAATGAAGGAGGACGGCGAGGACGAGCCCGTCGCCAAGGAGGCCCCCGTCCCCGTTGCTGCTGCACCGGTTGTGGCTCCTGAGGTCAGCGCTCAGGCTTAGAAGAATCCAGTTTCTTGTTGTTCTGTTTCTGCCTTGTCCACATGTCTCTGGTTTGAGATGCTATTTGTACTCCTGTCAATGCTTGTTTTTATTTATTTATTTTTTTCTGCAGGGCATGAAGCATGTCTTTGTTAGTTTTTTTATGACGATAATACAAACCGTGACTACCTATGGCCCAACGGTTTCGTAAGAATGCATCCCCGGCCGAGAAAAACCACGTTCTCCGTATGAATAGAAATTTCTGGTCGGCTGGCAGGCTCCCTCTGTTAGGGTTGGTTCGCATATGACTTTTTGATGCCGTGTACCTGACTTGAGTGTTGTCTTGCGCGTCAATGTTAGATATGACAGGCGCAACATAACATCTATTTGTGGCGCAGGCATAACGCGTGATCTTCGTCTACCTTGAGCTAAGCCATTGACATGCTGCGCTTTGGACATCACTCGAGGCAGTTTCAACAGCCACTTCTAAGCACTCATCTTGTCAGACGCCGGCGCGGGCACGAGGTCGCGCTTCTTAACAAGCCGCAGGCCTCCGACACCCATGACAAGCCCACCCGTGATAAGCACCAAACCGAGAGTGACCAGAGCGCCAATGACACCAGCAACAGGCGTGGTGATGCCACCGTCGCTGCCACCCGAAGCCGCCCCGGCCGCCCCCGCAGTGCCGGCCGCACCAGCAGCGCAACCAGCAGACGCGGGCCCGCACAGCTCGCACCAGCGCGCCGTGTCCATGACCGCGATCTTGGCCATGTTTCTCTGGAAAGCCGACCAGGGCATCAGGCTCTCGCCCGGCCCAAACAGCGGGTACGCCCTGAGCGGCCTCACAGCCGACGCGGAGCCGTTGACGAAGCGGAAGCGCACGCTCACGTCATCCGGGCTGACCGCTCCAGCCGGGACGGACACGTTGGTGACGAGCTCAAACGCCATGCTGCTGGCGTAGTCGACGATGCCGGTAAAGTCGGTGCTCACCTCGTGCAGGCCCGCCAGGCCGAAGAAGGACGAAAAGGTGGCGTAGGCCCCAAACTGCACGTCGATGCGCGGCGAGGACGCGGGCTTCTGCAGCGTCGCGTTGAGGGACCGCAAGGCCTGGCCGGCGAGGGTCGCGCCAGCGATGGCGCGGACGGGCTCGGAGGCGTTGAATGCCAGGTTCCACTCCAGCTGGTTGGCGCGGGTGGAGAGCTGGTGGAGGACCGGGTCGGTCATCAGGTTGCGGCCGTCGTAGGATGCGTTGTGGATCTGGGCGACGTTGATCAAGTCGTAGACTGGGTTTTGGGATGTCAGTACTGTACTTTATAGGTGAATTGGGAATGGGCAGAGAATCAGCGGAGAGGATCAGGGGAGAGCAAAGACTCACTAGCATAGCCGTTCTTGAAGTTGGCTGCATCGGCCTTGAACGTGCGGTTGATGGCAGGCATCAGGCCCTGGTAAAAGCCATGGGTGCTCTCGAGGGCATCGAGATAGTCGCGGCTGGCAAAGTACGAGTTGGAGCTGGCGACGGCCTTTGCGCAGCCGCTGCCAGACTGTAGCCAAGCGTCATCCTCAGCACCGCTGGGCGTGGCGGCGGTGGTGAGGGAGTTGACTGGGATGTACTGGTATCCGCCGAGCGTCGACTGCACCGTCGTGCCATCGGCCAGGACCTGGACGTCGGCCGTGGTAGGCGGGTAGAGCCCCTGAAGAAAGGCCTGGCCGCTGTTCTGCAGCACGACGTCGATGGGGCTGACGACGTTGAGCTGCGAGTTGACGGCGACGTCTGACGAGATGCCGGCGATGCGGCTGGTGGCGTTGCTGGCGACATACAGCGACCGGTAGTACTCGCCGGAGCTATGCACCTGCTCGGCACCTAGCGCCGTCAGCTTGGTTGGCGGGGTGGACTTTGCTGTGCGGTCTCCATGGCGGTGGAAGACGAAGACGCCCAGCACGGTCTCGGCTGAGGCCAGGGTGGGAAGCAGCAGGCCCAAAAGGGCAGACAGCTGAGTGTTGAGCTGCATTGTTCAGCTTGCTCGACCTCAAGTCTCTGTTGTGACAGAAGAGACTGGCTCGCCACTTGGTAACGTCAAATGTTTTGCCCCAAAAGCACAATGCAGGTGTGGCAAGTGCTAGAGACGCGGTGAGTAAACTCCAAGAAAATGGCAGGAGGGCTTGGCGACGGCTTTAATAGTGTTTTGCTCCGATTACTACTCGGTGTCCACCTTCCTAGACTAGAACTAGAACTGGACCGCTATGAGTATTCACCCGTTCTGAACCCCAAAGTTAGTCTGGACGCCTGGGATGCGATGCCCGTTACCCTGCAAAGGGCTATGCATCTTGTCCTGTTTTACTACTGCATTTGTTAGTGACTCCCCACAAGGAGAGGATATTCCGATCGGAAGCAGCCGGTGGTTTAGAGGCGATAGCGGCCAAAAACTCCGGAAAAGACAAATCCAAACCAAAAAAGCAGACAGATGGAAATGGCTCATCCACATTGTGAGTCGACAAGCACCTTGATAAGGAAGATCTTAAAGGTAGACCCCACCGATATCGTAACCCAATACCCAATCGTAGGTTTGTCTCGGCCCCAACCGTCCATCTGTGATGGGGCTGCTCACACTTCGCAGCCTTTGTGTCATAATATCCCAGTAGCACATAGTCCAGCTTGCCCGGGGCTAAAAGTCCGAGGGCTATCCCCGACAACCGACAAAAAGCCCACAAAAGCCCGAACCATATTCGGTAAGCACCGTAATATATGCGTTATTTGATCGTAATACTGTTATATTTAAACTTGATTTTGATCAAGGCTGGCCCCATCCCAAGCTGCGCCAAACTTGAATAAAAAAGGTATTTCCGTTCCTGGGCCATAAGGCATTTTATGAAATAAAAGAGCAAAGGGACAACAATCAAAGCTTCGACTTCCTTCCAGACTTGATATTCTTGGAAAACTCTCCGCTGATGATAAAGTCGGGGTACCGCATGCCCGGGTCCAGACCGACGCCCGCGTTGGTACCCCTCCAGGCGGCACCGTCAACCACCAGGCAGTGGCCGTTGACGTAGTTGCCCGCCTCGCTGAAGAGGAAGACGGTCGCGTCGCCAATGTCGCGCTTGGTTCCCCAGCGGCCGGTCGGGACCCCAGCCGCGCCCAGCTTGGGGTCCTTGTTGACTTCGCCGCTGGACAGGCGCTCCATGCCCTCGGTCCCCTCAATGCCACCGGGGGAGATGACGTTGCTCGTGATGCCCAACGGGCCGTACTCAATCGCCACCGACGCCATGAGGCTGTCGACGCCCGCCTTTGCTGCCGAGACGTGCGCCTGGAGCGGCACGCCCGTGTAGTGGAAAGTCGCCGAGACGTAGATGATGCGCCCTCCCGTCTGCCCTGTCGGGCTGGGGTTCGGATTCCGCGACGCCGAGGCCACCAGGTGCGGCATCGTCGCCTTGATGGTGTTGAAGGTGCCTATGGTGTCGATGTCGATGACCGACTTGAACCCGTTGGGCGTCAGGGCCGAGATGGGCGCCACAAAATTGCCCGCCGCTCCGGCGATCACAAAGTCGATGGCGCCCAGCTCGCTCGCGCAGCGGTCTGCAGCCTTCTTGAGATCCTCAAACTGCAATTTCATGTCAGCTCAAATATCTTGTTCATGGTGAGACGGTCGTGTACCAACCTTTCTAACGTCGACAGCTCCAATGCCGATAACCTTGGCACCTGGCCGAACCTGGGCGATTTCCCTAGCAACCCTCTCAGTCTTCTCGACGTTGCGGCCGATAATGCAGGCATTGGCACCGAGGTGGACGATGGCTTTTGTCTGAGCACTGCAGATATCGCCAGCACCACCAGTCACAAAAATTACTCGGTCCTCTATTTCATTTTTTGTTAGACCTGATATGCGTATTACTTGCCCATCTAGTATGGGGGCGTCGAGAAGGTAAGAATTGAGGCCTACTAAAAATGCCGTCCTTCCATACGCCGCTCATGTATTCTGTTGCCATGGTCGTAGTTGGTTTGTGGTGAAGCGGCTCAAATTGTCAACTCGATCTGAGTGTTGTATGTCGGATTGGTGACGTCCTGATTGAGTTCAGACTGAGTCGACAGCGAACACTGAAGAGATGGAACAACCACAGGATATAGGGGAAACGGGATTATTTGATGAAGGGAAAGGAAAAACTAGCAGATGGCAGCTAATTTAAAATGGCATTCATAATATCATATCTCAAGAGCTAGCTTTTGATCAGCTTACTTTCTCCCGTTCTCTGTTTTGAACAAGACAGGCGAATGAGAATCCGAGCACACCCATGTCATCCATAAATTCAAAGTCACAACGACAAGAGCGCCCGGTTAACAAAGCGGATGGCCCGAGAAGTTCAAGCGAATTGCTGTCTAAAACGGGTGTGGTACCTCGGCATATGTGGGGTCAGATGCAATGGCGTTGAACCATGCAACTGGGGATTCTTTCAATGTCTGGCTGCCTGGCGAACAAGGCCACCACTAAAGGCCAAAACTGTTAGGTCTAGAACTAATAGTAGGTTCCCCTCTTGTGGTACGGTACTCCAAATTGGCTACTGGTACTAACATCCTAGCAGCCTGGGTGGGGCCACCTTAACAACCACTGAATCAATTTAGTTTGTTTGTCGCGTGCATCACCAACAAAGTCGCGTTTGGTCCACCTGCCGCCATTGCCGTTTGTCAAGGCGTATAATTTTCGTCTCTTGCTCTCAACGGTCGCATTTCCAACAGCAGCACAGCCATTGTAGGGTCGCGGGAGGATATCATTTTGCTTGTAACAGCTGTCAAATAGTCCGAATCAATCATCGCGCTTTACGACTTTGACCAGCGCCACGCAACAAAGACCGTCGTGACGTGTGACTAATTGCTTGGGATCAGCCTCCCCCCTACCGTCACTGACTACCTTAGCTGTTTGGTCCAGACAGGCGAAAAGAGTTGTAAAATTCTCCAATCCGCCGGCTGATACATTTGGCCTCCTGAGCATTAGATGGACGACCACGATGCCCCCGTGGCGTCGACGGCAACGAAGCCCAAGAGACCTCTATTCAAAAAGCGCAAGGTAAAGTCTGCCTCAAACGCACCTGATACCACAGCCTCAGGGGAGCAGGGGGTTGGGATCTCGACCAATGTCAATCTGGACGAGGAGGAGGACGACGGCTTGAACCTCTTCAAGCGCTCCAAGGACTTTTTTCCCGTGTTCGTCAAAGACCGAGAGGAGGAACTGGCAGCAGAAACACGAAAATCAGAAGAATCGAGTGATCGGAAGCGTCGGAAAGTCTCGCCTTCGGCAGATCGTGCATCCCCAAAGTCGGATCTGTATGATGTATCCGAGGATGAGAAAGAACGCATTCGCATAAGGTGAGGATATAGTTGAACCTCTCAGGACCTGTCACGCATAATAGAATATTACATTGGAGCTGGGTTGACCAACATACCACTGAGCAGGCGAGATGAGAGACCACTCACCCCACCACCGACAAAAGACAAGTCATTGTTGAACTCTTCTGGGCGACGATCCGGCCAGCGCGGCGTGGGCAAGGGCAAAGTCAACGCCTCCCCCGCCAGCGCAACACCATCGAGGCGTGCGGCCGCGAGACCAGCCCCAAGTAGCTCCATCGTTATATTCGACTCGGAGGACGAGTATGTTCCCAGGCCTACGGCCAGCAGGAGGTCGCCAGTCGAGACCAAAGAGCCCATAGGGTCGCCGACTCCCACGAAGCAACAGGCGAACAATGCCAAACCGATAGAAATAGACGATGACCTTGAGGAGGTTGCGCCAGCTACCGAAAGCCTGGATGACGAAGACAATGAGTTTGCGCACTTTGTTGTCGCCGCGCGGGAACGTCGGGAAAACCAAAAAGCCGTCCGCGCCGCGGCCGAATCTGTCAGGGGCACAAAGCCAGTCGATGAACGGATTATCCAGGTCTTTGTGACTTCGAGGCTTCCCCCGCCCAAGATGAAACCGGTCGTCCTCAATACGGTGATGCGTAAGCCTATCAAAGTACTGCGGGACACGGTCGTGGCGTTCTCGGCCTCCAGGGGCCGGCCATTGACCGAGGAAGAGCAAAAGGGAGCGTTCCTGGTGTGGAAAGACAGTCGGCTGTACAGCTCCTCCACGCTCATGTCGCTCGGCGTCGTGCCGGATGCACACGGCGGCTTTTCAAAAACGGGTTCAGGAAATGCAAACGACGGCGTGACGGTCGACGGCCAGCTCCACTTTGAGTTGTTCACCGAGGAAATATACGCCGAGTGGATGCAACAGCTGGAAAAGCAGCGTCAGAAAGACCTGTACCAAACGATATCAGATGATGAGGGCGAAACCGGCCAAAAACCGGCCGCCGATGGACAGGACGAGGCTCAAGGCCAAGATGGCAAGAGTTCTGAAAAGATACGCATCTTCCTGAAAGCCAAAAACTTGGATCAGGTGAAGGCGTCAGCGAAGGCTGATACGGAGATTAGTGAGCTCGTCGCCGCCTTTCGCAATGTACGTAAGATTCCGGCAGACAAGCAGGTCGTCATCATGTTTGACGGTGACAAGCTGGCCGAGACCGACACGGTTGGGGATGCAGGGATTGAAGACAAGGACGTTGTTGATGTGCTCATCAAATGACAAAACACATGATGCATCTGGCGGCGTGACTAGCCATTTCTATCATGTTTAGCGCCCAGAAAATGTTATTTTACGAAATGATACCCAAATATGATAATCACAAAATACCTGCGCCTATGCACTTTTGATCGCAAGTCATGACTGAAATATGAATTCGAATATTTTGATGCGTCAATTTTCCGTGGATAAATAGATTACGCCCAAACCCGCAAAAAACAACATCATTACCGAAACCGAAACGCCATGTACTCCGTCATTCCATGCATATCAGACATGCTTTCAAAAAGCTCAGAACCTCTCCTTTTGCCTGGCGCTGATGGTCCTGAGGTTGCCGTAAACTTTGCTAGGGGGCTTGCCAAGAATCAGGTCCACAATGCTCTCCTGAGCCATCCTGACGTTCCTGAAGCTACCGAGAATATGGATCTAACGTTGTCGTCGAGTTAGGCCTTGTAAGATCAAGTGTTCAAGCGATTCGGGACTTCATAAACAATACAAACGTACCTTGCTGTCTGCCAGCACGATACGCGTGCGAGACGCATTCTCAATAGCAAACTTTGTCTTTCCGTCCTTACCAGCAATGCGACCAACACCACGAGCAAGATGATCGCCGGTCAGGGACTTGACATCCTTGACTGGTTTGTTGGGAGTTTGGTTAGCAACCGGTAATGGAATTTACAGCAAAGGAGCCACAACTTACTTTCAAAGGTTTGAATGTACAACTCTGGTACCCTGATCAGGGCAATAGCATCCTGGACTTCGAAACCCAGAGTGTATGCCTTGACAAAGTCCTCTGTCGGCAGCATGTTAGACCCATACTGTGTGCGCATTCGCAAAGGCATAAACTTGAGTATACATACCACCCTTCTGTAGAGATCCAGCCTCGGTTGTGTGCTCTGACGTCCTCAGCTCGACAGCCTTTGTCCTCGTGTTTACGCGCCTAAGAGTCGCAAAAACGTTCCCAAATCAGCACTTGCAGTTTCAAAGCAACTTCGGGCCCTCGCAGCGAACGAGAAAACCCCCTGGCATTAGTTGACTTACACCTGCAGTTTCAAGTGCTCAACCAGCGCCTCATATATTTGCGTCCAGTCCTTCTTGAGCGGCGTCATCCTGTGTGGCGGGATAGGCACCTTCCTCGTCTCCTTCATGACCGACGGTCCCTCGTCCTTTGCCGCGGAAAACTTTGGCCTCGACTCCTCGTCGACCGCCATCTCTGTGTTCTCCTCAGTGGGGGCGGCGATGTCGCTGGCAGCCGGCAGCGTCTGGTCCGTAGTGTCCAGCATGAATTCCTCGGCCTGGTCGGCCTCGACTGCCATACTGCCGTTGTCAGCGACGGGGGCGACGGCTGCGCCATCTTCGATAGCCGCTGTGGGCTTGACCGCTGTCGGGGCGGGCATCGTGTGCGGTGAACTCCGATTGTATGTAGCTTCGAATGTGTTGCGAAAGGCGAAGCAGCTATCGCTGGTGGTTGCAGTGTCCAAATCAGAATTCAAGATTTGTTTCTCCCGTATTTGCCAAATGTAGGTATGCAGCCAAACTAATTGCTCATGGCCCAGCGCGCGACTGTTTGCGCCCCTCTCCAGAATTTTGTGTTTTCTCGCCCAAACTTTTCCCCCCACCAATCCCGAAAATCATTTATCGATAAGCCGCACTTTTCACAGACCCTTGTCGCGAATCCGGGTCCACCGGGAAATAAGCCAAGCAGGGTGCCCCCAGACACTTCAGCGCGTCATAACTTTGCAAGTTAGACGAGCTCTTCATGCGCTGTGGAACGGTTCTTTGCGATTTTTTGCCAACCCATATTTGCTCAAGTTAACATAACAAACAAACAAGGGCCTTTCGGATGACTCAAAAAGCTTACCGCTGAAATTTCGAGCCTGATTTGATGGTGTTCACAGGGATTTGAACTATTTCACCGCCTATATAGGTTCTTTTCCAGAAGAAAGGTTGTGCCCCAGTCGAAGTCCAGAACGAGCCGGAAAAATCCCCCCAACGTCAAAGCTTCATTCAACATGACGATCCGCGACGACCATGCCTAGTACATCCAACCCCCAGCTTGGCCGCCAGCTCTGGGCGGCCATCCGGGATTCCATCGACATTTCCTCAGTTTGGATTCGGTTTCCAGTCAGGACACAGGCTGCGAGATCTCGCTTCCACCATCGACCAGAAGAAGCGCTGAGGTCGCTACAACAATCGCCATTCTCCTCCGCCAAACGATCGTTTCACACTTCAAATACATCACGGCAACGGACGACATCTACGATCTACACGAAGCATTCGCCAGCACACATTAAACGTAACTGCACCTCGGGAAGCTTGCTGCTCCTGGGCCTAGAAACCCCAACAAGCCCTTCGACGCAGACGACCGTCACGACATGCGCTGGGGCAGCTGCCGACTCTGTGCTGCTGGCCTCTGGCGGCAGCTCCAAGCCTAGCATAAGTGCACTGGCACGCCAAGCATGGCGCCGTAACGTACATACAGGCCGGGGAGGTCAGCAAACCCCCCGTAATGACCAGCCAAAGACTAGCAACGACGATGTCAAGTCATCAACCGGAAAGGATGGCGTTTCTGCAACAGGTTCAAGAGACGGCCCCAGCTCTGTCAAGTCCTCGGATCAGGCGAATGCTAGGCCTGATCTCAAATCAGAAGCAAATCCAGCGCCACATGAGGAGACTCTGACTGAATCCATGTCAAAGTATTTGCATATGCCCAAGATGCCTCACAGACCAACCAAGGAAGAGCTACTAGCCGCGGCCAACGGTTTCTTCCAGCGTCTCAAGGTTCGCTTCAAATGGCTATCCATTAGGAGTATGCGACCGTACAACGCCGACGAGTGGGGGGCGTTCGTATCTTGGTTCATGCTGGGTCACCTGGTTTGGATTCTAGTTGGAACAACCACATTTTTCTCGCTGATCATCCTGTTTGTGAACACGGTCTTTGCACAAGGTACGTTACTGACTGTGGCTTACTATGTGGGATTACTGTATTCTGCCGAGGCTGTCCAAGTCAAACCTGAAGCTGACACCAACTCTTCTAGAAACTCTTGCAAAATGGATTGGTGACTACCTGACCCAATCCGCTGGTGTGACAGTGGTATTCGAGTCCGCCATCGTGCCCAAATGGAAGGATGGTGTGATCACTTTCCGAAATGTCTTCATTTCACGCAGACCGGGACAGAGCAAGTCTTCTGTCAAGAAAGGCTCATCGACAAGTGCTGCTGCTGTAGCTGCAGCTAGGCAAACTCAGCCGTCAGAAGAGGATGACGGTAATTACACGCAGTTCGACGTTACTATCAACACAGTAAACGTCACCCTATCGTTTTATAAGTGGTGGAACGGCACAGGACTTCTGAAGGACGTAGAGGTCAAAGGAGTCAGAGGGGTATTGGATCGGACATCGGTCCGCTGGTCAGACGGGCCGCATGATCCCTTTTCATATCGGCACGTTCACCAACCTGGCGACTTTGAGATCGAGCACTTCAAGCTTGAAGATTTGCTACTCACCGTGCACCAGCCTGGCGGGTTCCGCCCTTTCCCAGTCAGCATATATTCCTGCGAGCTGCCTCAGCTCAGGAAACAGTGGTTGTATTACGACTTTCTCAACGCGAACCATTGCTCAGGTTCCTTTGATGGGTCGCTATTCACAATTCATCCTCGCCAAATACATGGAGTGCCCGCTGGCGAGGTAGGCGCATCTGCAGATCATCTTGGCGAGGCTGGTGCTTGGAAGAAGTTCAGCAGAATACGTATAGATGGATTGAAGATTGATCATCTCAACAGGGGCGTCGAGGGTCCCTTTGGGTGGATATACGAGGGCAACGTGGATATGGTGGCGGATCTCATGTTTCCAGCAGACGAAGATGACTCCCTGGGCAAGGTCATGTCGGACTTTTACGACAAAATGGAGGATGCAGTCACAAAGAACAGGTATCTTCGGATACTGGACAAGAACCACAGGGGAGAGCTTGGCGAACGATTAAGCGAAAGATTTTCAAGGCCTGCTACAGTACCTATGGTGGTGCTCGATGAATCCAAGGGCCATGTCTCCGATTACACCACGGCCGATGCCGACTTTGGCCCCTCATCGCCCTCATCACGAACCGAAGAACCTCGAACGCCTGAAGCTGTCGATGAGGAGGAGCCGCCGCGCTACCTGGTGATGGATCTTCGCATCCACCTGAACGATGTTCGCGCAGCCGTTCCGCTCTTCACTCACGACATATCATACATCTCGCAGCCCCTGGTGCGGCCCATCGTGGCCTACATCAACGCCAAGCGCACCTACATTCCTGTCACGTGCCGCATAGTCAAGCGCACCTCAGACTTCAATGGATCCTGGACCCTCTACGACAGCGGTTTGATGGATGACATGAGTGCCGAGGTGTACGACGCGTTTGCTCGTAACGTTGAGGACCAGCACTCGAGGGTCAGGAGACTGAAAAAGGTCGGCTTCTGGACGCTGAGTATGGTTGTCCATGCGCTCCTCGCTGGCGTCGCGGGCGATTTAATATAAAAAGAAAAAGGGAACGAACAGGCCAGGACCGGGTTCCGCGCTGTGTGGGGGTAAAACAGAACCAACACAACCCCCTTCTCAGTGACTTTCGTCTTCCTTTTGGGGACTTTTTTTCATGTATAATAACACATATATCTCTGGATTGTCACATATTTAGGTAGGCTGGGTAACAAAGGGCATGGTCAGCGCGTGTAGAATTGTTTTTTATTATAGTTGCGGCTTTTGGTCTGGTGTACAAAGAAAATTCTTAAATGTTTACTGAATGTGACCTACCCTTCGAGTTATTGGCCATGGAAGCACACAGATATTCACGAATCACGAATCCAGCCTGTTCCGCATGACTTGATGTAGCTTGACCAGTTCATTTCTATTAATCTTGATAACGGGCGACAACTCGCCCAATGTCCCGCTAAATGCCTGACAAATAAAAATCAGAAACGAAAAATTGCAATCTTGTACCCCTGGCTGATCTAGACACAAAAAAACACGACGACGACGGCTTCTACGCATGCGGAAGCCGTCCTCGTATTTCTCTTCTCCCTTGGCGCACTCGCAACCATGGTTAACCTCTTTCCGCATTTCATCGAGGCTTATAGTCTCTTTTGGCACAAAACACCATTTCGCCCTTGAAGACAATCCCTTTCCGATTATCCCATCCAACCTCATATGCACATTAACAAAGACTCTCCCTTTCCCTTCCCCGGAAACGAGTCGAGTCGTCGCCATCTTGCATCACAGCGCTGATGGCAAGAACAAGATAGTCCCCCCAAGCGAGGACTGGTTTTCCTCCCCCTACAGTTGCCCTCTGGAGTCTTGACCCCGCGCCAGTGGCGCGTGGGTAGGACACATCCCGCGACTGATGATAAGTCTGTTTTGGGTGTTTGCAGGCCGGCTCCAGCGCCGATCTATGGTTGGATTCCCCAAGACGCAGTCTTTCTTTTCGCAGGGGTTTATTGGCAGCAACGAAGCGAGAGGGGGAATATTTGATATTGAAAGGCTGTGAGGCGCCTTTCACATAAAGTCGTCGCTACAAAACAAAGTTAGCATCTTCTTCTTGGATCTCTGTTCCGTCTAGTCCCAAAGTTAAAAGAAAGTGCAACTTACTCTCCGAAAGTATCCTCATACGAGTTGGTGTCAGTCACGCCAGCCCTGTTAGCGACCAGCGAGGTCTTTGTCTTGGCGGCCTTGGTCTTCTTGGTTCCGGCGGCGGCCTTCTCCTGCTTCATCTTTTCGTTGCTGAGGGCCGTGAGCTTGCTCGAGATCTTCTTGATGTTCTCCGAGGGCATGTCGGCGCACAGCTGCCTGACAAACTCCTCCATAAAGTTGTTGTAGTGCGGCTTCCTGCCAGAGCTGGCCGTGATGAGCGGGATCAGGGCCTGGCGCATGTCCTCAAACTGCGTCTTGGTCTTGGGGTTGAAGATGGGCATGTCGGACAGCTCAACCGTCTTGGAAGGGTCCGACGGGTCGATGCTGACGCTGGTGCTGGCGGCCTTGACCTTGCGGCCCGCGGGCACACCAATGTCACCAAACAGGTCCTCGGCGTGGGCGAGATCGGCCTCCTTCTCGGTGCGACGGAGGCGCTCGCGGCGCTGCGACTCGGTCTCGTCGTCACTCTCGTCCGACTCCTCGGCCTCCTTGCGACGCTGCTTGTGCTCGTTGATACGGGCGGCCTTGGTCTTCTTGTTGGCCTTGGCTTCGGCTTCGGCCTTGGCCTTGGCCTCTGCGGCCTTCTTTGCCTTTTCGCGCTCTACCTCCGAGTCTTCGGCGGCATCCCACGAGTCGAGGACCTGGAGAGGGTGTGGGGGGTTAGTATTGGGGGATTTCCGAGCTTGGCGAATCAGATGCAGAGCAACATGGCGGCGACGTCACATACATCGCTGTCGTTGGCCTCCTCGTCATCGAACTTGCGGCGGGGGACTGAGACGGCAACCGCGGGGGAGGACTCGTCGGAGCTGCCGGAGGAGGACTCCTCATCTTCTGATGCGGCGGATGAACACTCGTTAGCAGCGTACAAGATGCGCAAAATGAAACAGAGGCGCCATGAGGGGTTGTGCGCATTGCGCGTGTGGTGTTGCTGGCATGAGACAGTCAACTACCTAGTGACGATGGACTTACCCCACTTCTTTGTTGGCATTTTGATGATGTTGATTTGTGAAATATGTTTCGAGGCTGATAACTGATCGAGATCGGATCTTGACGGGCTGTTGCGCCGCAATAAAATAAAAGCGAAACGAGGTTGTAAAGGCAAGAGGGGCTTGAAGAGATGGTGTGAAAGGAAATGTGATTTGGGGTTGAAAAATAGCGCGTAAACAGCAAACATAAATCAGGACACGAATGCAGGCCCAAAGGCTGTCCACAAACCTAAGTCAAGTCTTTTGTGCGTCAACTGCCCTGGCCCCAGCACTTTCAAATCCGTTCCGGCAGCGCGACACTTTTTTTTTTTTTTACTATTATTATTCTACCCGTTTCTTCTCTCGTCGTCAGCAAAATTTACCCCTCCATGGGCAAATCACACGCCAAAATAGAAATTGCAGGGGGTGATCCCACAACCTGGGCGGGCCACATGCCAATGCTCCATCGATGCCCAAATATGCGTCATAGTACCGTTGACTTGCACTGAAGCGAGCCTCCGGTCTATTCCGCTGCTGCAAGTGGTGGATTCCTGACTTTCTTTGTCAATGTAGAATGTCACTCAAATGACCATAAAACACCTCGCCAACCAATCATGATAGTCTTTCCGTTTTCAGATATTCCACCGATCCTTTCGGCGCTCTCTGCCATCTTAAACCCTCTGCACCTCTTAATTTCCTTGGTTTGCCCAATGTCAGCTTGCTGCGTGCATGATCAACGTCGTTACAGTACTTTGCAGAGCCAAGCCTTAAATGAGCAAGAAGACGGCCGGGCTGTCGCTTCAAATATTGCAATGTGCATACTCGCAAAAGTTGCAATTTTAGGGACACGTTTTCTACGAGCGCCTTGACAAGAACCAAGTATCATCTTCCAAAGTTGAGAATTTGCTTTGAAGCCAACCCAGAGAAGGTCGATTCTATTGCAAATCAACCGGTCCAATCAATATAGTACTAACAATGTAAATTTATTTCGACCTGCATACCTACTTGGATACGTCAACCACACACCTAGGTAGGTATGCAGGCATTTGTGTGAACTAAGCTGCTTGTGCATACCGGCCCCAGACCTACGGTTACGGAAGCGCTAACGACTATAACCGTCTTTGACCTCAAACCGGATTGAACACGGAAATTTCCGAATTACAAACAAGCAAAGTAGATATCCGGGCCATCTAAGCGGTTCAAACCACGAAGAAGTCGTCGGTTTTTGTTATTTGTCTCTCATACCCCGAGATAAAGCCAAAAGAGGTGACTGGAGGTTGAACAGGCCCACTTGATCGTGTCAGGACTGAAGGTACCTATGTATATCCGCTGAGAAAGTCTGGGTATAACCAGGCAGAGATTTTTTTTTTCTCATTGTAGAAGTTTCTGCGAGGTTGCCTGTGATTGACACAAGGCGTCGGCAAAGCAATCCAGCATGGCCATGTTGTGGATACGAGCAGCATCAGCCAAGCTTCCTTCCTCACTACATAACCTATGTTGGTTTACTTGGATGTCATCTTCGCAACCAAAATGTCGGGCAACTTTCAAATTTTTAAATCCTTGATTATTGCCTGCGGCGCGATTCGGGGTTTGTTCTGTATTTACTTCAGCAAACTGAGTCACTCATTGCGGCATGCGCTAATATTCACTTCGGCGAATTCAGCCCTACAAGTGGGAAATACGGAGTAGCCCATCCATTCACCAACAGGGTGGACGAAAATCATGCGGGACGGGCAGAGCGGCTCTGCTCAGACCAAAATTTGACCATCTACCGGTAGGCGACGTTGTTGCGATGGGCCTGCAAATGACTGCTGTGCCACCTTATAATCTGACCCGACAAATCCCGAGCCCAATCACCGTCCATCGCCTAGCTTCCTACAACCCCCATTGATTATACTCAGCTGACCTTGCCTTAATACTCCTGCAAGCCTAGGATCAGGACTCAGCACTCCGTGTAGCCTGGGCTTTCGGGCTTTGCGCCTAAAGTTTTGTCTCTTGTCTCCCCGGTATTGCTAGCATGTATACTTAGGATTGGTGCCTCCGTTGAATTTTCGTTTTGCAATGGCCGACCTCGTAACTAGGACCCGGTATCAATTCGTAAGGAAGCGCTGGGCATGATTGTTTGACGTCTTCGTTCCACGACGCATCCCACTGCATGGTGCTTACACCCCCAATATGGAATCGACCAATTGATATAAATGCAACGAAGACCCGTAGCTGACGGATGACTGCTTTGCTTATCCTGAGGCACATGCCCTATATATCAAGCTCACCCACTTACATACTACCCGCATACTCACCTTTCAATCTCACCCTACTACTTCGTTTATCAAACGAACACTGAACGTACCGTCTTGATGCTTGTTCATCAGGTCAACACGAAGCTTTGCTCAGCAAAGCAGTTCACACACCTTGCCAAAGTGGTGACACCTGCCCTGTCCTACCAGGCTTCTTCTGTGTACTCGGCAAACCTCCCTCGCCTAGCCGCTTCACCTCGCCTCTTCTCCACCACGAGCTCCGCGCAGCTCCGAGACTTCTTCCCAGTCAAAGAGACAGAACATATTCGCCAGACGCCGCCAACATGGCCGCACCACGGCCTGACGGAGAAGGAGATGGTGGATGTCGTCCCCGGCCACCGAAAGCCTAGGACTCTGGGCGATAAGTTTGCCTGGAGTCTGGTCCGGATTTCTCGGTAAGAGCTAGATTTATAGTTTCTTATATGATTTAATGGCAACGCCAGAAAACAGAAAAACTGATAGTCGGTCTCTTCTGCATAGCTGGGGCATGGACAAAGTCTCAGGCCTCTCGTCGGAGCAGCAGCAAATCAACAAGGGCAGTCCGACAACGTCAATCGTGGCCGCCAAGCCCTTGACCGAAGCACAATGGCTCAGCCGTTTCATCTTCCTCGAGTCCATCGCGGCCGTGCCTGGCATGGTGGCCGGCATGCTGAGACACCTCCACTCGCTCCGGCGTCTGAAGCGCGACAACGGCTGGATCGAGACGCTGCTCGAGGAGGCGTACAACGAGCGCATGCACCTCCTGACCTTCCTCAAGATGTGCGAGCCGGGCTGGCTCATGAAGATACTCATCATCGGCGCGCAGGGCGTCTACTTCAACGCCATGTTTGTCGCATACCTCATCAGCCCCAAGATTTGCCACCGCTTCGTCGGGTACCTTGAGGAGGAAGCCGTGCACACGTACACCAGGAGCATAGAAGAGCTGGAGAGAGGAGACCTGCCCAAGTGGTCCGATCCGAAGTTCCAGGTGCCAGAAATTGCCGTATCATACTGGGGCATGCCAGAGGGCCACAGGACGATGCGAGACCTGTTGTTGTATATCCGAGCCGACGAGGTGAGTTTTTCCCGGCTGTTTTTTGAGCTCCAAAAGTATCCACCAAGTATAAATCAGCATGCTGACTAGATCGATTCTCCTAGGCGAACCATCGTGGTGTCCATCACACCCTCGGCAACCTGAACCAAGTTGAGGACCCTAATCCGTTCGTCAGCGACTACAAAGGTGACAAGCCGCGGCCTGTTGCAGCGTCACGACCAGAAGGTTTTGAGCGGGAGGAGGTTATTGGCAAGGAGGTTATTGGCAAGGAGGTTATCGAAAAGGATGTTATAGGAAAGGAGGTTCTTGGAAAGCAGGTTTCAGTTTGAGGAATCTGCCACTACGCAAGACTGACACAAAGAGAAGAGAGAAGAAAGAAACATTTTGTTGTTTTGGCACAACAGATGACATCCAAAAGTTATCTGTCTGCCTGCGTTTAGTTGTATACCCGAGTCTAGCTCTCCCACGTTTTGTAACATAGACCTTTTGTTTGCTTGCCTCTTTGCACGGAAGACTCGCTGATGTTAGCTTTTGTCAGGCAATGGCATATCACATGAGCTGTAATAGTCATGAGGAAAGCAAAGCCACATGGGGAACAACCCCGAGCATGTTTGCTCGGAACGCAACCGTTCGGCTAACTAGGTACATTGTGTGTTGGAATGAGCTTGCCGCACTCCCCCTCAACCGGCCCCTTCAACCGGGGTTCAACTTCGCACTAAAGGGGTGGGTGTGAGTTGGGTTGGAAGGAATGCAAAGTAAACCAATCCAGGCAAACGAGGAATAAGGTCCTAGGAACATTAAGGTTCACGGCAGCCCTATGACTGCCGACCTCTACCAATCTGCAGGTGCTCGGTCGTCGGGCTACAGTGCATGGATGTCTTCGCACCCCGTCAGCTTGCGATCCGGGTCGGCGGCGGCATTAGAGCACGGCCCGCGAGTAGCACAGCCTCGAAGCAACGCCTCCCGTTCGATCCAACCTAGCCTGTCTGTAGCGTGCAATTACTTTTCAATTGGACGAAAACCTTCAGCAAGCCTCTTGTGTTTACCGGTAGCAGCCGGTGCCGTAGATAGTTTGTACCACGTACAAAACGGTGTGTACCTGGCTTCATTGGCGAGTTTTCGGGACCGTTGCTACAAAAGAAGGGCTCGGTCGATCAATAGTTTTAACTGGAGCCAAGCTTGTTAATCTATTTCCGTCACATAATCCCGGGTTTGATTGGATGAAATCCGTCAAAACCATGGATGATGTGAGACGATGGGTGAGATATGGATCGATGAGGGGTTAATGCTGTGCAAGGGCGACGGCTGTTGAACGAACCGAAAGGAGCAAATCAAAAGTTTGTGCAAAATATCGGATCGCTTGCTTCTGCCTGGAGCTCCTCGCCGGTTTGTTAAACTCTACCGTGTGATCGGTGATGGCTTTTGTAATAGTAAGAAAAGGAAAACCTTGTCTGGTCCAGTAAAAAGATCCGGCGCGTTGAATCCAAGGCACCTTTGGTACGGAATTTCGTATCGTCTGATGGACTTGGTGGGGTTCCCAAGCAACCAGCGTGGAGGGACCTTGCTTGCGGAGGGTAGGTACCCACCTCGGTAACTGCCAAACTTTGAGCGCAAATGAGCTATTCGACGCGAGGGATACACAGTGCATAAACCCCTTGTCGCATTTGGCGCAAACTGTTCTGCAATCATCCACCACTCTGTTCATGTACCAGTAGGTAAGGTAGTTTCAAAGATGGCCAAGCGCAGCAAAAAGAGTAGACAAACAAGTTAATCCAGTCCAAGTGTCATCGGTTCAAGTAAAATTCAGCGAGGTCGGATGATTTTACCCATTCTTGCTGCCTTTATTGTAAGGACTGAGTAGGTTCTCCGTATCAATTTCATGTGATATCCAATGTTACCCTGGCACGTATCGGCCAACAATCTACCTTCGGTAGTGCATACTCATATGTACTGTACAGTATAAGTGTTCATCGAATGTTGTGGGCTTGGACATCGTCAGAAATTAGATCTTGTACGTGGTACCGTACGATACGTTGACTAAAACAAGGAGAAATTCATAACTACCACGCAGATTATTACCATGGAATTTTTCGAGACGTCTCGGTTCAACCGCGAAATCAATGATTGATTTATTCATGCAATCGTCCGCACCCCTCTTGTTCCTGACAGCGAACCATCATCGCCAGCACTGCCTCCATGTCATCCTAGGTGTTATCACGACACGAGCCGTCGTCTGGTCCCTGACTTGGTCTGGTTTCGACGTATATGTTTGACAAGCTGTGTAGTAGCGAGAACTACATGGCTCACGAGTTGGAATCAGGCACGAGAATATGGTAACCGTAATTTCATGACGCCAGGATGTTTGTGCCAGTTGAGAGGGATCAAAATATCTACCTACCTTAGGTACCCAGGAGCTAGTTATTCAAGGACCTGACCCAGCAAAAACACAATTTCCTGAAACCGGCTTTTATAAAATAGAAATTTACTGACACTGCTGTTGTCACGTTTCGGGTCAAGGCAAACAAGCAACAGCCAAGGAATGAGATTGGTTATACATACACTTCGGCGAGATGGAACAAAAGAAATGACGGTGTACACATACCTACCTTAGAGGCCATACGGTGTAGGCCAATCTCACACATTCAACGCAGGACACACAAGTTTGCTAGTTGCATTACCAAAAATAACTGCTCCTGCCTAGTTCGATCGTGTAGCCTCGACCAACATTAGCCTGACCGCCGCCGCCGTTGTGAATTACCTACCGGTCTACCTACCTAAGTATCCAAGCAAATCACTGGCAACTGTTTTAAAAGTCCGTCATCCAAGTCGTCGGACACTCTTACGTCTATGTTTGTATTTGGTAGATCCGAAAAGGCACGCGTCCACTTTTGTGCTGCTCGTCATCAATTGGAAGTTACCTGGCGTGCTGCCTCAATTTCCAATTTCGTAGATCCCCACCCACAGGCCGTGTTTCGACCAATCGTGCCGTACTGCATACTGCGCCGGTGGTCGGTACCTGCCTCCACTGCCTACAAGTACATACCTGCACCGGCCAACGGCTTGGGCAGGTCGCCCCAACCCACTCAGCAACTTTAAGGTTCCTCCTCCATTTTTGCCCGCGGATCTTAATCCACCACCACAACCCCTCGAATCGGGCGCTTGTCGCAACGACCTGTCGAGATAA
The DNA here is from genome assembly GCF_000002495.2 of Pyricularia oryzae 70-15. NCBI lineage: Eukaryota > Fungi > Ascomycota > Sordariomycetes > Magnaporthales > Pyriculariaceae > Pyricularia > Pyricularia oryzae. Next base: position 4,709,565 of record NC_017849.1, on the reverse strand, counting down.
CATCGTATCGCAGCGTATCTCATGGCATCCATCTAGTTCTAATTCTAGTTCTAGTTCAAATCGCGTTGACAAACAATCATCATACTTTGTTTTCCCACTATCCCTGCTCGAGGTCGACCACGGGATTTGCATCTCTATCCCAAACACGGCTCCTCCATTCCCTTCGTCGCGGGCACTTCCCTGCCAATCCCGGGACCGACTTGATTGGTTCTGCCCTGCTGTCAGCTCGCCAAAATACACAGCCCCCCACATCCGCTAGGCACTGCCACCACACCACGAAGGCTGACTCGTTTTCTGCCTCGTCTTGCTCGAGTCTTGCCTTGCCTGGTCCATTCTCATCTGCCCGCGTTTTGCGTCTGGTGCAGGTTAGGTTCCAACCCACAAGAATAGGCACAAGCTCTTTGCTACGGTGTGTGCGCGCGCGACTTCTCCGTCATCACCTCTCTGGTGAGACCGCTCTGCACCGCGCCGAAACAACCTTAACAGTACGCCCACCATTCCAACAGCTACGGTGCGCAGCACAGCACGGCACTGCACCAAATCGAATCGAATCGCACCACCCGCTGCCACCGCATAGCTTTCGCCATGGATCAGTTGCAGCACCACCAGGGTCCCGGGCGCGCTCGTTCGCCATCAGCCGCCAGTACTGGCGCTGCCTTCCAGCAACAACACCAGGAACACCCGCAGCCTCATATAAGAAGCCACTCGCCGGCGCCTGCGCCTCAGTCATTCTCGAGCCCCCAACATAATGGTCTCGGGCTTGGTATCGAACATTCGCAGTCCTTCTCAGGCTTCAACCCCAATCCTAGCGACTTCCTCAACCCCCAACCGTCTCAAACGTTCCCAAGCCAGGGCCAGCTAGACCCCTCATCCTTCGACGCGACTCAGCCGTTCGACAGCAACAACCAGGCCCAGCCAGGATATTCACAAGAGTTCTTGAATAATAACAACAACTTTGGCGGCTCTGACTTTTCTCTTTTCCCTCCTGCAACTACAGAACAGCTCAGCACGCCCTTATTTGTAACGGGAGACAATCAACAGCAGCCGCCCCAACTCAGCACCCCAGACCTGAACATGAGCACGTCCCAAGTCCACCATAGCCCGACACCTCCCCACCATCTGAAGCCGGAACCGCATCAACCCGGCTCCGCCCACCAGTCCCCGTCATTCAACCAGCACCAGTTCTCGTCGCCGCCTGCCCGTCACTCGCGCCATGCCTCGTTAGGTCCTGAGGCGGCCCTGCTACCAGGCCAGGTCGACTGGAGCGGTACACAGTTTCAGGGACACAGGCGCACCCCTTCAGAGTATTCGGATGTGTCATCCGTTGCTCCATCGCCCAACCTTGTCAGCCATGATAGCTTTGATCATATCGAGCATAGCCCGATGCAACGGCCCGTCGATACGGCCGGCCTATACCAGGAGCTCCACGGCCTGGGGAACTTTAGTCTCGCCGATCCCCCGCCTCCTCATGCTCACAGCCCTGATCTAAGAGGCAGGAGTCCGTCGCACAGCCCAGCAATCTCCCCGAGGATCCCGCCACAGCAGCTGCCCGACATGAACCAACCCAACAGTAGCTTCATGCTTCAAGGCCAGAATGGCTTTGGCACCCCCCAGATTGCCCTGCAGTCCTCCGAGGCCTTTCCTCAACTGCCACAGCATGGCTTGGCGCAGATGGCGGCGCCGACAATCAACATCGATTATGCGCCGACGAACCTGAGAAACTTTGAGGGCAGACCGATGATGGACTCTGATGCGCTGACCCCGCCGGATAGAGGTTCGTGGACGTCCTTGCTTGTTTTGCTGTGTTGGAACGGCCAAGCATCCACTTCGCGACGATAATGAATCAATGCTAACACAAAAGTTTATACTTTAGGACGCGTAAGAAACCGCCCACGTGCTGTCACGGATCCTTATGCCAATGGAAGTACCGCGCCTCTTCCGCGACCTCTTGGTACAGCCAGCTTGTCTCCCAGCCCAGGGCTGTCATCAAGAGACTCATCGCGCTCCTTGTCACCATTGGATCGCTCGATACCACCAAATAAGAGGCGTCAGTCCACCTCTGCGGTGCCCAATAATGTCATGGCCCTACGTCTTGCAGACCCTGAATTCGCAGCTCAGGGCAGTGGAGACGGGACTGCGGCAGGCGGCGGGCCGAAGCGGGTCCAGAAACACCCCGCAACATTTCAATGCTCATTATGTCCGAAGCGGTTCACTAGAGCCTACAATCTTAGGAGCCATCTGCGCACCCACACTGATGAGAGGCCGTTCGTGTGTACGGTGTGCGGCAAGGCGTTTGCTCGGCAGCATGATCGGAAAAGGCACGAAGGCCTGCATTCTGGAGAGAAGAAGTTTGTCTGCAAGGGTGACCTTAAAGCTGGCGGGCAATGGGGTTGTGGCAGGAGGTTTGCCCGTGCCGATGCGCTGGGTAGACATTTCAGGTCTGAGGCAGGCCGTATTTGCATCAAACCTTTACTAGATGAGGAGATCATGGAACGGCAAAGAATCTGGCAGGAGCAGCGCATGCAGGCGGCGCAACACCAGCAGCACATGATGATGCCGCCTCCAGGCATAGACCCCAACACCGGATATCCCGTGGACGCTGCTGGTAACTACTCATTACCGGCCGCGATTTTGGCGCAGTATCCTGCCCTTGCCCAGATGAACTGGGGCACGGCCGGCGGCGGCATCGATGGCGGATCAGGCATTGAGGATGATATTTCGGGCCGCAGTAGCTTTGATGCCAGCGATTACGACGATGCCGACGATGGCGGATATGTGTCTGGGCCCGGGACCGGATTTGGTCAGGGCGGCATGAACGAAGGGTTTGGTGAAATGGGGTACGCAAGTGACTACGGTGGTCGCTAGTCTTGATGACAATTTGATACGAGATGCCTGAGTTGCCCAGACATTTGATGAACGGCGGGATTGTTCCATTTTATGACTACTACCTGGATGGCCACTTTACGTTTGGATAACGATGTTTGATGTTTTAGCATTGTGGAGCTCTCAGCCATTCCTGGGTGCGAATACTCGGCGAGGGCTTGAGACCCCCCCTGTGATGGTTCCACGGATCTACGTTTTCTTATTTCTTATTCCTTACTCTTTGTTAAGCTTTGTTTTGGGTGGTTTGCCCTAGCCGAGCATAACGACCTTGATGGTTTGTTTATGTACTTTTGCGGGGTTCGGATTCCATTTGCCTCTTATACCTTTTCTCGCGGTTGTCCTGTTGTTATTTCTTTTTATATAGACGGCATTTCTTGGATGCCACAGAGATACCAATCCTGTTCAAGCTATTGCTGTATGCTTTACATATACCACCAGGCTGTGAGATAATGTGCTTTCTTGGTTTTCCTCGGAAAGAGGGGTTCGACCAAAGTCAACTTGCCATCCGATCCTGATGATTGCTGTCGAATATTACAAATCCATTACTGGACCGCATCCCATTGACAAGTGACACTGGCATGGTTGGTTGTAATGGCGACGATCAAAGACGATGGTAGAAGTAAGCGCCAAGGCGCGGTAACACATGTTGCCAAGTCGGATCGCTTACAAACAAATGTCACAAATAACTGCTCGCCAATTACCTACCAATACCAAGTCTATATACTGTAGTATAAGTGACTCCTGGACAAGGGGTCCCATAAATAACCCCTCAATCAAAACAGAGCCCCAGGTTGCTCGGCCACTTTGACGCCGATGGAATATACTTGGCATAACGGCATTACAAATACATACATACCGACGAGCTTGCTATGTCTGGAGCTGGTTGGTGGTCAATATTATGAAGTGGAAGATTTGGGTATTGGTTGATATATTTTGGTTGATATACAATCTCAAGTTACGGGCCACGACCATTACAAAGCAAATACTACATAGTTCTAGTATGTACTACTTCTCGCACTTACATCTATAATTACCAATACGATCCACCTGCATAGTAAGTAGGACTGTGTCCAAATTAGATAAAAGACGCCATCTTCCCAGTGATGATATTCCCGACTTGGGACTCTTTCCTGTTTCTTATCCTCACATTGCGTTAGTGCCAACCCGCTCAAATCTCCACAATTGTATCCAGTTGCCAACAAGCTATACTGTGTATCGCCTTGAAAGGGCCTGCCTTTTGCCCCTCTTGATATCGTCACTCGGTAGATCGCCGTGGCCACCGGGGGGTTTGGACCAGAATCCAGCCTTGAAATAATCGACTTGATTTATTTTTGAAATAACCCCCCCTACCCGGAGCTTCCTCTTTTTCGACTTTCCTGCAGTCCAGGGACCTTTCAAACCAAAACAACCAGAACGTCGAGTCGATATACCGAAGAAAATGGCCATCCCATCAAAAGCGCGAGCGCTCATCAAAACCCAGAAGGGCAAGGTTGAGGTGCAGACCGTGCCGACGCCCAAGCTCCGGGACAATTACGTACTGGTCAAGACGACTGCAGTTGCGTTGTAGGTTATTCTTTTTTTTTTCTTTTCTTCTCCTCCGGGAAGGTTCCCCAAAGCACATCGCCTTCCATATTCCTTCCTCCCGGACTCTTTTATTTGGAAACCAGTCAAGAAACTGACTTTTTCATAGGAACCCCACCGAACCTCACGCCGTCTTCGATGATGACACGGTGCAACCCGGTAGCCTTGTGGGGTGCGACTTTGCCGGCGTAGTTGTCGAGGCTGGCGACAACAGCAGGTTCAAGCCCGGCGACAGGATCGCGGGAATGGCTCATGGAGGGTGAGTTTTCTTGTCTCTCCCCTTGGGTTTCTCTCATTCTTGTAGTTCCTATGCGACTCAAGACGGGTTCCCCAGATCACGACGGTCCTTGATGCGCTGACTTGATGGGAATGTTAGAAATGCCGAAAATATGGAGGACGGCGCGTTTGCAGAGTACATAAACGTCAAGGATGGCATCGCACTCAAGATTCCAGACAATATCACGGACGAGCAGGCGGCGACGTTGGGTGTTGGCGTCACGACTGTGGTGAGTTGAGCCGTTCAACCAATACCATTCTTTTGAGATTTGGTCCTTTTTGCCATGAACAGTAAAAAGAAGAAAAAAAGCTGATCATAACCTCGTAACACCAACAGGGTCAAGGTCTCTACCAAGCTCTCCGCCTGCCACTCCCCAACGACGCCGAGGCCGTGGCAGCTCATGCAGGGACCCCGATCCTCATCTACGGCGGCAGCACGGCAACGGGCGTGCTGGGCATCCAGTACGCCAAGCTCTCGGGGCTGAGGGTGCTGGCGACGGCGTCACCGCGGAACCACGAGTACCTCAAGTCAATCGGGGCGGACGAGGTGTACGACCACTCGTCGCCGACCTGGGTGGACGAGGTGCGCAAGTCGACGGGCGGCCGGCTGCGGCTGTGCTGGGACTGCATCGCGCGCGACGGGAGCCCGCAGGCCTGCGCGAGGGCGCTGGATCAGGACGAGCCCGGCGCAGTGTACCGCAACCTGCTCCCCGTCGAGGACGACGAGGTCAAGAGTGTCAACCCGGTCTTGGATGGGCCCGCCTTCACCTTGGGCTACACGGCCTTTGGGGAGGACATGAGTAAGTTGGGCAAGAACTGGCCGGCCTCCAAGGAGGATTACGAGTTTGCCAAGGTCTTTTGGAAGCTGACCGAGGACCTGCTCGCCCAGGGCAAGCTCAAGCCCGTCAGGCAGCAGGTTGATCGAGGAGGCAAGGGTTTGGAGCATGTGTTTGAGGGGATCCAGGATTTGAGGGATTGGAAGGTTAGCGGCTCCAAGCTGGTTTACCATGTCGCTTGAAGGAGAAAATTAGGATGCGATGTCTCGAGTCTGAGCAAGGCTGAAGGGGGCCTTAATGGTGCGAGACAACATGAATAACATGATTCCAAGAAACCAACAAAGTTGCCTAGGTAGGCTAAAGACACAAATGCTACATTATGCTTATGAATGCCCACAGGGCAATGTAACAGAGTGGTAAATGAAGCATTTGTTCTGCGTACAGAACCCCGAAAACTCCAAAACTCCTTGCGACGCCTATATCAGGATTAACAATGCTCAAGTTCAAACCCAACACGCCGGCGCGGACACTCTCTGGCAAGCCAAAAGAGAAAACGAACACTGTAAAACAATAAAAAGAAGCGAAAAAAAAGTTTTCACATGCCAGTGAGAACACCCCGCTTCTCCCCCTGCCTGTGCATGTCTGCGAGGAGTCCCACGATGCCCTTGAGGTTCTCGCGATGCGAGGTCTCAAAGTTCTTTGCGACGAACCGCTTGAAGATGGCACTGCACTCAATGACGGCAGTCTCGTGCAGCTCAAACCCGGCACCGCCCGACTCGCCACCGGCAGCAGCAGCCTTCCTCGGCTCGTAGACGCTCCAGATGCGCACGCCACCGGGGGCGTCGGCGCGGCACCTGACGCCGCCGTCGAAGCTCTGGAAGACGGCCGGGACGGTGATGTCCTTGTGCACACCCGGCAGGATGGGGATGCGGTCCGACACCTCGTACGACTCGAGCTTGCGGCCGTCGGCGCGGAAAAAAGGGTCGTCGACCACCTCGTCGACCGAGAGCGGGCGCCGCTTGAAGCCCTTTTGGAACGGGTGCGGCTTCATCAGCGGCTCGTACGACGTGTGCAGCGCGGCGAGAACGGCGGACGGTGGGAGGTCTGGTGGGAGAGGGTACGAGACCTCGATCGTCATCTGGGCGACCATTTTTGTTTGATGGTGTGTTGATACCTAGGAAGGCTCCAAGGGGGGAGACACGTGATTGCAGCGTGACGCGGCCAGTCACGTGGCTGGAATCCTGTTTTCGTCTGGTATGTTCTTTTTTTTTTTGAGTTGGATCTTGATTCAAGTTGAACAGCCTGGCGACACAGCAAGCAGGTGTTTCGTCGCCGTCAAATTCAATCTTCAAGCTTTGGGTCGAGAAAAGTATCGAGAGCTGAGATTTTTTGGATTGGGTTTCAACCACAACCGCAACTCCCAGGGACCAAACCTTGGTGCCGTGAGGCAGGCACTCGGACACACAGACTAAAACCGAAGTGCACGTCTCGTCTGATGTGGTAACGTTGAGGGGCGGATTTGAGAAATGCCGAGATGCTGCACGTTATCGGCGATAGGATGACAATACAAAAAAGATCAGGTCAAAAGAAAGCGGACAAGAGAAAGAACTTTTTATGGCGGTGAAGACGGCGCGATTGCAAAAAAGAGAGTATTATTATCTTTGTTCAAATCATTTCGTGCTATTGCTTGGTTTATCTATTCACTAGAACTAGATCTTTAGTGCTTTTTTTTTTTTTTTTAGACAATGCTGACAAGGCGCGGATGACATTGAGGCGCTGCCCACTTGACTGTGGAAGGAGGTGGTGTCATGAAACGTGAGTTGGGTCATTAGGGGCAAGCCAGACCACTAAAAAAGATTACAATTCCGGTACGATTTCTGGTAACCATATCAGAACTCATGTTGGGTTTGATGGCTGGCTTTACAATTGAAAGTCGTAAATGTACCGAGTACGATGCAAGAATACGACGAACTCTTTAATAGGACGGTCATCTTGGGTTCTGTGCCTTGTTCGCTTCAATTAGACCCTGACAGGCCACAGCAAATGGCGCTAGCATTGCCTAGAATCCCACAGTCAGCAACGAGGCTGCTTTTTTATTTTTACTTTTGAGCCCCTTTGCTGACTGACGACCCTCTTATTAACAGAAATCCAATCAGCATGTGTTAATACCGTAAATACCGGGACCTGTGCTAAACGTAGAATTACAACCAACACCCTTTCAAGACTTAGCTAACCGCCCCAGCTCCCACATCATGCCAACCGCATGTGGTCATGCATGGCCTTGGAATAACTGCTGCGAATGTCTTCCTAAAAGACCGGCCGACCGTTCGACGGCCCAGCCCGGCTTGTGCGGTGCCGGGATCGGATGGGATGAGTCCGCCAAGAATCGCAGCCCAGAGCGCCAACGCCGCGTGCACAGTCGCAGGGCTATTCGAGGGGCACACTCGGACAATCGAAGGACAGTGCTGTGACGTGACCCTGGTTTAGCCTACACCGAACCACGCGTGCGCTTTGTCGCAGGCACAGTCAACTGGTCCTACGCGTAAATCATTAAAAAAAAAGAATGGTGTACCAGAAAGAGCTCGCCCAAGGAGCGGTCAAGCCCGCCGGCCATGTCTGTGACTTACATGCTGCCAGGCAACTCGGGAGGCATCGGGTTGAAGTGGTCCCACAAGGCAAACAGGGCACCTTTTCGGGGAGGCTGGAGAAGGGTTGCAAAGAATTTACGGATAATAGGTATGAGCCGATGCGATGAGGCCTAATTAGGTTTTGTGACAACACATCAAAGCATGGCAGGGAATAGTTTGTTTGTTTTCAACCCCTCTTTTTTTTTTGTTCTTTCTCACTCCATCTTTTTTTTTTTTTTTTTTTTTTTTTTTTTTTTTGTTTTCGTCCCTCTGGTCATAGCCTTTGAAATGGTGTTTTGCCTCCTGTGTGGTGACGACGTTCTGGCGGTGAAGCAGCACTTGGGCGGGGCACTATCCCCAGCCACTGGTCGACCCGATATTTTCTTTTCCGAGATTTGTTTTTGCTCCAAAGCTTCATTCTATTTTACGGAGTATGCTAAATTACCTGCAAGCTTGCTTTTGTTTCGAGGGCGCTGAAGAAATTCTTTTTTCTTCAGGTTCCAGACAGAGTCAGGAGTATCCTGTAAGGGTCCTCCTGTCAAGGTTGCCGCCACATTTTTCTGCCAAGAATCAAGAATGAGCGCAAAACGCCCTGACCTTGAAAGGCAGACCCCGGTTATTGGGATGGGACCAAATCAATCAAACCAAACCAGATCAGATCTGAATAGGCTTCCAGATATTGGGCATCATTCGGGCTGGAGACCACCAACTCCTCCCCACCCACCTGGCAACTTACCAAAACACCGAACCCAGCCAGTAGTTAACGTTAAATGTCTCTAACCTGACGAGCTGGAAGCTGGGCCGGTGGTCGCATGGAGGGTTCTGGAAGTCCAGGCCCGCAGACCCATCAATACCTATTTTGGCTACGGAGTACATGGACTGTACTGCGGTATGTAGGTAGTCCAAAGACCCTGACATGGGCCTGGACGTGCACTGCAGCATCCTGCTGCTTACTTGCGTGCGCAAACATGCATCTCTCGCCCGTTGCTGCTGTTACTGCCTCCGAGATGAGGCTGCATATCCGCCACGAGTGCCTGACTTGGCAGCTGTACATTCATTGCATAGACACGTATATACAGTGCATGGTGCATAAGATTTTCCCAGGGCCGCTATGTATAGCTACCTTACTTCACCTGGCGACAAGGGGTTTGATTCCGACTGCTACTGGAACTTGGCCAATGACCCTCGATATACCAGTCATAGGTGGGATATAGCGCAGCTTATGGAGTTGGTGCTGCTGGTTGTTGTGTCCAAAAATACATACGAAGCACATTACATATGGCGCAGCAGTTAAATACAATCACAATGCCAAATCCATGGCACGGGCATGAACCAGTCAGATAAAAAAAGAAAAACAGAAAAAAAAAAAACGACTCGGTCTAGAACTAGAGTTTTCCAGCATTGACTACGACGTACTCGTTTTGTCGTGTTGAAGGCGGCCAAGCTAACGCGCGCCGCTGACGATCAATGGGGCGCCGGGCAATCCATGGCAACATGGTCGATCCGGTCGTCTTTCACCCTTCCCGTCTTCCCTGTCGTAGGCAAATTCCAACAGCGCCAATTTCGGGTGCTGACCGCCTCTCGTTCAGTCGGCCGGCTGGATAAGGGCTCGAGTAGGCTTGCAGGGTAATTGATACACGAGAATTTCGGCTGGTTAATAGCTAGCCCATGCGGAAATGGAGGGGTTTAGCCTGTACCTAGTGTTCAAGAAAAGTTCCAAATAAAGGCGACCCCGGTTCTAGCGTTTCACGTTTTTTTTTTTTTTTTTTTTGACAGGACAAAAAAACACGTCGGATGAACACGTCAAGAAATATGGGATGACATCTCCAAAGGCAGACCAGTGAACCAAGCTCTGATCAGATGAAATCCAATTAACTATTACCTACGTGAATGCAAGCTAATCCGGCTTTTGCATCTCGGCCCACTTGCCAGACGCCGCCCAGCCTGTTGTTCGGGGTGACAAGAGTAAAGAGAAAGGTCAGGAGAGCCGGATGGATCCCTGCGGATAGGGACAGGAATTACTACCGTATGTAGTGAGTAGTGAGGGGCAGTCCCCCATGTGCTTGGGGGGCTGAATTTCTTCTGCACAGGCTGGCTAAACCGGGGTCGATCGGGGGAGGGAAAACGCCAAGGGACCATGTGCTTTTTTTGGTGCCGTTCAAGCCCGCAATTGAGTTCTTAAAGTTGCTGCATTTTCAGTGCTAGCATGTAAATATCCTTTTATGGAAGAGTCTCGGTTAAAACAATTAAAGAACACCACTCGTCTCCGAGGATCCAAGCCATATTGAGTTGGCTTGAACAAAAGTTCGGAGGATTTGCCGAAATGGAAGCTGGAGATCACCAGGTTCCCCGTAGCTGTTACCCACCTTGCCGCTGTAACGTTTTTACAAAGAGAGAACACAAAATGGGTACAAAAGCAAAAAAAGAGAAGGCGGGCAGCTACCACACCACACCCTTATCCCTGTCAAAGCGGTCGTCGGGTGCGACTGGGTGGGCACTTACGGGACCAATGACGCTGGCGCCCAGCCATCAATCCATCCATTTTGCCTCTCTTTTTTCCCTCCCACCCGTCAATGCACATGCGCATGATCGTTGTTTACCCCCTCTCCTTTTTAGTTAAACGTGCAAAGTCCCGTCCCATCCCTGAGAACACGGTCAACACTCATAAGAAATACATTTGAGCAGGGTGTTGAAGATAATAAAAAATAAAAAAAAGAGGCAGACCGGGGGTGGTACAGAACCTTCTATTCCGGGCCACATTCGTTTAGGAGTGCTACGTAAAGTGGTAGTCATTCCCTCCAGCGCGCCAACCACGACCCGCTCCCTTTCTTCTATTGAAAGGAGGGAAATATTGGGGAGCTGTATGTTTTGGATTTCCTGAGGTCTAGCTAACACCAATTTGCAGGTGCGGGACGGAACATCCGTACCTTGCCGACTTTCATACCTCACCTGCCCAGCTCACCTCACTTACCTTGGTTGCTTGTTTGGCTGGGCTTCCGCAGATGGCAGATGGTGACGAACCATTTGCAAGATCGGCTCACATAACAAACAACCCGACCAAGGGAAGAAGCATTCCCTACTCGAATCTCCTCCCGTGCCACATACCAGAAAAAAAACATCAAGTGATAAGCCCACCAAGCGACCGCTCCTGCATCCTGGAGGGGGAAAGGGAAGGGGTGTTGTGTCACACTGCACCGGTACTGCCACCAATCCTGTTCGTTCACGGCCCATAAGCTCTTCTACGGTCTGCAACCCAGCACAACAGCACGATTGGTTCCTTTTGCGCAAGCCACCATTCTCACCTCCTTCAAATCAAATTACACAGAGGAGGGGGAACAGAAAAAAAAATTCTCAAAGAATTCTGGGAGGCGGGAGTTGACAGAATCGCATAGCAGAGTAGCAAACCTCACGCCTTACGTGACACTCACGCATACAGCTCGACGCACCCGATTTCGTCTACGGTCGCAAGACCGCTCGTTGTTTTACCGTTTCCTTTTTGTACACGATACCCACGCGACCGATTCTACGAACATAGGGGCTCCCTGCGACGCCATCTCGCAGCGCATGCGAGCTGCCCGTCTTTTTTTAAATCACAGCCTTCTTTCACCACGAACTCCACAGACTCTTCTCGGTCTTTAAGAGTTGCGAAACCCCGCAGAACGCTAGCGTCCATGTGTTTTACGCCCGCACAACCGCAAACCACCACCACCGTGAAAGCCTTGAACTTCCAGGATGGCCACGGCAGAGGTTCTGTTCTCTACGTCCGCCGGCTGGACAGGAGACGCCGCAGATGGCTGGCCGTCGATATGGCATGGGACGAGGACGATTGGATCGGTTGAGCGCCATGCGCAGCAGACTCGGGATGACCTGCGCCGGAGACTAAGATGGATTGCTCAGACGTGGGCTAGTGAAAGGGTAAGTTCTCGATATGGAACTTGTCGCCCCTTGGCTGATGCATGGTTCAGAGCCCCTGAGTACTGCATGGCACGCTGCAGTATGAGGTGTGGCGGATAAGCCTGGGCGCTTTTTTCAAGAGTTGGATCCAGCTATCAACTACTTCCTTGGAGGTGGAATGAGGTAGATTTATTGACAACTGAGCTCCGTGTGTAGGAACAAAGGCGACATGTCACGACACAGAAAAGGTCTTCATTTGTACCCCTGATAACACCAGACATCAGCCCAAGATGGTCACACAGATTGGCACAGGCTGGTGTCATATCCCGTGACCCCAACTCGGATGACGACATTCTTCCCAGTACCCCGACGGATCTTACAGAAACCTATCAGTCTGTGACTAGGCGCCTGTCAGACTCGGCACACCTTGATTCAGTACCTACAGCAAATGGTCAACCTGCGTCTCGGAGGAGTCGGGATAGAGACATGTTTGCCGATCCGAGCTCAACTGTTGATGTCGACTTCTCGTCTGGACAAGGGTTCAGGGAATTTGCCAAGAAAAAGAAAAAGGCACCCGCGGCACCCGCACCGACCAACAATAACAACGATGAGAAGAAGGATGAACCAGCCGATAACGGCGGCGGCGACGACAAGAACAACGGAAATGCAGACTCCGGCGCTGGCGGCGGTGACGCAGGCAACGGTGGAGACGAGAAAAAGGATGACAAGAAAGACGACAACGCCGGCGGTGCTGATGACCCTTGGGGAGACTTGGCAGCCGTGGGTGGCAAGAAGAAGAAGGGTAAGAAGGGCGCGGCCACCGAGGACAAGGAGGAACCCCCGGCCTCCTCAACATTTGACGCCTTCCAAGAAATCAAACTGGACGAGGGACCCAATCTAGACCTTAGCTTTGATTCAAAATCGAATGAGAAAGCACCCTCAACCTTTGGGGCGTGGGGATCTAGTTGGAGTACAGGGGGATTGGGCGCATCTTGGGGCTTTGGAGCAACCAAAACTAACACTCCTGCAGAAGAAGAGAAAAAGGAAGAGGATAATCCTTGGAGCCTTAATCGCCCAAAACCTAAGAAAAAGGGCGCGACTGGATTCTCCTTTGGCGACATCGGTGAAGTGGAGGAAGTCATTGAGCCTAAGAAGGAGGAGCCCGTGGCGAGCGATGACTGGGGTGGGTGGGGCACTGCAGGCAAGAAGAAAGGTAAAAAGGCTGAACCTGAGACCGAGCCCGAGCCGGAACCACCAAAACCTGTCGATCCTCCACCAGAGGACATATGGGGAGCGGTGAGTTCGAAGAAGGACAAGAAGAAGAAGAAGGGCGCGGCAGAGGAGGTTAAGGAAGAGCCCCCTAAAGAACCAGACCCTCCGCCACCACCAGCAGAGGACATTTGGGGTGCTGCGGCATCCAAGAAGGACACCAAGAAGAAAAAGGGCAAGGCTTCTATTTGGGGCGAGCCAGCAAAGGAACCGGAGCCAGAGCCAGAGCCTGTCAAAGAGCCGGAGCCGGAGCCGGAGCCGGAGCCAGAGCCGGAACCAGAACCGGAAAAGAAGGAGGAGGAGAGCAGCGGCTGGGGTATTTGGGGAGCAGCAACCACCAAGAAGGACAAGAAGAAAAAGAAGGTAGTTGAGGAGCCAAAGGTTGAAGAACCGCCACCGCCGCCGCCAGCACCAGAGCCCGAACCCGCTCCTGTAGAGAGTGCTTGGGGATGGGGTACCACGACAACAACAACCAAGAAGAAGAAGGGCAAAAACGCTGTTGAAGAAGCACCTCCTCCAGAACCAGAGCCTGTCAAGGAACCCGACCCCGAGCCAGAACCAGAGAAGAAGGTCGAGGAAGATATATGGGGCTTGTCCACCTCTAAAAAGGACAAGAAAAAGAAGAAGGGTGCCGTCGAAGAGGTTCCCGAGCCGCCCCCAGAGGAGAAACCGGCCGAAGATGAGAAGAAGGACGATTTCGATTTTGGGTTTACGGCAACGAGCTCCAAAAAGGACAAGGACAAAGACAAGGAAAAGGACAAGAAGAAGAAGACCAAGTCCTCCTCCATCTGGGGCGAGCCGGTCAAGGATCCAGAGCCCGAACCTGAGCCCGAAAAGCCCGCCGAGCCCGAGAAGAAGGAAGAAGACGACTTTTGGGCCTCGATCGGAGGTACTAGCAAAAAAGACAAGAAAAAGAAGGGCAAAACGGCCGAGGAGCCACCGCCACCGCCACCTGCAGAGCCAGAACCCGAACCCGAGCCCGAAAAAACCGAAGATTTCGACTTCGGTTGGGGTGCGGCGGCAACCAAGAAGGACAAGAAGAAGAAAGGCAAGACCGCCGAGCCTGATCCCGAGCCGGAGCCTGAACCAGAGAAAAAGGTGGAAGAGGACGACTTCTGGGCATCCATTGGTACCGGCAAGAAGGATAAGGACAAGAAGAAAAAGAAGGGAGACGATGCCTTGATCGACTTGGAGACGCCCAAAGAGGAGAAGAAGGAAGAAAAAGACGACTTCTGGAGTTCGTTTGGCACGAGCAGCAAAAAGGACAAGGATAAAGACAAGAAGAAGAAGGACAAGGAAGAGTCTTCTGTCAAGCCAGACGCCATCGAGGAGCCTTCCGAAGATATTTGGGGCGTTTCATCATCCAAGAAGAAAAAGGACAAGTCGAGCAGCAAAAACGTCCCCGTCGAGGTCGTGGGTGACACGGACATTGCCTCTGTACAACCTGATTCCATCGAAGAGGCAAAGGATGATGGTGGCTGGTTCGGCACCTCGTCCAAATCCAAGGACAAAGACAAGGAGAAGAAGAAGGAAAAGGAGAAGGAAAAGGAGCCCAAACTGAGCAAGAAAGAGCAGGAGAAATTGGACAAGGAGAAGGAAAAGGAGCGCAAAAAGGCCGAGAAGGCCGAGAAGGAAAGGGCCAAACAGGAAGCTGAAGAAGCTGCACGTGCTGAGGAGGAGGCTGCGCGTGCTGCCGAAGAGGCCGCAGCTCGTGAAGCGGAGGAGGCGGCACAGGCTGCCAAGGAGGCCGAAGAGGCGGCTGCACGGGAGGCTGAAGAAGCGGCTCAAGCAGCTAAGGAGGCCGAAGAGGCCGAGATTCTCAAGGAGGAGGCCGAACTCAAAGCTCTGCAAGCTAAAAAGGACAAAGGCAGGCCCAAGATGACCAAGAAGGACACAGATCGATACAATCTCCTCAAATCCAAGGCAGATATACGCAGCGAAGCAGCCGCAAACAAAGAGGCCGAGGAGGCTGCCGCCCGCGAGGCTGAAGAGGCCGCTGCACGTGAGGCTGAGGAAGCGGCGCAGGCTGCTAAGGAGGCCGAAGAAGCTGCCGCACGCGAGGCTGAAGAGGCAGCTGCACGTGAGGCTGAGGAAGCGGCGCAGGCTGCTAAGGAGGCCGAAGAAGCTGCCGCACGCGAGGCTGAGGAACAAGCGCAGCGCGAACGCGAAGAGGCGGAGGCCAAAAAGAAGTCTAAGTCATCGTCCAAAGACAAGGAAAAGAGCTCATCCAAATCCAAATCCAAAGACAAAGATGCCAAGAGTAGCAGCAAGGATAAGGATAAGGATAAGGACAAAAAGAGTAAGGACAAGGATAAAGACAAGGAAAAGGATAAGGAGGCCGACAAGGAAGCCGACAAGGACCAGGATGATTTTGACAAGGAGCTTGAAAAGGATCTGCTTAATCTTACCCCGGAAAATGTGGAGGAACTCTTAAATGAGGAGCCCCCCGCGGAGGTGGAAAAGCCCAAGGAGGCGCCAGCGTCGGACGCGTTCAGCTTTTGGGGTGCATCCAAAAAAGGCGCCAAATCAGCCACTTCCGAAATTAAAAAGGCTGAGTCATCAACGATTCCAGAAGATGCCACGGACGGCCTGGGCGACAACAGCGCAGATGTGTCCTCGGGCAAGGCTACAAAGAGTAGCAAGAAGGTTGGGTCCAAGGTGGCGGACCGCCTGAAGGCTTTTCAAGCGTCAACAACACCACCACCTGAGGAGGAAGAAGAGGTTATTCCAGACCCAGTGCCGCCGCCCCCACCACCACCACCACCAGCCGAACCGCCCGCTGAAGAAAGCGGCAAAAAGAAGAAAAAGTCTAAAAAGGCAGCTGCGGTTGCACCCGAAGTTGTTGAAGTTGTCCCTGAAGTTGTCCCTGAAGTCGAAGCGGAAGCTCCACCTGAAGTTGAAATTGTCGAGGAGCCTACTCCCCCGCGCAGAAAAGTCAGGTCGCATCTGCCCGGTAGTTTCCCAATGGACGACGAAGACGAAATAGTTGACATTGTCGATATGTCTCCCGAAAAGAAGTCGTCCAAGAAATCCAAATCACGATCCAAGTCAGGATCCGTCTCGGTGCCCCCTGCAGCTCCTCCCCCTCCCCCGCCGCCGCCTGCTGTTCCCGATGCGCCACCCGCTGTTCCCGACGCGCCGCCCTCTACCGAGGAGGAAAAGCCGTCGAAGAAAGAGCGCGCCAAGATCAGCCGCGAGGGGTCAGCATCCTGGGGAATGTGGAACGCCGCTCCGCGCAAAGAGGAAAAACGTCCTTCGCGGTCGGAGCGTAAGGAGTCTGGCTCATCGTCCAAGACTCGGGAGGAAAGACCAGAGCGCATCAAGGAGGCGCCGGCCAAGGCACGGGTAGCTAGTGTACTAGCGAGCACGCCACCTTTGTCGCGATCGGCGTCAACCCGCGAGAAGAAGAGCTCTAGCCGCTCACGCCGCAGTGCCGAAGTGAACCATGGGCTCGCATCGCCGCCTCCGGAGGAAGCGCCAGAAATGACCGACAAGGCCGCTAGGATTTTCGGTCTCAAGTCGTCGGGCAGTCGGCGCAGCAAGACGCGATCCGCGCCTCCAGAGGACGAGGACATTGTCATGGTTGGGGCCTTGGATGCCAGCCCAGAAAAGCCATCGCGTCGCAGATCTAAGGTAAATATTGATCTCGTGCAACGTCAAACTAGAAAATGGGGACGAGCGACTGACTTGACGCAGCGTGAGCGTGAACAGGTCCCCAGGGATGAAGACATCGTCATGGTCGATAATCCTGACCCCACGACGCCACTCAAGCGATCAAACTCGAGCGCCAAGAAAGGTCTGGCAGGTCTGTTTGGAGGCATCCTCTCGACACCGCGATCCGAAGCTCGTCCTGACGGTCGACCGGAGCTCCGTCGCCGGGGGACGTACATGACAACCGATGATGAGGGCATGCATGGTGGGCCTTCTGGAGCTGCCACGGAGACGGAAGAGGCAAGACGGGCTGCCCGCCGTGCTCGCCGCGCAGAGCGGGGTGGGGTTGACCCACGCCATGCCGACGAAGCGAGGGTAGAGAAAGATGAAGCCCGTCGGGAGCGTAGACGGAAGCATGAGGACGAAAACGCGGAAGCGAGGCGGCAAGAGGAGAGGGAGGCAAGGCGCGCGGAGCGTAGGGCGCAGCGAGCAAGGGACGAGGCGGATCGAGCGGCTGCCGAGGAGCAGCAGCAGAAAGACGCCGAAAGGGCCGAGAGGCGTCGCATGCGGAGAGAGCGCGAACGCCAAGCGGCTGCCGCATCCGCACCGGAGGACGGGCATCCCGAAGCTCGACCTGAGCGACATCGTCGTGGGCATGAGAGTGAACGGGAAGACGACGAGGAGAGGCGGCGTCGCAGGGAAGCGCGTCGGGCGGCTAGGGAGGCCGAGGCTGGTGGGGGCGGCAAGTCAAGCAGTCGACGGCACCGTGGCGAGAATCCGTACCCACGCGAAGCAGACCGTCGCAAGGACGGGTGGCCGCACTCTGGAACGTCATCATGGGTTAAGGACCACTCTGACGCGCCGCCGCCGCCCGAGGGCGAGGATGAAGACGCAAGGCGGGAAGCGCGGCGGGCAGCCCGTCGGCGAAGCAAGTATGGTGGAAGTGGGGGTGGGGACGATATTGACGCCGCGGCGGCCGAGGACGAACATCACAGGCGGAGACGGCACCGGGATGAGGCGCGGCGGGCGCCGACGGCCGGTGGATCAGACGGGAGCGACGAGCGCAGGCAGAGCCGACGGAACTCGGTGTTTGGAGACACTGCCCCGGCGGCAAGGAGCAGCTGGTGGAAGAAGCTAACTGGATCTTAGGCGTGCTTTTGAGCGAGCGTATTTTCACTGTTTTGTTTGAATTTTTGTTGTTGCAAGTTTGTCACCAGTAGATAGAGGAGGTGTAAGCTTTTTGGATACTCCCTTGGGCGAACAATCAATACCCATTATGTAGCTTCATATTATACATGCTTCAACATTTTTTTACATTTAACTGAGGTTTCTTTTTCGCCTTGACGTGCAGCAATGAGAAGACGGCCAACAGAGCATCAACCGCTAAGTGATGCGAATACTATGTGGGTACAAAAACCGCAGACTAACTAGAATGACCAAGCCAAGGCTTGACAGACGGTCCAGAACGCATACCCGGAGATGTTTTGCGAGATGTCATTGCCAAGCCGGGACTGGGCTTCGTCATCGACTTGGCTGCGGGACTAGACGAGGCGGCCAAGAGAGGGGGAGGGGGATTCCTACGAAGAGCCCTACCAAACGAAGGTCGGTATCCAAAAAGGGCAGGTTGGGCAGGTTTTCAGCCAAGACAGAAAAGGCGGTGCAGAACTGGATATTACATTAGTACATCATCGGCCTTGCATACTTTTTGTCTAATTGGTGATATCAGCCTCACGAGGCTCTTGTTATTTTGGACTGCTGGGAAGATGCCGGCTTTGCATATTTAGAACCTGCCGGATAAGGCTGCGTACATCAATAGAAACCAGGATATGGCGTCTTTTTATGAAATTTTATTTTGGATAAGATTGTGTTATTTTCAGCCCCTCCTATTATTGTCCCGTGCGTTTGAGCATGGTTTCTGCCTGGTGGAGGAGCGTTTGGGAACGTGGATTTTCAGAAAAGGCTGTTGTGGGTTCTTGTGTATGCAAGGATGTGTGGGATTGAAGATAGTGCTGGCTATTAGAAAACTGTAATACAAAAAAAAAAAAAAAAAAAAAAAAGAAGAAGCACAGCAGTAGTGTGGTTCTTGGGATTCATGGTTCGAGTTTCTAGAACCGAAAAGCACATTTGTAATTCGACGGAGGACCAGCTCAGACATCCCCACTCCCTTTTCCGTCGGTGACCAAACTCGGCGACAGGGCAAGTGCCGCTTGGACCAGAACCCTGGTTCGAATAATCCTGGCGAAGAAATAACCTCCATTAGCCAATAATCCCTGGCGGCTCTTTTTCTCTTTCTGTTGGCTGTTGGTAATTGGGTACGACGTTTACTTAGTACGTGGTTGACGTGGTAGGAAACGAAATAAAAGGTCACGAGGGATCTACCTTGCTCTCCTTGGTTCGGGATACCCATGGTGTCTGGGATACGTCCTGTAGATTATCAAGATCCAGTGGCCCCGTAGCTCGGTCTGGAAAAGAGTAAAGAAGAGGGGCACGGCCTCGGGGGCGGACTTGAGTATCTATCTGGCCTGATATCATTTAAGGTATGGGGGAATTACTGGAGAACGCAGGCTTGGCATTTGTTTAGTGCACCGACAGTATCTACCTGTTGGTGCCTGATGCGTTACAATCGTTATCTTGCCGAAATGTTACAAAACAAAACAACACAAAATAAAATAAAAGCCTGCGGCCCTTCTTTCTCTCTCGTGCCCCTGGAAAAACAATCATCACCTCGGTTGAGTTTCCCACGTGCGTTTGGTTCCACCATTTGGGCCCTCAGCCTCAAATAGTGGGCTTATTGCATCTTTTTGTGAATGGAAAGGGAACCATGGGGGCGATAACAGAAAAAAAGAGTTTATTTTTGACATGCATGTTGCAAATCCAAATGCGAGACGAGGAAGACATGGGACGTATGGCAATTGATGGGATGACACCCCTCTCCGACCAGCGAATCCAAACGACCACCCGAACCTTGCCTGAACAGTCGACCGAACTCTCCCGGAAGGTCCGACCTACCACTACCGTAGATGCGCAGTAGTGCTGCGGCAGGTTCTGGCAGGCAGGCAGGCACTTTTGAGCGGCGGTCCAGTCCCGCTGGGATACCCCTGCTTTTGCCTTCCGTCTATCAAACTCGGGGCGGGGAGGGCCCCAACTTGCCAACCAACCAACCAACCTTCAAAGTAGTACCCAGTACTACAGTAGCAAACGAAACCCGAGCAACAAAAAAAGCGAGAGGAACCCAGATCTCGTGGCTGTGGCTCCCAGATTTAGTACGCTTTAACGAAACTGGGCGAGTCGTACAAACAGCATGTGTGAAATGCCAAGCCCGAGCAAATGTTATCAGGACTTTCCTACAATGCCCACATCCGTTTGTTCATTGAGCACTGCAAGGGGGCCCCCCGGTTATTTCTTCTCCTTTTTCTACCACTACTGGTTGGTACAGTACTACTCCGTCCACTTTGATAAACGAAAACGGGGCAAAATAGATACCCGACACGAAAAGGGCCTCTCTTGCAGTGTAAGCGCGCGGGGTATAACGTAATAGCAAGGTGAACCCCAGACCCAATCTGGGAGGGAGCTAGGGCCTTCTTTCTTTTGCAGTGCTTCCCGGTTCTAGAGCCGCCCGCCCCCAGATGATTGGCGAGTCAGTGGTTGTTAATTATTATTGCCCGCAAGGAGATTGCGGAAGCTCCTTTTTCGTTATCAACCATGAGAGTTGCTTAAAAGCCCAGTTGCCCCAGCCCTTCCCGTTGTGACTGAGGGTTTTCACTCTTCTTGGTACCTTGGTTTTTTTCGCCGTGCCATAATTCTGCGAGGGCAACCCTTTCTTTGATACACCCCTTGTCTTCGCAGTCCTGGTTCTCTTGTACCCAATCGATCATCGACGACAAAGGAGAACCGGTCATCCGGCCAAAAAGAAAAGCACCATGGCTCACTCGGTAGACGTCGAGAAGCAGCAAGGTGCTGATCTCCATGCCAGCTCGTCCAACGAACGCGGCTCTATCGACGGCACCGCCACCCACAACGAAAATGCCGAACTCAAGCGCGACATGAAGCCGAGGCACGTCATGATGTTCTCCATCGCCTGCGCCATCGGTACCGGTCTCGTCATCGGCTCCGGAACCGGTCTGGCCAGGGGAGGGCCCGGCTCCATGCTCATTGCCTACATTATGATCGGTGCCGCCGTCTTCTTTGTCATGACAGGCCTGGGAGAGATGGCTGCTTTTGTTCCCATGAACAAGGGTTTCGGTGGTTATGCCAGTCGAATGGTTGATCCTGCTTTTGGGTATGTTGTGGCTTTCGACTTTTTTTTTTTGTGAGAAGTCGATGGGGAGGATCAAAGGTGGGATGTCAGATGTGCTAATGCGCCGCTCATCAGTTACGCGACTGGTTGGAATTACTTTTTCAAGTATATCGTGGCCACCCCGACCAACTTGACCGCTGCTGGACTTGTCATTCGCTACTGGAGGCCTGACCTCAACGTGGGTATCTGGATTGCCGTTTTCGGTTGCTGCATTATCGCCATCAACGTACGTGTTTCTGTCTGTTGCGCAAAAAAAGAAACCCCCCAAAAAAACCGTCAAAACGGTTCAAAGGCTAACGCGAGTATTTTATTATTATTTCAGGTCCTAAACGTCAAGTATTTCGGAGAATTCGAGTTCTGGATGGCCAGCGCCAAGGTAAGCTGAACCCCACGACGCTCGAGCGTCTTGGCTAAAGCTTAGTTTGTCATCCCACTAATCAAAAAACCCTCTGGGCAGGTCATTGTCATGATTGTCATGATCTTCTCGTGCTTCGTGATTGCCTGCGGTGGTGGTCCCAACCGCGATGCTACTGGCTTCCGGTACTGGAATGACCCCGGCGCATTCAAGGAGTATCTCTTCGCGGGCGATCTGGGTCGTTTTGTTGGTTTCTGGGCGTGCTTGATCCAGGCCGTCTTCGCTTACACCGGAACTGAGGTTGTGGGCATGGTGAGTAACTTTTTAACTGCAGAATGGGGGATTCTCGGGAATATTTTGCTGACGCTGCACCAAAACCACAGACCTTTGGTGAAGTCAAGAATCCCCGCAAGAACATTCCCATTGCCGTCAAGCAGACCTTCTGGCGTATTGCTTGCTTCTACATCCTTGGCATATTGTAGGTTGGGATCTGACATAAAATCCAATGAATTATGAAGACCAACTGACTGACGACTTTTATTTTTTCTCTTCTAGATTCCTGGGTATGACCGTTCCTAGCAACAGCGACCAGCTTCTCGGCGCCCTCAAGAAGGGAACTTCTGGTGAAGCCTCGCCTTTCGTCGTTGCCATGAACCTCGCCGGCATTGCCCACTTTGGTGACGTGATCAACGGTTCGCTTCTGATCTTTGTAAGTTGGAAATGCGTTCCTTGGAGCGACTATCATCTGTTGTGAAAAACCACCAATTCTAATTTCCAAAAACTTGTTATAGACCCTGAGTGCCGCCTGCACCGACATTTACTGCTCTTCCCGATCCCTTTATGGTCTCGCTCGTGACGGTCAGGCCCCCGCCGTCTTCGGCAAGACCCTTACCAGCGGAGCTCCCATCTATGCAGTCGGTCTTTCTTCCATGTTTGTGGCCCTCGGCTTCATGAACGTGGCACAGAGCGCAGCTACGGTCTTTACGTACCTCACCAGCGTTTTGACCATCTTTGCCCTGCTGAACTGTGAGTTTTGTGCACTTGTGTAATTTTTCCACGTGAACACCAAAGCAGCATTTACTAACTCTGCACCATCAGGGATCGCCATTCTCATCTCCCACATCCGCTTCCGCGCCGCCATCAAGGCCCAGGGCATCGCTCTCTCGGACCTCCCCTACGTCGGCTTCCTCCAGCCCTACGGAACCTACTACTCGCTTTTCATCTCGATCCTCGTCGTCATCTTCAACGGATACGACGCCTTTGTCCCCGTCTTCAAGGTCGACACCTTCATCACCAAGTACATTGGTACCGTGCTCTTCCTGTTGAACATTGCCTTTTGGAAGTTTTACAAGAAGACCAAGATGTGGGACCCCTCCGAGGTCGACCTGGTTACCGGCCGCCGCGAGGCGCACGAGATCGAGGACGTTGCCGATCAGCAGTGGAACGAGGGCTTTTTCAAAAAGGCTGTCAACAAGTTCAAGAGGAAGTAGGGGTGTTGCCTGGGGGTTTTCTTTAATTTTTTAATGCATTACGTCTTGGGAATCGGGACTGCAAATTTTTACAAGAGTTGTGTAGAAATGACATGAAATAGAAGCGATTTGCCTTTTAAACTTTTTCCAACTTGATTTTGTCTGGTTGGTTGTTTTGTGATTTCGTGATGTCGTGTTACTGGGTAAGTCCTTGTATTGCAATTGGCGGTCAGTAAGCTTTCTTGCTCTGTATTTTTTTTTTCAATGTTGGAATTATTACATCTTTGACTCATCAATATCATGAGGGTTAATCTTGACAAAGACATGATGCCCAAGTGAGAAATGACCCAAGGTAGGCAGTCTATTGCAGCCGAGACTTGGCCAAGCAGACATTGACAACCGTCAGGAAAGCTCAAGTTGGCGGGGTCCAAGTGTAATTCGATACTTGGACAATATTATATTTTTGTACAAGTGCAAGGATCCTAGATGACGGCGACTATATAGGGTAGTGGAGCAAGTACATACTATAGTAGAAGGAGCCTTAAACGAAATATACGGCTGTGACCAAATCGGTCCGTTCACCCGGGGATGCTGCCTACATCAGGGATCGACTAAATTCACCAACAAATCCGTCCACTGCAAGTGTCAACAATCTGTCAACCCTGGAGCGGGAAACTTGGCTTCTCTGGAGGCCGAGATTTTACGTAATGGTATTTTTTTTTCTGAATCAACCACGCAGAGTCTTTGTGGCTGGCATGGTGATTCCAACATGCATCAAAAAAGTGTGTTTGCAAAAATTGGACCAACTCCCTGGTACCCGGCTTCTTTTATCCTATTTTTTAATAAATCCAATACATGAAAAAAAAGCCCTCAACCGTATGCGACGAGGATTGACGTTTCGGCATTCTATCCCTTGTTCGGCCAAGAAAACTGTCTGACATTTGGCATTCTAAATGTTTTCAACACCGGTATATGTTCTACCACGTATGGGCTACCAAGGCTTTGGAATGAGGACAAATTTGTTGTTTGTGCTCAAAACCCATCTTCCCGTACACTTCTACGGGGCCTGGTTATCGAGTACTGTAAAACTACCTATAAACGAGCTGCTTCCACTTACATGCTTACGGTATCCAACCACCAACATTCCACCAGCTAATACTACTTGCTTCCATCAACCTTGTAAAAAAAATACAAAAATAACATTTCCACCGAAAATGAATCATTACCTCATCCCGTCCAGTACTGGCCGCCAACTCTCCACCAGCAGGAAGATCCCGCAAGGCTTTCAACAGGGAAAAGAACTGGTTTAAATACCTTTTTTTGATAAACTCCACCCATGTCCCGGCTTTTTTTTTGTTGTTGGTTTTTTTTCATCAAGCTTTTTCGGATCGTTATGCCACGGGAGATTGTACCCGTCTTGGCGACCCGAGAAACGTTGAATAACATGGGCGAGCGGGCGACCAGGAAGATGCCGGGAAATGGTCCCAGGGAGGGGGTGTCGCTTGCCCTTTCGGCATCTACCGGCGGACAAGTGTCGAATGCCGACGGGGCAGGACGCTGTAGGGCTTCAATAAAAAGAATCTCTTAAGGCGGCAGGATTGACCCTTGGCGTAAAGTTTGCTGTTTTATTCTTTTCTACCACGTAGTGCCATGGAAGTGATTTTGCAACATCACAGGGGGGAAATGATGCAAATGAATTGGCGGTGAGGTTTTTTTTAAACTTTTCTCTCTTTGGTTTTCACAATTTGATTTGTTTGTCATCGCTGGGCTAGCATGATCCTTTGCAAAAAAAAACTTCGGTCAAAGTCCAAAAAGGCTCTGCCGTCTCTAAGCTGGGTTTATCCTATTGCCCAAGGTAAGTAGAGTAGGCACCGAGATGGCCAGGCAGGTAGGCAAAATACCCCCACCTGCCCAGAAAACAGAAAGCCAACAAATCATAATCATAAGTGGAACAGAGGGATTCTGCAAGTCGTCTGGATTTTTCGCACTCGGCCAACAATAATAGATCCAGGGGCCCACCAGGATTTTAAAAAAAGGGCTATACTACAGAAAACGTAGACAAAAGAAGCGGCAAATACCGGGTCCAGCCCACACCGACGCAGACCGATCGTCCTCGTCCTCGTCCTTGCAAAAGTTTCTAGCCTGCTCAGGGATGCAGCCGTGAGTGAGAACCCACCTGCAAGGCAAGGGATAGCTGTAAAAGTACGCCTGGAACACGTCAGGAGGGATCGGAGGGTTTTTTTTTTGGCATCCGCGCTGCCGGCACGGGGGTTGTACAGGTAGTTAGTCCAGCTGGGTTTGGATATGCGAGTATTCCCGAACCGTTCGCTGGGGGGTTAGTTGATGACTCTTTTTGCCTGTTGTCCAACATGTCCAGTAACCTTTTTATAGACTCGGCTTGGTAGCCTGAGATTTCCTGCCACTGCAGGGAACCGCAAATCTGCACGATGTAAATAAAATTGTAATAATGCGCCATGGTAGAAAAAGGGGCTTCATCCTACGCATTTCCAATATTTTGATGCTGACCATCTCGTAACAGTCGTTTTCTCGGTTCAATAGGCTACCAATTCCACCACACTTGTATGAAGGTTCCAACATCCCTGCACCTTGAGCTTGAGTAACAAGAGTGCTCAAGTACCTATCTAGGTACCTACCCCGGTAGCGACACCCCTTAAAAGCGATATTCCCCATTCGCACGGTTGAGAAGGACGATGGTCTTATAAAACAGCACCCTCTCTCCTTCACTCCTGCTGCACAAGTAGCACATACCCTCAAATTTTGCAGAGATTGCTATACGAAAAAAAAACAAGTTCAATTTGTTGATGGATTACTACGAACAGACAGGCCTGCTTGCTCATTGGGACGCTAAGGGATGGGCTGTTATGAGAGCAGTTGACCCTGGAACAGTTTTCTTTCTTTTTTTCCTCTTTTTCGTTTGCCTTTTAAAGCAATAAAAAGCCCAGAGAGACAATTGGATAGATAATACTTTTTGCTCAATTGGAGAACAAATTGAGCATAAAAATGCAGGCGCAGGTGCAGGTGCAGGGCAGGTGTTCGGTGTGAATTGCTTTGCCTTACCGACAGCTAAAAAGGATGCAACATGCACAATTCGTCTCCATGCCGGCTTTTACGAAAAACACAATGTCCATTTGTAGCTAAAGGACGGCAAGAACCCCGGATAGGCGCAGGTCATCCCCTTCACGTTGTCCCAAGGCACACAGCCCGTCACGGCATACTCGTCCTCGTCGGGATAAGGGTATTCGCGGTTTTGGGCTTCGTACCTGGCTGCGACGCTCTGGATGACGCCCGGCGCGAGCCCCTTGGTGCGGACGTGGTAGACGTAATATAGTTTGAATCCGACCACGGTCGTCTTTGCGTATTTTATGGCGACGTTCTTGTTCCCCGATGCCGACACGTACGGGGTTCCAGCGAGAACATCGTGTTCGTGGTAGTGCATGCCCTTGGGTTGGTGCCCGCAATAAAAGCCATTTTGTGTCCGGACGTTGGTGTCATCGCGACTGTCACTCAGGTAGAGTTTTGGCGGGATGGCGGCAGAGGTATATTGGATAAGCGACAGGAGAATACAAGTGAGGAGGAGCGAACAGCAAACCATTTTTGGCTATTGATATGAGGAGACAAGGCTGTAAAGAAGAATCTGCACCATCATTGCGAATATGGATTTAAGGATCCTTATACATCATCCGGTTGGTTGAGATTAGCAGCTTGACTTAATACCTTTTTGTTAATTAATTTTGTGGCCTGTACGATGACGCGGCTAATGATACCACTTGGCATTTTGGCAACAGGTCTTTTATTAGTCTAGCGAGTATACATATATAGGCAATCGAGTTGGGTGGCTGAGTAGAGCACCTATTTTTGTATTTAAAGCATTGTTTGACAAGGAAGCTGCCGGAGTACACGCGAATAATTTTACCAAAAGGTCAAAGCTTGCAGGGCGATTTTAGCCCTCGCGTGCAACAAATCTGGGGAGCGAAAGGAGCTAACGTGCATGCGAGTAGTGCAAGGCGCCGACATGTTGCGAATATGATTCAAGGCTCTCCCAAACTGACGACTCACTCCGATACACCTCCCAGGGTGCACCTGGTGGTGACGATGGCAACCCACGAGACAGTGTCGTGCTCTATCAAGCGCGCCCACCACATCGCCTCCTCGTATAACTCACTACCTCGTCCATCAACGGGCTAAAGAGGGCAACTGAACGATTGGGGGAGGACCGGAACAGCAATTAGCGTCTCCGCTCCTTTTCTCAGCCGCCATATTGTATTAATTTGACTTTTACAGCAAGGGTACTTTGAGTGCTTGCTATGGCTTACATGTCTTGCTGCAGCAGCCTCCAGCCAGCTATTTCGTCAGGGCATCGAGAGATTACTACGTCCTTGTAGAACCAACTCCGGAGACATGCATTGTGGCAGGGAAGCAGCCATCAGTCCTACCCTTTGCCGCCTCGCAAGATCCTCACTCAGAGTCGCCGTCTTTCCCTGCGTCAACGGCCCGGCTATCAACCCCTCCTTGTCCCACATGCGCCCAAGGCAGGTCGCCGCCTCGCCGGCCACCAGCCCATCACTCGTGCCCGACGTGCAAACCTCGGACATCTCCCCAAGTCGCCGCGTAGGTGTTCCAGTCCCGTGGGGAGGGGCCCGGCATCGGCTGACAAGTTGCACAGGGCCGCGAGTCGGGCGCTCCCAAAGTCGAGGAAGCTGCGCAGCGCGGGGAGCAGCTCGAGCGCCGTCTTGGGGTCGAACGAGATTGGGGTCTGCAGTCGAGGGACAAACGGCGCCGCTGGCTTGGAACCGCTGTCGTTGTCAAGCTGCTGCGACTTGGGGAGCATCGGGATTGGGGTTTCGAGCACCTCGCGCAGGAGATGTAGGCCACACAAGGCAATCCAGTCGCAGCATGCCCCGGTGGCAAACAGACGGGCAGTAAAGGAGATGAAGTTGCAGCGGTACTCGGAGCGCATCGTTTCCCAGCAGTCTTCCCAGGAAATGACCATGTCCTCGACGAGGAAATGTAGGCCGCCCCAAAATGAGGCGCTGGGACCGCCGGGGTGTCGCATATGGGCCGGCAAGAAGAGCGTGTCGGTTGCTCGAGCTTCGAGTATAAGCAGCGCAAGACGATCCTGGTCTTTGCCACCGGCCTCTGCCTCCTCGGAGCAGGCATTGTGGATCCGAGCCTCCACTGCAGCCACTGTTTCCCCTCGCAGCACACTCTTGTTAACTTCCAAAATGTTGTTTTGGGCAAAGTTCAATGCGTTGAGGTAGTCTCCCTTTTAGGTATCTGTGTCGTCATGATTCTGGCTTGTGTTTGGAAGGTAGGTAGTGTTTTGGTGACGTGAAACCCGGGATTGAAGCCAAACATATACACATACATCAACTAGGTAGGTACAACCTAAGGTCGGCAGGCACCTAGGTAATCAACCCGCAGTTCATTAGTTAGCCCCAAACAGTCAAGCTATCAGCCTTACCA
Organism: Pyricularia oryzae 70-15; assembly: GCF_000002495.2. NCBI lineage: Eukaryota > Fungi > Ascomycota > Sordariomycetes > Magnaporthales > Pyriculariaceae > Pyricularia > Pyricularia oryzae. The sequence goes on along the minus strand of NC_017849.1, from coordinate 4,681,003 downwards.
CCACTATCCAAAAATAGCAAAGCCCTGATTTGGTGTGTTCTTATAACACATTGGTGTGGCACAGGAGGCAAATGCAAGGGACAAAATCGCCTAAACCAACTTTGACTTTTATAATTGTATACGCAAGCCTTTTTTTTTTGGACAGGTAAGAGCACCAACTACTCAACAAAGGAGAAAAGGAAGCACCTACTTGTCAAAGGAGCCTCAAAGACCCCGGCCTAAATCACTTTGCAAACAAGGGGCTTGCAGAAAGGGGATGTAACACTAGAGAGCTGCGTTTGCCATTTAAGTTTTGCGATATAATATAGCGTCCGCCAGGCCAAATCCCCGCCCGCCCATATGAAACAGAAAATACGAAATAACATAGGTTTTCCATGGTGTGTACCTTTTCTCCCCGAACAACCTACTGTATGGCTCGATTAGTGGTCCCGGCCTAAATGGCTAGGGACTGTAACAAGGCCAACAGGCCAAGCCTTCAAGGTCTTGTAAATTCTTGGCCAACGCACTTGTGCGTCAAAGGCCCGCAAGGCCAAATGCGACCCCCATTTTGCCGCCAGTGTGTGCCATATCTGTGCCTGCATCTTTCGTTATTTTCCAGCCTTGATTGGTGTAGCAAGCAACTCCCTTCCCTAGTGTCCTAACAGTCATCTCCACTGACAACAAAAAGAGAGAGTGTGCCTTCCAAGCTGCATAGCCTGCGCACGCTCATAATTTTAGCAACCATCATGGCGTTGGATAGATGTTGGTATCTAGCTGCAGGAACAGTAAGCCATCCAGCCAAGTACCCCTGCGACTTCTGTAAAAGCCGTGACCCCTCGCAAATAACCGCGGCCATTGCGACAACTCCCTTTTCTATTACCCTGCATCTCGTTACTGCAAAATCGCCATCGATTCGAGCTTGCCTGGTCTTGGTAGCCCAAGGCTCGATCCTGGCCCTCTTATACCCACACAAGCAGCCGTTGAGGGTCATCGCATACCCCGTTTTGGTCCAAAAATAGAGCCTTCTCGAAGTCAGAACGGGGTGATTCGAGATACAAATAGCAGTGAGCTGGGACTTCATCATCACATCGCCAAAAGGCAAAAAAAGCAACTACTTTGTACACAAGCCTTTCCCCCCATAGACAGTATATCAAACACCCACTACTTGTACCACCCCGCACCAAACAGCCCCGTTCAACATGAAGTTCTTGGCATTCTCAGCTCTTCTTCTCGGCCTTATGGACGCCGGCGTCATGGCCTATAACAAGATCGGGTTATATATATTTTTTTTCCCATAGCTACTCCATCCAAACCTCGAATGTCAACGCAGCTGCCAACTCCCCGTCCTTTGCCCCCTTTGTAGATATGCGAGCTGAGCGATGGCCGTTGTTACTTCCCTGACCACACCAGCTCTCCATGCCACGAAGACGCCCCTGTAAGTTTCATTGTCCACCACTCAGAAAATCATTTCTTTTTTTTTCTCTTCGGATACCTGCGCAACGTGGGCAAACAGTCTGCTAACCGGTTCTCTTGCCTCTTCGCTTCTAGTGCCTCAAATACCACTACATTTGCACCCTACTCGGCCCCATGGTACAGTGCAGCGAGCGGGGCTTCAAGTTCGGTGACGGCCTGGGCTCCCCGCGGGGTGCTCAACGGAGCGGCCAGAAAAAAGGCGGCGGCAGTGCTCGGGGGTTGCAGGGCCGTCGCCGCAATGGCCGCAGCTGAGGATTTTGCCGCTAGGTGGGCTACGGGATAAATATGCTTGGTTTCATGGATATGGTGGGCGTTTTTTTTTTTTTCTTTTCTTTTTTTTTGGCGTTTCTTACGGTTTACTTGCAATTTATTCGGTGAGAAAAGGGGTATATCTCCAATATGTAGACTTATATGTACATAACAATTATGGTCCACACTCTAACCCCTTTTGACCTATCTGTAACGTTGTTAGCGTGCAAAAGGGTGGGATATCTGGAGAGAACGAATGAGCACGGCGACACTAGGGCAACTAGTTTATCGGCTCATAAGCAAAAACACATTAACACACGTAGCCAATCGTATGACTTCTCCACGAGATGCCCCGTCCGAAGAAATGGTTAGCGCTGCATGCCTAATCGGTTTAGCATATGCCAGGCCTATTTCAACAACCGCTTGTACTCCTTCCTCCTCTGGTAGGCTGCGTCTGCCGTGAGGCGCCACAGTCACAGACACACCAATTCATATTCCTGATGCCATATCGCGTTGTTGGAACCAGGTTTTTCGAGCTTGTCTTGAAAATAATCTGGTCAGAGCAAGGGGTAACGGACAGCACACATGCACACAACTTGTGGAATCCGCCGACTTCTTTTGTTTTGGGGGTGAGGGGTTGAACCCCCCCCCCCCCCCCCCCCCAGACAGAAATGTAGAAAGCTCGCTTAGCAGTTCACGAGCAGCATGGCCGACCTTGTTGGATTGGTCTTTCTTCTTTTCAAAAGGTGGCGTTAATGAGCACTTCAGCTCACCCCCGCCTTGAATTTACGTCGAAAAGATTGATGAGGGGCAGGCGAGAGTCGGGCCAACCAGGCATGTTTAGCGGCTGAGGCGCAGGAGGCCCCCTTGGGCTTGCAGCATCCGGTGTCTGTTCAGGTGGGAGGAATGACTGGGACTATCGTTTGTAGCTGAGTGCTCAGCCTTCCCGGCGGATACTGAATGTAAAAAGGGTAGGTGCTGCCAGTTAAGCACACCTTTTGCTCTGTTGTTTTGGTAGTCCAATTTGCATTGCGCTTTCCCTGGCAATCTACTTCCCAAAATCATGCCTTCGAATAGCGAATATACCATAGGTTGGATCGCGGCCATTGAGACCGAGTTCGTCGCCGCCTCACGATTCCTCGATAAACGACACGGGCGCCCCGAAAGTCAAGATTCAGCAGACTCCAACTCGTACAAGCTAGGAAGCATGGAAGGCCACAACGTCGTTATCGCATGCCTGCCTCAGGGCGAATATGGATTGGCATCGGCTGCCGTAGTTGCCACAAACATGCTGCGAAGTTTCCCCAACGTCCGGATAGGGCTGATGGTTGGCATCGCCGGCGGTGCTCCAAGGGATGGGCATGACATACGTCTCGGCGACGTCGTGGTCAGTGCCAGTAGTGGTGGTAAAGGCGCCGTATTCCAGTACGATTACGGCAAGACGATCCAGAACGAACCTTTTACTTGTACCCAACTCTTGAATCAGCCACCAGCAGTCCTGCGTGCGGCAGTCGCTAGTTTGTCGGCGCAACACCGGGAGGACGGACATGATTTCGGATCCCAGATTGATCGACTTTTGGACAATTCGCGACTTGAAGATTTCCGTCGTCCGCCGCACACAAGCGACAAATTGTACAAACCAGATGTCGTACACTTAAACAGCTGTAGCGAGGTATGCGGCGGGGATCCGGAACACCTCGTCGCCAGGGGGCCTCGGGATAAGAAAAAGGACGATCCAACTATTCACTATGGTACAATTGCAAGCGCGAATCAATTGATGAAAGATGCCAAAGCTAGGGACAGGCTGGCGGCAAAGCACGACGTTCTTTGTTTTGAAATGGAGGCGGCTGGCCTCATGAACAACTTCCCTTGTCTTGTTATCCGTGGGATTTGCGATTATTCCGACTCAAATAAAAACAAGGAGTGGCAAGGCTTCGCGGCCATGATGGCTGCAGCTTATGCAAAGGCTCTTCTAGGTGTCCTCGTGCCTGAGAGAATTGGGAAAGAGAAAACTATTGGAGAAGCGATTGGTTTAGGTAGGTAGTCTGGGTCTTGGTTCTGGTGGGTGTTTGTACATTTTGATTGCTAATAGTTTATGGCTTGGGATATAGTCGAGAAAGCTATGAACAGCGTCGAGAATAAGGTGACTTTGCTTCAATCCAACACACATATCGACAAGCTGAAGGGCTGGCTCTCTCCTGCCGACCCGTCCACAAATGCCAACCGCGCAAAAGAGCTCCGCCACAAGGGAACAGGAGCTTGGCTCCTGGAAAATCGGAAATTCAAGGAGTGGCGAGACGGGCCACGTCGCCATCTGTGGCTTCGAGCTCTTGTGGGATGCGGCAAAACCGTACTTTGTGCGGCGGTCCTGGAACAACTCGCCAAATTGGACGATTGTCTCGTGCTTAATTTCTTTTTCGACTTTGCCGACACGGAAAAACAAACCTATGATTCCATGCTGCGGGTATTGTTATTCCAGCTATACCTGGACTCGCCTGACCCTGAATCCAGGGGCTATCTCGACAAGTTGTTCCAATCGAATCGCAACGGCCAGGCGCAGCCTTCGGGACATGACCTCTGGGAGTGTTTGAAGAGTATGCTTGCAATCCAAAAAAAGGTCTACGTTGTCTTGGACGCCTTGGATGAGTCGGAAACGAGGGGAGACCTTGCGACGTGGATAAATAATGTTGTACACGAGCCAGGGCTGCAACAACTACACCTGATATTCACCAGCCGGCCAGAATCAGACTTTGACTGCATTCCATCCATGATCGGCATGGATAACTGCATCGAACTAGACAAGGATGCAGTAAATGCAGACATACGTGCCTATGTTTTATCACGACTTCAGAATGATCGCGATTTTAAAAGTAAAAACCTACCTGCGGACCTCGTCGAGGACATTTGCAATCGCATCGGAAGCGGAGCAGATGGCATGTAAGTATAACCCCCCCCCCCTTTATCAAGCATCGGGATAACAACTTACAATTATGGATTCGCAGGTTTAGATGGGCATTCTGTCAGCTGCAAACTTTGTCGGCCGGTACGAACCTGTTTGATATCAGATCCGCACTTGACGACCTGCCAAGCAATCTCGAGGAAACATATAAACTCATGCTGGATAAAATTCCAAAAGACTCGAGAAAAGCCGCCATCAGTCTCCTTACCTTTCTTGCCTACTGCGAACGACCTCTCAAGCTACTCGAAGTAAAAGATATCATGGCAACTGCTGAGGCGGAACCTGAACCCTTTGACGTCGAACGAAGAACATTTGATGAGGCCATCCTCCGGCATTGTCCCGGCATGATTGCACGTATTTCGCCAGAGGAGAAGCCATACCGAGAACGAGTCGATGAATTTCAACTTGCTCACTTCTCAATCAAAGAGTTTCTCCTCCGCCAACACAATTTCACAGTGCCAACTGCAAGTATTCGCATCACCACGACATGTTTATCATACCTGGTAGATGTTGGAGACCATCATACCATTCACGAGGTCAGGGTGTGGTTTCCGCTGGCAGAACTGGCAGCGAAACTGTGGCCAACCCATGCATATCAAGCTCAGGCGTCAGAGGAAATGCCAAAGATCACCACGGCCGTGTTAAAGTTGTTTCAAAACAAGGCAGCTTTCCAAATCTGGGGCCAGTTGTACCAACCCGATCGACCCGATAATATCAGACCAGGGCCACCGGAGGGATCACAGCTTTACTATACTTCCTTCATTGGGTTAAAACAGGCGGTGATACAATTGCTGGCAGAGGAGGCCGACGTTGATGCACAGGGTGGCTGGTATTGCAGCGCCCTGCAAGCCGCCTCATCACAATGCCATATGGATATCGTTGATTTGTTGCTGCAAAATGGTGCCGATGTCAACATATATGGTGGCTATGGAGATAATAACGCGCTGCAATTTGCCGTGTTACAAAACCATATGGGTATGGTTGAATTCCTGCTTGAAAGGAATGCCGATATCGACGGACATGGTGGCCACAGATTTGGCAACCCCCTGCAAATCGCCTCAATTTCGAACGATATAGATATGGTACGATTGCTGCTGGGAAAAGGAGCTGACGTTAACGCAGAGGGCGGTGAATTCAAAAACGCCCTTCAAACAGCCTCTTATAAAGGCTATATGGAAATCGTTAAATTGTTATTGGAAAAGGGAGCCGATGTTAACGGACAGTGCGGTGACTATGGAAGCGCCCTTCAAACAGCCTCTGATAAAGGCTATATGGAAATCGTTGAATTGTTGTTGGAAAAGGGAGCCGACGTTAACGCAAAGGGCAATAGATTTGGAAACGCCCTTCAAGCAGCCTGTATTGGGAATCACATGGGAATCGTTCAATTGTTGTTGGAAAAGGGAGCCGATGTTAACGGACAGGGCGGTCTCTATGGACACGCCCTTCAAACAGCCTCTAATGGAGGTTCTATGGAAATCGTTAAATTGTTGTTGGAAAAGGGAGCCGACGTTAACGCAAAAGGCGGTTTTTTTGGGCACGCCCTTCAAGCAGCCTCTTATAAAGGCTATATAGAAATCGTTGGATTGTTGTTGGAAAAGGGAGCCGACGTTAACGCACAGGGCGGTAAGTTTGGAACCGCCCTTCAAGCAGCCTCTTGTAGAGGTCATATGCATATGGAAATCGTTGAATTGTTGTTGGAAAAGGGGGCCTGAGGTTAACGTATAAATAGACCGGTTTGTGTAATAGCGTCAATAAACTCGCATTATTTAGTTTCGCAGACTTTCGTGGATTCCGTCAAGGTGGGTCCAGAATTAGTGCGGTGGACAAGTGAATCAAAAAGAAGGGAACGGAAGTCGGTATTCTTGATGATTGCATTTTCCTCTCGCGTCTCGCAGCCATCGTGAAGAGACAAGCGGCGGTGGTTGCAAACGAAGGAATGTGGGGAAATGGCAGTGAAACGCACGGGAACCTCCTCGGACGTTGAACATGCCATGGCCGTTGGATAATCGTGCGAGCTCAAAAAAACTTTATACTGGAGAATTCGTGGGATTTGGGACTACAGACTTGAAAGGTACAAAGTTTGGAAGAAACTAGGAAAATGAAGGAAGATAAGCGGTCCAGGGAACAACGTCATACATGTTGGCAGGCATCCAAAACAATGACCGTATTGACACGCCTATCAAAGCAAGCCTTGCCGAAATGTAGACAAGGGGCAGTACCCATAACAGAACCGAAAATATAGGTGCCGCAATCCGAGAAGAATTACCCAATGAAGCGTCTTTCAGCATCCAAGATGACAGAGACAGGAACAGCGCCAGGTTAGCCGTTATGGACGATGCTCTCCAGATCCATTGCTCGACGGGGGAAGCAAAGACCCAAGACCATGCCACTAGGGCAATATAGTTGGCCAGCCCCATGATGATAGAACTGATTGCCGTGGCGGTGTTGGTGACATGGTCGTCGTTGCTACGGGTGGAAAGCTCGCGGTACAAATGCCTGATGCCTCCCGTGGCCAGCATGCCCTTGCTTCTAGACGTCTCGTTTGCGAGCGCATGCTGCTGTTCCCCACCGCCGCTGTCAAGAGGGTCGGGCTCTGGAAAGCGGTTGCGGGCCCCGCCTGATCCAGGAGTGGCAGGCACGGTCGCGTAGACCCTGGTGACGTGCTCGGCGTCGTAGGGCTTGTGCCACCACAAGCAGTACATCATGGCGGAATGCGCAATGTAGCCCATGGTTACGAGCTCGAGCAGGGAGATTGGCAGGCCAGAGCGATTGCGGGCGATGCAGGTGGCCACGAGGTAAAAGATTTGCGTTATGGCAAGCAGTTTGGTCATGGAGTCCGATTTGCTAAAACCCTGTATGTCTGCCTCGCTCAGGAGGAAGGAGGCACGATGGGAATCCGATTCGAGATTCCGGAGGAAATCAACTGTTTTTGTTTCCACCGAAATCAAGGTTAGAGAGTTGGCCTGGCGAATTTTGACTAGTCTAGTCTAGAATCAGAGAGTTTTACTTGCTGTATTCGCCGAGGTCGAGACGTCTTTTGCTATCAAGCACGCGCATGCGTGGGGTGGTCGCAGGCTGCACGCGAGATCCTGATTCAACATCTGCAGCACGCCTTTCAATCTCTGCCGCGGCTTGTGACTCTGACGACAAGACCAGTTCTATCCCGCCCATGCTCGCATAATAGGCGTGGCTCATGGTGATGCGTGCTCCATCGACCCCTCCGCGACCGCTCGATCTGAACCACGAATCGAATTCCGCCTCGCAATACTTGAACTTGTTCATTTCGGCACGGGCATTGGCAAAATCCATAACAGCCAGCAGCAGTGGAATCTCGGGCAGAACCAACAGGCAAACCATCCACTTCATCTTCCTTGTGAATTTGCGTAAGCTGGCCCGTTTCGGCCAGATTGGGATGCCAAGACATGTATGCCACCCAGAGTGAATCTCTGCGTCGGACGCCACGTCCATGTGGATGCATTTGTAGGAACAAAGCAGCAAAACGGACAAACACGCCCATATGATATCCTTGGTACCACGGGTCGATGGCGGCGGCATCCAACCGACGTTCCCCGTAGTGCTGTCTGCCTGAGTGGAACTGTTTGACATTGTTTGGTAAAGATGCGCAAGCGTGACGTGTATTTTCCAAGATTATAGAGTTGCCGGGTGTACCTTCTTTTGATCACTCGAATATTCTGTGTGAGTCAAGAGTCACGTTGCAGGTGTGGCATTCCAGTCACTACGGCCTGGCCAATAATCGTTCTTTCCTAAGCAATGCTGGAGCTCTAGCTGACCGGCGCCCCGAAATAACCAATGGGAAGTACGTGTATGGGCTGCAGCTTTCAGCTGCCGAGCCTGATTGATAGCTTGCGCCTCAGTTGCTTTGGCTGTATCGAAAACCGACCTGCTGTATATTCCAGTGGGTATCGTGTCGTAAGTATGCTATTAGGGATGGACTGGATTGGAAATGCAAGGTCTATTAATTGCATGGGTTAAACAAGCAGCTATCTTCAACATCAAGCAGTCCCCCTGATTTAAACCTCTGTTCTGTCTCCCCCCTGCATTCGCCTCCCTCGCGATGAAAGATTTGGCAAAAGCTCTCTCAACTCGATTGTCCATGGAATCAGCCCCCTTCCTGTATTCCCAGCATCTTTCGGTAGCGTCAGTCGGTTATACCCTCCCCACAGCAGAGGCGACAGCAAGGTCACGGGGATGGTGACGGCCCAATACATCCAAAACTTGTTCGAGACCAAAAGCTCGCCGGTCCCCGACTCGAGCTCAAAAAATGGCATACTGAAAATGGCACAAATCAGCGTGGCGGGCAAAAAGGCAAACGTAACAAACGCAACTGTCTTGACGGCCAACCCGTCGGTTCTGGTGGCTCTTCCAATCTCCACAGCCAACAGGGCATTTTCTTGCGCAATGTTGTTGAACGCAAGCCCAATCTCGTTCTGCAGTCGCTCCTTGTTGGCCTGGGCGCGGAGGCTGAAGCTGCGCAAAACGTGCCGCTGGAACAGCAGCCGGTCTCTGGCTGCTTCCCCGCCCAAAGTGGCGGCTACTTGCTGAAAGGACCCCCTTGCGGCATGCGCGTGCTGCGACGACGAGGTGCTAAACTCGAGCAGCTCGTCCATGCTGATGCAGGCCAGCTCCAGGGTCTCGCAGATGTGGATCGAGTGGCGGGCGAGGTCGTGCAGGAGACGAAAGTTGGGTCTTGTACTATTTTCGGTCTGATCCTGTTCAGTTTGGCGGACATAGCCGCGCAACGCCCAGATGGACTCGTGCTGCACGTCGATGAAGTCGTGGAGGATTTGGCTGTGGACCCAGAAGTGGTCGTGCTGCTGGTTGAAATCCGGCATGGCCTTGTTGAGGCGAGCACAGATCTTTGTCTCGACCTTGGGCAAGGGGTCAAACACCAACAAGACCATTTGCTTTGTAGACGGGAGCCACCTCGTGAATAGGTTGAACTTGAGCCATTTGTATTCCAACTTGGTTTCAGGTGTGTATGGCGATATCTCCTTGGCGAGGAAACGAGACCAGGTATCTGAGAAATATTTAGCAAGTGACTTGTAGTTTGGCACACAGAAAAAAAAACACAAAAAAAAAAGACAAGAAGACTTACTGATGCCGTTGCTGGACCCCGTGTTGTCGTATGTTGTCTCAAAACCAAAATACCCGTTGGCCTCGCGATAGTGGCCCTCCCACCACATTTCTGGCATTTCGAAAGCGGCGGTCAACTGCTTTTTGCATTGGGATTTACAGTCGCGGATCAGATTCGCCGACGCAACACTAATGCAAAGTTAGTCGTGTTCCTGCAGAATGGGAGCTAACAAACAACCCGACTTACATCAGAAGGAAGCTATAGTCGACCGAAACTTTGGGTGGACCCCCATCCTCCGTGGTTAATAGTTGATCAATTCTCAACTCTCTTTTTGTATCGCAGACTCCTAAGGATGGAGCAAGGTTAGCACATGGTGTTGAAATTGCATATACCGTATTATGAGGTACGAAATGTTTAAACCAACCCCGAGACCACCTTGTCATATCCAGACAATGGTTGCATACTTCTTCTTTCGCCCTCGCCATCGTTGTGGATTTCAGGCGTAGTCTCTTTGCTTGCGAGCTGCGTAGGTATGTGGATACTTGGCAATGTAATAGACAAGAACTTCCAAGTGTCAAGCGTCGTTTGGGTTCGGTAGTACAAAGAGCTGACCCCAAACACTCTGCCGATCCACCGTACCGAGATCTTTAATACGGAGACACAGACACTATCTAGTTCTAGTTCTAGAACCAAGAATTGAGGCTCTGAGAAAACATTTATCCTCTTTTGTGTTGCCCTCTGAGGCTCCTTGGCTCCCTCCGGCCTGCCCCTCAGCAGGGCCCGCTCGTAAGCGCTAAAGGGGGGTAGGGGTAGCAATTGGAATGGCAGCCTGCACAAGTTCAGCCAATTAACAAGAGTGTAACCAATCCATACGACCAATAGTCTTGCCGTGGCCACTTTGCCAGCTCCTGCATGCTTTTGAGATGCATGTATTATACGCACCTTGCACGATATGGACTCAGCCCCTTTTTTCTACACTGAGCTCCAGCCGGGTCTCATATTGGACCTAAAGGATCCAAGAAAAAAAACGTTGGGAGCTGAGGATTGTACACAGCATATACCATCCCTGCAATCACGGCACGCGGCAGTGAACTGCCACCACTACCCGGGGAAGACTGCAGTTTTCCATTTGCGGGATTATCGCAGCCGTTGAAAGTCGGCTGTCCAACGTTGCAGATTCCGACAACAGCTGGTTCTAGTCTAGACCAAGCTAAAAAGAAAAACCAAAAAAAGAAGAAAGATGACAACTCAGCCCTCCCGCCCCAAAAGGCGACAAGACATTGAAATCGCGCTAGTATGCGCACTCCCCATCGAATATGACGCCATCTGCCTCAGCCTCGACAAGATCTGGGACGACGATGACCACGGCAGCCAAGCACACAGCGGGGGAGGCGAGCACCAGAACAAGTACACGACGGGCGTGGTGGGCCGCCACAACGTCGTGCTGGCCCTGTCGTCGGGCACGGGCAAGCTGGCCATGAACAGCCTGACCAGCGACCTGACGGCGCGCTTCGTGGGGATCAAGCTGCTGGTGCTGGCGGGGATCTGCGCCGGCGTGCCCAGCGCCGAGAACGACATGCTGCTCGGCGACGTCGTCATCAGCAGGACGCTCGTGCAGTACGACTTTGGCAAGCACGTCCCCGGCGGGTTCGACAGCACCGTCTCGGTGAATGAGAACCCGCACCCGTCGGTCCGCGCCATGGTGGTGGCTTTTCAGACGGAGCGGGAGCGGGACAGGCTGGTCGACCGCGCGACCGAGTACCTGGAGGAAATCCAGGCCAGGGCTGGCAGCAAGAGGCGCAGGGTCGACTACTCCAGGCCCCCCGCCGCGACGGACAGGCTGTTCAGCGCTGCCTACCTGCACCGCCACCGCGGGGCGGACCTGGTCTGCGGCTGCACCGAGGCCAACGTCTGCACCTCGGCGGTGACGCCGACGTGCGACGAGCTCGGCTGCGACACCACCCAGCTGATGCGGCGCCCGCGGCTCGACCGCGTCGTCGCGGGCGAGGAGCCGGCGGAGCTGGACGTGTTTGTGGGGCGGTTCGGGAGCGGCGACGCGGTGGTGCGGTCGGGCGAGTACCGCGACAGGATGGTGCGGGAGCACGGCGTGGTGGCCATCGAGATGGAGGGCGCGGGGCCCTGGGACGGGGCGCCGTGCGTCGTGGTCAAGGGCGTCTGCGACTTTGCAGACAGCCACAAGAGCAAGAGGTGGCAGCGGTACGCGGCGGCGACCTCGGCGGCGGTGACCAAGGCGATACTGCAGGGGTGGGTTGGGGGTGGTGGCGGGGGTGAGGAAAACAACAGTGGCCTGGGGGAGCCTGGTGGGTTGCCTGCTGTTCCTTGGCTGGCCAAAACACCCGGGGCGGTCTATAATACGGGAAATATGTTTGCGCACAACACTTATAACGGAGATAATGTATTTAATTTTAGCAAGTAGATTTATAACCGACTTTCATTATGAGGTTCTACATGGATTGGGGGTATATTGCCGACAGAAACAATGAAAAACTAAAACTCCCGTAGAGCGACTGCTCAGAACTGCACCTTCCTAGCGTATCCCTTCAACCCCTCCCTCTCGGCAAATAAGACAGCAGGCCACTCCACAGCCCGCCCTTTCCTCCCTCCACCACCGCCACCGCCATCTTTTCAGGCTGCCTCCCATTGTCAAACTTGTCCAAAATGTCCAGCAGGTCACTCGGATCCTCCCCAGCCGCCTCACAGACCATCTTGGCCAGCTCACCAGGCGTATTCCCATTGCAATCCCTCAGCTCGAGCAGGTCCGAAAGCCCAGACGACGGGGCGGCGTCCAGAATGGCCTGAAGCTTCTTCCTCCGCACCCTGCAGGCCACGCGGGGGTTGCCGACTGCCGTGTGCAGCGCCGTCCAGCCTTTGCAGTCGCCCTCGTGATCTCGCCGCTGTCTCAGGAGCTGGTGCGCCTTGTCGTCGCCTTGGCGGAGGAGCAGCTCCACGAGCCACATCTTGCCGCCGGTGCCGATGGCCAGGTGCAGAGGATACTCGTAGGTCATGCAGGGCGAGAGTGCCGCTGAGTCTGCGCCCTTGTCGAGAAGGAACTTGACGATTTCTTCGGGTTTTGTTCTTATATAGTTGCAGGCCATGTACAGCAGCGTCTTGCCGGCATATGCTCTGTCGATGTCTCCCTCTTGGAAATACTCCTCGATCAAATACTGCGCCGTCGATACCCAGGTACCCATGAGAGCCCAGGACACGGCAGCATACAGCTTCTCTTTCTTCTCCACACAAGCAGTCCTACAACCGTTGCAGGTCGCCAAATGTTGCCTGAGCAACCCCGTGCAGCCAAACGCAGCCAGCACGACCAGTAAATCGTCACCGTGCTCCTCGAGGCGCCCGCCCTTGATGGCCGACGCCAGCACAGACGAGCCCGACTCTGCGGCGACCTTGAGCCGGTGCATGAGGAGCTTGAGGACCTGCGATGTCTTTTTTGCGCTGCACCTGCGCAGGAAAAACGCGGGCGGCTTGCCGTGCGGGGCAAACATGCCGTCTGCCGCCTGGGCGTGGTAGGCCCAGAATTCACCCGCGTAGTTGAGGAAGCTGGCTTCTCCGACGCTGACGGCCTCGAATTCGCAGTCCTCCAGTGCTCGTGTGCAGTGCGTAAACATTGTCCAGTGGCAGTCGACTTCCGATCTGGCGAGGCCGGTGCGCAGTGACATGAGGCCTTGGTCGCCGAGGAGGAACGAGTTGACGGTGGAGTGAATGAATTGCACTTGTTCATGGCTGGGACCCTTGGGATCAAGGAGCTCTTGCTCTTGGAAAAACTCGCCCGAGAGGGTTTCTTTTACCATTGTCCCGATGATGCCGTAGGACTGATGGCGTAGATATTTTCTCATGGCCTCGGTGCTGAGCTTGATGGTTTTGTTCCCTTTGCCAACGCCGTCCATATACTCTAGTACGTGACCCAGCTCATCGGTGGTCAGGCTTCTGCATGCTGCAAGGACTAGCTGGATGAGATTGACGGCCTCGGCCGCCTTTCCACTCTCGGCCGAGTCGATATCCAGCAGGATCCTTCGGTACGTGTGGTGGAAACTCAGCGACGACACATCGCCCCTTTGGTGCTGCTCAAACACCGCCTGCCACGTCGCAGAATTCAGCGTCCCGTCGTTCAAGACGGCCAGAAAACTCTCGACGGCGCTCGAGGCCCAGCCGAAGCCGTTTCCGCACTGGTCGAACCATCGAAAGTGAAACATTCGCATCTTGTATTCCGTTTCTGCGTTGTCCCCGCGCGCGATGTCCAGCTTCCTCCACAGAAAATCTCTGACCAGCTCCGTCGTGTGGCTGTCAATGTCAATCTCCCGCGTCGGTGGCTCGTCTTGGCCAATGTGTGGAAGATGTCTGCGGGAGATGCACACACGGAGGTCGACTCTTGCCGCCAGTGCAGCGTCGAGCAGGTTCCGGATGAATCTTAGGACTGTTTTCAAGCCGGAATCTTGGGAACCTGTATCCGAACATTCGTTTACAGCATCGATAAAAATACAGAACCGCATAGGATCCGGCTTGGCAGCATCCCCATTGTTGAGAATGATACTTTTGATCATCTCTTGCAGATGGCTGCTTGCAAAAAAGTCCTCTTTGCGCTGCTCGTCGGTCGCTTGGTCCCATCGCTTCAAATCCTTTAGCAGTTTATCCGACACTAGGGATGAATGAAGAAGCTGGCCCAGCAGGGATGCGAACAATGAATTGCTGGTTCTCCTCCATTCTTGGTCATCGGCCGGATTCTCGGGCGAGTTGTTGAAGAAATATTTCAGTACCGTGACGGGGACCTTGTTTTCTTGAGGTGTTTTGGCGGCTTCTACTGCGACCTTCATCAAGACGGACTTGCCAACTCCAGGTTTGCCTTTGAGTGTTAAAAGGGCGCTGCCGACGGTATCAGGAACGCAGCTGCTCCAGCTGGAGAAGGTCTCGTTGCGGTCGAGCCAGCTAGACACGTCTTTGACTGAGATGTCCTTGAACCGTATGCCTACCCGTATAGGATTGAGATAATTCCGAATTTCTACGGAGTAGGGTGGATGGTCAGTTTAGCAGTGACAATCGCCACCTTCAGCGACCGTCTCAGTAGCTGTATGGTACACTACATACGCTCTAAAATCTCTTCCTTGCTTTTTTGCAACGGCTACAGGACGCAGTTTTTCCATATTAGAGCGGGAGGCTGGCATTACGGTCTGAGTATACTGAGGCTTACTTCTAAAGTTTCACGTCTCTTGTTAATATTACAAAGATTTTTTGTTCCCACGCTACCGCTGTGGATAAAACTAACTAACCTTTGGTGCCAAAGAAATTATTAGTGACATGGCCCTTGAACACGTTGTTGTGCCATAAATTGTAGTGGCCTTCGACAGTAGCCGGCGCGATTATTTCCATGTTGGCTTGATAGATCTTGTCTGTGGTTGAAACGCCACTACAGTTATTGATCTGCTACAATAGAATTTTCGGAGTGGTTGTTTCTGCTGTAGATGAACGTAGGGTGAGATGCGGAAGGTGAGGTGCTAATAGGCAGCCGTGTGTGCTGAGGGCTTTCTATCAGAGACTGGAACCAGGGGTTGTCAGCCTATTTCCGAGCATGACAAAAATACGTCCGTTGGGGCTGGCTCCCTCAAACATAGCACTGTAGGTACTCATTTTGATACCAATACCAATCAACCCTGATGATCGACCAGGAGAGAAATAACAAAAGGTCTCCGTCCTTACCTCAATGCTTACCGGCTCCTCCCGCACCATTCCGGATTTGGCAAGCGCATTGCCAGCGGGATCAATTGTCTGTTTGGGAGACTGCTTACCTGCATGCAATTCTCCATTCTCGGTGCCGAACGAGCAGACAGCCCCATACCCACCTTGACGACTTTTTACGATCTCTTGCCGCCAATTGGGGCCTGCACAAGATCCAGCGGGGAAACAGTGGGATTTTGGGGATTTGCATAGCCCCCCCTGTTGAACAGCTTGAAAGCCTTCGGTGCCGTGAGGTTATCTCTGTCCCCGAGAATCTATACCCTGGTTGTCTCACCCATCAATTACTTCCTACAGGAAAATGATGATTGGAGGCTTTAGAGATCTCATGCCAAGTCAGCTGAGCGATGCCAAATTTGACCCTTGTTTCTACTGCAGATACCCCTAGGCACCCAAGATTGCCTCGTGAGGGTAGGCCCGACTGGTCCCTTTTGCGATGGGAAAGATCGTCTTGGATTATGTTTTTTTTTTCTTTTTTTTTACCAGGCCATCTCCGGAGCCACACGTTAATTGTTGGATTAATAAAAATACAAAATGCGTATATACCACCGTTCTCATTGTACTCTGGCATTTGCGCTACACAGGTGTCCCTCACGCATTGTCAACATAGATTAGGACGTTTGTATTTGGTGCCTGCAGATTTGGTAGCATCAGCAAATCTTTCTCATCACCATGCAACAAACCAGCCTTCACTTTCAGCTTTTGCTGCTGGCCCTCCTCCTCCTCTGCCACTCGTCACCGGCACTGGGTCAAGTGGGAGCATGCACCCTGAAAACCATCAACGACAACACGTGCAACCAAAAGACCCGTTGGCAAAAGTACCTTTGCCTCGTCGACAAGTACCGGCTGGGCAGCCTGGTCCCCTGCATAGAAAAAGACGAGACCGAAAAGGACGAAGACAGCAACAAGCTCTGCCAGGACGGCTTCGACATCTTCCCCACGGGCGGCGACGACTACTCCCTGAGCGAGCAGTACCAAGCCGGGCTCGTGCGGCAGGAGCGCGGCGACGACTTTTGCTACGACCACAAGCGTGTCCTGATGGCCGGCGTGCGGTTCCGGTACGGGGCGCTGAGGAACCCCGTCGTGGGCTCCATCCGCGCCTGCCCCTACTCGAGCGAGGAGCAGCTGTGGGAGTGCCTGTGCGACCAGCAGGTCACCCTGGCCGGCGTCGTCAAGCTCGAGGCGGACTTTAAGAGCCTGTCGCGCTGCTTCGGCGGCGGCCAGTGTCTGGCCACCGCAAAGGTCGACAATCTCATGTGCCCCGGCTGGGTCAGGCCCAAGACGCAGCCGCCGCAGCGCGCGCCCGTCAACAGCTTTGTGCAGCTCTACGACAATGCGACCCTGGCGAAGCGGGAACCCCGCAGGGTACCAGTGCAGGTCAGTTTTCCTTGTCTCGCCAAGGGGTTAGTTCATCCGTCAAGGGGGCTAACAATGTTTCCTTCCGAGCAGAGACTGGACAGTCTGATCGGCGTGTGGTGGGACGCCAACGCCATCCCCTGGCCGTGCTACTTTGACAAGGCCAACGACAAGATCTGCGACATGGGCCCCAGCCAGCTCTTCTACAAGGACGAGCCCCTGCCCGGCGGGCTGATGCGCAGGTGCTTCGTCCACCCGCTCAAGCCGCAGAGGTGGTGCCGGACGTTCAAGAACCCGAACCCTTCGCCGACGACCACGTCGGGGCCGTCGACGACGAGCAGGGGTTTGGCTACTTTTACCTTTACCACCACCTTTACCGAGAACGAGGTCCCTATGATCACGGTGGATGCGACGCAGGTGGTCAGGGCGCCCGAGGAGGTCATCACCGCGACGTCTTCGGCGGCCGAGGCGACGTCGACAGAGTCTGGAGCTGCCGTGGGTCGACCGCCACCGACGGCTGTGGTGTTGGTGTCGCTGGTGTTTTGTATGGTGTTGTCGATATGACAGATGGGTGAATTATTGAAGCTTGACCTGCGTTGAACTTTTAGAATTGTTTCTAATAAAAACGATATAGATACCAAGTCTTGATCGCATATTGATAAATGAAGTTGCATGCACGCTAGTTTGGACAACCCCCTGATTTGACATTTGATGCTTTGTTCGGCAAGTGGCCACTAAACTTGTAGTACACACCTACCCCTGAACGTACCGGCGAGGATTGCCTTTTTTTTTTTTTTTTTTCTTGAACAAATTGAAATTCCCTAGTTTGGGGGACAACAATATGTGAATTGCCTGATGAGGTGCTATTACTAGGGACAAGGACGAGGTAGGTACTTAATGGGGCTTTCACGTTTACGTGCAGGTGCAGGGCAAATTCGAGAATTTTTCCATTCTAGGCCGACGAGTAAGTTGGCTCAGGGGTAGGTGTGTATAATTCAACCGCAGTCCCCCTGCGCTCGCGACAAAGGACAAAAGCTCTCCCCTCCACTGGTTCATCTAATATATAGTATAATCATTCGCCCGGCGGACTAATTTTTCCTTTTTTTTTCTTCCTTTTTTTTCTTCCTTTTTTTTCTATCAAAGCTCGCATGGAATTTAATTATATTTCCGCGCCTGGTAGCCGGCGTTTTCCATGTCACCATTCGCTAGGGAACCGCTTCACATCTCATGAGGGCCCCCCAAGGGCGTTTTTTTTTTCTATTTTGGGATCTCTTGCCCTTAAAATAAGGTACGCAGGAGTCGGACACGCCGAGGACACGAACTCGACTCTAAAAGTTTAAACACATGCCGGGAAAATTATCCAAAAAAGAAATTCATGCTCGTTACGACTCTTCTCTTCTCAACCAGGCGAAAGTGGCTTTTTGACGCCGAGGGCAAATGAGGCACTATCTGGATGTAGGAGTAGGAGAAGCGCAATATTAATAGAAACGAAAGAATAAAGGAAATGAAGTACTCGGGGGGTTCGACTCTGTTGACCCCCTGTCAGACAGGGGTTCCCTAAAATCTGGATCGCCACTAAATATTGGATCATTGTATTTTGTATGTAATTTGTGTGCAAAAAGAGTCTGCACTTTTTTAGTAATTCAGGTTGTTATATATTTGGGAAATGACCATGACTTGGAAAATCTCTCTGATATAACGCATGCAAGAGTGCAAAGTTGGAGAGAAAAAAAAAGATATTAACCTGAATTACTAAAAAATGCAGACTCTCTTTTTGCAAAATAAATATAATGCTAATGATATTGTGCAATATCTTTTTCTGTAAAAACTTACAATTTGCTATATATACTATTTAGAAACTTTTTGATACCATCTCAAAAAAAAAAAAACAATTAGAAATGCGGGCGGGCAATTAAAGTCCAAAATCTTCGATTTTATTTATAAAATAAGGTAACCCAACATTTAATGGCGATCCAGATTTTAGGGACCCCCTGTCTGACAGGGGGTCAACAGAGTCGGAAACCCCAAGTAACGCTCGCCGTCAGGGACATGGATGTGACTCAAAGTTAACACGTGCCTGTCTGTCAACAGCTCAGTCTCAAAACACAGTTTCCCATTTTGGTACATCTAAACTCCAAGGCTGAAAGCTCAAAGCTCAGATGGCAGATTGAAACAACTCTAACCATACCCAACTTTTGAAAAGTGCAAGCTGTTGCGAAACAAAAGCCAGAGAAAAAAAAAAAAAAAAGAAAGAAAGAAAGAGCAGGAAAGTAACAGCCGGAAAGGAGATGACGCGATACCACAACCCAAAAGACACAATGGAAAAAGGACAGGAACAAAACACAAGAGAAAAATACGGGGCCGATCTGTAACAAAAAAAAAAAAAAAAAAACCGGAAAAGGAAACAGAGCCCTGAAAAATCCCGTAGACAGAAACGAAGAATCCAAAGATCAAAACTTGCGCGTAAGAAACCCGTTTGTTGTCAGTCTGTTAAAAGTGTCTTTACTGAGAAGCGCAACAGTCATCAATCAGCCTTGAAATCGTCCTTCTTGTTCTCCTTCTTCACCTCCTCAGTAGAAGCATAGGCGGGACGCCTTTCGCCCGAGAGGGTCCTGCTCAGCGGCGGCCAGTTGTTCGCAAAGACGGGAGGTTTCGGCCCACTCAATTGCTCCAGCGAGACAA
This sequence comes from Pyricularia oryzae 70-15, assembly GCF_000002495.2. Lineage (NCBI taxonomy): Eukaryota > Fungi > Ascomycota > Sordariomycetes > Magnaporthales > Pyriculariaceae > Pyricularia > Pyricularia oryzae. The sequence continues at coordinate 4,661,453 of NC_017849.1, read as the reverse complement.
ACCCGTGGGGCTGGCCGCCGCTGCTCTGCTTGCCATTCTGGTTGACGCTGCGCTTGCCGTGGCCAGAGGAACGAGTGCTCCCGGGCGTCGAGGGCTTCGGCGATCCCGTCTGGGAGCCAAATTCGCCACTGAGCAGCGGCTTGAGCGATTGGTACTGGCTCTTAGACCGCAGCAGCTGGCGGCGGTCGTCGTCGTCGTCGCTGCAGGCGCCGTCGCTGTCATTGCCGCTGTCATTGTCGCTGTCGCCGCCGCGCTTGGGCATGAGACGAGTGGAGTCGCACCTCCTGGGACCGCGGTGGCCCTTGGGGTCGTCGGTATCAGGGAAGGTCGGCCTGGGTGGTGGAGTGCTGGGAGACTCGCGGAAGCTGCGAGGCTTAACACGTCCAGAAATAATACGGCCGCGCGGGCGCCTGAACGACGATTCGTCGTCGTCGTCGGCATCAGGGAAGGTCGGCCTGGGTGGTGGAGTGCTGGAAGACTCGCGGTGGCCGTAGGCCTGGAGGGCTCCCGAACTCCCGGCGTTGTCCGGCACGCGAACGGCTGCGACGCCGGCTGCAAGGGTCAAGAGAAGGTACTTGGGATACATTTTCTTGTTGTTTTTGTTTTTCTTATTTTTTTGCAGAGACAAAGAATGAATTTAACGAAAGGAGTGAAGCCCAAAAAAAGCAAAAAGAAAAAAAAGAAAAAAAAAGACGAAGTCAAAGGAAGAAAAACTGGATGATTGGAGAGGATGGGTAAAAAAAAGAAAGCACAAGAACAACCACTCCATCTCGTCAGAACTCGACGCTATTTAATACTTTGACAATCCCACTCGGCGCCATAACCGCACCTTCCCAATCCGACCCGGCTGCAGCCTTAACCCATGCATGGCCCCTTCACTCGGATCGACCGACAGCTTCGAGGAAAATGCCGGTCCCTTACTCGCTCTCGGTCTCTCTCCCTCTCAACATCCGCGCATCACGACTTGGGATTTGTACGTTAAGCCATTATGCTATAACAATATCCACTTCAAGCAGGCCCTCTTTTGGAACGGCCTGAAAGCCTATGCAGGCAAAGAGAAATTGGGCATTACATAATTCACCCGCCTCTCACTACCACTATGCATACCTTAGGTGTCACATGTTGTTCACGTGGTAAACGTAGTAGCTCGACTAAACTCACAAATTGAAGCATGGTCCAGCAAGCGACTCATGTATAAGCGCGCATTGCCAATTCTGCCAATGGTGCGTGGAATATATTCATCCTACTTACACTGACTAGATCGAGACATGGACATCTGGGATATCATATTCCTGATATATCATACTTTGTCCTAGCCAAGAAATAAAAATCCCGCCCATGAGAATTTCCAGTGGATGCGAGGCGGCAAAGGGAATAACTACTCATGGTGTTTCTTAAAAAAGAATCATGGACACGCCATGGTCACTTTTTGTTCTCCTCGCATAGGCACCCCTGTCCAGAGCAGCTCAGGCTTCTCTCTTGCCATGCGTCTGTCTCTCACCTGTAAAGTCTGGGTCGGCTCGTCGATCCTCTTTAGTTATGTAGTTCGCCTCACAGTACCCTCGACCATACCTGGTAATTTCTTTGCAAGAAAAATTTAAACCCAAAAGTTCTTTCGGACATCTCGATCTAATACGAATTGGACCACCCAACCTATGCCTGTTATTGTTGTTATTGGTTTTTCTCTTTTTTTTTTTTTTCTTCGTCCCCTCTTTTTTTTCTTGTTCATTCTCTTCTCGCCTTATATCTTGTTATGCTAACACTGCAAAAACATCGGTCCTTGTTGTAAGCAACTCTCTTGCCACACTAGAGTCTTATTGGCAAAATCAAGGAATTTCCAGCAGAGAATATTCTAAATGGGCTGATTATAACCCATCTCCGCTTGCGGGTGTTTGGTCCATATGATCCGTTACTATACAGACAAAAGAGTCATTCTCGGTAAGGATCGCCCGTCCTGCAACTTGGAGAGGAATATTTTGCCCACTTGCAACGGCCGAGGTAGAAACTGCTTTTTACAGGCAAGGAGAGAGGAGAATGAGTCTCGGTTTCTCTAGTTAAGTTAGGTATCCTGAGTACCTAGCTTGTATCGCAGTCATTCACCGAGAGAAGATTTCTCGTTGACGGCTTGCATACGTAGGTATGAAGATCACCAAAATGTATGGGAACACAAGGTCATTGCTGGACCGCTTAGCCGTAAGAGAGCCCAGGAAGCCCAAGCCACTATTGTATAGTTCATTACAAAAATTTCATGTAAACAACCACATTAGGATTACGTTATTGTTCTAAATGAACTTTTTATTAAAGAGACAGTAAGCCGGGGATCAGATGTCTACCCATGCATGACTTGCAGTATGGAAAGTATAAGAGCTAATTGTTGCACGCATAACGAATGTCAATATCCCTTTGGGTGCCAAGCGAGATAATAACGCAGGCACGAGAATGTTCCAATGAGGAACCACTCCAAAATGAAAAAAAGACAAAAAAAATATCCCGACTACGCAATGAGATCAAAATCCGCTAGCGGATAATGTTCTATTCTTAGATTCGGCATACCTGTCCCTTGGAGGGAAACGTGTAACCTGAGAACTACGGGTTAAAGCTACCTTGGGTAAACAGCTACATTTATGTGTGACGTGTGCTTAATCGTTGTCCGGTTTTTGGGGACTGTATCTGTCCCCCAATTGGTTGTTGAAAGGAGAATAACGCACGGGCAGGCACCCGTAGAGCATTCGTCCAATGCCACCAACGTGCCAACGGCGCGGCTTCCAACTACCTAAATTCCCTAGGGGCACCGGGCCTGTCCGCCAGCCTCCGCGGCGCACGTGGCGCAGCGACAGCGCGTGCACGCCAAAATGCAGCCCCAAAAATAACCTGACTTGATTCGTCATGGCCTGGTCGTTTTCCTCCACTGCAAGTTGTAACGTGCAGCTTTTCAATTCAACGCGGGCTCAACAAAGAAACCCGTCAAATTATCCAGAGGCTGCAAACAAACAACGGGCCTGCCGTTTGCATGCAAGTGATGTTTTGGGCGATGAAAGAAAAATTTGCAGCCTCACGCATGAAATAAAGAGGTCTTTTTCTTTCTTTGATGAATATGCGTCTAATAAGGACCAACGGAATCTTGGGCCCGCCACGCCTTTTGAAGACGTTGTTGGCGGCTGAGCCCGCACTCGAAGAAACTAGCGACTAGGAGATCCTTCCTACCTCTTGATTGTCAGAACCACCAAAGTCAAAATCCCAGTAGCCTACCTCGGGTATTCAAAATGCCAGCGTCAAAAACAAATGCAGCCAACGAGCCCATGGTGACGGCTAGCACACCCATGCCGCCAGGGTACCGCTTCGTCTCCAAGGGCAACGTCTACATCACCAAGAACTGCCGCAAGAAGACGCAAGCGGCCGGCAAGACCGTCTATGTCGTGGTCGAATCTCTAAAGACCAAGCGCGTCAAGACGCTGGGCATCCGGGTCCCCACCGACATCTACAGCGAGGTGGCCGAGTCGGAGCGGCAGACGCGGACGGCGCGGGCCACCAACGTCCAGAAGCGCGACGACGCGGGGCTCCGCGCCTTTGAGCTGGAGCTGCGCCGGCTGTTCCCACAGGCCCCTGCAGATGCCGCCGAGACGGTCGCCCGACACGCGCTCGTCAAGCGCTCCCGGCGCGTCGGCAGGGCCGGCACCATGGACATGGACAAGAAGGTCAGGCTGGCCGTCACGGCGCACATCCGCCACCGCCACACCGACTACGACGCCATGCTCGCCCGCGGCGTGCCGAGGGAGGAGGCCAGGACCAAGGTCTGGGCGAGGATCGTCGAGGTCGCCGACGGCTGGGCCGGGCGGCCCGGCTCGCTCAAGAGTCACGCTGCCGCCGCCAGGAAGGAGAAGAAGCTCGCGCGGAGGAGGGGTGACGGCAGGGGATCGGGACGGTCGGGTTCAAGTCCAGCACCCGGGGGCGGCGGAGGATCGAAAAACGTGGCCAGGAAGACGAGGACCGCGGAGAAGATGAACAAAACCAACAACGGCAAACCTCTACCCGTGGCCAAGCCCCTCCCGGATCACGTTGGGAAGAACACAAAGCTCAAGCTTGCGCTGAGGCCGATCGGTGTGGCCAGGCGGAAACCACTCCCTCAGGTCAAAAGACATAACAACGCAAAGCAGCCCGCCGATCGTCCTGGCGGGACCGATGGCGACCCTTTTGTGATATCCGATGACGACTTCCCACATCCCGATGATGACTTTGACGGCGCTAGTGAGGAGGCGGATGATGACGACGACTTCTTTACCGAGTCGGATATATACGATTCGGAGGACTCGGACTACTACGACGAGGCTGATTGACTCGGATGGCAGCGCATATGATCCATTTTCTCGTGCGACAACTTTGGTTTTGTTTCTTTGGGTTGCTGCAGTCATTTGGGGTAAACTTGTACCGGCGCCTGACTGCCGCTTACCTGCCGCTTGCCCCGTGGAGATGATGGAGCTGCAAATTGTGCTTTTCTTCTTGTTGGCATGCACATAATCTTCGAGCAAGTAAGTATACGCGGGTAAGATTGTAATTGATTGAATATGTTTGTTTGCCAAGCTGGTTAGCATCATGTTCGACGTGGAACTAACGGAAAGGGTGGCAAAGGCGGTCTTTTCTTTTTCTTTTCTTTTTTTTTTTCTGTGTGTCAGTAGTGTCTTGTCGATTGTTTATTGTTTTTCCCCCTTTCACACAAATCCCGAGCAGATCCGGGCGGAGATGTCGAATAAATAATGTATTTCCATCCCATTTGAGCCAGTTCTGGCCAAGCAATGAGAAAAGATTGGGATGCACGGCAGAAGATCACTTGCTCGAAAAAGGAGAAAATAGCCTCTGCACATATGCAAGGATTTACACGTGGAGGGTGTTTGGGAATATCTTGCCACGTAATGCGTTGTTCGATACTACCTAACTTGGTGTAAAAAAACCTTGGGTAGGGGAGGTCAAAAGTCAATTCGAGGTGCAGCACTGTTCCTGACCTACGCAACGATAGGTAGGTACTTTGAATTCTTGAAATAGAAAATGTACCTGCTTACCTTACCTAGTTGGTATGTAGTTAATATCAACTGCAGCATTTGCAGCTTGCCTCGAGGCTCTGGCGGTAATTTTCGCTGGTCCTGGTTAAAGAATATCTGGGGTGCAGGTCTTGGATGCAACCAGAGCACAGTATAAGGACCGCGTGTTTGTGTCGTATTGTGAAGAGATGACGGGATTCTGGCAGCATTTGGCGCCTTGCGTTGCTGTGAAAGTTGGGCAGGATTTAGAGGGCTGCTGGTTCTTAGCACTGTGAGCACGCAGATTTGCGGGAAGATCCGCGGAGATGCCTTGTGGCAATAGAGGGGTTCGTGCCGGAAAAGCTGTGCCGCACCAATGGAGATGACAGGCCAGGGACCTTTTCGACGTTGAGCACCCTGTGGTTAAACAGTTTTAGTTTCGTAAAAGTGACGTTGTATTACGAAATCAAAACATGGGTTTGGAGCAGCAAGCAACCCAAACCTTGGGCCTCAATCCATTCCTTTTGACTTTATACCACCATTGATGCTACGAACAGTAGCACCGCCCACCAGAGATGAAAAACATTTCCACATAGAGAGAAAATGGGGGGTTTTTTTTTTGTTCTGTTTCATTTTTTATATTTTATCACGATCTTCAAAATTTTCTCCGAACTCCCGGGATGAGACAGTATTGGTGCCACGGAGCAGTACTGCAGAAAAGAAGAAGAAAAAAACGAGAAACGGCGACATGGTGCAACAAAACACGCATCCCTGGCGGCTGACGCGTGGTACTAGTAGTCAAACATCCAGAACTCTTTCTATACAAAACCCAAAAAAATGGCGAATGGCCCGGAGAAACATAAACAGACAATCCATGCGCTTTGTTGTTTTGCTGGCCTCCGCCCTCCGTGGAAGCTGACACTAGGGCAAACAGAACAAGCGCGACAGCCGAGCATACGTATTACAAGTGTAGACTGGCAGCAAATCTATCAAAATCTATCCTACAACCACTCTTTGTCATTTGATCATCCCAAGACCACCTTGGACAAGAAAATACGATGCCCAAATATAGGTGACTGAATATTTCAGAGACACCCCAACGCACCACGAACAAAACAAAGCAAAGAAAAAACACCGGCACCGTCCGTTGGCAGCTTGCGCACTATCACCCAGACACTAGACGGATCCCCAAGCTGGGGCCAAGCTGGGGCCAAGGGGAGGAGGCTGTGACGGCAAACTTGGGCAAAAAAAGTAGACCTGTCTCCGCGGGAACTTCCCTTGCTCTTCATCTGATGACGACTCGTATTATTGCCGCCCACTGGTTCGGATTTTTTTTTCTCTTCTATTTGTTGACTTTTGATCTCAAAATCTTTTATTAATTATCAGCCCTGCCGGCACATCAGCTCAAAGATCGAACTGGTTGTTCTTGATCGGAACGGTATAACTCTCCACAGCACTTTCAGCCCTTTTTGCAACCGGGACTTTCGAATAATTTTCCAAAAGACCGCACACACACACATACACGCACAAGGGCTACGGATTCTATAAGGATAATCGGGCCGAAACGAAATACTCTCTCCTCGAATAGTCTGATATTTTTATTATTGACCTGCTGTCAAGGTCATGGCTGAGCGCCGCCCTCCGCCACGCCCCCCGCGTGTACGGCTAGCGCCTGGTCCCGGAGAGTCTCAGCATCCATCGCCGCCGATTAATCTTCATGCTGACTTGGATTCTCGGTCGAGGAGTAGCTATGAGGATTCGTCCACTAACGAGGAGGAAGAGGATGAGCCGCCGAGATGGAGGAGGTCGTCGGAAAGGCAGCCGGTGGCGGCAGCAGGCGCCGTAGGGAGGACATCTCGCCGTACCTCTGCGGCGGAAAGCCGAGGTCAGACTACCACTCCCGGACCCGAGTCGGGATCCGGATCCGAATCCCGACCCGGACCTGGACCTGGACCTGAAACACCTTCACCAAAGCTATCGTGGTTCCGTAGCGCCATCAAAAACTTCACCTCGCAATGGTTCCTCGTGCCGCAGGGAGCCGGCATAACCTCGATAGTTCTTTACCAGTTTGAAGAGCGCTTCGACGGCCTCGACATCGTTTCGTACATATTTTGGGCCCTGACAATCATCTGCCTCATCACCTTCATCCTAATCTACACCCTCCGCGTGATCATGTTCCCACGGCACGTCGGGCGGCTGCTCGTAAGCAACGCGGGCGAGCTCGCGTGCATATCCAGCGCATCCATCTCCTTCACGTCGGTCAACCAGATGCTGTCCCTCGTGAACCCCAGCGGCGGTCCCAGGTGGGCCTCGGTGACGGCCGGGTTCTGGTGGTTCAACGTGAGCCTGGCCGTGGGCTCGACGCTCTTCATCCCCTACGCCTTTACGCGCATCCAGCACTCCCCGACCCCGGGCGTCGCCAAGCTCTCCCCCGCCACGCAGCTGCCCATGATCGCCGCCATCACGCTGGCGGCCGGCGGCGGCGTCGTGGCGTCGGGCACCGGACAGCCCGCCCACGCGCAGACGCCCATCATCTTTGTCTCGTACCTGTCGCTCGCCATGGCCCTGCCGCTCATCATGGCCTTTACCGCAATCTACCTCGTCCGCCTGCTCGACGGCTCCATGCCGGAGCGGAGCAAGGTCTACCAGGACATGATACTGGCCGGCCCCTGGGGTCAGGCCAGCTTTGCGATGCAGGTGCTCGGCCGCGCGCTGGTCAACAACGCGTCGGGCATCGCGGAGCAGATCGCCGGCGACGTGGTCACCGAGAGCTCCATCAGGATCCTGGGGTACACCAGCATGTTTATTGGCTTCTTCAGCTGGGGCCACGCGACATTTTGGTGGGCGTTTGCCATCTTGAGCGTGGTGCAGAGCCAGATCGAGGCCTGGGGCATGAGGAAGAGGAGGTGGCTGTCGGGTGACGACGAGGAGAAGGAGACGTATACGTTGGCAGTGTGGGCTTTGGTGTTTCCATGGGTGAGTACACCCTGCTTCTCTGGCATTTGCTGCCCTTACTTTTCGGAAAGACTTTCCGACTAACCACCATCGCTACATGCATTCAGGGAACATATACCAATGCCGCCATACAACTTGGAAAGATACTTGGGTCACCCGCCTTTAGAATCTTTTCCACAATCCTTACATTCTGCCTGTTTATAATTACACTTATCAACCTTGTATTCACCATATGGGGCCTATGGAACGGAAGCTTGTTGGGAACCAAACAAAAACCGAAACCATCCGGAGGGAGCAAGATGCCAGCGACGTACATATAAAAAAAAAGCACATACTTTTTTGCATGTATAATAATTCTTTTTTTTTTGCATACAGAATACAGAATCAAGGCATATAGACTTGCCCAATTCACCCTTGCTAAAGAGTCTAAAATAAATCTCCGAAAAGCCACCCGTGAAAGTTTTCTACTTCTACACCGCTGCTGATAGTGATGAAGTCACGATTTAGGAGGTACTCGGGGGAAAAAAAGAATCATGATAACAGGGTTTGCGGCACACGTTGCGCCTCATCTTAGATAAGGTTTCGGATTTGCATTACCGATCTCTCAACAGATGGTGAGATGTACATGATTGCATGTTGGCTTTTGCATGCATACTACATGGCAATCTCTTGTTTGACCGACCCCGGAGGCTTGAGATAAGAAACGGGAGATGATGTGCAAGATCTTCAAATGCACTTGACAAACCTTGTAAACATTAAGTCATTGGCTCTGCCGGAAAGGACCATCACTACGGCAAAAGATGAAACAGCGACGGGCAGTACTTTTTGTAACGAGTCTAGTGCGGGTGGCTCCAGGATTTTTTGAATCTGGCATATACTTTTTTTGGTGTCTGCACGTCCTGATTCGTTGTGAATTGCAGATTGTGCCCTGACTGTTGCAACTCGGTCTCTCTCCTGTTGAGAGGCTAACGACCCGTACCTAGCTCAGATACGCGGCCCTGGAGGTTAGGTATATACGTGCAAGTCCCTGATGTGCCTTGGTTAGTTGCTCTAGTCGCACGGGATAGTAGGCGAATTAAGGTATTACTTCGGCCAAGTTCCTGAAACGTTACCTTGATGCAAGGCATATAATCTCCCCTAGGGGGGAAAATGATACAAGATGGGAAGTTGAACAAGGTGAGGCAACCAAGGAGGTTGAACCTTGCGTGCATTAGGTAGGTAGGTAGGGCAACGGGCGTAGGCTGAGACTACTGCAAACTAAGTAAGATAGGTCGATCAAGGACGCTGTCCTGCCTGCCTGCTGTACTGTACTGTATACAAGTATCTCAACCCTAACCCGAGCCTGTACCTACCTACCTTACCTATTCATTCATGCCTGCCTAGGTATGCCCCACCTCAACCCACTTTTGCGATGCAAATGCCGAAAGCCGCTCCAGGACGACATCTCCACACATTGCAGGAAACCCGGTCAAAATTACCGACTCGCTGGCTGTATCGACGAGCAAAGATAGGCGCAAACAAAACAACCCCAGAATACCTACAAACAATCAACATCGATATCATCATAGCCGGCCGGCCAGACTATTCCAGGGCCACAAATTTTAGCCATTCAAGCCATCTGACACCTTTCTCAAACAGGAAGGTCTTGCGACCAAAACAGAGTTCATCGTAGCGAGGCCACCAGGCGCGTGTGCCCGCTCCCTTTTCTCAACGGTTCTGGCGCCGTCATTCGGAAGTCGACGAGCCGGCAGAGATACTTTGAGCCTTGCTGGAGATGGCATTGGACACCATATACGTGGTCCGCCACGGGGTACGTACCTTTGCCTTCAACTTTGCAACCCGGACGGAGAGAAGAAGATACCCCCCCTCCCCCCTTCAAGCCACCCCGCGCCCACAAGTGCAAGTGCGCTAGTCGGGCTGCATTTGTGCCACAAGGCAGGCAGTTGAGGAGCGCTGAGGAGCCCCAAGCCAGCATGCAGCCCTCCCTCCTTGGAACCGACGGGAAAATTCACAGCTTGATGGAGTTTGTCAGCATGTGGTAGGGTAGCTCCTCAACTCTCAGCCTCCCTTGTCTTGTATTTGTCGGTTTATTCTGGTCCGTCAAGATTCGAAAGTCAGGCTTCCCTAACTCGAACGCCCTCCCCCACACACCCGCTTTTGGCTCTCGCCCCCCGTCTCTAGTTCCGATCGAGTTGGTCCGTAGACCCCTCCACAGGAGAGTACTTTGCAAATATCCCGTCGCCTACTGGTATCGCCGTCGACCCTGCCCTTACGGCGTACGGTGTCGACCAGGGCAAGGAGCTGGGCCGTCATCTGTTGGACCACGTGCGACCCCCAATCGAGAGGGTCTACTCGAGTCCGTTCTACCGCTGTCTGCAGACCATAGAGCCGTTTGTCAGAAGTAAGCTCGAGGAGGGGACCCAGGAGGGCAAGGCCACTGTTGATGGTAAGCACAACGCCAGCGACCTAAACTCTGCAGCCGATCGAGTTGACGCAGCCCTAAATTCATCATCAACAGCGACAGCATCATCACCAGGAAGTTCCTCTGATGCCAAGGCGCTACCGCTAATCAAGATCCGCGCTGAACCTGGATTGGGCGAGTGGTTTGGCACGGCGCATTTTGACCACCCAGCTCCGGCCCCGGTGGAGGAGCTGTCAACCTTATTTCCTGATATACTAGACCAAGGCTATTCGCCTGCCTTAACTCCGACCAGCCGTGGAGAGTCTATAGAGCAGCTCCACGATAGGGTAGCTCTCGCCGTGCTCGAGGTGATCAAGCGCTGCGACGCAGAGGGCGTCCGTTCGGTCGTCCTGTGCACTCATGCCGCAGTCGTGATCGCGCTAGGCAGGGTCCTTACGGGACATATGCCCGCCGACATCACTGTTGATGATTTCCACGCTTACACCTGCGGCCTTAGCGCTTATCGAAGGCGACAACAGGCTGCCCCTGTTGCTGTAGATCAGCAGCCCTCCGTGTCGCCGGCGGCAGGGCCAGTTGCCTGGAGAGACGGGACTGGCGTTGGAGGTGGATGGGACTGTGAGCTGAACAGCGATTGCAGCTTCCTGACCGGAGGGAGCGAACGCGGATGGTGAGTCTTCATTGATTGCCCCCCTTTGGCCCCTGAGACTTTGTTATCGAACTGTACCCCTTGTCCAACCTCCCTTTTTTCAGTATCCCTTTTCATCGACCCCTCTGTCCCGAGTCAACATCACCTGACCCGAAGATCTGGAAGTGTCTTCCGAGACCATTCCCTTGTTTGTGCTAACAATTGTGTAGGAAATTCTCTGGAGATGAATCCTTTGGAGGAATCAACCAAAGCAATGTTGAAGCGGACAAGCGCACACCTCGTTTGTAGCACTTTACCATAACTTTTCTTTCCCGTCTTCTTGCGCTACGGCATAAACCGCGAGGGTGAGACACTCGGCTGCGGCAAGGAGATAATAGACTCTGTTGGCACGACTTTCGGCCTCAGCAGGACTCACCTTGAGCAAAACCCTGCGGCCCAATCTCGGGTTCCGTCCTTTTTCGTTTGACCTCGTGGCCGCCGAGGATCGGGTTTTTTGATACCTCAAGTCTGTCCCTATTTTCTCTCAGTTACATGTGTCCCTCGACATTCTTGGCATTTTGGGCTGAGTTATCCCTTGCAGAAACGCAGCAGTACGCCTCTTTTTTTTCACTTGACCAGGATCACACCATCTCCACCTCGACGAATGAACATGGCTCTGTCCAATACTGGCACCTTTCTATGTGCCGCCACAGGGTGCAGATCATTCGCAATTCGGTCGGGGAATTTTCCTTCAAAGCTTCTCCCCCCGCTGCCTGGCACATGATGACATAGCTATTAGATTGATTGTGGCCAGGAATTAGAAGCCGCCTCGTGGCGTGCCTTAATGCAATCATTATCGACATCTCGAGTGAGATGTACAAAAGTTTAACTCTCACATCTCCACTCTACCAAATTAGGACGCCTTGCTGGGATCGATACTAATTAATAAACATCTCAACACTTCTGTTTGTTTTGTTTTGTTTTGGTTTGTTTTGATTTACTCTTGACAGGTCTTTTGACTCGAGACTATTCCAGAGTTAAAAAGCAAACTGTCGTTACCGTCGGCTAGTGAGACTGGGGTTTCATTTGTATGAATACCAGGTTGTCTTCAACCCTGATACATATTATCTTGAGAAGCAACTACTGTACTATTTGTACTGGCTCTGGAGTTTAGGGTTTCGTCCTACGTTGCCAGGCAGAAAGGTAGGCAAGCAACCAAGCAGAGCCAAGCGCGCACCTGACTCCGAAACAACAGTTCCGATGAACCGTTCGTGACCCTACAGGGCCAAGAGAGCAAGCACGCAAAAGGGGAGGGGGGCTTGGCGTCGTGCAAAGTCTGCGATCGAAATTCGAAAAAAGAGTATACGGATGGGATTTTCGTTTCTTTCCCCATGATTTTGCCTCAACACATCACATACCTATACATACATGGACATGAGGTCAAATTCCCGCTAGGTGAATTAGCTTCATAGTCCGGGACGATCAACGGCACGTACGGACGTTGAACTTCTCGTGGCAACGGCCGCTCGACACCTCTCAAGACGCAATTGGGCGTGCCGCCGTCCAAAGTCAAAATTGGCAGCTCCTGCATCTGCTGTCGCGCCTGGCAGCAGTCAACCTTGCCCACTAGGCTGCTAAAATAAAAAGAGACAAGTGGTTCTTTTGCCGATGCAAGCGTGCAAGCTAGAGGATGTAGGTTTGGGCTAGTAGACGAGGACTGGGTTAAACTGACATCCCGCGATCGTACTAGCGACGGGCAAGGCTCCACGGGCCATTCCATTCGAAGGACTATTCGAAAGAATTTACCCGTTTTCAAAGGAGGCCATTGGCTACGGGTGGGGAAAAAAAGACAAATTGAAAGAGATCAGTTTGTTTTTTCGACACAAAGCACCTCGACGCTATTCTCCGTTAGTGGGCTCCAGGCCAAAGACGAGGCTGCCGAGTCTAGCCGTGTGCGCCACTACGGCAAGCCTCAGCGTGAGCCAAGAGGCGGCATGCCTGTCAGTCGAGCAACCTCTCCTCTGTGTTGCAGTCATGAGCTGCCCCTCGAACCGGGGCCAGCTCCGTATGCTTGTCCATGTTTTGGAACTTTTTTTTTCTGGCAAGCTGTCTGGGGGGGTTCACTGGTCAAACTGACAGGTGTGGGAGGGTGTGAGGGTAGTGATTGATTGGCCGTGAGTGAGATTGCCCAGATCAACATGGGGTTGCTTCTTGAGCCTGCAGACCAACTTGGTTGGACAGCTTGTCAAACCGTGACCTATCAAACAGGAGCTTTGAACAAAAAGGCAAGAAGAGTAACAAGCTAGAAAGACGAATGGGCACGCCCCCTCGGAGGAAGGGGGGGTGTAGAACTAGCTCATGGCGTTTTCTGCCCATTGGACGCAAGGTCGAATAATTGTCTCGATTGATTTCCTTTGACGATATATGCCCCCGCTACGGCAAAGGAGAAGCAAAAAGCAAAAGCCATCATGGCTGACTTTGCGGTGCGGTGCGGTGCATATCATACATGAGGTACAGTGGTACCCCTCGCTTCCCCGGATGCTTATGCTGAAGAAGAGAGCCCGAAAGAAGCAATACAGAAAATGAACCCTCATCGCATATTTTTCCTTCTGTGATCCCTTCTTCTTCTCTCTTCTCACTTTCATCAATCCACACCAAACTCCACACCCTTGTCTTGCCGAAACTGCAACAACTCGAATAAAGAGTCCTGTTTGCCAACCTATTTATCTTGGCTGTTTCGACATCCCTTTTTTTTCTACTCATTCCCTTCTTCAGTGTCTTCTCCACCACCGTCGAAAACAAGGCCATTGTCTGCCATTGTCCTCTGCCTGTTGTGCACAAGTCACTACGCCCTTGACTCGCCAAAACAGAAAGAAAAATAATAAAAAAAAACTCGCAAATCTTTCCCCATCATGCCTTACCACTCGGTTCAGGACGATGACGTCCCGGTGGCCACGGGATATCCGGATGAAGAGAGCTCCAAGTCGCTCCCATGCCGCAAGGAAGTCGAAGTTTACCCATGGATAAAACGATACGTCACCTGCCCAGTGGTCTCATCGCTCGCCACCAGGACCAAGAGGGACGCCGACGAGATCGCCTCGGCGCGGTCCAGCGACCGGGCTTCCTCCCCGACGGACACTGCCAACAGGAAACGAAAGGCTGAAGAGGTCGACGACGACGCCGCAGAGTCAAAGAGGGTCCAGACGGAAGAGGCTCTGTCTTCTTCAACCTCACGAACGTCGAGCCGGTCATCGTCCGCCGAGATCTCTACCCCGATTCACCAGCATGCAACCATCTCCGACAACTCCATCTTCAAGGTCATCACGTTATCGCCCGCACCCATCAGGAAAGGAGCCCGTGATGCCGCAGAGAGGGACGTCGCCGCTCAGTCCCTGTTCTTGCTCTCAAATGGCGCGCTGCCCTCCCCTACGACAAAACCCGAGTCTCTTGGTGAAGCGAGCTTAAAGGGTATGATATAATGAGCCATTTTCGCGTCGAAACACGCTCTCAAATGCTTGGTTGTTCCATGTCTGACTTTTACATCAGGTTTCCCATTCCCAACAGACGTTCAACCACCATATCGCCAACAGCGCAAATGTACTCTACCATCAATCCATGAGCTCTTTGCCAAGATTCCAGACGATGGCTACAGCAGCAGCGACTTTAGGCCCCGCGACTGGCCAGCCTGGGACAGACGCAACAGCTCCGCCTCCCTTGCTTCATCCACGCCCCCGTCGCTGTGCGCAGACTCACCGCTCTCCCAGTCCTTCTCCACCACCTTTGCCACCACTCCTCCGACGCAGTTTTCCGCACCGCCAAGGCCGGTCAGGAGCTTCTCCGAGAGGTCGAGCCTCTCCTCGCCGGGCCTGCCGCCACTCGTCATCAACACGACCAGGTTCGCCCTCGCCATGACCCCCGAGGTCTACCAGGCCGCCAGCGCCCGCTCGTCGCGTCGCTGCTCGCCCGGGCTCGTCACCAAGCAGCCCACGATACGCAAGCGCGCCAAGCGCGGAAAGAAGGAACGCACGGGCGAGTACTCGGCCGACGAGGCCTCGCCGACGACGGCAACACCGACCTTGTCATCGGCGGGCCCGGTGTCGGAGCTCGGCGGCGGCGGCCACCCGAACCAAAAGTACCCCATGGCGCACGAGCACTTTGTGATTTATGCGCGCAAGAAGCACGACAAGCGCACGACGTGGAAGGACGTCACCACGGCCTTCAACAAGGCCATCGGCCCCACCGGCCCGCAGAACCCGGGCCTGGACATGTACGTCACGCAGCCCGAGAGGTCGCTCAACCTGCCGGCGCAGCGCGAGCAGGCCGGCGTCACCAGCATGTACTACCGCACCAACAAGGTCATACCCGTCATGGACGGCCGCGGCGGTCTCGTTTACGGCGACGACGGCGAGCCCTTGTTGGAATGGATCCACGAGCGCGACACGAGCCGCTCGCCCCCCGGCCTGATCGAGAGGTATCCCGAGATCGTCCTCGATAGGGATTACTGGTTCGTGAGCGACGAGGATAAGAGGTGGGCGGCGCATCTGAGTAAGTACATGATATTCCTAAATCCCCATCCCTTTTTTTCTGCATTGGACAAAAGCTAACAGAATTCGTCACACAGAGGCTATTCGTGACCAGCAGCGAAGAGAACGCGGGCTCCCCACATGGGACGAACAGCACGCGCAGGCGGCGGGCGAGCAGCCGCGCGACTATGTTCCTCGCTTATGAGATTAAAACCTTCTTCAATTCTTTTCACAATTTTTCTTCTCTCCTCAATGTCCCACATCACACCGGCGTATCAGGCTGCTTTTTACTGGGTTGTTTTTTTTTCAGCTATGTTATTTAATCAACCCCCTCTTCGATATCTCTTTTTTTTTTCCTGCCTTCTATTCCCTTAATCGTCCAGAGACGAACACCGAGCATGTTCTTTCTTTTTTTTTCACATCCAAGGCGTCAGGCGTGGTTTGATTCTTTTTGGCCAAAAACAAAACAAAAACCGTCTGAATTCGGCATTTGGGAGGGGACGGAAACATTCTCTTGAAAACAAAAAACCTTGGCATCTCTTTTTGTCCATTTTAGTCTCTCTTATTCCTAGTAGTACCCCCTCCAGCATTATTACCATAGTTACTCACCAATCTTTATTTATTCCATTGATGGAAACAAATAAAAAAAATAGGCTTTGGCAGCAGACTTTTTTCTTGCATCCTCGCCTGTGTTTTGGAGTATTTCTTTTATTTCTGCGCGATACTATTGAGGTGCATATGATACCATATATTCGGGGTGGCGAAAATACCCCCTCCCAGACTATAGTTAGGCTGTTCACTACGTTGCGACAGAGGGGGGTGTATTGCGTAGTTGCGTACCTAGGTACCTTCTTGCCTACCTAGGTAGGTGGGTGAGGTAGTAGGTACTGTACCTTCTACATTTTTTGTGAGGAAAGAGGAGCAAGGTGTCAAGGGTGTTTTACTCCAGTATGTCGTGCATATCTGACGATTTGCTGAACGTTTCCAGAATCCAGATGCGCGCATTATCTCCCCCCATTCCCCCCCTTTTTTTGATCTCCTTTGACCATTGAACAATTATCAGCAATGGCGTTCTTCTTTTTTCTATCCCTTCTTTTTCCTCCATTTTCTTTCCCGGATCGATCTCCGGTGGCGTCTGTTTTCTTGATTTCTTGCATTTACCGAGAAGTTTTCCTTCTCAAAACCGATGACGATGGTGTTCCCTCATTGTTCCCCCAAAAAAGGGACCCCTAGTGCCTGATTTTGCCTTTTTGTTATAGTGCAGAAAAAAATTGTTTCAATAATAGGCTAGGTGGGTGCAGCAAGAAGCAAAGAATGGCACTTGCGCAATGCTTTCACAGCTCGTAACCACAAAAAGCAAAATCAGAATCAGTCAATTCCAGTGGAAAAAAACCCTGGTTCCATGGAAAATCACAAGCAGATTTCTGCGGAGAAGCTGACCAGAGATTCTCGGCGTCGATAACATGCAAGAGATCGACACTGTGTCAACTTGCTATCTTGTACCACGCCGGAGGAACAACCGACAACGTACAGGAGGCGCTAATGTAGTCGATTATCGCGATGCAGTGATAATTTTCTCGAATTATAGTAAGTAGCCCCTCTCCATACAAAAGTGCTATACAAGAACCTCGCTATGCATTTATTATATAGTACACACCAGTAATTCACGTCTCTCGCTTCGAGACGCCGCTGTCGGATCGACAAAGGAAGAACCAAAGAACCGAGAACCGAGAACCCAAATAGAATCCAGGGTTCCAGAGAGCTGGATGGATATTAGACCAGGGTTACATCTTTTATCCCTCACTTCGTCAAGAAAAACATCGCCACGACTCCCCCTTGCTGTGAAACACTGAAACATGACTTGAAAACCGGTGAGCGTTGCTTTTCCTTTGCTTCTGGTGAATTGGCCGCCCTAGTAAAGCTGAGGAAGATTCTGTGGACGGCCGATCGTAATTTTGAAACGGCCCGGGACGCCGCCGTCTTCGTCGTCGTCTCCGCTGTCCGATCCCGAACCTCCGTCAAACTCAGACATGCCCATTTGATACAGGTACGCGTCGCGATCGAACTCGTCACCCGAAGCCACCTCGTCATCCGGGTAGTCTGCCGTGTAATAATTCTCCGCTGCCCGCGCGTTTAGGATTAGCCTGATATTCGAGTTGTGCTGATACCCCTGCCGGAATGTAGCTCCAAGATCCAATGTGATTGATCCCATCAAACCAACTGGTAGAGAAGAAAAGAAGAAAAAAAAAAGAAAAGAAAAAAACGTACCGTTCTCGTCCTCGTCGTCTTCATACTCCTCCTCACTGTCGCTTTCTTCGCCGTAAAAGTAGTCGATATCAGGCTCATTGTCCAAGACTAGCAGACCGACTTGATCAGGCGTCGCCTCGGTCGTGATGCTGTCGGCGGCAACGCGAACATATGTTTCGATTATGTAGTCGCCTTCATCCTCCTCCGTGTCGCTCGCGTCGTCCACATCCATGCTCATATCAGCCTCTGCCGCAGCAGCAGCAGCAGCAGCCGCGGCGGCTGCCTCCTCTGGATGTCGCTCCGCATAGCGTTTGGAGGGAGCTTGCGGCTTGAATCTCCTGGGCGAGGGGGATGCTGTCGATAGGGGCGCGTTGTTGTTGTTCTTGACCGGCGTCTGCCTGGCAGAGTTTGACATTGGTGCCGCTGCCTCGTCCCGCTCCTTGATCTTCTCCAGGTCCCTTGCTATCAGCTCCAAAGTGTAGTCGTTCATCTCCCGTGCAAGCTGATCCATGTCCGTATCCCAACGGTTGACGAAAGAGTCAGGCAGCCTAGGCCCAGATGGTCTCGACACGGCGGATCGCTTGGACGGCATTTTCAGCTTCTTGCGATCCTCCGTCTTGGCCTCTGCTGATGCCCCGTCACCCTCCATCCCCTTTTCGCCGTCTGCCCCAAGAACCTTGGGTGGTGTCCTCTGTCCTGGATACGTAGCCGTTATCGGTGTCTTTGGTTCACCGGTCCGCTTCCGCTTGCTGCTCCTCTCCACAAAAGTCGCCGGACCCATGCCCTTGGACGTACCCGAGGACTTTGTGACCCGCGAGTTCATCGAAGACTGCCTCTCGGCCATGTGCCTACGAGAAAGGTGGAACCTGCGCGGCTCGATCATCACCCTCGAGGTCACGCTGGCCGGGACCGTGGGCAGCGCCTGCGTCATCCCGCCCGCCGCCGCATCCCTCGCCCCGCGGAGGGCCCGCGGACTCGAATCGACGCCGCCGCCTGGGCTGCCGGCACCGACGGCCTGGCGCAGGCGTGTCTTTTGGGGCGTAGTGGGCTTGCCAGCGGCGCCATCTCCGATGGCTGCGGCGTGTGACCGCTTGACCGCATCTAGCGGGAGGTTCTCGTCGCCCGGTCGAGTGGCCGTGATGGTCGGCGCGCAGGTCGATGCCTGATCCCTCGGCTGGCCGGCGGTGCCATTCGCTACCGGTGCCGCTCCGAGGGCGGCTTCGGGGTCTCGCCGCTGGTAGAGAAAGGCGCCGCTGCGGTGTCGCTTCGTGCTTTGTTCGATGCCTTCAAACGCTGCCGTCAGTACGATGCAGTAGAGCTTCCCGACCACGGGAGGGACTTTGATGTTGTCACGGACGTAGGAAAGTGACTGGCCCATCGTCGTTTCTCTTGCGCTTAACTTGGATTATCTGCGGCGGGACAGACATCTTGAAGGGAGGGAGGGGGATCGACCGGGGATCGGTGAGCTTTTGCTCCGAGGGTTGGAATTGCAAAAAAAAAAGAGATGCTTGCAAAAAGATGCCAACTCGGCGCGTGGGATCGCGGTTCTGGAATTTGTAGATTGTTTTGGTTTCTGATGATGAGGAATGTTGATGCTTTTGGCAAATTTGGTATGATCAGAATGCCTGTCTCTGGTGGCGGGCAAGTAAACAAATGATCAGAGGACGTCACCGACAAACATGGAGCTCAAGTCAAGTCTGCAATTAACCAAAGAGACCCCCTTTTACCGCCCGCGGCAGAAACAAAAGTCAGATTTGGGGCACGACCCCACATGTTCAATTTACCTTAAGCTTCGACCAAACTGCAACCTTTAATTCTATCGCCCTTCATGCATGTGATTCCATTGCATCAAAACATTGTCTTTCACGTAAATCAATACCACGTACTATCCACAAACCAAACTTGATACAACCTATATACACACTTTTTCTGTGATCGTTTGATTCTTATTCAGAACAAATATAGTAATGATACATATGTCTACCGGTACAAGTCCTGATGCCACCGCTCTCTTTTTCTAACTGTTGATACATGAATGTGAACAAGCGCCCACAAAGGGAATACAAAACTTAAAATCTTTGTTTACATTTTATACATTTTTACACCAAAGCTTGTCCCATGAACATGCTCTCCTTCACTTCTGCAACAATATCCTTGCGGTCATCGTTACCGACAAGCACAATACCGCGTCCACGACGGCCCATACGACCGGCGCGGCCAAGACGGTGGATAAAGTCAATTGTGGTGTGGGGGACGTCGTAGAGAACAACGTGGCGCACCGCCAGAGTGTCGATTCCTCTTGATGCCAAATCGGTGGCCACAATGACTTTGGTGTTGGGCAGCGTGCGACTGCTCCGGGGGCTGCCGGCGACTCCGCCCTCAGGGGTCGGAATGCTCATGGTCTCGTTCGATGTAAAGGAGGCAAGCATTTCGGACTGGCGCTCCTCCGATGTGTCACGGTGGAGAGCAACGGCGTCGATGCCCTTCGATTTGAGGTACTCGGCCACTTCTTGCGTCTTCTCACGCTCGTTGACAAAGACCATGATGCGGCGAACATCTACCTGGCCCTTGACGGGACCCTCGTGACGACCAGCTTCCTTGCCTATGGACCAAATGGCATCGGCACATGCAATGTTCTTGTTGCCGCGGTACGGGTCGCGAGCCACGTCGATAACACCGAGCTGAACGCGACGGGGGATGGCGTGTAGGTTGGGTGTGGTGATACGCCGCATGTTGGGGAAGCGAGAAGCCAGGTAGTTGTCTAGGCGCCTTGGGATCGTAGCTGAACAGAGCACAAGCTGGCGGATTGATGGCAGGGCGCGATCGATGATTGGCGTGGTGACTTCGCTGAAGCTGCGGTCAAGCAGTGAGTCTGCTTCATCGACCACGAGATGCGAGACACGGGAAAGGATATTAGGATGTGATTCCGCTATCGAGGCCAGAAGATGCGGCGTCGAGATGAGAATATCGATGCCTGCCGGAGAGAAAACGTCATTCTCTATCATGGTTGCCGACATGTTGGCTGAGATCATACGAGTGCGCGCCTTTGCGACGTGTGATAGTGATTTGGCGACGCGGCCGACCTGGTCGACGAGCTCAGCCGTCGGCACCAAGATCACAACGCGGGGCCGAGACATGGTGGGATGGGGTTCCGGACGGGTCTTGATCTTGGACCCTGGGTTCTTGGCCAGGAGCGCTCGTTCCTCCGCACGTCGCTGGTTGTACGCGATTATGTCCGGGTCACTAGCCTCGGCTTCCTTCAGCGCGTTAAAGGCCGGAACGAGGTAGGCCAGCGTCTTTCCAGAGCCCGTCTCGGCAGCGAGCAAAAACTCCTCACGGGGAGGAGGGGGAGCATCAGGAGACGCAGCCTCACTGCCAGAGTCGGCCGGCTTTGATTTTGTCCTCCAGCGTGAGCGAGCGCCCGTGGTCTGGCCAAGAAGAGCGGGTATGGCCAGACGCTGCACCGGAGTAGGTTTGATATCAAGCATGCCCTTTAGGGCTTCGTTGAGCACAGCATCCTTGACCTGCGGAAGCAAGTCAAACTGGTCAAAAGAATCGACTTCCTGCATCTTGGCTTTGACGGTTGTCCTGTGCCCGTAGCCAATGCTCGCCAAACTGCGCTGCATGTTGAGTGCCTTGAAGCCCTTGCCGTCGCGGCCCAGTTTCTTGCCTCCTTCTCTGCCGTTCTTGCTACTCCTGTTGTTATTGCTGTTGTCTCTCGAGAGCTTCGATCTGGTCTCGGGGTCGAAATTGGCGACAGTGCGATTCATGCCAGCAAATGGGCCATCAACCCGCCGTCTAGGTTTCTTGTCGCCATCTCTAGCTGTTGAGCGGCCGACGCGGTCGGAGAGGACCATGCGTGACGGCGTCCGCTCTCGGCGCGTAGCTTGTCGCGCATTACTTGTTGAAAAGGATAGAGAAGACTGCAATTGTATCGTAGAGCCTCGTATAGCGGTGGAGAGCTGCGGTCTATAGGCAACAGCTCCGGGAGCCGCGCCGGCATTGCCTGATATGCGGCATGCCAGGCATACGGACCCCAGGGAAGACCTGAGCATTGCAGAAAAGCGTCCGTGTCTCTAGGAGCCGGCTGCTGTGAAGCCTGATGTCGGAAAGCAACCGATTAATCCCTGACAAGAGATCTATAAGCGTCGGCGACCGTAACTTGTTTCATGCGATGCGTAAAGCTGCGCCTGGATGAGATGTATTCATTCAATTCTGCCGACAGTGGCAAGCTTCTCACGATAGCTCGTTCGCAAAATTATTTCTCACGGCCCCATTCTTTTCACCGGAAGTGGATGCCGACAACACCCTTCTGGGATTGGGCTCCAATGGCGGCCCGCTGTAGCTCCAGGGATCCCCGCATGGGGACTGAAGGGTGAGTGGGGCGGTGTTGCATCTAATCCCTTGCATTTGCATCTTTTCACTGAGCTCTAGGAAAGCTTTCAGGTTTCTTTTCGTTGAGCTGTTTCGCTTTATCTACGGAACGGGTTTTGTTTTGTTGATTGACGATCTCGACTCCTCCCAATGTTCACACTCCAGCCAGAACATTGACTTTGTCTCGCTACTCATTACTCGCAGATTTTGAATGAACCTCCCTGGGTAGGCTATGCCGTCATGCACAACCAGTATAAACACAGCAGGTTTCCATGACAAACACACTAGAGATTGGATGCCTCACTTCAGTCGAGGTAGGTGCTGTACTGTACGTAACGGTACAGTACTCCGCACCTCATATTG
The DNA here is from genome assembly GCF_000002495.2 of Pyricularia oryzae 70-15. Lineage (NCBI taxonomy): Eukaryota > Fungi > Ascomycota > Sordariomycetes > Magnaporthales > Pyriculariaceae > Pyricularia > Pyricularia oryzae. Next base: position 4,638,932 of record NC_017849.1, on the reverse strand, counting down.
TCTTGCGTGTTTAGGTCATGCAATTCATCACTGGATCGACCAAGCTCTGGGCGCGTTAGGGGCATCCACAACGTCTCATTCGACACAAGCCAGACCTGGGCTAAACGTGTCGGATGACATCAGACCACCATGAAAGAGCAGACGATACTGCTTCGAGGCTTTTGGGGGGCTGAGGGGTAGCTCAAGGTGGCGGTGGGTGTCAATGCCGACATGCGTTGACAGCCCACGTTGGTTGGTTGCTCTTTCCTTACGTTCTTGGGGCGGTGTCCATTCCATTGCCAAACCGCTTTGGTCTTTCCCATGATGAATTGAACGGATGTCTTTGAAATTTGTGGGCTAGATCACCTTGCCGTCCCCTCGTTCCACGTACCTTAGCCACCAACCTACCTTGATGGCCTCTGACGATGAGCTCGAAACTGCACCCGACTGAATGACCTGTTACAGGATACAGCTAGAGGTTTACATTACCTAAGGTACCTTGTCTTTGCCCAAAATAGCATTCATCCGGTAGGTGCAATACCGACATGTCACTTTACCAAACCCTGCCTTACCTAGGTAGGTAGGTACCTACCTTGCCTTGGCTTGCCGACTTCATATAACTCATTATACACACACAGTCACGCTTCGGTTCTCTATCCTCTTTTTCACAACCCATTCAATGGATTGAGCCCAATCAACTGAATCGTCCCTTTAGGCTGCCATCCATGCGCTCTTTCCGCTTTCGTCTGCACCTCTATATCAGATGATCCCCAGCCGACGCTAAATCAAATCTAAATCCCCTCAATTCATCCCACCAGAAGAAGAGGCGTCCAACCTAATGGTAGTTCTAGATCTTGATCCTAGACTGGATTGACTGACAGCCTACCTGCCTGCATCGTCGCGAATCACACGTGTTCCCCCTCACACGTCACCCGTGCCGCCTCTTTTGCTCCCAAAACCCCTAAAATTCGTTTTCTTTACGTTATTTAACAAGTTGCTTCTTCCTTTTCCCGTCTGTTCTCCACACGATTGACCGCTTCTAGAAAAACCCTTGCATCTTCGTAGTCTGATCAATCTTTTACGTCAACAATAAATCTCCCGAGGCCCCCAAAGCTACCTACCTTACTCTGCAGCTCTTCGACACAATGACACCAGCCAAGGTTCCTGTTACCATCACATTCAGCAAAGAAGGTGTTCAGCCACCCCTGTACATAGCAGGCACATTTTCAGACCCTTTGTGGCAACCCGAAGAAATGGAGGTATCGGTCGGTGAAGGTGGCAAGCACCTATTCAAGTCACGAATTCTCGCCAGTCCAGGCGCAGAGATACATTACAAGTTCAAGACGGCCAATGGAGATTGGTTTCTGGATGACAAGTCGGAGTCAGGTAAGTCACCTCTCTTGGCACCGACGAGTTTCTAGAAGACATGCCACTGACAAAGCACATTGCAGTTGTCGATTATAAGGGCTTTCGCAACAACTCCCTCAATGTCCCGCGAGTACCGACAATCACCCAGCAGCCGCCCTCAGCTACACTCCAGAGATCATCGGACGATGGTGGCCACGGTGCATCTTCTGACTGGCTCAACGTCGACCCTTTCGTAAAGAGGTCCAAGGGCAAATCAAACAGCCAGGACTGGGACAGACCACAGGATCGTATCCCACTATTTGCGCACGAGTGCCTTGTGCCAGATGACCAGAGCATTGCAAGCGGAAGCGGCATCTACTCGCACACAAGCCCGCGCCACACGTCGCAGGTTGGCTTCGACCACGAGCCAGACACATTCGAACTCGCAGACCCAGCCCTGGAGAAGTTCCCCTCGCGCCTCGACGAGATTAGCGAGCTCATTCACAAGGTCGAGGAGGACTTGGAAGAAGACGAGACCGAGATAGAGGGCGTGCCCCCGTCTGCCGTCCTCGGCCTGCCGAGAAGTAGGACGAATGATATCGTCGGCGAGTTTGTAAGCGGGTCACCTGCCGCTGCCCCCGTCTCTACCCGCCCGTCACGGCGGTTAGATACAATTCCCCGAAGCTCGGCTCATTCCGACGTGTCTGCCTCCCTGCTCTCAATCGCCGAGGGCATCGAAGAGGATGGAGAAGAGAGGTTGACCAGTCCGGTGGTCCTACCACCCAGCCCGGGATGGCGAGCAAAAGGCCACGGCCTACATCCCTGGAGCGAGGACGATGAAGCGGTCGTCATGCATGACCCCAACGGTCGAGGCCCCAACCGCGGTGCTCGCAAAACTTTTTCGTCAGACGGTGCCCTGCCGAGCCCTGGGATGGGTGAGAGCGCAGCCTCGCCCAGCCTTGACTCGACAGAGGTCAAGATTCTGGCCAGCGTCAAAGCCCCAACTGACGGGGCCAGCAGCGGCCATAATGCACCTTTGAGTCAGCGACTACAACATAATATCGCGGCGGCAGAGACGGCCTAGGTGGACGCTTCATCGCAGGCTGGCGCCGAGATAGGTAAACCGACCCGGCGGATGAACAGGGATGCGCTCGGAGTTCAGCGTACTACTGTCGAGACGATTATGGCAGTGACGAGTGCAGCCACGGAGGTGGCCAGGGAGGGTCACTGGATCCGTGCCATCTTGCTTATGATTATTGAGCTTATTGACGCGTGTCTTTCACGCATACTCGGAGCATGGCGGAGGAGGGAGTAAAACAAAATCAGGCCTCTTTCTATCATTTGTTTTTTGTTCTGTAGGGATTGAAAACTCGCAAAACATCGGGCGTATTTAGCATGTGATGCGAAGCCATCAGGCCACGGCACTGGCATGTGCATCAACTCGTCAAAGTTTCACTGGATAATTGGGACGTTTCATCTAGTGTGTTTCCATCAAGAAGACTGCCGGGAACTGTTTGTATCACTTAATTATGGAGAGTTGAATTCGCACGCGATGGAAGACTGTTGCAGGATAAGGGGGCATGACGTTCAGGAGAAACCTAACCAGCTTAGTACTTAGACAGTATTATCAAGGTACCCAGTTCGTGTAATTGTATTAATACAAATCTATCAAGTTTTCTCTTCTAGTACAGGAAGGCATAAACGTTGGGTTACTACATTCAGGGCTTGCTCGTTTTTTTATTGTCATGATTTTACTTGTCATGCGTCTCCAAACCTATCCGTTCCAATTCTTGATAGATCAAAGAAGGTCACATTAACGTCATTAATGAGTATCATGTTTAGATTGTCACATTTGTTATAGAGAAAGAAAAGAATTGCCCATTCTCAAATTGTACTAGATCTAAACCTAGAACCAAACCAGTAGCCTTGGGCATTATGTGCTGAGTTGTAGGACAGCTTTTGAAAAACTTCTATCAAACATGTTGTCTAAGATGCAAAAAATTTATCCCCAAAACATCCCATATGCTTATGAAAATGGTAGCCGACAAAAATAAGCTACCGCAAATAGGGTATTACTTTGCAAAAATAAATGATGAACAAATAAAACTAATCCTCGCCATTAGTTGCAAGCGCGCCACCCAACAATCTTGATCCATGTAACTGCAATATGAAGTTTTGGATTTTTATCAAAGGAAAAAGAAACGCGAACTTGAGAATTGTTATCATCTGACCAACCGCACAAAGCAAGTGCACTGACAACAGAGAAAGATGATTCAAAACTTACAAGTTGTGGGAACTCATTTCACTCTTCACCACGCCCTGCAAGTCAGCCGTAGGCTTCTTGTTTAATAAGGGAGAGCAAAACAATAGCAGGAAGCACTCTTTTGGTCGTTTATTGCTTCCGAGGCCAAATTCTTTCTTTTGGCAAAGTTGGGGATGGGATCAAGGAGATTCCCTACCATAAACAGAACCCGTAGCCCTTTTGGCATCCAGAGATGCATTCGAAGCCGCAGGTATTCTTGCTACCGCAGCACGGGCCGTAAAGCGACATGTCGCAGGTCATGCCCGCGCTCTTGCCACACTTTCCATTGGTGCTAGTCTTGATAGCAGTTGGTGTCGGAGCGACCGAGGTGCTCGTTTTGCTCGTGCCTGTGAAAGTGAAGTTTTGTGAGTATATTGTATTGGAAGCATCCCTACACGTAAAACCTGGGCGTTGCTTACTGGTCGCCTTGACGCTAACTGTGGACGAAGTTGTCCGGACGCTGGTAGTCGAGCTAGACGTCGATGAGCTGGACTTGGAAGTGCTCGGGGATGTCGATGAGCTCGACCTAGAAGCGCCGGCAGCGGACGATGTGCTCGAACTCGAGGAGCTAGTGGAAGAAGACGAAGACGAAGAAGAGGAAGAAGCGCCGGCGGAGCTGCTAGTCGTCACAGTATTTGCCTGAGTTGTCGTCAGAATTGAGATGGTAGAAGATGTGGCACGACTAGAACTAGAGGAACTAGTCGCAGCGATGGCAAAATTGTTGGGCAAGGTGCTGCTGGAAGACCTGGTGGATGAGGATGTGCTAGAAGTGCTGGTCGTAGAAGAGCTGGTGTGGGACGACGAGATGCTTGCTGCACTGGAGGATGATGATGTGCTTGTTGCACTGGAGGACGACGAGGTGCTTGCTGCACTGGAGGATGACGAGGTGCTTGTTGTGCTGTATGTAGAAGAGCTAGAGGACGAAGTAGGGGCAGAGCTTGACGACGAAGATGTGCTAGTGGAAGCGACATTGGCTGCTAGACTAAGGGTAGTAGAGCTGGAGGAAGAGCTGGAGGAAGAGCTGGAGGAAGAGCTGGAGGAAGAGCTGGAGGAAGAGCTGGAGGAAGAAGTGCTAGAGGTAGTAGTGGCCGAAGTGCTAGTAGAACTGACAGTGTCTGTTGAACTCAAAGTGGTAGAGCTTGAGGACGAATCTGTGCTAGACGTGATGGCGGAGGAAGTAGCACTAGAGGTAGAGGCGGTGCTGTCTGTCGCGGTGGACGAACTGACAGATGCAGACGTGCTTGAGGCGCTAGTGGAGGTGGAATCGATGGAAGATGTGTCCAGGGGAACGATGGTAGAAGTAGAGGTACTCGATTGGCTAGATGAAGCAGACGTAGTGGATACGCTGGTGGGGGAAGCAGATGTTGAAGAGGAGCTTGAGACGGATGATGATGCGACCGAGCTGCTGGAAGAGGTACTAGATGGTGAATTCATAGAGGTTATACTGGAGCTTACAGCGTTAGAACAGGTGCCAAAACCTGGCTGACATCCATCGCCACAGTAGGAGTCGGTGCTGCCACACCAGCCGTGGACGCTGCAGCAGTTGCCAAACGTGGATCCCTGGCAGGTGACACCATTACCGCATGACGCGTCGGTGCTGACTTTGAGGCCGCCGCTGGGAGTAGGTGATCCGGAAGAGCTGGGAGTGGGCGGCGTGCCGGTGGGAGTTGCTACAGTGACACCTGCAGGTGGCCATACGGTGGGAACATCCTTGCTGACCTTGCGGTACCAGTTGGCCGGGTCATCGCCAAGACAGACGCCTACGGGCACGCTCCTGAATCCTTTGGCCTGGATGGACTTGAGGAAGTACTCTGTCAAGTTGTAGACGGACTGGTACTGCAGGTCGTGCTCGATTTGGAGGAAACTCCTGTCGGCAGGGTTGGCTGGCCCGACAGCCTTGTCCCAAATGTCCTTACCAATCTGGGCTCCTTCTGGAGTATCGTGGAGGTAGCCTTCAGTATCAAGATCGAAGTAGATGGCATGATAACCAAGCTCGGTCAAGAGCCGTTGGCAGTTGCTCTCGCAGATTGAGTAAGGTGGCCTGGGAGTTGTTTGCTCAAAATTAGTAGGCTTTCACAAGGGTAAACTCGTCGACCCAAAATTGCACTTACCTCATGTAAGTCGGGAAGTATCCAATGATGTCAGCAAGAGCAATCTCGTTATAGTGCATTTGCTGTCTGTACTGGTCATCGTTCAACTGGCTGGCGTTCTGGTGAGACCATGTATGGCTGGCGACTTGATGGCCCTCGGCAATCATGCGCTGCAAATATTTGTCAGTGGTTGATATCATTGGCAAGCCCTCGGTCAGTGTTGTTGTTAATTTGTCATACCTGGATATATCCAGCCCAGGGCTTGGTGCGATCGTTGATCATGCCCTTGCCTATGTTGTTACCAGTAACAAAGAAAGTAGCCACCATTTGATATCGCTGGAATATGAATCAAGGTCAGCGTTGTTTCCAGCATGCATAATCCAAACTTTCTTGACAGAAAAACTTGCCTTGAAAATGTCTAGGAGATCTCCAGTATACTTGTATGGACCGTCGTCAAAGGTCAGGGCAATATCACCCTGGGTAACACAGTCATAGATGCCCAGGCCACCATACGCCACAGTGCCGACGAGTGGCCTTGGGATGTTGGTTGTATCAGTTCCACTGGGCTTCTTGAGTGCGTCACAGCCGGAACCATAGTTGATCTGACAATCGGGGGCATTGCAATAGGCCGGGGTGTTGCCACACCATCTGTCAGGGATTTGTTAGTAAGATGCGCTTTAGGGCTCTTGTTCATCGCAGCGTTGGCATGATGTTATTACCCGGCAGGAGAACAGCAGTATCCAGAAGCGCATGAGCCAAAGCCTTTGCCACATTCACCACTAGTATTACCACCATTGGCCTGGCGAGTAACGAGCCTTTGGCTGTTTTGAGAGGTAGCTGGGGCTGCCTCTGCATGTCGCGCATGATGATTGTGGCTCCTGAGTACACCGCGTGCCCGAAGCTCCGCAAGAATCTGTCGTCCTCCTACTACGTGGGGGATGGCGTGGTCACCGTGAGCTGTGACAAGCCCGACGTATGTCGCAAGGGCAAGTGACAACCACTTCATTTTTGCTTTGTTGTTTGCTCGAGTCGGAATTAAGGTATCTGGATAGATAAAGGCAAACTAAAAGAGGTAATGGGTAATAGGAATCTAGACTAGAGGCTAAATAGAATGACACATAAGTTTGCAGTGTCCTCGTGGGGAAAAAAAAATGAAAAATGAAAACGAAAATTTGTTAAGGATAGTGATGAAATGTTCTCTATCGGTTTCTCAGCGAGATCTCGTAATCAAAACCAAGAGGGATAATGAGGAAATAGAAGTTACCATAATGGCGATCATGTTCAGGGGGCTTGAGGATATATCATATTCTCAGCTTGCAATACACTAGCGTGAGCCTCCCACAAAATCATGATCCGAGGGCCACTTACCATGCTGTAGGTAAGTGGGAGCTCGGGACTTCCGCCCCTCCGCTGATTAGGTAGGTGATGGTGGTAAATCCGTAAACAGTCCGTTGGCCCATATTTTCTTCTCTGGCTCGTGAGGATGCTAGGCCGATTGTGTCAAGGAGAGATTGATCTGAGCTGTTGATTGACATGGGAAAACGAATAAGAGGCATGCGCCAAGCAAAGTCTGGGACCATTGACCGCGACGATGCGGAAATGATCGAGGGACTTTGGAGCCTAATTCTTCAACGGCGTCCATATGGCGGCGCTTTAGTGGCTTAGCACACGAGATGAACAGCCCAGGGAAGCGGTTCTTAACTTACCCAGGGAGGAAAAAGGGGGTGTGAACTAGGCCTTTCGCGCACTCCAGAGCAATTCCGAGGATTGGCAGTTTGCTACAGCTCTGTTTGAGCAAATCCTATTTGCAAGGCTGAGAACAAGACGATGGATGACCTAAGATTCTGTGTTTTTGCGGCTTGAGGATGGCGTCACCTAATGATGGATCCCTTGGTCGTCTCGAAGTTTGTTGCCTACCATGTAAGATGCACGCCCGGCACGCTCATCTCCAAGAAAGACAGGTTGGTATTGGATGATCAAAGGCCTTGCATGCAATTGAAATCGTAGGTGGCAGCTCTGGTGAACGGACAACTAACGTGCGTACCTGCATAAACGCAGGTACTATCGATTCTAGCTGTCATCCATACTGAGGGGAAGAATTAGGTTGCCTTGGGAAATGAGGCTTGGAATTCGATAACCACCCCTGGGGTAGTGTAGCATGAGTCGTTTGGGATCGTATTGAGCGCCTTTTGAATTTCGGCAGTTACAGCGACAGCGACTATTTTGTCTGTTTATTCATGTCAGTCAACATGGGATTCCAAGTGGCTGCGTTTGGACTGTCAAATCTCCTAACCTTTTTTTTTATGGTTTTCCTAATGAAAGAACCAATTTGGCATTGTCAGGCTTTCTTACAACTCGGCCGACCTGCATGGTCGGCTTTACCTACCAGTTGAGTATGTATTTTTACCTTTCGAGTGGACCCCCAAAATGAGGGATCTGGATAGGTGACGCCGGCGTCGTCTCGAATTGTGTAGCCATGGTGGCGCATTTGAACCCCGGAACATGAAGGTTGCGCACATGGCGAGATCCGAGAGCCACCCGCGGCAGTGGCGGTAGGCTTAAAGCATGGCCAGTCGAGTCGAGACGAGCAGGCGCTCAGACTTTCAAGTCTGCGCCACAATGACTGTAGGATCACATCCTGTGTATCGGATGAGGGGCGTTTTTTCCCCCCGCAGGTAAAGTAGTATCGTGGTAGAGGGTCTTGAGGGTTGCCAAGAAGGTTAAAAAGAAAAAGATGACCGCAGGAGCGCCAGTCCGTTCGCCGGGATCGCTAAAAAAAAACCCACTGAACTCTTTGCACCTGCAGCCCGTGTGCTGGGAAACTTGATCAAGATCCCATCGCCCCGTCGGTCCACGATTATACTGAAGTGCACGAGCGCGGGAACGCCACGGAACAATCAATGATCGGCCATCCTTCCTTTTGACGCGTACGTGTGTTTATCATTTACAGATATTATGATCTGCCCTGTTGTCCGAGTTTCTGATGTGATCTAAATTAAGTTTGGAAGACTGATGGAACGATCTACTGATGGCAGAAGATAAGATCTACAGGAAAGGTATGACAGATGGGGTGTTCAGTTCTCAGGCCCTGGCTGTGGCTCGTTGCTTCCGCTGAGGCGCTGAGTTCTTTCCTTCTGAGGGATAACTGGAGCTAGAACAGCCCAACCCTAAAGGGGAAGAAGGAAGCAATCACTAACCCCGCGAGAAATAACACACACTCACTGCCTTGACTGCCCAGTCAGTTGAGCTGGCTTGACTGGGGTTTTTTTTTCAGACGAACCTCCAGCTAGTAAGCTGTCAAGCTTCGGCCAAAAACCTGCAGCTTGCATCCCAAACTCTTCTCATCCGTTACTCCAATTCATCTGACGAAGCCTGCATAACAGCCAAGACACCATAAACAAAAACCTGCATCAGGTACATTTACGAAGGCTGAGCATATCAAAGCAAACTGCAACCAAATCTCACGGTATGAAAAAGCTCTATCGCCCGCCCAGGAATCGCCAAGTAAATGCTAGATGAACAAATTTCACGTATGCAACGGCGGGATCGAAAACTTGGCAATTCTCGTATATGCAGCGAAAAATAATAGTAACCACTATTGAAAACAGAATTTCTTACCAAATCTCATCCAAATTAATTGTCCTTGGCCTTGTGCTTGTCCTTGTCCTCCTGCTTTGCCTCGGCATCCTTGCGCTTCTTCTCATCCTCCAGTCTATCCGCCAGCTCCTTTGCCTTTTTCTCCTGCTCCTCCTTGGCCTTTTTTTCCTTTTCCTTGTCCTCCTCGGGCTTCTGCTTGATGGTGCCCTCGCGGTCGTCGCCCTCGCAGCGCTCGCGCTCGAGCTTCATGTCCATGATGAGGCTCAGCTCCGGGCAGTACTCAAAGATCTTTTGCCGCTGCTCGTGGTCCTTCCACACGTCGTCGCTCAGCGTCCGGCCAAAGTCGCGCACGTGGAACCCCATCGGCCGCTGCATGTAGACGTCCTCCACCGCCAGCATGCCGTCGAAGCCCGACGCCACCCTCTCGCCGGGGAGGACCCAGACGCGACGCCCGAACCACTCGTCCTCGGGCTCCGTGTCGTTGTAGCGCTCCTGAAAGTTCAGCACCCGTCTTATCGCGGAGACTTTTCGTAGCGACAAACCTCCGTTGCCGGAGAAGCGATCGTCCTTTTTGCTGTGGGTTCAAGAGCTATTGGTCAGTCGACTGCCGGCCATTGAGACTTCTTTTGTTTGGATTGTAGAAAGTACACGTACCGAGGGGATCCCGCCCAACTCCAGTCCAACCATTCATTCAAACTGGTTTCCGAATTGGCGCACAGAATGCTGTCCGATTCGAACCTCAATATCCACTGCACGCCAGGTAGGAATTCGTTGTAGAAGCGAATGTCGGTCATGATGCGATGGACCTTTTCCTTGGAGTCAATCTCCCAGGGCTCAGGCAGGACCATCAGATCCATCTTGCCAATGACCTGCTGGTGCTTGACTGCGAACGCGCGCCCCACGCTGAGGACGCTGGCCTCGCTACCTATGAAAACCATGCGCCAGTCCGGCGGCATCACCGTGATCATGTGCAGTATCTGCGGCACCAGGTGCGGGATGGGACGCGCCTCGACCATGAGGGCTATCTTTGTCTGGTCGTAGTTGGACTTGGGATCGGCTGGCCTGTGCCAGTCGACCTCGATCGCGGGGACTTTTTGCAACGCCTCATGGAATCGGTATTGAATCTCTGCCTGGATGAGGGGCGAGTAGCTTGGTATGAGAGCTGCAACCCACCATCTGGGGAACAGTCAAAGAGTGCAAGTCAGCAATAATGCGACAGAATATTCAACAATCCTCGATCGCCTGGGGTTGAATCATCCTTACGTCAAGATCAACAGCAAAACCGCAATGATCTTGCCCTTGGTTACGACAATAATACCCTTCTGGCCTAGGGTAGCCACCATCGTGAAGGGTTCGGCCAACAGGCCCCTGAATCTCGAAGGCTTCTCGATGTACGACGCCCACAAGGCTCTGAAGCCAGCAACACCAGAAACTTTGGAACTGATACTTTGGTTGCAAGCAGCAGGTGAATATGCTTTGCTGCGTAATGAGTAGTATGCTGCACAATTGATGGATAATAGGTACACAATGGAAAGTTGGGTTCGACACCAAGTCCCCGTTAAACTTTGGAAAGACAAAAATAAAACCAACCAGTAGCCCCTTCGTCTGTCAAACGCGCGACTCTCACGGTTGACAAACCGGGGCGGGGGGTCCGGCTCAGGAACTGAAGCCTTGCAGCTGCTAGAGGGGGGCACTAAGTTGGTCTTGTCCAGCCCAGCTATTACTTCTGAGCTGACTGGCTGAGGTTCGATAGATCGCCGGCTGCAGGGATAGCTCCCCGTCCCACCTCGAAAAAAAAGGGGATCAGGCACCATCTCACCAGCGGGTTTTCTTCTGGATCGAATGGCTTGTGAGCCTGCGTATCTGTCCACCAAAAGCCATCTCATTGTCCTAAAGTGGAAACTATCAATGAGGTGACAGTAGGCAAATCCAGCTGCCGCCAAGCCGTCAGATCGTATTACCTTGCTCAAACATCCATGTCAACTTGATTCTTTGGACGACTTTGGTAGCTGATCGATATGTCATCCGATTTTTGTCCATCGCAAACCACGCTTACGGAAGTGGTCCGGCACGGGGAATTGCAGCTTTTGGTGTTTGCACTTTTAGTGATTTGCACGAGCGCTTCCGGGCGGGAGCTATTGTACCAAACCCGTACAACGAGGACTCTACGGAGAACGTGTCAAACGTTAGCAAACACACCCAATGTATCAACAAGGACTTTTCACTTGCTTACAATCTCGTGTTCCATTCCAAAGTCGGGCAGTCAAGCTGACGGTAACTTCCCATTGCTTGACCTGCTTGTGGTTCAATCACTGTTGCTGCCCCAGCTCCCATGATCAGGGGGCGCTAATGCCCACACGGGACAAAAATAAACAGGGATGGTGCGAAAAACGGACCCAAGCCTATCAGTGCCACCAAGAAAACACCGGCGCCGGATCTGGAAACCAATGGCGCCCACCATGAACGGGTTCTCCTTTTTTTCCAGAGGGTGGCAAACCAACGTACGACACGGGCAACGCTGCGTGGATAGACAAGACCGGTTGTGATGGGGGAAATTATCGTCGTGCGCCAGCTGCGTGGTCTAGGAGTTTGTGCTTCTTCTTTTTTTTTTGTTCCGGGTCCGACGGAAAAAGTAAACAGTATCGATTTTTTTTCTGGCCGTTCTTTCCGTGACCAAACGTTGCCGAATAAGTAATTTGGTTGCGTGAGGATCTATTTTATTCTGCTGAACAGGGCTAAAGCGTAGTCTCCGGGCCATCTTGAGCGGGACAGTCTCTGTTGTATGCACGCACCCAACCCGTAGATAACGATTGGGAAACTCCTTTAGGCCAAAAGCTAGCTCCGCTGCCATACTACTAGACTAGCCTCAGGACAGCGACAGTGCTCTCTCTACTTTGTGTAGTCCTCCACTGACGCCGCCCGTCTATCTTTCATCCTTTTTGACATGAGCTAGAGGTGCTTGAAACTTCTCCCAGACCGACGTCGTCAATGTGAAAAACAAGTTGACAGGTCGAGACAAAGAGACAGAGCTCACCATGACGGGCCTCTTCAACAAGATCTGTGCCCTTCCGGCTGCCCTTTGGGCCAGGGCAAGCCGACGCACGCGCGTCACCAGCGCTGTTGTTCTCTTCACGTATGAGCCCCTCATCTGTCCCCAATGGCAGAAGGAAAGATGATGAAAACCGGCGATGATCTAACAAGCGCCCCGGCATCAACAGAATACTGGTCGTCATCTACTCAAAACCGCTGGCCGGTTCGATGGACATAGCAGTGCCGCAGGTGCACCTGGACTACAACAAGAACCGGTCGCCGTTCAACGAGACCAAGGTTGCGCTCCTGATCGAGAACCGCCCGAACCCGATCCTCGCGCCGTTGATGCTGCACTTTATGGCGGTCGTGCCTCCGGACTGGCGCTTCCGCTTCATGGGCTCGTTGGAATCGGTCGAGTTCATCAACCGCTCCATGGCCATCCGCGAGCAGGTGTCGGCCGGAAAGCTGGACCTGACGTACATACCGTCCAACATGACCACGGGCAGCCAGGAGGAGATCAGCCGCTTCCTGACGACGCTGTGGCTGTACGAGACGGTGCTCAAACCGGCGGAGCACCTGCTCGTCTTCCAGACCGACAGCATGCTCTGCGCTAACTCGAAGCAGAACCTCAACGACTACATCGAGTACGACTGGGTCGGTGCGCCGTGGGACCCGAATGGCCGCTTTGGTGGCAACGGCGGCCTGTCGCTGCGCCGCGTCTCGGCCATCGTCCAGGTCCTGCGGGAACAGCAGCGGGTCGACGGCAGTGAGCCCGAGGACGTCTGGCTCGCGAACCTGTTGGGCCACCGGCCTGGCGCCCGCCTCGCCAACGGCACCGTCTCTCTCACATTTAGCGGCGAGATGAACAGCGGCAAGGGTGCCAAGCTGAATGATCAGGCCAACGGTACCAATTCCGATGCCGCTCGCAAGGGCGACCTTATCAAGGGTCTGGACGACTGGAGGAGCGGCTTCTACGAGCCCATGGGGTACCACACCGGAGGTAGCGGTGTCACGCTGCACCCGCCCATTTGGGGAACGCCCGAGCTGAGGAAGCACATTTGGGATTATTGCCCCGAGGTGAAGATGACTTTGATGATGGATGCTGCGAAATTTGTCCCTGGAGATTGTGGTAACAACTGGACATATGGGAAGAGAGACCTGGAAGGGAATTCCGATTCTGATCTGGGTTATGGTACCGAAATCATCGATGGCAAGGAGTATCCAATCCTTCCAGACAGCATAAGGCCATGGTAATTACGATTTTTGTAGGATTTTTGCAGCGGCTTGGGTTAGGGAATCTCGGTAGTTTCATAACTCACCTTATCGAACCTGTTTTTTCGTCAAAAAGATGCAAACTACTGGTCAAAGTTCGCGGACTTGTAACTCTGAGCCATAATGGGAATTACTCTAGGACCCCTGTTCAGTATGTTTCGTGTGCCTAGGGGAAGTGCTGTGTACCCATGATAAACTTATCCAGTGTCAGGCCATCGCCTCTGTTGTGGTATCTAGCTCCAAGTCTGCAATTCCTCACGTTTGCTTTGTTTAGGAGCCGGCTGGCCGTGTTTGTGGTCGTGCACTTTGAGGACTGTTCAACATGCATCCCGGCGCCGCTGGACACTCCAAGGTTTTTGTGCTATCGTGAGCCAGCAGCGACCAACCAAAAGCATGTATGAATATGTCACAAGACTTGGTATTGCATCGGCTCGCTGTGTATACCCGCCATGCTTGCGGGTCCCGGAAAGCCGGGGTACAGAAATGGTGTTAGTATTGTTCTTGCTGCCGGGTTTGGTGACTACTTGTGTTTCGTTGATGTTAAAATTATGATGTTAGCCTTGTTTTGACTTCAAGATCCGGCTTTGAAGTTGTAGCTTCTGTAACAAAGCCAGCAGATATTAGCAAAGAGACATGAGGCCATGCGCGTAGAGTTGGTATCGGAAGCAAAACAAGAAAGAAAAGGCAAGGGAACAATGAAAAATAGAGAGATTTGAGATTGTGAATAAACTGATCGATTTGACCAAGCAAAAAATAAAAGCCTTGATGGCATATAATAGAGGATGAGAAGATAAGAGAATCCAAATGGAGAACCTGTCCATGACGCCAACAGTGCAAACGCCGTAACGATGCCCACCCAAAGAAAGAAGACCCCAAACGCCCAATAATACCGATGATACCAAAATATGCAAACCAAAACAAATGGGAAAATAATTTTTGACCAAAGGAATTTCTTCACCTTTGCCCTATAAGTGGTGAATCCTCATCCCGCGTGAGGGTGATAGACCCAATTATTGAGACAAGCTCCTCTTGACGCGTCTTCGCGCAATCATAGCGGATATGCCCCTCCTAGTGAGTCTCTTGCGCTCGTCGTATTCCATGTCGTCGTCTTCTTCGCCATCGTCGTCGACACTATCTTCATCAGACTCTTCAGCCCCGATGACGCCTGTGGTTCCAGAGCCACCAAGAAGACTGCGCTTTTCCTCGTGTGTAATAGCGATAGGCCGAGTGTCGCGATTCAATGGGTTGCCACTCGGGATATGCGTGCCGCGTCGTACAAAGGCTTGGATGGCCCTTCTGCGGCGGCGTTTGATCCCAGCCTGTGGAGTTGGGTGAAGATCGGAAGCAAGCACTGATTTGAGATCCGCTTGGGTAAATCCGCGTCCTTCGGATGCGTTTTCTCCACGTCTTTCCAGAGAATAAGGGTCGGCCACACCTTGACTATCGCCCCCTTGCCCTTCCAGATCGACTTGCGTCCTCTTGAGCCTGGCAAAGGTTGCCTCATCGCTCTCTTGGTTGCTGCGCCGGACAATGTCCATGATGAGGCTCGAGGCAGATTCTTGCTGGTTACCACTCCTGATGGCAAGGGATGTGGCAGCCGGGACGGCCGTAGCCAAGAGGAATGCATAAAGTGTAGGGTAATGCATTGCTTGGTGGGTGATGGGGTTACAGAGTGCGACGATCCAGAGCTTTGGTGTTCTAAGTTAGGACTTCCTCGATGGGCAATGCTGGAGATGGGATTCTGTAGCACCCAATAACAAAAACAAGAAGGATTAATTTTTTTTCAGACGTCGATGTCTAGGCCACAGCAGACTCTATTGCTGATTGTTGATGTCGGACTCTATTTGATGAATGGACTGATGATAAGCCTGAGTAAAATGCAAGCTGACAGGCACCGGACTGCAGCATATTTTATCATTGCCAACGACCCTATTCTTGGCACGGTTGCCTTCCGGTGCGGCATCGTGAGATCTTTTTCTGGTGTTGTCTTCAGGGCCATTGGGGCGCAAGCTTAGCGTGCTAGTAATTCGACTGGGCTGCGCGAGGGATTCTTGAACGTCTGGCCAATGGGAGTGTTGGCATTGCGCCTGCTTATTTCCCCATTGGGCAAGGAACAGTCAGCATCAACACA
The DNA here is from genome assembly GCF_000002495.2 of Pyricularia oryzae 70-15. NCBI lineage: Eukaryota > Fungi > Ascomycota > Sordariomycetes > Magnaporthales > Pyriculariaceae > Pyricularia > Pyricularia oryzae. The sequence goes on along the minus strand of NC_017849.1, from coordinate 4,623,184 downwards.
GGAATCGTGCAATGGCTGCCCTGGACTGCCCGGGGACGGCTGCACAGCCTCCGCAATACGCTAAAGCCCATGTGGTAAGGTGCCAGTGCCGAATCGATTCTGTCAAGGCAACGAGATTCCAAGGAACATAGTAGGAACCTGGGGTCAAACCCGCAGTGCATCCACCAAGTTGTTGTGCTCATCTGATGGTGTTGGGTCTGAACCATCGCAGAGTTCTTGGCGGTCTTTGGATCAACATTTTCATTGAACATGCAGCCCTGGTCATCCAAGGAAGCATGTGTCAAAAGGTTTTTCCTTTCGCCAAAATATAGCATTTGTAATCATTACAAACGAGGCCAGAATGTATTTTTGCCTGCAACGCACGCTTTGCTGGTTGTTGACTAGGTCTGGTCAACAGACACCAAAATTGGCAGTCAATGACTGAAAAGGGATGCAGTATCTGCATCTACACCGTGAAGGTGTCTAGTGGATAGGCATATAAAGAATCATTGAGGCTGAAAGATTTGCTAGCTCTTGTCGCATAAAACGGCAAGACGGGGGTTTCTATTACCAGCAAAGTTTGGAAAATGCGACTCGACGACATTGCTCTCAAGGATGTCATCATCTCCGCTAAACCAAAAACGGGGGTTGGTTCTGGCCTCGGATTGGCGCCAACTCATGTCGACCCCCACACTAAACTGTGCCTGTATTTCCAGGGCCCTTGGGATGATCGTTGCCGCGTTGTGGTAGCATTGTAAAAGGCCCGGTTTTGATAACAATCTTGGTGGCGGGGAGAAAAATAATGAATAAACACACAGCTGCCACACCCCTTCCCGTCAGCCTGCCGCCGGAACCGCTTGCACTTGAACCTAGAGCGCCTGCTGACTTTGGTGAGCATCTCGAGAAAGAACGGATAGTCTGGATTTCTCCCAAGATTTGGCCAAGGAGAGATCTTCAGAAAATTCGGATTCCAGGCGCAAGTCATGTCTGTCCGGCCCCGACCAGAAGGGCTGTTGGAGCCAAGGCGACCTGGAGGTAATGGCGAGTATCGCAAGACCACCGATGCAGAGGATGTCACCACCGCAGAGCCCCTTTCAGATGGCGGTTACCGCGACTTTTCCGACATCGATCCAGATAGCGGCGTCAAGCGCGGACTCAAGACGCGACATCTGAGTATGATGGCGCTGGCCGGTATCATCGGTCCGGGCTTGCTCATCGGCTCCGGAGGGGCGCTTGCAAGCGGAGGCCCCGCGGCGCTCATCATTGGGTTTGGAGTAATCGGAATAGTGGCTTTCAGCATTATGCAGTCACTGGGGGAGTTGACGACACTCTATCCCACCGGAGGCGCATTCACAAGCTTGTCGTCGCGGTTTGTGGACAAAGCTTTCGGCGTGGCTGTGGGATGGAATTATTATATCATCTGGTGGGCTGTTTTATCCAACGAGTATAATGTCATATGCAGTATATTCAATCTGTGGGGTTCTCAAGTTCCGATCTGGGGATATTTTCTCATATTTTGGGTATGTTGTGTCCGGCATTTCAAGTCCCGAAAAGCGTGTGCGCAGCGGCCACTGACAGAAACATGACCTGAACAGTCTGCTTTCACTGCTTTCCAGCTGCTCGGAGTTGAATCCTTCGGTGAAGCCGAGTTCTGGCTTGCGCTTCTCAAGCTTATCGGTCTGGTGGCATACTTTATCTTTTCGCTGGTGTATGTGGGAGGCGGCATTCCAGGTGCGCCCGCTCTGGGATCTCGCTACTGGCATGACCCGGGTGCCTTTGCGAATGGGTTCAAGGGCGTCGCAACCGTCTTTGTCTTTTGCAGCACATTCTATGCCGGAGTGGAGTCGGTCGCAGTCGCCGCGACGGAGACCAAGAACCCGCGCACTGCGATCCCTCTGGCGATTCGACAAGTCTTTTGGCGAATCGTCTTTGTATACATGGGCAGCGCCATATTCTTTGGCCTGACATGTCCTTGGGATGCCGACGGACTCGTCAGCGGCGAAAACCGAGCCCTGCGTAGCCCAATGACGGTGGCGATACAAAATGCTGGATGGCAGAGCGGTGTGCACCTCATCAATGCTTTCATCTTTGTCACATGCCTGAGTGCCATCAACTCGAGCATCTACATTGCCAGCCGGACCATCCTGTTTATGGCCCAGAGCCAAATGGCCCCCAAGTTTCTGGGTTGGACAGACAGGCGCGGGGTGCCGATCCCTGCCATCTTGTTTGCCAATGCGTGTGGCTCCTTGTCTATGATGAACATTTCGACAGGAGCTGCAACGGCATATTCCTACATTGTCAATCTGAGTGGCGTCTCGACCTTCCTGGTCTGGGGCTCCATATCTTTCACCCATATCCGGTTCCGCACCGCCTGGCAGGCTCAAGGCTTTGATCCACAGTCACTGCCGTTTCGATCAATGCTGTATCCTTGGAATGCATACTTTGGTTTGGGGGCCAACGTCTTCTTGGCGTTGGTGCAAGGGTGGTCGACACTGGCACCATTCGATGCACCCACGTTCGTGGACGCATACATTCTGATCCCGCTGTTTGCGGTAATTTATGTTGCATACAAGTTTGCTTTCAAGACTCGATTCTGGAGGGCCGAAGAAATCGATCTCCTTTCTGGCCGACGTCGCGATCTTGAAGAGGACAGGGAGATTCAGAATAGGACGCCCAGCGGCGCACCTCTATCTGCTTGGCAAAGACTTTGGAAAAACTTTTAGATAGGACTGCGTGGTTGTCATCACAAACGATTGGGAGTTTGTGACGGGTGGGTGGGTAATCAAGACGGTCTGTGGTTTTGGCCCAGGCGTCGTTTTTGGCCTGGCCTGGCCTGGCTTGGCCTCAGCCTGACCTGTCTGGTCAGCTACATGGTCGAGCAAAGGCAGCGCACCAACAGCATCAGATGTCAAATTAACAAAGGGACTTGTCATGTAATCGAGTCTCTGCAAAAGCTTTTTGTGGCTCAGTTGACTGTTGGTTGGTGAAAAAAAAAAAAAAAAAAAAAAAGCCTGATAATTTTTCCGGTTTTGGCGGCACAAAGAAATGTTTTCTGAGCGGCATTTGCTTGCTTTTCGCGGAGCGTTTATTGACGAGATCCAACAGGTTTTTGGTTTTGTGGCTCGAGACAAGCGAGGTAGGCGCGAGTGAGCTCACCAACACTCTTCGGTTTTGGTGCTCCAGAACCCCGTAGCAGTCCGGTCTAACCCCATTAGGCATTACTCAATTTGTTCTCCATGACAAAGAGGGCAGGGGCGTCACCAACAACGCGAGTTACCTCGATGTTCTTTTTTGGGATCTCATCAAGCTGACCGACAAGCTTTCTCTCGACAAACCCAAAAGTGGCGCTACCACCACGCTGCAGCGGCATTTCAGCTCATGGTTTGCGGCTGGTCGTGTAGGCTTCCTCCTCAGAATTCTTTAACGTTTTTTGTCCTAGCTACATCCTCACAAAGCCTCCTTGTGACGCCACGCATTTGCTTGCCCCCGGCTGTGTATGTGACTTGATGCATCAGCCTCAAGGATTGACGAGTGAAAGTTCCAAAAATCGGGTTAAAAATCGATAGATTTTAGCAGCAACGCAAGAAACGAGGCAGCGTTTTAGTCACCTTTTGACATCTATTTCTGATCACTGGTAGTCGTGTTGTGCAGCGCCACGTCTGCCACTGCAGAACAAAACAAAGCAATCTCTTGGGGATTATTGGTCGCATTTTGGTCACATCGTTGCCGATATTACACGATGGATTGGGCGGTCCTGGGCGAGGCTACCTGCAGCTACATGCATGGTGGTGCGTCGAGAGTTGTCACCAACATACGGCTTGGGACTTGGCATTCCTCCGCAGGCTGAACTGGGGTGATCCGGTAGGGGAGATGAGGGAGATGTAGCCGTACTTGGTATTTTCATCACTCTTCTGGGGCTAAATCTGCCTTGCTGGTGGGAATTATCTTTATTCGCCAATTTACCTCCTTTTTCTCTTGCTCTTGTCCTACCCTTCTCCCTATCCTCATCTTCCTCCCGTGCTTCTTCGCAGATTCACCCTTGCTGACTGCTGCCACTTTGTACATGTTTTTGAGTTAATCAGGAAGCTCGTTGGTTGATAGAAGGTAACCATCTTCACCTCATCGCTTCAAGCTCAGCCTTCCTCCAAACATGACGACCCCGTTCCAGGCCTTTGGGCTCTCCTGCCCCGCAGGCGGCAAGTTCTACATCTGCGAGACCGGCAGTGAGTTCGTCGGCTGCTGTGCCTCGGACCCTTGCAATCTGACAGGCTGTCCGCAAAGCGACCTGAGAACATCCAGCTTCTCTCCGGACGAGTACAGCAGCCTCCCTACCCAGGAGTGTGCCAACAGCGACAGCCTGTGGTACACTTGTGCCTTCAATGTTCCCCCGTTTATGGGTTGCTGCAAGACCAACCCTTGCGCGAACCCCAAGGCATCTTGTCCTACTTCCAGCTTGGGGGCAGCCAAGCTGAGCAGTGTTGATTCACTGCGGGAAAGGTTCTTGCATCCAAGCCCCAACAGCTCCGCAAAGCCGACGCCAACATCAGCACCAGACCGTTCCCCCAGCAATGGAGCAGCTCCCAACACCCAGAGCACAACGCCCTCGCCGCAGGCTGTCCCCAGCAGCAACAACAATTCGGGGCTTTCCACTGGAACGATTGCGGGGATTGCTGTTGGCGTTAGTGTCCTGGTGCTCGTAGCCATTGCCATCATCATCTGGAAGTGTGGATGGACCGCCGGCAAGCGTAGGGCGCGGAGACAGGCAGCCGAGGCGGCAGTGCCACCTGCGATGGGACCTGGCATGACGCAGAAGAACAACGGATATAGAGATTCGGGCTTCCCGGAAAACAGCTTCCCGGCAGAAAATTCGTATAGAGGTTCGTAAGGTGGGCTGTGCCATTTGTTCGTTCTCATGTCTAACAAACCTCACGACGAAACATTAGACTCGTTTGCACCCAGCGCCGTGACGGCAGTGGGCTCTCCACGCGACACGGTTTACTCCAAGCCTGGCTTTGACTCAAACACATCGAGCATGTACGGGTCACCCTTTCCCACTGGACCGACCACGCCTGCGCCGGACCCGCGATACTCGACATACAGCCAGCAAGGGTACAACCCTGTTGGCTATAGCCTCGTGCCAAACCCTGCGATGCCGGTGGTGTTCGAGATGGAGTCGACCGAGGTGCGTTCAGAGCTGAGCGGCGGAGGACAGCCGGTCGCGGCTCCACTGCCGGTCCCCGTCCAGCCCCCTCAGAAGAAACAGGGCGACGGCCAGCAAAGGCCTCCAGCTCAGGCTTCACAGCCGCAACCTCAGCCTAGCTCTCCGCGTAGCCCCCAGAACGGCGGTCTCTTCCCCAACACGAAGCCCGTTTCTAAACCTGGGTCAAGCAAACCTTCTCCCATAGCACCGCTGCCGCCACCAGCACAGGGGAACGCTCCTCATTCCCCATCCCTGCCATCGCCTGTTAGTCCTCCTCTGGTCCAGGGATTTCCTTCTCCTGTTTCTCCACCGTACCAAGGCCAGTAGGTCCTCCGCCTAAAAGGGATGGTGCTTCTGTCACTTCCGCCACCTCCCAGCAGTGAGGACTGCGGTCTGGGACTGTGGAAGTTTGAATGAGAAAGGTAGGCAGGGCTTGATGCGGAAAACCTTCCCAACCAGACTGTGAGCCTGGTTAAAGGTTCAAGCCTGATTACCTAGATGTTGGCTACACTGGGTGGACTTGATTGGTTTTATCTGACACACAGCGGGGTGGGTTTATCGTGCTTGTGATACGCATTGCTTTGAGATTTATTGATGCTGAAGCACTCAGCTTGTATGTCTTTGATACACTCGCTTAGGGCCTTGGATATGGTACATTTCTCTCTTTCTACCAGCCACCAGTGCATTGATGGGAACTAGCAAGTTGCCTGATTTTTTCATCATATTTCATTTATAATTTAATTAGGCATCAAGTCCAGAGTCTTAGTCTACGCTCCGGATATCCCGAACAACAACAAAAAAAAAACTCAGGTTAAACTAACTCTCGTCTCCCCTCTGATGAGACTGGAGTGGCTCACTTATACAAGTCGTCGCTATGCTGCTTTTCTGTAAAGAGGTAGTGAGTTCAACATCGCCATTCCGATTACGCCGATTAAAGTGGGAGCGACGCTCGTTGAAACTTTTTCTCGAGCGTCGAGTCCTTGCCAGAGCGTTCACCGCGCGGTATATGCCCGGGGCGCTGACCGTCATGACCACTTTATGTTTCCGGCAGATTGCAAGGTCAGCAGTCTGGTTCCTCGCCAGCAGCCTCAAAAAACGTTTATTCTTCTTCTTTTCCTGCTGTACGGGGATAAAAAAAAGCACTGGGTCGACTCACCAACCGAGGTCTCTGTCGTCCCCCAGAGCGCAAGCCACTGCAGGTCCGGCTGGCCCACAACCTTGTTCAACTGCCACGCGCGTACCGACGAGATGATGATGCAGACCCAGCCGGCGCAGAAGAGGCATGCAACGCCCACCTTGCGAGCGAACGGCAGCCGCAGGTGCCTGAACAGTTGCATTGGAAAGGCCATGACTGTTGGCAGTTGAGAAAGAAGGGTTGGATTAGCATCGGGTGATGCGCGCTAAATTGGCTAGAAAACAAGTGATATGCTGTATGCTGTGGAAAAAAGGAAGAAAACATACTCAACAAGTCTGTGAGGAGGTCAGCCACGTACGAAAACCAAAAGGTTATAGCGCCGCGTGGAGTGTTGAAGGGAGTATTGCAGGTTCCACCGCTGAAGGACGCGTCCAGTGAGGAGCACACGGTGAATGCGGTGACGAAGCAACCCATCAGTAGCTAAAGGTTGGACGGAGGACCGATACCCCTTGCTGGTAAGCATTCAACTCGTATAACAAATATCTGCAGGTGTCAACACTGCGACGATGGGGAAAACGACGTGAAAACTCACAACAGTGCAAAAGGCCAACAATATGTACCACAGGATTCGGCACACGGGCATGTCCCTGAACAGGGGCTTGTACATCCACAGGAAGCTATACTTTGCCGCCCACAGGCTCGAGAGGAAGCAGAGCGAGATGGCGAAGAGGAGGTACGACAGGTACCTGTAGTCGGCGAGCGAGAGGTTTGTCACCACGCCGTCCGGCGCCTGCTCGACCAGATCCGACCAGAACAAGGTCATGATCAGGTTCATGACGGCCGTCGCCACGGAGAATATGTGCGCGGCGAGCAGCCAGGCCTCCTCACCGGTCAGGAGCACGGCCAAGCGGCGGGACAGCGACCGGCGCTGTATGATTCCCAAGGTAAGGCGCGTGACGACGACGATGGTGCTAGCGACGATCAGGGTGATGGTGAGGCTGTAGATGGACGCTCTCCATTGTGGATACACGTTCATGATCCAACAATCGTGTTTTGGTCGTTTCTTTTTTTCTTTCTCTGGTGGATCAGCCCCTTTTGAGGGAACAATGGAGTATGGACTCGGAAGTCGAAATTTGCTATAACACTTTGAGATGCATTCTCCAGAAACTTCAAAACAAACTCTTGATCAACGATAAGTTGGTACTCAATCAGGGGATTGCTATAGATGAAAGTAGATATGCGAGAGGCGGCGTTTTAATGATGTCAGGCTGCTGACCTTCTTTTTTTTTACCACAACGGTCCCGAGGGTGGGGGTGCGCTAGTGCTTGCCGGTAGGGGAAAAAAAAACATTCGCTTTTGTTTTTTTTTGCTTTCGCTCTGGCGATCGGCTGGCCGAGACGTGTGCCACAGGAGTTTACTACAAGGACGAACCTGGAGCTATAGACTTTTAGACAAGGCGATTCGCGTGGTTGTCAACGCCTCCTCCAACCACCCTCAGGAGGAATTTTGCTCCCCTTTGCTATGGGGTTCGGTAAGGTCTACCGAACCTGCCGACTTGTGTGGTAAGCCAACACGCTATAAAGGGGAAATCAGGGCGAGATTCCCCCCACCCCTGAGTTTTAGCTTGCATATTGCGTATGCCAAACGCAGGACGGCGCAAAGTTTGTTTCCTTGCGTGCGCCTATTTTCCTTGGCTAGCTTCGCGGGCTATTCGACGATGCCATGTTGGAGTGGAGTCTTGCTTTGAGGCTTGGGGGTTCAATTGCGAAATCAGAACTATACGTAGATGATCTCCTGCCTTGTAGCCAAAGTTGGCATTTGGGTACAAACGTTTTGCCGCACGACTGATAATGGACGTGGTAGTTGGCATAAACAAAACTAAAGAACACCGAGACCATGGTAGAGCCCATGCTTTTTGGGATGACCACGCCGACGCTAAATTTTTAGTCCTATAAGGCGCAAGTATGTAGGTAGGTAGGTAGGTACCTATAGCTATTTTCGTACATCCCATGTCCTGTCGAGGTGAGCCTAGAACTAGACCAAATTTGCTAGGATGTCACGACTTAACTCGGATTGATGCCACCACAGGAGCGACAGACAAGGGATTCCGGATTCCTTCCATTACTGATAGCGCCCTCTAGCTGGACGAAACCATAATTTGTATGCTATCTGCCACCCTTTGCTTGAGGTATCGTTCCTACCGTCCCTTTTGATGACCTCCCCAGTGGTGCTTGAATTGATCGTTACTATGCCCTCGTGCTCTTCGCCCTTTTGAGCTTTGATGGGCAGAAGAACCGAAAACGCAGAACCTAGTTTTAGACGCCACCCATTTCCACGTCTTCACCACCACCCCTCTCCTTGCTCGAAACTTGGTCCATAATCATCGGGCGCATCACGAAACTGGCCAAAGAATGCAACCGGCTTGGGCGGCACTTTGGTCATCGGCACTGTTTGGTCTGGCCGTCGGTATTCCGAGCGTCGGCACCGCCAGCCTTGTCATCGCTGCTGTCGTCGCCGGGACCCTGATCCAGATAACCGCCGGCGAGGTGGTACAAATCCTCCACGCCGACGGTCCAGGATGCTCCCACAATCTCGGCCAGGGCGTCGATGCCCTTGGCCAGCGCGCCGTGCTGGCCGACGTCAAACGGAGGTCTCTTGTGCGCATGCCAGCGGGCGCGGCCCTCGAACAGCTCGCGCACCAGTTCGACCATGACCGCCTGCGGTAGCCGGGCGGTCCAGTCCTGCCTTTGCTGCAGCGGCTCGATCATGGCCAGGAAATCGCATTCGTGTTCCGCGGCGATGGCGGCGGCGTCGACAAAGATCTTGGTGAGCCGTGGCTCGACGTCATCTTTGACGAGCCGCACCACGGTTGAGAGAGCATTCGTGATGGCCTTGTCGTAGCTTCGACGTGCGCACAGCTTTCTCCCCTGCGTGTCGTAGTTGAACCGAAAGCCGTTACGCGGAAGAAGATCACCAAGGCTGCGCTTGGGAATGTGCTGCCGAGCGGTGGCCATTTACTTTGGTAGGTGTACTTTCGGGGTGCAAGTCAGTGGAAGAGGCTTCAGTGAAGGCTTTCTTTGTAGAATTTGTGATTGTCATGGGAGCGGGGGAGGTTGCTATCTTCAACGTTGGCAAAGATGCTGGCTGCAGAGGGTAAAGTGAGGGTGAGGTTGAACATCAAGTTGGCTTTCTGACATGACGGTTTGTCAGGTCCGAAGAAATTCAGTGAACAAAACATTGGCGTCTACAAGTCGCCTCAGATCGCCCTCAGCTTAGGACGCTGTCCTGGAGCATCATTCTCAAGGTGAGAGAAAAGTGACTCCCGACTGAAAAGCAGATCAGGACTGGCACTAACCCCTTTCTAATCTAATCTCGCCCCCCTGCCCGTTTGTTTGCCTTCCAACTGCTGCCAGGAACGGGATATATAAGCAAGGTTTGTTTGCCCGTTTAATACTTTTCTCCTCGAGATCTTTGGCTGGGACCACGTCCATGGCAAATATATCTGTGAGAGGGGTTGGTACGCCTCCCCACCAGTACCGGACTACGTCTGTGGGTGGTGTTCTTCGGGGGATCAACGACTGGAGATCCTTTTTTTTTCTGCGTTTATATCTGCACGGTACCCCTTTTCCACAGGAACTGATCTCTTACTTTGGGCAATATTGTGGTTGAGGTTCTCACGGATACAATTACCCAGCTCTATTAGCTAGGGAATATGTAAGCCCTTTGCTTTGCTCTCGGCTTTGTTCACCTGTCTCGAGGGCTGTTGGATGAGGGTCACGTCCACGACAAATATTCTGAAACTAAAGATAGTTTGTTTTCTTCACCTTGGTGCCCAACCGCCTCTGTTGGTGATGCTATATCTGAGGGATGTTCTCGACCAACGAATTATATAGTGGGTGTGGTACAGCTGTTTTGGATTTTTTTTTTTTTTTTTAATTTGAGATGCATATCTTATCTCCTGTTTTTACCCAAGGCAAGCAGTTGCTCAAGCAGAATCCCCTCAATGCAACAATGCTTGATACCTGTCCACCGCCTCCTTGCTCATTCCCGAAATGACAAGCGTGTCGGTGTCCCCAACCCGCGTCAGCTTCCCATGCTGCTGCTCCCAGCCGTACGTCTTGCGCCCGTCGGCGGCGCGCGCCTGTTCCTCCTTGATGGTGTCGAAGCAGTACCCCTGGACGCCAAACACGACCGCCGTGCTGTGGTTGCTCGAAACGTACATCTCGGTCCCCGGGGCCAGTATCGGCGTGCACGCCGTCGTGAAGCTCTGCCAGCACGGCGCCGGGGGCAGGAGGCCTTGGTAGTAATCCGGGTCACGCACGGGGCTGCATCGCTTCTGTAGCGTCGCGGCTGTGGCGAGGCTGATGAAGGGGAGGATGTTGATGAGTTGCATTATGGAATAGTCTGGCGGAGTGCTGTATTGGCTTTTGGGTGTTTTGTGTTTTGTGTTTGTTTTTTATTATTATTATTAAAGTTAAGGAGAGGATATATGTATGTATGAGATGGATATCCAATGCGTTTGAACGAGATGGAATGTCGGCCAAAGTGTCAAAAGGTGACAAGGCAAGAGGACGAGACAGCCAGCCTCTTTATACGGATGAGGTCGGCACACCGAATGCAACACCGGGCTGATCTTAATATAATAATGCTCCCTCCCGCAGTTTGTGATGCTGCAGATCTACCAAACATTTTTCCACATTCGGTAGCAGTTACTAGAAACTAAGTTTGCTGCGGCCCACACTACCTAGCCCACACAGAAAAAAAGATATGGGGTGACAGGGAGCGGCCCCTGATTTTGTTTTATAAAACCCGATACCTACCATACATAGTATCTTGTGCATCAGCCATGTCCAAGAATAGTTGCCCAAATATATATTACCCTCGTATTCATGAATACGTCGGCAAACAGGATTGGCGCTCGACTGGCCGGAGGTCAGCTCCGATTTAGCCGCGTATTTTCCAAGGACTTTGCAGGAAACCAGAAAATGTGAATGGAATTTAATCAGAATAATAATACCTAATAAATACCACACACCATGATCCCCGAAACCGTCTACCATTCGACGCATATTCCCTCCCCACGCAGGGAAGCGGTCTCTTGGCAGCATCTTTCAATCGTCACGCCTCAGACATATGCTGGTGCGACTTTGTAATTCTCACGCTGAATTCCATCTTGGACCACGACAAAAGTGCATCGCATGTCGTCAATCAAGACCTTGGCGGTAGCTGTGCCCGCCTAGTTCGTATTCTGGATGATGTCGGCCAGCCCTGCGACTATGGTCCAGAAGAGTCGGGTTCAAATAAGGTGGTACGAGAAAGGAAGGGCCTTTTCTCCAGCTAATTCGGAATGACCGAATTTTAAACGTAACAGAAACTCCAGAAGCGGGACACGCCCCAATGTCGGTCTTGGTGGCTGCAAATTGCAAAGAAATGCGTGCAGTATTCTCCGTGGTTGCAGCTGGTAAAAGTGCCCAATCATAGATGGGCAGATGGACGAGGTTGGCAACAAGATAAATTAATCCCAAATTTTGGCCAGCAGAGGCTTCAGCTATCATCCCGGGAACTGCAACTGCAAAACTGCGCCGAATACTTCAATTCCGATCGCATGCGGAGATCGAATGTGATGGAAGGTACCAGTATGAACAAGGTAGGTAGATCTCTCTCTCCCTTTTAAATCGGCAGACCAAGTGGCTCACGGAGAAACTTTATCTGTCAAGCAGGGCAAACAGTGGGAGTGAGTACATCTAACGTACCTACCTATTGACTTGGTACCACCACACATGAACGGCTGGGCTGACCCGATCGCCACACTGTGCCTCCCAAAACTTCAACACATAGAATAGTAGGTAAGTAACCTGGCATTCCCACCTGAAAGATTAATTGGTACAACTGCAATCAAAACCCGGCTGGGTCAAGAACCAATCCAAATGAGCCTCTAAATGGGGTGTCTAGGTTTTGGGGTCGTGTCTGCCCCCTCATAAGTCTATAGCTACTGTTGATTACCTAGTCCTCAACAACCTCGACATTTTTCTTCGCCTCGTTTGCTTTCAATATAATACGTTAGACAGATGATAACAATAGGAAAATCTCGAACATACAAAAGTGGGCATCAGCGGCAGGACTGTAAATTTCGTGCCCAATAAAACTGGGTCCTGCTCGGGAAGCCAGGGACAAAACCGACGAATAAACTTTCGCGTCTCGCGCAGAACTAACAACAGCGGTCCAGATTGAATATACAAGACTACTTGGGTTTGTAATCATTATGTATATACCTTTGGAAGCAAATTTGTCAGACTGCACTGACTTTTGGACATAAAAGCGACAGGTCCATAGACAAACAAAGGTAAGTGTAGGAACAATTTTCATCCTCCACAATCACTCACTCCTGAAGCCCGACACTCAAGCATGGTCGTTGTTGCTGTAGCCGGAGGGACTGGTGGCGTGGGCCGCACCATCGTTGAAACGCTGCTGCAAAGCCCTACCCACAAGACCATTGTTTTAACTCGCAAAGTGAGATATCTTATGTCACTTCTAAGCTATGAAAATCTACGGCTGTCTAATAGGAAAACCTACAGATCCCGGATGAGCCGTTGTTCTCTGCTACTACAATTGCGGTGGACTACAGTGATGTCGACTCAGTGGCCAAGATTCTTGCCGACAACGAGGTCGACGCCGTCATCTCCGCCCTCAGGGTCCTTGATGAGCCCACCTCTGACTCCGAGGTGAACCTCGTCAGGGCGACGGTCAAGGCCGGCACCCCCAGGCGCTTCATGGCCAGCGTATGGGGCATCCAATATTCCCCGGAGTATGTTGCCCCTGCGGATTATACATGGCAGACTTAGGCGAAACAGCCGTTGTTAATGTCAAAGGGACCTAGATCGACGGTGGGCAAAGCCCGAGAGCGCACTCTGATCGAGCTGCGCCAGACCCAGCTGGAATGGACGCGCTTCAACAACGGCTACTTTCTCGACTACTACGCACCGCCGTCGTTAAAGTCCCACATGCTGCGCGTCGCCTTTGGCATCGACATTGCGAATAAAAAGGCCGCCATCCCCGGAGACGGGAATGCCTTGATGACGTTTACGTACACGTTTGACGTGGCTAGGTTTGTGGTCGCGTCTCTGGACCTGCCCAAGTGGGACGAGCTGCTGTACTGCTACGGGGAGAAACTCACCTGGAACGAGTTCCTGAGGCAGGCCGAAGAGGTTACGGGTGAGAAATAAATGCGCACGGCAGATCACCAGCCAAAACAAACAAATAGCTGTCGATTCTGTTTCTTCCGCAAAACCTAACCAAAGTGCTCTCTTTGTCTAGGTTTTAAATTTCAAGTCGCATACGACTCCCCCGACAAGCTGCAAAAAGGAGACGTCACCGAGCTCCCTACAAACGAGGACCCAGGCCCCGACTTCACCAAGGGGCAGTTGAAGATTCTGTTGGGCATCTGGGGCGGCTTTGCGCTGGAGGGAATGTACGACATGCCGACGGAAATTACGTTGAATAAGCGTTTCCCCGACATAAATGTTATGAAGGTGAAGGATGTGTTGGAAATGTGGCGGGCGCAGTAAAATCCGCGTGATTTAAGCCTGTCTCCCCATCTTGACCAACTATCCTGTTTTAGCCTACCCCGGCCGTCTCACTCGGCCTTGACCATGTGTGTGTGGTTGTTGACAAGCAAATGCATCAAGGACTTTAAAACCGCTCGTCAACTCATATAAAGGGGGTATTTTGCCTAGGTATCCAGGTATATCTTGTTAGACTCGAGCAAATTTTGATAAACACAGACAGAGATAATGCAAGTACGTATGGAACCGCTGAAGCCCCAATGCGTCATTGCAACAAGGCCAAGAATATACTGTGATATTTGGCCTCTTGGATCAATCCAGATAATCGCCCAATTGGTCTCCACTGTCTAGGTGCCTAAGGTAAGTTAGCTACTTAGGTAGGTTTTCGGTTCATACCTGCCTCCTGAGGCTTCTCTTGGCACCCAACACATCTCTTTGCCTCTCTTTTTATCCATTAATCCATTGTAAATGAGATGCTACGCGATGACTGTCACATACGACCATACCCACTGGAATATACGGGATCCCGTCCGCTCTCCCCTAGTCAAACCAGTGAGGGCCGAACTAGTACTCAGGTGGGTGACCACTGGGGAATCCTCGGTGTTGTATGTTTTGTCTACTTCTTCTCTTTGTTGTTTTGGTCTTTTTGGTCTTTTTGGTCGCTTTGTCTCCTGTAACTGGTATCCTGCTGATAGACGCGATTGTTTCGTATATGGAGGCCCTCTCGGGACGCATAATTTCAGGGGCGTAGCACCGGACCCAAAAGTTCAATACCGGTGTTGGTTGCTCAAAACAGACCACTTCACTCGATCACTAATGTAAAAGAGACACCTTACCTACCTAAACCATCTAGGTAAACAAACATTCGCATAGGTGCATACTGGCACTCTAAGCAGTTTATTGAAAACATCTTCATATTTTGCAAGCATCTATGCTGTATAAACGCTAATATCTCATACGCCAGAAGGAGACCCCTGAGGTTCCATTGCGTCCTTGCGATAAACCTAGCATTCAATTTGATGTTTGCTTTCCTTGGGATTCCTTTGACAATCCAGTATTGCAAAATGTAGTGCTACCTCAGAATTGCACATGGAAAGAAAAGCCATCGGGAGCTTGGGTAGGTATACTAGCACAGGCACCTATGATGGTATCGAAGAGTAAAGCTTGGTACTGCTTTGAGTCCTTGTTACCGATCTTGCTCAATGTTCACTCTGAACAAGTGAGTTACAAGATACACTCGGCAAAGCATCCAAAGTCAACGCCTGACAGGGATTTTGATCCAAGAGCTAGCTTTGACGATTCCAAACGTCTTATACAGCGTGCCTTACGAGGCTGAGACGATTAGAAAATTGCTGGCCTTCTTCTTTGACCACGAGAGAAACCAAACAACAAACAAGGCAGTCACAAGCCCACTTAATCTCGTCGCACTGAACCTCATTCCAAGAATACATCCTACCGCTTGAATCATCGACAGTGGAGTCGTCATTGTCCACTCAGCCTAATGCGCCTATAGCCCTGGATAGAAAGCAGAACCCAAAAACAGGGTAAGGTAGGCAAAGGGAACCCAAAACAAAACAGTCCGCAGAGGTCACAAGACATATCGGAGATTTGTTGACGCAACTGGCGTCTTGAATCGATCGCGCGGGGGTGGTTTGTCTCTTGTTGTGGCCAGCCAGTGGACGGGGAATAGCAGAGAAAAAAAAAAAAAAAAAGAAAAAAAAAAGAAAATGCCATGTAGACAGGTAGATATGCCAAGTGGCAAGAATTCCAGCTACTGACTCATACAGACCAAGCGCCCATAATTCGACAGAGCAGGGCTTTTTTGGCATATAGTCGGCATGCCATTGTGGGCACAAACGCCATGCCCAGCTCGAATTCAACATCCACAAGGACTCGACCGTCCTTTTGGCTATTACACCAACGGTGCTCTTGAACCACTTGCGTGAATACCAAAGAGGACGCAATCATAGCCTAGAATCTCAGCTGAAGTTTTTTGGGCGAGATCTTTTCAAGCTAGTCTCCGGGCAAAGACGTTACGCTGGACCAGCCGCCATGAGGTTTTACGCCACGAATACACCCAGCTGGAATGTGACTCGAAGCGCCTCACTTTTTCCCTCCCTCAGCTGCATCCCTAAACTCCCAGCCAATTCCATCAGTTCCGTCAACCCAGTTGCCCAGCTTGCCAGCTATCTTGCACCATATGATGCGTTCTGTCGTTTTTCTGTTTGGGGCATCTTTGCGACCTTGTTTCTTTTTCTTCTTCTTGCTGATCTAAAGACCTTTTGCCACTGAAGGACATCGGAGGAGGCATGTCTTTTCTCGCCTGGGTGCAATTGGCGTCAAGGTCTTTGCTGTGACGAATTTCCATCTCGTCCGTCGGCGGCCTTGTGTTGGTTTAATACGTCACGGGGTAGGAAGAAAGGCCAAGTTTGTTCGACGGCTTGATCGATCTTCCAAGTGATGATAGTGATCTGGATTCCGGTGAGTAGAGTACTGCGAGGGATTGTTATCGTCATTCCTGATGTCCGTAGTTCCTCCAAGACATATAGCATCTCGAACTGAACCGCCACATTCCAGGTCCCTGAAGATGGAAAATAAAAGCCAGAGACCAAGTCGGTATAAAGCCCCCGAGTGTTTGAGACATCCCTCTCCAGCTTCACAAGTCCTCATAGTTATCCCTAGTATCCCATAACCAGGATCCCATCCGGGCAACTCATACCATCACTGCTTTGCCTTGTCCAACAAGCCTTCAACACAGTCCACAATGAAGCTCCTCAACGCCGTCGCCGTCCTCACCGCCGCCATCGCCCCCGTGTGGGCCCAGCGGACCGCCAGCGAGATCGCAGCCGACAAGGTTGGTGCGCTGAACATGCACAACGTCGCCAGTAAGCTTGCACTCTCCGCAGCCGCCGTGCCAGAGACCAAAACATGTTACTGAAATCAGAGCAAACTCCCCTGTAATGCAGGACAGACCGTGACCGGCAGCCGCGGCTCCCGCGCCAACCTCACCTACTCGTCGGTGCTGGACAGCTCGGCGGCCAACTACGCTGTGGAGCTGGCGCGGCTCGACAACGGCCTCGTGCACGCCTCGAACCGCAACGGCCAGGGCGAGAACCTGTACTACACGAGCAACTCGGACCTCAAGACGCCCTTTCAGGCCGCGAGCAAGGCCTGGCTAGACGAGAAGCCGTTCTACGATTGCCGCAACATCAACGGCGCGGACCCCAACTTTGGAAAGTTTGGCCACTATAGTAAGTTTTTTTTTTTTTTGTTCTTCCTTTCTTGGTCAATGTTCTTTCAAGATGAGATGCAAATTAGAAAACAGGAGCAGGGAGGAAAATAAACACATGTCCTGGTAGACTTACTAACCTTATCTCGGCCACTTTTAGCTCAAGCCATCTGGCGTACGACCACCGAGTTTGGGATCGGCGTGGCCAAGGGAAACAAGACCGGCCGACTCTATGTTGTCGCGAGGTACCTCCAGCAAGGGAACATGTAAGTTGCATCAAAGTCTTGGGTGATTTTAGGCTGTGGAAAACACTCGTTGACAGTTTCTCTTGCTTTAGCGTTGGCCAGTCGGCTTGCTAGACTGGCATCTACCGGTACAATGGTCACAGGCTTGTGTGCCTTGCAGGATGTTTATCCACACTTTATTTCGTCTTGTCCCAGATTGTGGCGCCTGGTAAATTCGGGCACGTTAGTGATTTCGCCCCAACACAAAATTCCTGTAGTTCTATAACCCAAAAAATACCATGTTGTGTCATCACCTATTGCGAACATATCGTTCAATCAGTCTTCGGCGTGGAGCAAACCGGTTTAACTCCCAGTAGCTAAAATTGACGGGACGAGATTGTACTTCATGGTCATTGTTTAGTAGCAGAGTACTCTAGTGGGGTCAAACTAAGACTGCTAACAAATTATGAAAATACGCAAAATGCGTACGCTTCCAGTGGATGGTCAAAGAGCCCATCTAATGGTGCAACAATGGGGAGCCCATCTCTGTTTCGTGTTGTATCCCTAGTACACGCCCGAGCCTCTCTTGGAAGGGTCTTGATAGAATGTCGCTGCAGTCACTCCTCGATGGAAGGCGGTGCCTTTTTTGCGCGTCGACTGCGAAAATTTCTGATAGGCAAAGTGTGTTCCTAAGCCTTGCCAACCCATCCAGAATTGACGAAAAACTCAAAAATCCTGCTGCCCTTGGCGTTGTCAAGGCGACAGATCTCCTTGGCTTGCTTCTTTTTCAATGTTCCGTTCGTCTTCAGTGCCTCCTTGAGCAACTGCTCCTTGATCATGAGATAAGGCTTCGGCTGGATGCGCAACAGTTCGCAGAGCTTTACCTCATCCGGCGTCAGAACCTGCAGGTCTGGGGTCTGATCAAGAGTAAACTGCAACGGCGTCAAGGTGGGGATCGGCTGAAGCTCAAATTTCTCCTTCTTGACGAGACCATTAGCAGTGACTCCGTTGACCGTGCTATCGCCATTGGCCACGATGACACTGCCCGTGTCGCCATTCGTCCCACCATTGGCATGAACCTCGCTCTTGACAGCATCGCCGTTTGAAGCAGCGTGCTCTACGTTCTCGCTCGCTAGTGAATTCCCGTGAGAACCCTTGGTAGCCAGCCTTGCAGGCATTTCGGGCGCGACAAGTAGAGCAGCACCGCTGGGTGGATCGGGGGGCGGTGGCGCCTTGCTTCGCTGATTTGTGGCCAGTCGATCGCGATCCATGGACCCCAGCGGGATGGCTTTCTGAATACGTGCTGCTTTTTCTTGCTCGTATTTTTCACCACTTTTCAGGTCGCCTATCCTCAGGCTGCGCCATTCCTGTAGTTGTGTGATCGCTTGCCTCAGATTCAATTCATCAATCAGACCTTGCGAGAATGCTTCGAAATCATCGTGGTTCATCATCCGCGCAAAAGGTTTGGCCTTGTTGAGTAGATCCCTCTCCTCCTTCGACCGCTTCTTCTCCAACTTGCTGTTCTCTCTATAGTCCAGTAGATTGTGTTCAAAGATAACCTTCTTGCGCTCGACACGCTGGGTGAGGCGGCAATTGTAAACTTCCATGACAGTCAACTTGAGTTCAGTCTCAGGCTCGAGCTCCCCAGTGCGCGGGTTGATGCCATCGCCAGGGTCAAACTGCATAAGCTGCACGGCCTCTTCGGCTTCATTGGCGTGCTCCGTCTCAAACTCCAAACGACCGGGCATGTATCCTTGAATTTCATGGCATGATGGCACCGAGGCTGTGGGTTTGGTCTTGGGTTGCAGAGCAGGAGCATTCTTGGCAGCATCGCGACGTTCCTCGATGCGCTGTTTCTTCCGTGCTTGAAACTCTTCGCGGGTTGTCTGGTTGGCCAGCTCGTTGTCGTGTGGACTACATCGTTTTGGAAGCGGAAATCGTGGAGAGTTCACATAGGCGTTTATGTAGTGATCGCGAACCTCATCTTTGTGACGGTAGCCGCCGATGTGGTCTGCAATGTCTGCCCATGATCCCAGCCCATATATCTCTGCGCCCTCGAGGAGAAGTAGCTCTTCATCGGCACCCCAGTCTTCTTCAAATATCGGAAACGAGTTTTGTTCTATGACTCGGTAGGGATGTGTCGCAGGCTGGTGGTTACTGCTCGATGAGCCTTGGGCAAAGCAGTTGACGCAAAGGTCGTAGTCATTGCATGCGCTGTGAGCACACCTGATTCGAACCTAAACAGTCATTACAAAGGCGTTAGCGATTACACAATGACCGTTTTGCGCTACTGGGAAAGGATGTTGGGTGGTCCAATGACGTTCTCGCCCCGTAGCTTTTGGTGGGGCATAAATCTGGGGTAGGTGCAGCACGAAACACGTCCGGGATGATGCGCGGTTGAGCGACGATGGATGAAGATGGGGAGTAAACAACAAAAGAGCTTGACACTCACCGTGGATGTGATGTCAACGGAGCAGACGTCGCAGTGATACTTAACCCCGCCTTCAGCGCCTCTAGCAGCTGTCTTTTTCCGTATGACACCCATTGTTCTAGCCGGCGGTCGTGTCGCGGTACGAGACCCGGGTAAGCCGGGAAGCTTGGTAGTCGTGTAGCTGTTTAATCGGACATGTAGTGACTGTGAATGAAGTATAGGATAATGGGGATTGATACACCGACTGTGCCGATGAAATATATCGTTTTGGGTGTTGAAATTGATGGCTGGGGTTGACAACACTTGATTGATGCGCTGCTGCCTGTACTTGTCATGTCGCAGGCAGTCGCTGGTTGGAGTTGGTGTCAAGCGTTGGACCGTGCACCCAAATCTCCAGATAGCTTCTGATGCTACCGAATGCACGTGACTTGCGGGCGACGGTTACTCCTCCGACCTCCTTTGCCGCTGATCGGAACCCAATGTCTACCTTGTTTCCTAGGCTTTCACACTTGCAAGAAATCAACGGGATTATTTGGCTGAATGTGATTTTCCCGCTATTTTGCCGGGCATTTTTTTTTACCCCAAGTCATGCGTTTAGCTACAGATGCGACGACTATTGAAGTCAGGCACAAATATACTTCAGCCGCAACAATCCTCCCCACAGTCAAGATAAACAATAAAGTATCAAGGCAATGATGTAACAAGTCAGGAAGGGTGGGGTCGACCTCACTTCCCCCGCATGGCTGCTCACATGGTAAACAACATCCAGCCCACTTTGATCCATGGTCCAATGTATTGCAATTTCGTAGAATTGTTGTAATTTCTACTCGGCTCTGAGCCTCTGGATACGTCAATCTGGACACCTCACATACGCGATCAAGATGCCTGACAAGATTCTTGACGACATCTCCCATCGGAGGTACAATCCTTTGACTGGCACATGGCTCCTCGTCTCGCCGCATCGCACAAAACGACCCTGGCAAGGTCAGCAGGAAGCGCCTTCCAAGAGCGAGCTTCCACAGTATGACCCGTCTTGCTATCTCTGCCCAGGGAATACACGCGCCCAGGGCGACAGCAACCCGAAATACGAGAAGACATTTGTCTTTGTCAACGACTACAGCGCCGTCAAGGAGACACAGGCACACTATGCGCCAGAGGAAAAGACCGATGGTGAGGATCTGCCATACAAGATGTGGTTGTTGAGTGATTAATGCTAAGATTGCTGGGTTGTTCAGATGTTGCCTCGCTCCTCCTCAAGGCGGACGCTGCCACTGGCCGTTGCTATGTGTTGACATTCTCGGCCGTGCACAATGTCACCCTGGCCGACATGAAGCCCCAAGAAATCGTCCCCGTAATTGATCTCTGGACGGATCTCTACGCCTCGCACGTTTGTCCGACTAGCCCCTTGGGTACGGCTGCCGCTACCGTGCGTCAGAAACTCTCGATAGTCCCCGAGTGCCAAATGTCGCAGCCATCGCAACAACTACGATACATGACGATATTTGAGAACAAGGGAGCTGCGATGGGTTGCTCGAACCCCCACCCCCATTGTCAAATATGGACGACGTCGAGCTTGCCAGAGGAACCAGGCAAGGAATTGGATCAAATGTCCAAGTACCGTCGGGAACATGGACGTCATATGCTTGGTGACTACGTCAAGTTGGAGATCGAGAAGGGCGAGCGTGTCGTTTGGCAGAACGACAGCTTCTTGATTGTTTGTCCGTGGTGGGCAGTTTGGCCTTTCGAGGTTCTGGTCCTTGCGAAGCGACATGTTCGGGCCTTGGTGGATCTGTCGACCGACGAGAGGCTTCATTTTGCTGAGGCCATCCAGGAAGTCACTCGGCGATATGACAACTTGTTCGAGACAAACTTCCCATACAGTAAGATACCCCAATGCGACACAGTGATTGCAGACAAGGAGCGCGTGACTGACGACCCGCCCACGCTATAGGCTCTGGAATACACCAGGCGCCCATTGACTGCAGTGAAGAAGAGGCCGAGAGCAGCTGGTTCCACATGCATTTCTACCCGCCGCTGCTTCGCTCAGCTACCGTGAAGAAGTTCCTTGTTGGATATGAGCTTTTGGCCGAGCCTCAACGCGACATTACCCCTGAACAAGCCGCGGCTCGTTTGAGGGCCTGCGGCGGAGAGCTGTACCGCAACTCTCTATAATTAGACACTAATTAGGGCTTCGAAGCTCTGAAACTTTCAGACCAAAGGGTGGTTTTATACAATGCTGTGCTAACCCCAACGCTCTAAGCGCTCAGCCATACGATTTGAGGATCATTTCATGGAGCGTGCGCTCTTCCGCCATAGTGTCTTCTTTTCAATCAAATCACCTGAACAATGGCAGGGTGAAAGGGCCGACGTAGTGAGTGTACTGCAGAGTCATCCAGATAAATCCAGTCGACCCGGCAAAGATCGGGAAGAGAACGGGAACACTCGGGCGGCATGTCTTGAAGACGAGAAGCTCGGAAAGAAAGTGTCCACCGGCGAGGAAGTGCGTAAGAACAGAGAGCTGGTATAGAGCCGGGTTGGAAACGTCGTAGGCGGTATACAGACGCACAACGCCGGTGATGAGCGTCCACACCGCAAACAAACGGGCTGCAAGGGGGGTGAGCTGGTCGTTGGCCTTCTCAACGTCCTTGCCGGTGCTCGATGCAGGGACGAGCTTGTTGATGCTGTCCTCGGGGTTGTGCCTTGGGTTTTCATCGGTACGCTCCTTGCGCTTCAGCGCGGGGTTTGACACGAAAAGGCCATTGTAGATACGCCGGCTGTAGTGAAGAGTGGTGAAGTTCTGCAAGGCGTTGCCGATAGCGAGAACGGAAACCTGGCCAAGAATATCATTAGTCTTCACTCTGGGCCATCAAAATATTCGAGATGCTGGCAAGCCAAAGTCCAATATAGGCTAGATTGTCTGTCTCTAGCTTGCAGTTGGACTACAAGTTGGGCTGAACCTACCAACATCAGATACGCGGGCAGGAGCCCATTGTCAAGTGGGGGCATGAGGTTGCTGAGAGAAGCCATCGTTGCTGTAACAGGGCAAAGAAAGACTCCAAAGAAAGATCTGTATGTGTGGCAGCGGAGGCCTGATGAGGACCGCCGTACATATAGTTGACGTTGGAAGAAAGATCTTAAGCTATTTCCACGTGCCGGAAATACCGGACGCGACCATGTACCTGAAGCTCAACAAAAATGAAATTAGTGCATTGCTCGTCTACAAGGGGCAGGCATGGAGATGAGGTTGAAGAAGACTGATTGGTTAGCAGCTGTTCTCTACCCCACCACACCTCGAACCCCTAGCTTTCGGTCGCTACTGAGGTTTTGCGACAATCCTTTCGTCCAGACTTTTTGAAGCAAGGCGCAAGAAGAACTATTTTACGCCGCAACTCGTCAAAATGGATAGCTTGACAACCGCACTGGGCAGCGTGCCACAAGTCGTGCAGTGGGCCCTTGCTGGAGTAGGAGCTCTCTACATCTCGGCCAAGGTCTTGAGTTACCTGCACCTGGTCTTGAACCTTTTCATTCTTGGCGGCACCAACGTGAGTCGGACTCTACATACTCCCCTCTTATAAGCTCGACGGTGTATGGCTGATACTTGCTTTCCTTTTACAGCTCAGCAAATATGGTAAAAAGGGCAGTTGGGCGGTTGTCACCGGCGCCTCGGACGGTCTCGGTAAAGAGTTTGCCTCGCAACTCGCAGCCAAAGGCTTCAACATTGTCCTTGTCTCCCGCACCGAATCGAAGCTCAAGGAACTTGCGAAAGAGCTCGAGGCCAAGAATGGCAGCCTGAAGACCAAGGTTCTGGCGATGGACTACGAGCAGGACAACGACGATGACTACGAGAAACTGGGCCAACTCCTTAGTGGCCTGGATGTCGCCATCCTGATCAACAATGTCGGCCGCAGCCACTCGATCCCCGTGCCATTCCTCCAGACCCCGCGCGAGGAGCTGCAGAATATTGTAACCATCAACTGCCTTGGCACACTCAAGACTACCCAGGTTGTGGCTCCCATCATGGCTCAGCGCAAGCGGGGTCTGATTCTCACCATGGGCTCATTCGGCGGCTGGATGCCTACGCCATTCCTGGCTACCTACAGCGGCAGCAAGGCATTCCTGCAGCACTGGAGCACCTCGCTCGCTGAGGAGCTCCGCAGCAGCGGCGTCGACGTCCACCTGGTCCTCAGCTACCTCATCGTGTCCGCCATGAGCAAAGTGCGCCGCCCCAGCGCTATGGTCCCGACGCCTCGAGCTTTCGTGCGCTCGGCCTTGGGCAAGATTGGATGTGCTACTCAGAACGTAGCCTACACTTATACTCCGTGGTGGAGCCATGCCATTATGCAGTGGTGGGTTGAGAACACTATCGGCATTGGTAGCAAGATCGGATTGCAGGTCAACCTGAAGATGCACAAGGACATTCGCACTCGTGCGCTGAAGAAGGCGGAGAGGGAGGCAAAGAAGGCTTGAGTGACCGCGGACTCGTGAATGAAGCAGAGTATAGATAAAGCCTTTTTTCTAAGGGAATCGGCGTGTCAGGGACCAAAGATAGTTTGTCTCGCCAATATTAGGGCATGCAAAGAACTGTAAACACAAAAGGAAGGCAGGTATCTGCATGTATGGGAACTGGCAGCCAAAATATTCTGTTCTTGGCATGTCGAGATCTGCGAGATCAAGATCAGAGACTCTAACAGAGCCCTTGTGTAAGGACGGAGAAGAGGACAGACAAAATTCAATGAAAGAAAGCATTTATTTTTTTCCGTGAGAGCCGAATAAATAAATTAGGTACCTGGATATTATGACATCAGTGGACAGTATTTCAAGTACAAAAACAATCAATTGTTTGTGGTAGCTAAGGTAGGTAGACTGCGCGGTACCTTGTCAAGTCCTAATTGGGACTAGCGCCAATGCTTTCTTGTGTCGCGCCGAGTTCGCGTCGACCACCAAAAAATTGGCTGGGTTTTTCTGAGCTTCACCCCTGCTTGGGCAGCCTGCTAGCAAACAAGTTATTATCTCCATTCCCATCCAGCGTCTCGATCGTCTGCCATTGAGCACCCTATTTTCTTCTACTCATACACACCCATCTTGAAAGTTTGCGGCTGGATTGGTCCTTCGGAGCTTGTTGCTGCCTGGAGGGCTTGTTTGGTAGTACCCGCCGGCTGATGATTTTCTGACGGGTCTTCCACGACGGAGCTCTCCTCCGGCTGCTTTGCTTAGAATTCTGCCCGCCAACGGCCCGAACTAAAACCACAAAAGGTCAATCAGCATTACACCGCGCTGCGTTTGAGGCTTCCAATCGATAGCGATCTCGCGTCACAATACACAATGGCTACCCAAACGCCGATGCGCGAGGTGCCTGGCGCATTTCTCGCGACCCCAGCCATAGCCGCGAGAAACGATCGCGTCAGTCGGCAGCTCTTTGATACCAGCCGACCATCAGCAGGATCAAGAACGTCTTCTTCAACTGCGCTTGGTGTCAGGATGAGCTCTCCTCGGGCTGGGGCAATGACTTCTGTCACCTCTGGGCAAGGCACAGATGCTGCAGCTCCGTTACCGCCCCTCTTGAAAGCGGCCAAGTCAGTCAAGGGCGTTTTGCAGCAGGATGAAAGCTACCCAGATCTCGATTCTGTTTGTCGACGTAAGCTACTTTCCCTCTCTGCGCACCTGCTTGCTGCTTTCAACCCGCCACTAACATCTTTGCAGCTGGCGCAACCTCGGATTATGATTTGCAGTTCGCCGACTCCCCGCTTGCGCCTTTCCAGAGGGCTCAAATGTACCCGATCCCCGACCGAATCTTCGAGACTCTTAATATGAGCAACTTGACGACGAAGCTGGGTCTGTTTGCAGAGATCGGCTATGCATACGCCTGCATCGATAACGCGCTGTTGATGTGGAACTTTAGCCAGCCCAACCCTGAAATTATTGGATTTGAGGACCAACCGCACAGCATACAGACCGTAGCGCTCGTGCCACCGAAACCTGGCGTATTTCTCAGTAGCATAACGCACATCCTGGTGGTTGCTACATCGCAAGACTTGATCTTGCTTGGAATTGCTGCGTCTAGCAGCCCCAACGGCCTGAAGACGATAGAACTTTACTCGACCAAGATGGCTCTCGGCACTCCATCGAGCCATGTCAGTCATATAGTTGGCACGTCTGCCGGGCGCATTTTCTTCGGAAGCAGCGACGAAACAGACATCTACGAGCTTTGCTACCAACAAGAAGAGAAGTGGTTCTCGGGCCGTTGTAGCAGGATCAACCACTCTCAGCCTGGCTGGTCCTCGGTCATGCCAAGGCTGCCTGCGTCCCTCGATATCTGGTCGCCGCAGAAGAACGAGTTTCTGATCGACATAAAAGTCGACAACTCTAGGAATCTTCTCTATACTCTTTCCAACAAGTCGACCATCAGGACCTACCACATAGAAACCCCCGATCGTCTCACATGTGTCATTACCAAGGAGAAAAACCACTGTTTGCGAGATGTCACTCACTGGAACCATCCATCGCCGTTGCTGACGGACGCCATGGCCATCGTAGCCATCAGCCCGATCCCAGCCACGGAAGCATCAAAATTGCATTTGATGGCATTGACCAGCACAGGCTGCCGTCTTTTCCTCAGCGCTACAAGCTCGGCCTCGTACATGATCAACACCTCATCTAGCTTGGCGCCGCAGTCGATGCAGGTTCAGTTTGTCAAGTTCCCGCCCAAGGATCTTAACCGGGACAGGCGCAACACTGGATATGATTCATCAGGAGACTCCCTCACCGATCTGCAGTCTAGGAGTCTGGAAGTAAGTGAGCTCGGCTTCAGATTCCCACCAGGCTACTTTATCGACTTTGTCAGGAAGCCCGGAACTCCCGATACGACGACAATATTTGCTTCGGCGCCGGAAACGGGGCGCATCAAGGCTATTGGCGCTGCATCAGCCCTCAAGTTCTACGAGCACGCCAACTGGATCGATATTGGACCAAAAACTGTCGCTCTCGACGTGGGCCTGATCAACAAACCATTCGCAGCCGCCAAGCAGCCCTTGGGTTTTGGAAACGAGCTGGCTGTTCAATTCGATGAGGACCCTTGTGAATTCGCCATTCTTACCAACAGCGGCATCTACTCGGTGCGTCGCAGGCGTTTCGTGGACATTTTTGCCAACACCATGAGGGTCACTGTTGGAGAGGAGAGCCTCGACAAGGACATCCGCAAATTTATTCAGCTTTACGGCCGCGTTGAAACAGTCTCGGCTGCGCTGGCTGTTGCTTGCGGTCAAGGCACCGATCTCAGGACAGGTACCAGCAGGGTGATGGACCAGGGGACCGCAGATCGTGCAAAGTCGGTCTTTGTCAACTTTGGTGGGCAGCCTCTGCTTGCCGAGTCCGACGGAGCCATCTCGCCAGAGTCGGTCAAATTGTCATCTCGCCATGACGCCCTGGCTCTGTACCTCACGCGTTTAATTCGCAGCTTGTGGAAAGCCAAGGTTATAACCGCAAGAGTCGATGCCAACGCTGTTGGCGGTGTTGTTGTCAGTTCCACAATCTCGACAGCCAAGCTGACAATAGTCCAAGAAAACATCGAGAGGCTGCGCAACTTCTTGAACACAAACAAGGGAATCATCCAGGGACTCTCGGGCCCAGCAGATCTGCAAAGAGTCAGCAGTCGTCAGGAAGAGGTTGCTCTTCAGGCCGAGCACCAGGCGCTTCATGCCCTCCAAAAGCTTATGGAGAGCATATCCGAGGGCATCTCCTTCGTTTTAATGCTTTTCGACGAGCGTGTTACCGACATCTTTTTGCGCTTGGAGAGCAACACCCGGGACGAGCTTAAGGAGCTTACATACGAAAGTCTCTTCTCCCAGCCAGCCGGGAAGGACTTGGCCAAGCTACTTGTCAAAGCTATTGTTAACCGCAATATTGAAAGTGGCTCGAATGTGGAGACGGTGGCTGATGCACTGCGTAGGCGGTGCGGCAGCTTCTGCAGCCCTGACGACGTAATCATTTTCAAAGCGCAGGAGCAGCTGAAGCGGGCGTCTGAGCAGACCCTGAACCACAGTTCCCAGCGCACTCTGCTTAGTGAGAGCTTGAGGCTTTTTGAGCGTGTTGCTGGCAACCTCACGTACGCCAACCTCCGGAGCGCCGCAGAACAGTACACCGACTTGAAGTACTATGCAGGTGCCATCAGGTTATGCTTGGTTGTGGCAAAGGAGAAAGACCGTGGCAATGCAGCTCTCGCATGGATAAACGAGAACAAGCCGGCCAACGACCCGAGGGAGAAGATACATACTGAGCGACAGCGCTGCTACGACCTTGTCCACGCCGTACTGGAGCGGTTGGATGCAGAATCCTCCAAAGAGCCCGAGCTTGTGGATGGGAAGCCTTCTCTTGCCGCCACCAAGCGCATGGAAGCCTACTCCGTTGTCAACGACTCGGACGACGAAGTTTTCCACTTTGGCCTTTATGCCTGGTACGTCGAGCAAAACTGGACTGACCGCATTCTTGCAATCGACTCGCCCCACGTCATAACGTTCCTCAAGCGCCTGGCAGGATCAGACGTTCGTCACGCAGAGCTGCTGTGCAGGTTTTACACCCACAGGGGGCAGTTCTACGATGCGGCTCAAGTGCAGGCCGAGCTTGCCAACTCCGAGTTTGACATTGGCATCAAAGACCGCATCACTCTCCTCAGTCGCGCCAAGGGCAACGCAAGCGTAATGGGTGCGGGAGGCAACAGGCAGCAACAACAGTTATTGAGTCATGAAATCTCAGAGCTCCTTGAAATTGCGCACATTCAGGATGATCTGCTGGAGAGGTTGAAGGCCGATCCTCGCATTGCAGACGAACGGAAGATGGAGATTGAAAAGGTCCTGGACGGCCAAATACAGGGCCTGACTGAGGTTAGTAGCAGCCACTTCCTAACAAAGCTTCCGGTGATGATGTTCCGTGAAGTTTGCTAACCCATTTATTCTAGCTTTTCAACACATATGCGGACCCGGCATGCTATTACGACCTTTGTCTGCTTGTCTACCATGCAGCCGACTACCACAACACTAGGCTCATCGCTGACACCTGGAAAAACCTCATCGACGCCACGCACAGGGAAATCCTTGAACGCCACGAGGCTTATAATGAATATGAGAACAGTGGGGGACGACTCCCGCCTGGTGTCACCGTACCACCGTCACCACCACCCTTGCCATACGAGGCGGTTTCGATGCAGATCCAGAACATTGCGCATCGCACCTCTCTGGACACCATGATCTTCCCCATAGACACCCTGCTGCCAATTGTGTGCGAGTACGCCGTCGCGGAGAGCCAGGATGAGAGCATCGGGGCTGATAACTCCTGGCCTGTACTGCTCTTCCTCCAGCTGCAGGTATCGCAGTCGGTGATTGTCAAGATTCTGGAGCGCATCTTTGATGCTCAGGAGGCCCCCTTCACTGGGCGGAAGAAGAGAATCGTTGCCGAGTGGATCAACGCGGCCGTCGAGTCGTGGCTGCGCGAGGTCGAGAGGCAGGGCAGCGGGAAGCAGGACGGTGCTCTCTCATCATGGGTGTTTGAGCTCCTGGGCCGGGTCGACGAGGAGATGTTGCAGCTCGCCAGAAGCGTCAGGGACAGCAGTGTGAAACAGAGCGCCGAAAAGGTTGGGTTCCGGGCTCGCCAGCTGCGGAACACGGTAGATAGGGCGATGAGGAGCACAAACGTGACGGGCTCGATGAGGTATCTATGAGTTGGTTTTTAGAAATGTTTTCCGAACAAAGATAAACAGAGAAAGAGGAAATTACCCATCGAGCGAGGAAGGTGTTGGATCAGGCGATGAGAGGGATGCAGATGAAAACACTGGCACTAAATAATTTCGCTGACGAAAAGAAAGAGTTGGAATTTTTCCTGTTTAGTTTGCGAGCTGGAGGTTGAAAGTTGTATATGGTTGTGCTTGGTCGCCAATCTTACTTGTACATAATATATGCCTTCTCTGGTCTGTTTTTTGTGGTCAGACACTACTGCGGTTGGCGTTAAAAGAGAATGATTTTTGGACTAATTCTTTTGTGGTTCACATGTTTGTTCTTGTGCTTGTGAGCGCGATGCCAGACAGCTGCCAGAAATGCGGCATGTTTTTGACTATATAATAACTAAGCATGCAGCAAATATACATACTGTCCACTGTCCACTGTTTCTTTTTTTTTTGTCCTCTCAAACCCTTTCACTAATTTACTATCTAGAGACTCCATGATCAGTTGAAAAAGATTTAAAACAATCTTCAATCCTATACAATCTTCCAACTTCAGACAATTTTTCAAACTCCATCTTCAAAAACGGCGAGGAGTTTGCAGGATCATCACATTTCACAACATACCGAGTGAAGTGACGCTGCGCGTGATTTGCTGTGACTGCGGTTGGTTCATCGAAGTCGGGCCCGGTGATAAATTCTTTTTCAGATTCTAGGGGTCCCAGATTTGGTAGTAACCAGGCACGATCGGTGTCGGTCAGAGGAGGCGGACAGTCGATAGCGGCATCATCGACGCGTGGGAAGTTGAGTCGAGTCGTAGATGTTTTTTGGTGATGTAGCAGTGATGTCAGTGTACGACGGGCTAGCAAAAGTCTCTCACTTGACTGTTCCGAAGGTGGATTTAGTTGTGTGGGATAGCATAGTACCAGTTTCGCTATCCGATGGTCTGGCAAAAAGGAACGATAATTCATCGGTATTCATTGGCTCGCAAGGCAACGGCGCAACGGCTTGTTGGTCGCCGGGAGTATTGTCCAAATCTAAGTCATCAAACTCTGGGGGTTGTGACTCCCGCGCGTACTTGCACGTGTAATTCCACGCAACCACCTCGTACCTGTCGCAGTCTCTAACGTAGAGCTCGGCAATCTCGATCAATAGCGGATCATCGACGTCTGGACTTGCCAAAAAGACGCAGATGGCAGTAAGCAAAGCGCCGAGTGAGTATCGCACTGTTCTGCGCTCAGAACCATGAGTAGCGGCCACTGGGAAGATAGCGCATTAGGTTTGGGTCCATCCACCATGACTGGTAATCGGCGCAAATACGGTCGGTACAATCGATGTTTGAGTGTAAGATGCGGGTCTGAAATCTAAGGCCCGGAGACGCGGCTGGGTTTTCTTCGGGGATTCGGATACTGATCCAGGGTTTCCTTTCTCGTAAGGAGTGTCCGGAGGTCCTTCGATGCAGGCAAGAATCGTGTCTAGTCTGCCTTCGAGTGAATTGGGGCTGATAAAGGGAACATTGGCGAGTCTGATGCTTCTCAGCTTAAGTAGTAGTAGTAGTAGTAGTAGTATTATTTAACGCCGGGCTCGGCCCGGCTCATTAGCCGGCCGTTAGCAACCTCCCGAGGGGTATCTCGGCGCGCTTTCTATTTTCTCTATTTACACGGCGGAAAACAAGGGCATAGAAGCGAATCGAGCCTGACCGGGTTCGTGCCCGGTCCTGCTTACAGGTTTGTTCACTGACGCGACCCCGTGCCTTCAGGCGCACGGAGGATTCGTCTGACGGCAGTTGACGGCTCTTCATCGAGAGGGGCCTGTGTCCAAACAGCGGAGCTGTCGGTCGTTTGTAGCCATGGAGACGAAGTTCCCAACAAGTGTGGGCTCGACGGCACAGGCGGGTGGTTGTTGTCGATAGCCAGCCGGGTTATCCTTGCCACGGGTAAGCGGGGGAGGAGGTGGAGGGAGCAGGATTCGAACCTACGTTACTCAAGTAACAGCCATGGCGCTTAACCACTGCGCCATTCCCCCCTGCTTCTCAGCTTAAGACAGACGCGCCTGGCTAGTGAGATGCCTTTGTTGGCCTTGAAGACTAGATCGGACGGCAGATATTGCGCTGCCGTAGCTTCCTCCCCTGATTCAAAGCTGAGCGGACGCTTGAAAAGGGAATCATTTGTCTTGTTGATTGGACTTTCCATAAGCCTCTGATTCTGGGGATATCTGGAGGAATATAAGGATCAATCCTAGAAGACGCCTAGTGATCGACTATTTTGAGCTCGTTTCACTCCAGATACTTGGCTGCAGCATTGCTCACACAACTTGTAATGACTCCTCAATACTGGTTGTGTCTAGAAGATTGCCATTTTTGGCTGAGAAGCAACAAACATCGGTCTGTCTGAAGCTCTTTGGAGTTGTGCTCGTGGGTATAAGGGCGTAGTGTGGTACAAACTGCCACTGCCAACAATACGTGAAAAGCTTGACCTCGACGAGCTCTTGACTAAACTCAGTTGGTGGCTCGCGACGTCGCTGATCAACCGCGTTGATGCGTCGCGATCGTTTGACGAGCCTGAAGCCATCTGTATCAGGCGTAGACTTCGTGTATCTGGTACCGACTCGATCTCCCCGACGAGAGCGGCCCTCTGCCGTCGCAGTAAGTTCTCCATAGTCCCAGTGATACTCTCCAGCCCATCCACGAGCTGCTTAATCTGATCGACCGTTGCCTTGAAGGCCGCAGCGTCGTGGACTGCCCAGCGAGTAGTCTTCCATACGGAATTTTGTTTCTGGTTGGCATGCATCCGGCGTCGAAAGGCATCAAATCTGTCTCGAAAGAGTGACATTGAGCCGGGTGACGAATCGACGGCGTTGCTAAGCGCGAAACGGTCGGTGACCACGCTTGCTCTCTCGAGAAGCCGGCGCAAGTAATCAAGCGATGGCTCAATGACCACCTTGATGTCTGGCCTATCCAGCCCGATATTGTAGGGGGTGTTGTCACCTTGGGGCGAGGCAACAAGGCCTAGCGACTCGCCCCAGAGGACTAATCGGAGACGCTGAAGCGCCAGCTTCGAAACTCATATTTTTAGTAACAGGTCTTACGATCATGCAAATGAAAACAGGGAGATAAAAAAATAAAGAGATTCATGACTAACCTGTGTGCAGAGGAGGTCAAAATCTTCACCGAAATTTTTCGCGCGGACGACAATGTCGAAGTTGTCGATACATGACTTGAAGAGCCCGGCGACCCCTAGTACCCCCAGCGCTAGGCCAAGAGGCTCCACCATCACAGAGCACGCCCGGCGCAAGGTATAGGGTACAGCTTGACAATGTGAGGTTGAAGAATGGGACTGGTCATCGAATATGGTGTTTAATGCCGCGTTTCCATAGACAGAAGCACACTGGATGTGCGCCTTCTAGGCGGTTGTATAAGGGATACCTGGCCAGTCCAGAGCCACGACAAAAGGAGACACAAATATTCGACAACAGAGAAATATTGGCGGGCAGCTGCTGATTGATATTCAGTAGAAATGAGGGGCAGAGGCGCAGCTCTGGGCCCGCCCTTGTATGGTACTATGCAGCCTGACCATGATCTCATTGCGATTCGTCAGGGCTCAGGAGCTGAGGTGGCTGTGAGGATACCTGAAAATACGGCATATGTCCTGGGAGAGTGAACTTCTGCTCGAATCAAGCCTCCTCCTGGTGCAACACCATTGGAATATATGATATAGCAGAACAGAAGCAGGGGGACAAGAAAGCTGGTTGAAGCAGACAAAATGTAGGTATGAACCCCGATTTCAAGCAGCTAGTCTGGACCTAGGATTTTAACATGGCTAGCCACATCGCTACGACGGATCCTAGACAGTGTGAGCCCGTCTCTCACCAAGCGCAAGGCTAATAGAGAAGAGGTATTCTAAGATGTCCATACCGCAGAACGTCTTGAAGCAGAAAGTGAACGCAGTCGGTCATCTCAGTAATAGACATATTGTCCGCGGTGCGGAGCGGGCGCTGCCTTGTTGTCCTGCTGAATAATGGCGACCGCGTGAGGTGCGTCTTGTTGGAAAGGCACTCATACTAAGCGTCCATTAGGATGATGCTGTGGTTAAAAGCTGACCACAAGCAGTCGCCACGAGAGGACAAAGCAAGGTAAATCACCTTGGTTTGAAAGGCCGGTAGATACCTTACACTGCGACTCATCTCCAGCTGCTTAGCTGCTATGAATTGCACTTTGGAGTAGGTGCTTAACCGAAATCTGAAGACAAGAAAAGGGTTCGGAACGAAAATATTCAGAACAGTAATTATGGTATGTACCTGCCTTAGGTAAAGCGCCCTCCTGAGGTGGGTACCTACCTACCTACCTACCTATCTTTCAATAACAAAGCTTCTGCGAACTTAGGACCGGCAGCAAAGCGGAACATTTGGGTAAGGGCTAATCAATCCATTGAGCTGATGTCGAGAGGTCCTCATATCGAACACTCCGCTGAAATGGATGAAAAATGAAGATTTTGTTCGACTGATCGGGCATTGTTACTGTGAGGGACCAGTCCGATGAGAAGGAGGTACCCCGACCCAGCCTTGATATAATTACTAAATTAATTACTACTTTACCTAAGGTGGGTTGGTGGGGTACCTTACCCACTCAGAGCTCCAAATCCCGCTTAACTCCGCATTGCGGTACCTTTGGTTGCATCATCATCGAGACAACCTAACCTATCGACAAGCTCAACAACCACTTCCACCTTCTAGAGCACCGAGCTTCCCGAAGAAATGAGCGGCAGCCTGCGGCCGCCTTGAAACGCGCGACAAATATGGCATACATAGCACCTATTCACCGGTCGAGCAGTGTACGCCATGCATTGTACATTCAGTTACTCGCCGGCGAGGAACCCAGCCTGGTGCTGGCCAAGACGAACCGCCTGGAAATATGGCGGCGAACCGACGAGGGCCAGCTCAAGCTGGAGCACTCCCAATCTGTCTTTGGAAAGATAGTCATGCTGCAAGCTGTCAGGCCCAAAGATTCCGAAACGGACATGCTTTTTGTCGGTACCGATCGCTTCAAATACTTCACGGCCGAGTACGACCCAGATACCCGCGAGCTTGTCACCAGGCAGGCAATTTCGGACCTTGGCGAGCAATTCGTGCGCGAGGTTTCGTCGAGGAACAGGTGCATAGTTGATCCGTCTGGTCGCTACATGGTCTTGCTGCTGTGGTCTGGTATCATGCACGTTTGGCGTCTACATAAGAGGAAGGGTCAGCAGAAGGGTCAGCTTCAAACGAGACTGGAACTGATGGACCAGGCACGCATATCGGAACTGTACATCAAAGATGCAGTATTCCTACACTCCGAGACTGCACATCCCCGCATTGCCTTCCTCTATCAGCCAAGGCCGAACGAGCCGGACTGCAAGTTCGCCTCCTATAGGCTATGCACAGACGACAGGGATAGAGAGCTCTCTCGGTTCGAGCAGAAAGACCGGGAGTTTACATTTAATGTTCCGGATCCGGGCTCCACGATGATGATACCAGTGGAGCGGGTCGAAACGGAGAGACGCCACAACTTTCGGAATCCGGCTCGGGACGAATGCCATCTTGGAGGTGTCATAGTGGTGGGGGAATCAAGAATGCTCTACATCGACGACCAATCCTGGACTTGGACAGAAACGGCGCTCAAGAATGCCATGGTTTTTGTTGCATGGGCAAAGTTTGACAACACACATTATCTACTTGCCGACGACTACGGCGGCCTCCACCTGTTGACCATTCAAGTCAAGCAAAACAGCGACACCGCCGTAGACCACATGAGTACTGTACAGATCGGAACGACATCCAGGGCTACCAAACTAGTGTATTCAGAGACCAACAGAACCCTATTCGTTGCGTCTCACTACGGCGACTCTCAGTTCTATGATGTCAATCTTTTCGCGGATGCGGCCAAAGGGGAGTCTTTTCTTGAGCTAAGGCAGACCATTGAGAACATAGCCCCTATACTTGACTTTGCTGTCATGGATATGGGCAATCGCGAGGGCGACAGCCAGCTAGGGAACGAGTACTCTTCCGGTCAGGCTCGTATCGTCACTGCCAGTGGAGCACAAAAAGACGGCAGTCTGCGGAGTGTCCGCAGCGGCGTTGGACTGGAAGATATCGGTGTCATAACTGACGAAATTTCCGGCGTCACCGGATTATTCTCCCTAAAGTCATACGGTTCGGATGTGGAAGATACCCTGGTGGTCTCATTCCTCACGGAAACCAGGGTGTTCAGATTCGATAAGCAAGGTGAAGTTGAGGAGCTGAGTCAACTACAGGGTCTCGATATCAGCCAGCCAACTCTGCTAGTGCTTGGTCTCGACAACGGACACGTTCTCTATGTCACTGAAGAAAAGGCCACTCTCTTTGATGCAGAGGGCGGAGTAACGATAAGTTCTTGGTCACCGACTTCAGGGAAGCCCATCACACATGCATCAAGCAACGGAAGGTGGGTCCTCCTGTCCGTAGATGGCAGGAAGCTGGTGTCGCTCAATATCGGGCTTGACTTGAAGGTGAGTGCCGAGTCGGAAGAACGAGACGAGGACCAAATATCATGTGTCAACGCATCTCCGCATCTTCTCGATGTAGGTGCCGTGGGCTTTTGGTCCTCTGGCACCATCTCGATTATAGACTTGAAGACATTAGAAGCCACGCAAACCGAGAAGCTTCGGAGAAACGAGGATGACGCGGTCGTCGCTCGTGAAGTTGTACTTGCGAGGGTGTTACCAGCAGAAGTCGCCAACCCGACTCTATTTGTCTCAAAAGATGATGGCGAGGTCATGACTTTCGTCTACAACGACAACGGCACCCTGTCGTCACGGAAAAGCGTTGTTCTCGGCACACGCGAGGCGCGCTTTCGTGTCCTACCACAGCCTAACGGCTTGTGCAGCATATTTGTGACATGCGAACACTCGAGTCTAATTCACGGTGCCGAACGACGAATTGTTTATTCGGCGGTCACGGCACACTCGGCTGCATATGTCTGTCCGTTTGATACGGCGGCATTCCGTGATTGTCTCGCTGTTGCAACCGAATCAGCAATCGACCGGAGAATGGAACTGAAGATCTCGCGCATCGACAGGCAGCGCCAGTGCCAGATGATGACACGTCCCATGGGCGAGAATGTACGCAGCATAGCATATTCGAGCGCTGATAAGGTGTTTGGTCTGGGATGCATCAGACGAGTGCTGTCCAGAGGTATCGAAAAAGTATACGGCACGTTCAAACTTTTTGACGAGGTCATATTCGAGCCCAAGGGCAATGTCTTTGCACTCGAAGATGGTGAGGTGCCAGAATGCGTCACTCGTGCACCGCTACTCGATAGTTATGGCGAGCAAGCGGAGAGGTTCATAGTTGGCACACGGTACCTCTCGGGAACTGGGAGTGGTCATGGCGGCCGAGTCCTTGTTTTCGGTGTTGACGAAAGCCGTTCGCCGTACCTCATTCATGCACACTCTACCAAAAGCGGCTGCCGGCGAATAGCTACCATGGATGACGATCTCCTCGTGATAGCACTTACCAAGACGGTGGTTCTAGTGAGGTATTCAGAGACATCAACAACTTCTGCCAAGTTTCTCAAAGTGGCGGCGTTTCAAACATCCAGTTATGCCGTTGATGTGACGGTACATGGAAAGCTGATCGCTGTGGCGGATATCATGAAGTCCATCACACTCCTCGAGTATATTCCTGGCGTTGGCAAGTCAGCCAAGACGGGAGGCAAAGACAAGGCCACCAGGAGTGATAAGGAAGTAGAGGGGTCGAAGCAAGCAAAACTTGTCGAGGTCTGTCGTGATTACCAAGCAATGTGGTCCACGGCTGTATCACACCTCGAGGGAGACTCTTGGATAGTAGCTGATGGTGATGGCAACCTTGTCGTCCTTCTGAGAAACACTGCAGGTGTTACGCTAGAGGATAAGCGGCGAATGCAGATGACAAGTGAATTTGGCCTGGGCGAGTGTGTCAACAAGATCCAAAAGGTCATGGTCGAGACAAGTGCAAATGCGCCAATTGTTGCCAAAGCATTCTTGTCTACGGTAAGAGCTCTCTATGCTCATTTGGCCCGGTACCTATGCCGTTTTACTGACATTTTTTTTTTTTGTTTTCCGCTTAGACCGAGGGTTCAATCTACCTATTCGGTACTGTTGCACCCAAGTTCCAGAGCCTGCTCATGGACTTTCAGGCGAACATGGAAGCACACGTGAGCTCCCCGCTCGGAGAGCTTCAGTTCAACCAGTGGAGGTCATTCCGCAACCCAGAGCGAGAGGGAGCAGGGCCAGAAAGGTTTCTGGATGGCGAGTTCCTCGAAATGTTTCTTGACATGGAAGAGAATACTCAAATCGATATTTGCCAAGGGCTGTCTTATACTGCGGAGGATATGAGGAATTTGATTGGGGAGATGAAAAACATGCATTGATTGTTTGGAGTACAAGGGTAGGACTTGATTGAATGATGGTTCACTCTAGTCAAAGAGTCACATGTCATTTCTTCTTTTTCAAACTGGGCCTGCCAACGAGTTTTGTTTTGAAGGTTGACCTTCGTGATGGAGCTGGTAATATTAGCTACCAGCAGATCTGATAACAGTGTAGAAGCGATCATTACGGAATGGACAGGGCTTGGTTGATGCAAGTTAAGACTAAGGTACTCTCATTGTAACAGAACCATCACGGCGTTCGCTTATGTAATTCGACTGTTACCGGGGTTCGGGTTGCTGGAGCCGGATCGGATTCTCTCGGGATAATTCGCGGTGATGTCAAAGCTCTCGCCTTCAACCAATCAAAGCGTACCAATTAGAAGAAAGCCTCAGGCAATTCTTCGGCCCAGACCAACGTTTGCATTGGAAAAGACCTCAAAAGATTACCGCATCGTATCGTACCGAAAACCACCACCGACCGCCCGGCGACAGGACACGCTGAAATCCCTCCACACCCTCAATCGGAACCTCCCCGTCCACCTAATTAATTCCTAAACGAAAGGTCCGCTCCGAAAAAAAACCTTTACGATGGCGCCCTTGACGACCGCCACCCGCGCAATCACGCGCTGCGCAGCGTCGCCCTCCAAGGCCGTGACTACCGCCGCGCGCGCCCTGAGCACGACGCCGGCCCAGAACGGCAGCTCGGGTGCCAGCTTCTCCAGCCCCTTCCGCGGCGAGCAGAAGTCGACCCAGATCCCCGACTTTAAGAAGTACATGGCCCCCAAGGGCTCGTCGACCAGCAACGCCGTCTTCTCGTACTTCATGGTCGGTGCCATGGGTGCCATCTCGGCCGCCGGTGCCAAGTCGACCGTCCAGGGTGAGTTGGAGGAATCTTTCCCTCTTGTGAATACTCTTGAAGGATATGTGGATGTAGTGTGGGATGGGGGGAATACAGTCTGGAGTTAAGGTTTACGCCAATTGGGAGCTTCTTGTGACTGACGACTGTGTGTTCTTTTTTCGTGCAGAGTTCCTGGTCAACATGTCTGCTTCCGCGGACGTTTTGGCCATGGCCAAGGTCGAGGTTGATCTGACCACCATCCCCGAGGGCAAGAACGTGAGTGACCACCCGCGCAATCTACTGTCTTCGAGTCGTCGGAAAACCTAGTCGACACTTGTGATTGGTAACATGTGGTCTGACTTTTTATCTTTTCTGGATTTAGGTCATCATCAAGTGGCGTGGAAAGCCCGTCTTCATTCGCCACCGTACCGGCCGTGAGATTGACGAGGCGAACAAGATCGACGTTGCCTCATTAAGAGATCCCGAGGCCGACAGCGACCGTGTCAAGAAGCCCGAGTGGCTCGTTATGTTGGGTAAGTGGAATTCCTGATTTGCTTTCCAGCTTCCAAGCGTCGATATCGTCGATCGACATGCTTACTTTGATTTCTACGACAGGTGTCTGCACACATCTTGGTTGTGTCCCCATTGGCGAGGCTGGCGACTTTGGCGGTTGGTTCTGCCCCTGCCACGGATCTCACTACGACATTTCCGGACGTATAAGGAAAGGACCTGCTCCCCTGAACCTCGAGATTCCCGCGTACGACTTCCCCGAGGACGACAAGCTGGTCATTGGTTAAACTGGTAGCAAACAACACATGTATCGCCACACTTGAAACTGTACGAGTATGGAACAAGGGGAGAGAGAGAGAGAGGAAAGAAGAAAAAATGGAGGGTGGTGTCTGGCAGTGGCGAGGGGGGCATCACCCGACACATAGACGTCTTTTACTTGGGCAGAGGGAGGTTTTGCTGCCAAGTTTGGGCGCGCTATTACTTTTTAAAGCATACAACATTTCCTTTATAGACGTCGTTTGCGTTTGCGCGGAGAAAGTGAAGAGGGTGTTGGTTTCCCCAGCTCACGCATCTGCTGTTTGTACAAAGAAAGGTCCTTATAGAGGCGTGAACGTTTGGAGACTAGGATCATAAAGAACAGTGGCGTTTGTTGTTTTGTAGTTTGCTGCCCCTGACTGGATGCTTTTGCTTTTTGGTTTGTTGATTTGGTGATATGCCAAGTGCACCAACTGTGGAGGCTGACTCTGGGATCTCGGTGAGTATATGGGGTGACGGGCGCACATTGTCTGTCGGCTTTGCAGGTCATGTCGCGGTTGTGATGAGTGTATAAGATCTTCTTCTCACGTGGAAATTATAATGTCTCGTGGCATATGAATTTTTTGGAAACAGTTGCGCGAAGATCTTGGTTTCGAGGAAGCCCCAGGCGTATATCTAGAAGTTGTATGTACAGTCATTATCGTGCTGACTGGTGGTGTGTAACAAGGGAGACGGTAAAAAAAGTTGGGTCACCAAGGTCTCTGTCATCTGCACCCAATAATGTTCGATTCATTTTCTCCTCCCCAAGACTGAATTCATTTGTGGACAACCGTTGGACTAATTGTACGGACTTGTTGAGGATAGTCTCGCAAATAACCATCACCCTCAAGCAGCCCAGATATTTTGAGATCTACCAAGTGACGGAGAATGCCTAGACCTGGAGACATCAAAGATTACGATTTCACACAAGTAAACCTCGGAACAAGCATCCTTAGGCACCCAAGAATCCTAAAATTTGGTGCCGGAGAGCTTGATGTATGGATCTGAAAAAGATTCCTTGGAATAACAAAATTTATATGTGAACAAAAGCCAAACCGGTCATTCTCTGTATCTTTGCGTTGGAAGGGCTCCTTTTGTAAGAAGAATTTGAAAACGTGAGAAACATGGGTCGACGTGCTTTTATATCTTTATATTTTCCTTGCCTACCTTCCTAGATCCAGAAGTACTTCGTAGAAGTATGCAAATATTTGGCTCGGGTAAACTGTACGCCGGCCTCCTGATACAATGTAAGAACCGTTGGCTTTTCTCTCCAGAGTTTGTCAACCCATGACCAGACGTCACACGGACCAGAACCAGACATGGAGCTCGGGGGGTTAGATCAATCTTTGACAGGTATGTTGTATGCATTAAGCATATCCATATATCTATGCTTGTATAGGCGAGAATGACGTGGGGATGGCAAGTCCACAGCACTCTAAGTTTTAAAAATTTCCACCGGGCTTTATTTTGTTCTTTCAACTCATTTTACTTCTGAAACTGCCCATCTTGCCTCCTTTCAAGAACACCGGGGCCAGTCTAAGGGCCCCAGGGCCAGAACACACCGACGGTGAAGGGTGGCATGGAACTTTCCGCAACTCTGGATAGTGGCGTACCATTAAGGGGATACATTTGCTTCATATCATCGGGGATTTTGAGGTGACTGGGAAGGGAAATGTTTGCATAAGCCCAGGCGATAGAAAGCTTATGGAACGTGGATCAGAAATACCAAAGACAGGATGTTTTGCTTCGGGGGGGACGACAATGCAAGGTCTCTTTGCCGTTGTACGATATTATGATCAATCAGGCAACTTTTTCATTCTGCATCAGGGGTGAGGGGGAGAAAAATGGCTTTTTTTTTACCACCAAGGTCGCTCACCTCTGACCATTCCTGCTTGGGTTGGTGAGACATTTGAACCCCCGAATGGGCCCCGATTCTGGGTTTTGTGTCTTCTCCACTTGCATCTTCATGGACAAATAAATATTCGGCGCATGCAAAGCACATAATATTGGCCCACACGACTCTTGGGCGCAAAACAAGGCCGGCAGTCAGACCTTTGGTTGAGTGAAAGAGAGCGTGCCGACTTTGGGTTGCTTGCCACAAACATTATACTCAAATTCGGTGGGTTTGTTACAGAATAGTGTGTTCGAAAGTTGTCACCAAAAGTCCATCTCAGCGATGTTGTCAACACAAACTCCAAAGTATGCTCATGTTAAGGTTGACAGTGGCACGCAACGATAGGGCCCCACATTCGGGACGGTAACCGAGATCAAAAGATTGCATGGCAAGTGGGGGCCCAGCCGTTAGCCGTTTTTCTCGCGCTGATGCACGCTCCTGAAACCCCAAGTCGAAGGTACATGGAACATGGTCCGTCTGAACTTTTACTGCCCCTTGCTTCATCAGACACGCAAGAGAGTCCATGCAAAGGGCCCCCAATACCACTCTTCACTTTCCCTTTTTCCAAAAAAAAAATTGCCCATCTAGAATGATCCCTTCAGGTAATGATCATCGTTCAATTCCCATTTCCCTATTTGAACAGCACGATGAAATTCTCGGCGGGGGCAACCACGCCAAGTCAAACTACGGCCTGTCAACCTCTCTGCCTGTCGATCGTGACATCGTCTGTTTGTCAACTTTCCTTCGCCATACCTTGCCTTGTTTGCCTTCTTTCTTTTCCTCTCGCTACCTAGTCCATGTCCACAACTCGGATGATGGCTCGAATTCGTCGAGTTTTTGACTGGCGACGGCGAATTCGGAGCTGTCTGGCTGGTAGGGCTTGGCCATGGACAAAAAAAACTCTTCTCTTACTTCGTAGGTCTCGATAATCTTTTCGGCAT
Organism: Pyricularia oryzae 70-15; assembly: GCF_000002495.2. NCBI lineage: Eukaryota > Fungi > Ascomycota > Sordariomycetes > Magnaporthales > Pyriculariaceae > Pyricularia > Pyricularia oryzae. The sequence continues at coordinate 4,580,822 of NC_017849.1, read as the reverse complement.
TGGAAACCCCCTAAAACCTACGAATGAATACTGTGCAGTGTTTTGTGCTGGCGCTACTAGCATTGGAAATCTCGCTTGAAAAGCACAATCAGCCAGCGGAGTCATAGATCCAGAAGCCCAAGACCCTGGGTCTTGGTCTTTTCATCTGATGGATTGTGCCATCTCAATAGTATCGGTCGTTATTTCTGGCCCCCCCTATCCGTAAGAGGTAGGCAATAATCGTCCAAAGTTCAGACACGAGGCGGCAGATCCTTTTTTTCGTCCTATCGGGCAAGTGGTTCGTCTCTCATTGCTGCCATGAGCTTTCCATATCAAAGAAAGCCCCCGATGATCTGCCTCATCACGCGCCGTGGTGTGTTTCTGATGGCCAAAGGACACGTACGAGACTCTCTTGACCGCAGGGACGGTCGTTCGTCTGGCCCCTCCCTTGTCGGACGTATGGGGCGCGGTCGGTAGGATCTTGGCGCACTTTTACCTAGCCGACGTGGTATTGGTGTAAGCGAACATTTCCCCCACGACCCACCTCGAACGTCCACACTCTCTCTTGAGATGGAAAGCTGGTACGGAGCCCCAAGCAACCGACCGCACTTTTTTGCTGGTGTTGCAGACCAGTCTGACAGACCGCCGAGGAGCTGTCGTTGGCGCCAATCCTCGTCATGATCAACGAAACGAGCTGTCCCCTACCACTTGGCGGGTATCAACCCTGGTTGCAGTAGCAGGCCCGCGGACCACAGCTCCCGTTGAGCCGCCATTCCTTGGCCATCAAGGAGGATCCCGATAATTTGCTCGTTTACATTTCATTCCCTTCTAAAATTATATAAGACCGGTGTCCCTCTCGAACAAGATGTGACTGTTGCTTTCCTTCTCTTTTCTCCGTCACGCTCTTTCAAGCTCATCATACTCTCTTTCCTGTTCGGCTTTTATCAGTTCTGTGAACTTGATTCTTACATTCTCTACGCTCTTTACTTTTTAAACATCTACACTCATTCATTGGGCCGGCCCTCTTATCCAAATCCGAACAAGAAAGAATATTGGAAATAAGGGAGTTCTCCAGATCGAAAACGAAACATCCATCAACATGAAGTTCTTCGTCACCTCCGCTCTTCTCGCCCTCGCGGGCCTCGCCGCTGCTGAGGTCCCCCAGGAGCACTCTCACGAGTTCTACCTCCTGGCCATGGACAAGCTTCTCCAGGACAACAACCCCCTGGAGATCAAGTCCTCCGTCTTTGCCCTTTTGGGTAACGCAGCCGCCGCCGAGGCTTCGGACAAGGTTAACGCCGCCGACCTCGACTGTCTGCAGCAGATCGTTGCCGACCAGGCCTTCACCAACGCCAAGGCCAACAACGACGTCGCCGGCATGGTCAACTCGCTCATCTTCCGCACCCTGGAGAGGAACACCCTGACCGTCGGCGAGGCCAGCAAGCTCTGCACGACCGTCAAGGCCGTCAACCCCGAGATCGCCGCCCTGACGCAGATCCAGGACCCTGCCTCGCCCGAGGCGTCCAAAAACAAGCAGACCATCCTGGACCTTGCCGTCCAGATCGCTGCCGTCGGCGGTGACCCCACCGAGGCCCTCTTCGCCGGCACTTTTGCCCCTGGCCAGATTGGCGACCCCACCGCTGCTGGAAACACCTGCAACGACGCCAACGACACGGACGGCTGCATCTTTACCCAGAACCTCTTGGTTGAGGAGGCCACCGTTGACGAGATTGAGGCTGCTGTTGCTGCGGGCGGTGCTGGCAACGGCAACGGCGGCAATGACAACAACAACGCCGGCAACGACAACAACAACGCTGGCAACGACAACCAGAACAACAACAACGGCAACAACAACCAGAACAACAACAACGGAAACCAGAACCAGGGCGGTGCCTCGGGCAACATCCAGTCCTTCACCGGAGCCCTCGGCGGTGCCGCCCCGGCCGTCGAGTTCTCTGCCGGCGCCGACCGCCCCTTCACCGTCAACGGCAACACCTTCACCACCGCCAACGCCGCCCTGACCCGCTCGTGCGACATCCAGAACAACGCCTGCTTCAACGCCGTCAACGGCGGCCAGCTCACCGGCGGTACCCAGCAGTGCCAGCAGCAACAGCAGGACTGCATCGCCTCGGTCGCCCAATCCGCCGCCGCCGTCTCCAAGGCCAAGCGCGACCTCAAGGTCGGTGGCCGTCGTCTGTCCCGCCGCTAGAAGGAGAAAAAAACATGTGGTGACATTCTGAAAATACTTTTTTTATTTTTATTTTTCTACTCTATTTTCTACTTTCTAGTTCTGCTAGCATGGGATTCATTGTCCGCGCTGGCGGGTGGTGGGAGTTGTGACTTCTTCATGTAATGATTGTTATTTCACTTCGACTGAAGCCCCCCCTTTTTCCAATTTGAGTATGATTAAGATGCCACTTCTGCTGCCCAATGCTATCTAGCCTGTGATCGAAAACCCAGTGATAATTGCATGAGAAGTGAAAAATTGTTGCAACAGGCCTATTGGCCGGGTAAGGCAGTTGGTTCTGGTGTTTCCACTCATCTGATATGGCTCTAGACTAGACGCTCTAGTTCTAGTCTGGTATCAGCCAAGCCAATAATAGCATTACAGCCCCCTGGTTTCAGAGACTCCTGTTTGCGCACCTGCCCTAAAATCACCCACATCCCGAACCTACCTACAGCAGTAGTAGCTGTTGCAGGCTATATTTACCAAAGTCACTCGCATTAGTCATTGACGAGAGCGTTCGTTTTTGACGATGTTTTAGTGCAACAATAGCGACAATACACGACTTTGATGCCAGGCTGGTGTGTTCCGAATACGTCTTGAACCACTCATACAGGGGCGATCCCCAGACTGCTTTAATACCTATGTAGCCGAGTAAAGCAAACCCAACTGCAATTGGTCTTGGGCAGTTTTTATTATCTTCGTTAATTTTAGGTTATATTTCAAACGTGTTTAAGTTAACCATAACCCCTGGATGGATATGAATTTCATGCGCGTGCAGGCTATGGGGGGTCCTACGTGTTACTGGAGTATTTTTTTTTGTACAGTTTTTTTTATTTTATTTATTTATTTATTTTTTTTTTATACATCGATCTACCGTGTTTTTGCACCTAAAAGCCTATACGTTTTGTGTACCGGAAACCCCACGTGAAGGAAGACAACGCTATTGTATTGGCTTTAAAGGGATAGGGCATAATTGCCATCGGTACGCATGAAATTCGCATTTATTCAGGGGTTATAGTGTATCTGGAATAGAACTTTTCCCAATGTCACTCGATGAAAATAAAATGTTTGTGGCTTACATCGCAAAGTCAACTCGTTCAAGGCGAAGAGGATGTGTTGACAGTCCCACGCAAAGGGGCCATGGATCATTTGATATGGGTAATTGAAGAAAATACCATTCATGTATCATGAGCCCATGAAATATGCCAAAGGAGCATATAGCGTGGAAACTCTTATTTTCATATATAGCAGGGTAAGGCGATGAGCAGTAGCTAAGAAATCAACACCATATTCCCTAACTGCCATATAAAATTTGCTGCATGGTCTTATAAGTCTGTTAATCTTGCGGGTGTCCAAAAAATCCAAGTCGGATACACCGTTTGACCGAGTTGGATATTGCTGGCTATTCATCACATTTGTTTACATTTACCATAACCACTGGCTTCATTAGCTCAAGGTCTTTTGTCGAGCCTAGCTGCGTCCTCTGCCTCTTCGGAATCCACCGAAACCACCACCGAAACCACCACCGAAGCCGCCAAAGCCTCGGAAGCCGCCAAAGCCTCCTCCATTTCCGTTGCCATTGTTGCCGCCGTTGTTATTATTATTATTGTTGTTGTTGTTGTTGTCGTTGCCACCATTGTTGTTGTTTTGCTAATTTAAAAAGTCTGTCAGAAATCGGAGCCAACACTCTACCACCAGGATTGACGGAACGTTATTCCCGAGGTCTCAATATGCTTACCCCGTTGTTGTTGCCATTGTTGTTGTTACCTCCGTTGTTGTTGCCACCTCCGTTGTTGTTGCCTCCGTTGTTGCCACCGTTGTTGTTATTGTTGCCCCCGTTGTTGTTGTTGTTCCCGTTATTGTTCCCCAAAATCTCATCCAAGGCGGCCTGAACAGGCGGATCTAGCTCGAGCTCCGTCTGGATGCCCTGAGCCTGGTTCGCCGCAAGAGCGTCGGCAGCGACTTGGGCGGCGGCTCGAGCCGCTTGGTTCTGGGCGGCCTCAAACTCTGGACCAGAGCTCTGACCGACTGTATCAATATTTTGTCAGCAGCACGACCTAAAATCGTTAATATCGAAGGAGTGCAAGCAAAACGTATTGCAGGTCATTACAACTTACAGACACCAGCCTGGCCGAGAGCGGTGGCGAAGGCAATATCGACAGCGGCCTCGATGGCCTTGAGAAACGTGTCAGTGTATAGAAGCTAAATAATAAGATTGGTAGAATGTGTACTCACAGTAGCACCATTATTGGCTCTGTCGTTCTGCGGCTCGGGCAATGGCAAAGGCGCGGGCACTGGGGCTGCGGCAGCAAGCGATGCCGCAAGGATGATGAATGAAGTGAAATACCTCATTGTGACTGATAAGACTGGAATTCTGAATGAAAAGAGTAAAAAGAAGTGAAAGATGGTAGTGAACGAATCGGAGCACAGCTAATGAGACTTGAGTGTTAGTTTGCTACTCGAAATTTCCAGCCTCAAGAGAGCTAGGTGGGAATATAAAGAGATGTCCAGATGCGTTACTAACCTCTCGCTAAATTGAAACAAAGAATGGTATGTAATTACTAAAAAGACGAACAGAAATGACACCCAGTGGCTAGAAGGCAAAGAAAGAACCAAAAGGAGCAAAAATGCAAAAGGCAGGCAGGCAGGCGAATGAGCATATATGCGTTTGCGCCCATCATCAAGCCCTCCAGGGAGTGAAACGTCACGGTGTGATCGGAAGATGCCTTGTCCAGTCTTGGCTTCAAAGCCGCCTATAGCCAAGACTTCCAGTCATCTATGGTAGATTGACCTTTTTTTTTGGCAGTTGGCCAACTATCTAGCAACGGTAGCTTCCGTCACAGGAATTATGATACAACATGGGCGTTTTCTTCCGCCGCAGCAGCTGGTATCACTTGTCAGCCGTCAAAAGCGGAGCCATGTTTTTGTGTGTTGGTGCCCACGCAGACGGCCGGAAGGGGGACTGTGTGATTTGTTTGATCCACGCGGCTCAGGCACTTGCGGACAGCCTGAGTGGCTCGGGAAAACGAAGACGCGACTGGATCGACGTCCCCGGAACTTAAGCCACCCAAACTTTGAGGTGCCATATATGACGGGGACTGATCAATATGTTACTGATTGATGAACAGGGGAGCTTTCTGCAGTATATGTAATACTGATACCATCATTGCTTTCTGGACCTGACGCTGCTGGCTGAAATGTTTGGTTGAGACGATACGCGCCACGTTGTCTTGGCCGTCGGAAACCAACACTTGCAAAACAAGCCCAGTTCAGTCACTGTAACAAGTTGGTGATGCCTTGTTAAGGGATGGATTTGGTGAAGATCCTCGCTTGAGGTTGTGCAAATTGAACACTGTGCAGTAAAAGGCCCATGGTCAAAGTGTTGCGATTTGGCGACAGTCAGTGGATGATATGGACGCCCCGACGTCCAGCGGTCTTTAATGTTGGATTGTGGGGATACCTAGTTACCTGGAGAGAACGCTAAACAGTTCGTGTGCAAGTGGGAAGGGGCCTGCTCGGTAAGGCTGGGTGGGTCCGGGGCTAAGCTTGTTGCCTGTCTGGGCTCCATGTCAGGGTACGTGGGAAGGGATACCCGTGCTTTAGCAAGGAACGCCTGCTGTTCATCCCAACTTCTTTCAGTCTGATTTTCCATCTTCATTTAGGTCAGTCAATCTTGTAAAGGTGTAGCTTTTGTCTTTACACCTAGCCCACTTTACAAACTTTGAATCTGATTGCACGAGTCTAGAGCAACGGAGAATATATATAACTTTCGCTGCGCATACCTAACCAACAGCCTCTCAGCGTTGTACAAAGTACGGTCCACTGGAAAGGACCCATACACGGCAAGACGGATACGGTGCCGCACGTGTGATTTAATTTAACAAAGGTTCATGGCAAGGATCCTTTCCCAGTCAAACCAACGAGACAAATCGTCATGTCATCTTCAAGAAATGAATACCCATTTTATTTACCAACGCGCTGGCGACTGGACCTAAACCATCTATTTATCTTACTGTCGAACTCGCGCTTTGTCTGGCTGAGCATTTCCCACAGATCCAAGATGCGCTAGCTACCTATTTTAATGGATTGGTTGTCTACTTGACTGTCGAACCTACGCCTATCGTTTCCATTACCATCCCCAAATCCCTACGTGAATTCACTCGGTATATGCTTAGACTGTAGGCAGCACAGGCACCGGTCCAACTCTGGCCGGATCAGACTAAATGCTCTATATATTTCGCCGACATGCTCTGGCGCCGACTCAGTCCCTCGCATGCAAGCGTGGCATCGTCAAATATGGTCTTCCGGGAACAGCCAAAGCCCATGGACTGTGCCCTCCGCGCCGCAGGCACCTGTCCGAGATGACCGCTTCTGCCCACAAATACCCAGGCTTGCACCTTCCCCTGCGATACCTCCCGCCAGACGACGGGGGTTACGCTATTTCCATCCCAAAAGCTGGTTCTGGACCAAGGATCAATCCGTACTTTGTGCGAGAAGTCGCCATGATGCTAATCATGGAGCAGCTCACGGACAAGCAAGGCTGGGAGCGCAAGGTTTTTGACCAGGCCATTGTGGATAAATGGCGAAAGGAAGCCCTGGCGATTCCGGATGAGCAGTGGTGGAGGGAGGTCAGTTTGTTGGGAGACTCGTCTATTTGCTGAAAGAGGCTGGTTGTGTCTTCTTTTTGTGCGTCTTTTAACAATACTATCTTCTTTCTCAGATTGCTCAGAACGCAGAGGACCTAGAAGCTCCAGCAGGCATCATCAATGAGTCGGCATTTGACTATGTATGTCGTCGGTCTTCATATTTCTTTGAATCGCCGCGTGTAACTGACATTTAAATACTCGATTATAGTGCATCAAGGAGCTGATGGAAAAGGCCAAGTATTTCTCAGAAACGGGAGTTATTCCTGGTCTTGACCTTGCAGCCTCCGTCGCCAAGTCAGACACCCTAATTGACGAGGATCTCAAGCTTGAGCTTAGGTCCGCTGTTCAGGAACTAAAAGCACATCAGGCTTCGTCGCCGGACTGGCACCCGTGGTCAAACGACACGGTGCAGGACCTCGTGCACCCATCGTTGTATCCGTTGGTGTACGGAAGGTCCAGGGTGTTCGGAGATGAGGTTGTAGGGATTGAAGATGCAGTCGAGAAATGGGCCGGAAAAGGTGAAATCATCACTGCCAAAGAGGGAGAAATGAAGACATGGGATATCGAATATGATCTCAGGGAATTCTGTAAGCCCGTTTTTCTCATTTACTCTTCAGAAAGCTTCTGTTATCCAAATTTAGCCACCAAGCTGTTGACTGGCTGTACTCGGCAGGGTCCGACACATACCAGTGGCTTCCCAGCAACCTTTCGTTCCAGGATGACGGAAGTCTTCGCTTCACCAGCTATATCAACAACCTAGACCCCAAAAGATTTGCTTGGATATATAGGACTCTGGAGAAGCTTATTGCAAAGGCGCTGCCTTTGTGGGAGCAATGCTTGGTCATGGCAGATGCTTCTCACTCAGGACGTGAGCATTGCCCAGGGAAACGGGCAGCTCGCATACCAAAGTCTGCGAACCCCGAGTAAGTCGTGCCACATGAGGTTTGGAACTTGTGAAAGTTCAAGACATCAGGGTAAAAAGCCTAGACTGACGCCCGACAGTGATTCGCACTTACAAAACTGGATCCCCAGTGATGTGACCGAAGTAGCAGACTCTGATATTGATCCGAAGCTGCTGGAGGATGAGAAGTGGGTAGAGGACAATCTGTTGCCCAAGTGGGCATCCTTGCGCATACCTGTACATCCCGAGCCATCCCCTTTCCTTGCCCAATGTTACAAGGTGCACGATGAAATGCGCCTGGCCAACAAATTCGCAAAGTCTGGACTGCAAGTTATCATAAAGATTGCATCGATTGAGCTCACACCCGAACATTCCAAATTTGCTGCTGGATCGTGGCATGTGAGTCTTTCCGGAGCCCCAAGATGCATTGCACAGAGAAAATAATGGTCTACTAAGTCAATCCACTTCTTACCTGTAGGTTGAAGGTCAGCTAAACGAGAGGATCTGTGCGACGGCCTTGTACTATCTCGACAGCGACAACATAACCGAAAGTAGCCTGTCCTTCGAGATGCAGACCGACTCCTATATCGACAGAGAGCCTGGTTTCAGAGTCGACCAGGATTCATACAATTGGCTTCAAAGTGTTATAGGGGCCAATTTGGGTGTAGGGAACGCATCAGCTTGCCTACAGGCCTGTGGTACCGTCACGACTGGCCAGGGCCGACTTCTCGCGTTCCCAAATACTCTGTAAGTATCTATGGAGGCGGCACCATGACCAGACTGGATTTACAGGCGACGGTCCTTGGTTGAGCACAAGACTGAACCTTTTAACTTCCATCGCATATTAGCCAGCACGCAGTGTCGCCCTTTGAACTTAAAGATAAGACCAAGCCCGGACACCGCCGCTTCGTTGCGCTATGGCTGGTCGACCCCCACGTGAGAATCATATCCACGGCCAATGTCCCGCCGCAGCAACAGTCGTGGTGGGTGGAGTCCATCCTGGACAAAAGTCCGGCAGAGCGGGAGGCGGCAGTGGCACAGCTACCCGAAGAGATACTCGAATCTTTGCGAGAGGCCGGCGTGTTTGACTGCGATGACCAGCCCACAACCGATAGGAATGGCCAGGGAAAGGCGGCGACGTTGCCGGAGGAGGTCGCCCGCATAATGTACGACCACGCGGAGACTAAGGGCTTGATGAGCGAAGCCGAGGCGCACGACCACAGACTCGGGCTGATGAATGAACGGGCCCGGGTTGAAAACCACGAGGAACGCTTTTCTTCATATTGCTTCTGTGAGCATTAATTGGGTCGTTGGTTGGATTCCCAATGCGGCTGCGCATCGATTCAGATATAATTGGCACGCGTTGCTGTTTTGTTTGGAACAGTGGGACGCTGAAAACCCCATCTCACCCCAAAATCTTCACAAGTCTTTCACTTCAGAGGAAGAGCACATGAAAGTAAGTCAATTCGACTCGTTTTTGCCCTCATTTTGCATTATTATTAGACGTGACATGTGGCATCCAGGACGTTTGCTGGAGGTTGGATGAAGACCAATTGTTATTTAGTTTAGAAGTAAAAAGAGCTGAAGATAGCACTTAATCTCACGTGCATTTTCCCAGTTTGTTCCCACTGCCTGCGTCATGTCCTGGTGGGGTCGGCCCACAATGATTACCTCATCATGCCTGACACAGACAGCTCTCTTTCCGGGGGCTAGGCAGCTCAGTTCAGCCAGCCAGAACCAGCCAGCCAGAACCAGCCAGCCGGGCGGCAGTTACGTCGCGACGCATCCTTACCTTGAACCACCAACCAGGTGCAAACGAACAGCTTGCGTCGTCCTCATCCCAACCTCTCCGAACAGCTTGCCGCATTATTCACCTCCCTACCGATCCGCGCTGCATATGATCCCCCGCAAACCAGCAATTTCCTGCTGCCTTTAGCGGACAGGCTCATTCATCAAATCGTCAGCAGCTCTGAAACTAATCATCCGCCGAGCCCCAGGCCCGGGGAAGAGCAAGCTTGTTCCCAACATGGCGTCGGTCCCAGCTCCGCCCGAGGACCAGGCTCGCCTGCTCGAGGATGCCTTGATAGCTGTGCGCCAGCAGACGCAAATGATGCGCAAATGTCTAGACACTCCAGGGAAGCTAATGGATGCGCTCAAATGCTGGTAAGTTACGACGTCTTTTGTATCCTGGAGCTAACCCCCTCATGTGTCTCTGGACAGCTTGGATCGTATATTTTGAAGCTGACGGCCTATTTGCTCTGCGACCGCAGCTCGACCCTCGTATCGGAGCTTCGGACAAGCAGCCTAGGTCCCAAGCAATACTACGAACTGTACATGTCCGTCTTCGATGCGCTGCGCTACCTCTCCGTCCACCTCCGTGAGAACCACCAAGTCAACCATCTTGCCGACCTCTACGAGCTAGTCCAGTATGCAGGCAACATCATCCCGCGGCTGTATCTAATGATTACTGTGGGCACCGCATACATGGCCATTGATGCGGCCCCCGTCAAGGAGCTCATGAAGGACATGATGGACATGAGCCGCGGCGTCCAACATCCGATCCGCGGCCTGTTCCTGAGGTACTATTTGTCTGGCCAGGCAAGGGATTTTCTGCCACAAGGCGAGGGCGACGGTCCCGAGGGCAACCTGCAGGATTCGATCAACTTTGTCCTGACCAACTTTGTCGAGATGAACAAGCTGTGGGTACGGTTGCAACATCAAGGCCACTCGAGGGAGCGCGAGCAGAGGACGCAAGAACGAAAGGAGTTGCAACTGCTTGTCGGCTCAAACCTGGTGCGCCTTAGCCAATTGGTCGATCTGGAGGCCTACAAGACTGCTATCCTGGCACCCCTGTTGGAGCAGGTTGTGCAATGCCGTGACGTGCTGGCGCAAGAATACCTGCTAGAGGTCATTACCCAGGTCTTCCCCGACGAATACCACCTACACACACTTGACCAGTTCCTCGCCGCGGTCTCGAGACTAAACCCACACGTCAACGTCAAAGCTATCGTTATAGGCTTGATGGATAGGTTGTCCGATTATGCCGAGCGTGAGTCCCAGAACGAGCCCGAGGAGGACCGGGAAACAATGGAGGCAGACGCAATAGCAGAGCTGCTGGAGAAGGTCAAGATCGCCAGAGAGAACGCAGAGTCATCAGGCCCGCCACCCCCTCCGCCGCCTGAAGAGCATAAACGACTAGAAATGGAGGATGAGAACATTGCCCGGACTGAGGCGGATGTTGATTCAACCGCCGAAACGCTTGGACAGGATGGGCAATCCATAGCTGACAGTGAAGCCACCGCCGTCAACGGGCAGGATGGAGAGGGCAATGGCGAGCAACAGGAGCCAGTAAAGAAACACAGGGGAATACCCGAAAATGTAAAGCTCTACGAGATATTCTTTGGCCAGGTCAAGAACCTCGTACAGGCTCAACACCTCCCCATTCAGGACACAATCGCATTGCTAGTGTCACTAGTCAACCTTGCGCTCAACATCTATCCCGGACGTCTGGACTACGTGGACCAGGTCTTGGAGTACGCCACCACCAAAGTCAGGGAACATGCCAACAGCCCTGATTTGCACTCGCCTCCCGCACAACAAAGCCTCCTGGCTCTACTCCAGGCACCTCTGAAGAGATATGTGTCCATGTTCACTGCTTTGGCTTTACCGACATATGTTCCTTTATATCAAGCACAGACGTACCCCACGCGACGAGCAGTAGCTGGCGAGGTGGCTAGAACCCTGCTTCGCGATCGCATACAGATTTGTACAGTCGAGCAGCTCGAAAACGTGCTGGAGATTCTCAAGGTGTTGATAAAAGAGGGATCACACCCACCACAAGGATACCCAGGTGTGGCGCCGGCCCGGCAACGCGTCATGGAGACGGATGAGACGCTTGAGGAGCAGGGCTGGCTTGCCCGCATCGTGCACTTGCTGGATTCCGAAAACAACGACACGCAGTTCAAGCTCTTGCAGATGACACGCAAGGCGTATGGCGACGGCAATGACCGCATTCGCACAACAACACCGCCGCTGATAACGGCAGGTATGAAGTTGGCCCGTCGCTTCAAGGCACGGGAACACTATGACGATAACTGGTCCTCGCAATCTTCGGCCCTGTTCAAGTTCTTGCACTCTGCGATTTCGACGTTGTACGCACGCGTCAACGGTGCCGGAGCAGCTGAACTCTCTCTACGTCTTTTCTGCGCCTGTGGCCAAACAGCCGACGCAGCCGGATTTGAAGAGGTGGCATACGAATTCTTTGCACAGGCTTTCACTGTTTACGAGGAAGCCGTATCGGATTCGAAAGCCCAGTTCCAGGCAGTCTGCGTGGTGGCCAGCGCCCTGCACCAGACGCGCAATTTTGGCAAGGAGAACTATGATACTCTGATCACAAAGTGCGCGCAGCACTCGAGCAAACTGCTTCGCAAGCCCGACCAATGTCGAGCCGTATACCTGGCTAGTCACCTGTGGTGGGCCACACCGATTGCAGCCAATGGGGAGGATGAGAACACCGAGGTAAGTCTGGATGAAACATTAACCCCAGCTTTTCAAATACGAAGGGCTGGATTTGGGCTGAGCTGACACCGTTTTGATAGTTGTACCGTGATGGCAAGCGCGTGCTCGAATGTCTGCAGCGGGCTCTCCGGGTGGCAGACTCGTGCATGGAGACTGCAACATCAATTGAGCTGTTTGTCGAAATCCTAGACAGATATGTTTATTATTTTGACCAACGCAACGAGTCGGTAAGTAAATCTGGGATGGGATCATTCTCTCTCACGGAGCACCGTACTGACGACTGTTGTCAGGTCACAACCAAATACCTCAACGGCCTTATTGAGCTTATCCACTCAAATTTCGCCGGCAACCAACAAGACTCTGCATCTGTCGAAGCTTGCAGGAAACACTTCCAACACACCCTGGACCTTATCCGAAGCAAAGAGTACGAGGGAATTGTGTTGGATCCCAAGTGAAGTTATACTATTTTGAGTTTGTGGCATCTGGGGGGACGAGACGGTGTACAAAGCTGTATATCCCCGGGTTCTGTAGACGGGCTTTTTTTCTTCTTTTTCTTAATTCCACGCCATGTTCCAGATAAAGAAAGTTTCAAAGCTTGTCGAGAGCTAGCGTTGGAGTTGGTGAATGAAACTATATATTATTTTCTGTCTTGTCCCTATTGTACTGTAGATACTGTTTTGATCGGTGACGCTTTCTTCAACGGGCGGATGTGTTCAATTCATTTGAATCGAGACACGCACGAAGGCACTGAACTGCGCCAGTTCAGTTCAGCCTTGGCTTCATAATCCAAGCTTGGCCAGTTGGGCACACGGGGGCAGATATTGGCGCTGATCCAAGAGAAGAGCATGGGAAGAAGTGAACATGCATGATTTGCACGCTGACCTGGGATAGCTAGAATAGTATTTACCTCAAAATTGCAAACCATAGATTCCCGATTCGCCAATGAGAGCAAAAGTGCACAAAGTTAAAACATTTCATGTCAAAACGCCATGCCGATGCTATCAAGTTTCGAAAAAAAAAAGAAAGACAAAGAAGAAAGAAAGAAAAGAAAACTGGTCATCCGCCCATGCCCACGATTATCTGGTTTCCCCTCGCTCGCGACCCCTCCAAACGGTGTCGCTATGGTCCTCGTGCTTTCCCTATTTCATTTTCTTCTCCTCGTTGGCGATGCAGACAACAAAAGAAAAGAAAAGAAAAAGTATAGAGGTCGTGTGGCTTTATTTACAAATGTTCGAGGCCCTATAAACATGGGGATAAAAACAGGAAATAGGAATCAAAGGAAAGAGTGAAGGAGAGAGAGAGCCGCCCTTTTCTTTTTGCACATGGAAATTTTAGGTAGAATAAAAATGAATAAAAATGATACATAGAAGACAAAAAAGGAGAGATATGTATATTTGTTTCATGAGGGAGATTCAAGTTCAAGACCAGCAGCCCTCATGATCTTGACAGCCGTTTCTAGCCTCTCGCTCGCCGTCTTCCAGTCTTCTGCCTCAACCGCATCGCGGATTGCGGGGAAATATCCCGGCTCCCGACTGTTCCATAATTGAGGGCCAAACAAGACGTGCTTGAATTGGGTGCGGTTTGGTGCCTTTTGATAATCGCAGACAAAATGTTAGTATTTCGGCAGATAGCAAATTGAAGAGGCCTGCCCGTTGTATGATTGTGAACTTACTCCGCCATGTTGATCAAAATCAAGCAAGTTCGAGTCCAACCGCCCCATGCGAGCGTTAAACTCCATCCTCTGCCTTGCAAGGATCAGGGGCTCGAACGAGCTCGTCGACATGACCATGTTTTCCCACTTGATCTCCCACTTGCCAAACTTTCTCGTCTCGGCAGCTAGGTACTCGGCTGCTTCGCGCAGCTTCATGATCTCAAAGGGAGGGTGGCCCTCCTGATGCGCGCCCTTGTTCTCGGTCCATTCGACGAATTCGTCTGCCCAAGCGGAGAGGCTGTCGGCGAACGCGTCTGTATCCAAAGGAATGATGGGTCGGTCTGCGAGCTCTATGATTATCATGGCCAGTATTTGGGCCAGCAGAGTGTGGTATATAAACTGAGGGTCACCCTGCCGCTGCATCCATTCAAAGTCATCATAGCTCGACTTGCGGGGATGCCGGCCGTGCGAATTTTCGACACCGGTGAAGCCGATGTCGAGCGATGACGTGCCCGCAATGTTTTGGAAGGCTGCGTAGTCGGACGCGGAGCCAAGGCCCTCCAGTTTGCTGTTGCGCTCATCCCAGATTGTTCGCAGAGTCTGGTTCGCGATCGGATCGTTGATTCTATGAAGAACCTGCAGGATCAGGCGGCGGAAGAAGGGCGAGCCGGACGCACGGAAAGTCGACCCCGTGACTGCCTCGTCGAGGTTGATATAGGCCATTGCGTCGGCACGCAGCGAGTCCAGATTCTTCTCCACAAACTCGGTCGAGCCGGCATTGTTGAACTCGCCTCCGTCCCAGCTCATAAAGTCAATGGTCCGCATGGGCACCCATCCACGTGCGCGCAAATCGCCAAACAAGCGCGCGACTTCCATCATGACGGCCGTGCCAGAGCCTGGACCCGCCGCCCCGAAGGCCATCGAGTCGCGACGGTTGCCGATGACGATTGACTTGGCTTGCTGCTCGCCTCCGCTGATTCGGCCGTAGACGTTCCAAATTTCCTTCTTTTTGACCTCGTCTTGCTCGTTTCGCAACCGCACGATGGGTGAAGACAGGTTGCCAGTCCACCATTCTTTCACATCGGGCACGCCTCCAATCCAGTCCTCGGGCGTTTTGACACCAAAGCCCTGCAGCCGCTTGAGTAGTTCTTTAGCATCCCGCCAGGCGAGCGGAATGCTGGGGATTTGCACGAGCCCCTTGGACTTTTCCGGCTCCAATCGGGTTGGAATCCTCCCTGTGCTTTCCCAACCGGGCGACAAAGGGTCTCCCATGAGCCAGCTCGACAATGATACCGAACCACGCTGTACCCCATCTTCGGGCATATACCTTCCATTGGGCGCGGGTTCGCCCACTCTGAAGCCATCATCGCTCGGGTCGCTGTATACGATACAGCCTGCGAAACCTGCCAGCTCGGCCGCCTTGACCTTCAGCCCCACATCCTCCTGAGAGCCGTAATGCCTAACTAGGGCAATGGCTCCCTTCGTATCAATGCCGGTGTCGTACAACCTCTTGAAGTCCTCCCTGCTTCCATAGTTGGCATACATGAGCGGCCCCTGTACGACCCCGCTCTTGGAGTGGCCATGGAAAACGTATGTCTGCCTCCCTGCCGACTCGGCGGCGTGCTCCTCCTCTTCAATCTTTGCCGACCACTGGACTTTATTGCCGCCGTCCAAAATCTCCACCGCACGGCCATCCTTCTTAGGGTAGTTGACGTAAACGTAGTACTCCTCCACCGAGACGTCCTCCAGGCCGTAGCTAGTGAAGCTGTTCTTGACGTCGGTGGCCAGCGCATAGTCGCCCTCTGTGCCGGCCATGTGGGCATAGCTCGTAAAGTGTTGCAAGTGGTCTCGGATGTTGTTGGGGTTCACGTGAACCAGGAGCCACGAGCGGACGGACTCGGGGTTGTATTCTCCAACACGGCGCATGCCTCTCATGAGGTCGCTCATGAAGACAAAATACAAGAATCCAAGAATCAGGAAGATGGCAAAGATGCGACCAAACACAAGACAGACCTGCGCGGCATTGATCGGTGGCATTCGCTCCCAGAGCGTGCGCAATGGTAGTAACCGGTCCGATGCCGTTTCGCCCGATCCGCCACCCTCTTCCAACGAGCTGGGACCGGCCCCTGAACTCGTCACGTTTGCGGTCGGTAGTTGGATTCGCAGACGCGGCATCTGCCACCTCCATTTCCATCTTGGCAGTGAGAAGCCTAGTCGTTTCCCGAATATCGTAGAACGACCCCTCCCAACGGCATGGTCATCATCGTCCTCCATCTCCAACTCTTGCATCTCCCTCCTGACCTGCGCCGCATCACCCTCCCCATCATCGGAGCCCCATAGGCTGTCCTCGTCGTCCGTCTCCACTGTGGGTGGTCTGTAATTATTGCCATTCTGTCGGCGCGACCGGACTGGGCTATCGGGGTCGGTGGCTGTCGAGTTGCTGCGCTGATGGGTGCGCAGCAGGGATCTGGTCTCTTGCGGCGGTCCGCTACTCCCGGCCATGGCCTCATCATACGTCGGTATTGGCGCTAGGTCTTGAAGAGCCTCATACCGGTGGTTTGAGTTTGAGGGCATCGTGAGGAGAAGTATGAATCGGTCGGAAGGAAGCTGGCAAAGACGAACTTAGGGGATTTGTCGTCATGGGAGGGCTCGGGGCTCCTCAGTGCACCAAAAAGCTGCACAGATGATAGACTTC
This sequence comes from Pyricularia oryzae 70-15, assembly GCF_000002495.2. Lineage (NCBI taxonomy): Eukaryota > Fungi > Ascomycota > Sordariomycetes > Magnaporthales > Pyriculariaceae > Pyricularia > Pyricularia oryzae. The sequence continues at coordinate 4,564,205 of NC_017849.1, read as the reverse complement.
GGTTATTCGATTCGTGGTAGACAGTGCTTTTTTTTTTCTTTGTTTCAGGGATTGTCGAGCAGTTGCCAGGACTCGATCGACGGCTCTTGCAGCCAGACTGAAATGTGGCTTGTGATGCTGTAAATGAGAGGAGGGCCTCAGCGTACAGATGCCGAAACAGAGAAGTCGACACGCGCGCGGCGGTAGATGTAACGGAAGGGATGGTGGTAGTAGCGGCGGTGCAGGTCGTTACTGCTGCTGCTCATGAGGCCAGCTGAGGCAGTGTGCAGGGCTAATCTAGCATGAAAAGAGGAAAAGAGAAAGGCTGCTTCGTGGTGCAAAACAGCGTAAACATCGCCGCCAGTAGCGATTGTGACAGCGGCAAAGTTACCTATAGCCCGGCTTTCAAGTCGATAGGTAGTAAAATGGTTGATTTGGCTGCTGGGGGTCTGTCTGGTCGCGATTGCGTTGCGTGTACAGTACAGTACCTTAGCTTAATTACCTAGCAGCCAGGCGAGTCCACTGACGGTCCGACGCCACGGATGATGTTCCAACGTTGAATTGGTTCGGTTCCACATTGTGCTGCCAGCATGCGCAGCCTCAATTAGTCATCCACCCGTTGTGTGGGGGTTGGTTTACAAGTACGAGCACCTAGCAAGCTAGCTAGCTACTGTACATGATCGACTTCTTCAATCCACCCTACCTAATGCAACCAAAATATCTCCGAAGGACCCATAAACTTCTCCGTCTCTATCTGTCTGTCATCCGTCGCGACGACATCATGGCGAGGCAGCAAGATGGTTCGGCAATTGCGTACTCTGATCAGTCACCCTCCACCACATGGCGCGACAAGACTGTGTCCACTTCATTGCCCGACTTGCTCCTCATATGCAGAGATTTACTGTTCCAGTGAACATTGACCTCGCGGCCCTACTTCATAGGGAGGGAACAAGACTCACCATCAAGCGATGGCTTTAGCCTAAACCTGAACGGGTTTCTTGATTTCTATATCTTTTTTTCAAATTAATCGATGTTTTCGGTCATTGAGACTTTTAGGTTTGTTTGTCGGTCGCTCAATAGGCATGTATGCTCTTGGTTCTGACAACCATTCCGTTTTCGGATATGAGATCCATCAGAACATAGACATCTCGGCTCACCTCTGCTTTGTCTTTTGACAACCACTCAACGCGAATGCCGCTTGCATACTCAGACCATTGGGCTCCTCGCTCAATGGCTCCTTTGTTTCTGTCTCACCGATGCTACCTGATCCAAATAATATGACCTCACTTATTACCTGTGACATGGATCGCCCTCGTGTAGAAACTCCAGACTCTCAGTGTGTTCTTATCAGAGTAGGAATAGCGTTAAGAATCACAATACACGACAAATCGAAGCAACCATGCCTCCCAACAGGAATCAGGGCGGCAGAGCAGGACGCAATGCCAACAGGAACACTGCCAGCCCTCGTCAAGAGAGCCGTTCATCCCAGCAGCCCTACCCTGACGCTACAGCTCGTGCTCAAGAGCGCGCAGCCACCCAGGCTCGGGAGCGTCAACAACGCGCAGATGCCCGAAATACCCGGAATCAATCCAATCAGCAAGCCATGGGCCCCCTTCCGTTCCGACCTGCTCCTGCCCCTGGTGCTACCACCGCTGCTCCTGCTATCGCCCGACCAACTGGCCCGACTTTGGCATCACAGCAACTGCTGATGCAACAACAGGTGCTTAATCAGGGCCAACAGCAGAACAATGATCAGTCTAGACAGGTGAACCCCCAAGTTCAGGGCCAGCCTCCAGTTGTTGTGCAGCAGCCAGGTCCCTCTACAGCCAGGGAGCGCGATGAGAGGAGGTTGGAAGCATTGCATAGGGCTCAAGCGGCAAAAAAGCGTGACCACGACTTCCGCCTCCAACTTCACTGCGACAGGGCGGATTTCTACAGAAGGGGCAAGTTCCATGAATGGAAGGTCGATGAGCGGAAGCCAATATTCACTGCGCGGCCTCCCGGTACTATGCCTGCGACCGAAAGGCTTCTAACTCTGGAGACCATGCAAAATCGCCGAAACCTGACCATCCCTGACATCTTGAGAAAGAATAGTAAAAAGTACGAAGCGTACTGGCGTCGTGGCGAGTACCTAGCTCACCAATATGGTAACCGCCTCCCAGAAAAGCCCACGACTGAAAAGGCCAGAGCAGCGATCAACAGTGGAGCCAAGGATCTCGCGGCTGCCGGGGCGAAGTTCATTCGGTAAGCGTTTGGACGGCTTTACTTCTTTATGTCTTGTGCGTCGGGCAATGATACTGACTGTACATTCTACCTAATAGTATCCTGGGACAGGGTGGCTATGGGATTGCAGCTCTTTTTGAGTTGAAAAATGAAACAACGGGTGCTGCCGAACGCATTGTCGTCAAGTTTAACTCTCACGAAGGAGGGCCTACAGATTCCCGGGAAAGAAATTTTCTGAAGGTACAGTCATCCAGCACCCGTTAGCTTGCTACTGAGCAGTACTGATCGCGAATTCGATGTCTTCAGATCTTGAAGCGCTCTCGCCACATTGTTCAAATCACAAGTCTCAAGGAAGTCCACGAGTCGCTCGGTAACAACAACCTCGACGCGGCAACTCTGGAGGCGATCAAAGAACGCGATTCGAGCGAGAACATGATAATCCTCAAGCATTGCGACAGGGGAAACCTGAATCATTTCATCAGCTTGTCGAGCTTCACGCGAGCAAAACTGTCGGATAGAGTGCTTTGGAACTTTGTGGAGTGCTGTAAGTTTGGGCGTGTTCGACATAGTCATGCTGCCCGGATGGTCCCGCTAACAGGCTTGTTTTTTTCTCGTCACAAGTGGGTAGAGGCTGCATTGCCATGCGAGCACCGGTCAGGGTTGCTTCTCACGAAAGTGAGATGCTGCCTGAGGAGGGCCCTATAATCACGGAGTCGACCGCACCGGCCCTCCGCGGGCTGAACTTGATTCACCTCGATCTGGACCCTACGAACAGTAAGCGATCCACGCTCTTCTTTAAGTGGTATGCATTTTGAGTAACTAACGACTTTATTGTTCTTTGCAGTCTTCATGACTGAGGATCCGGAAGCTCACCCTGGTAAGTTTAATCCAAGAAATCCCATGAATTGAATTCACTTTGATAAGAGCGCTGCTGACTGTCATCGTCCAAAAATTAGAAATGCCTCAGTTGGTGGTTAGTAATGAAGTTGCCTCTAATCGATACGACAGTCCTCCAGGGTTGCGATACTGACCGGTTATTTTGCCATGCTCAACAGATTGCCGATTTTGGGTTATCAGCCTGCGTGTCTTCGCAGAACCGCTTCCTTGATTCGTAAGTTGATGAATTCGCAAGCAAGACCTTGGATTGACTAGATACTTAGCTAACAAGCTGACTATTAAAGACGATCGGTAATGATAACCTCGCGAGGTTGTAAGAAAGGCTACTGGGCACCTGTAAGTTCCACTGTCTTTGCGCCATAAATTTGCCATTTCGATGCACAAACTAATGAAAACCCTGACCCGGCGAGCAGGAACAATTCACCGATCAATGGAATAGTGTTAGGTCGCTTCCGTTTACACAGTTCTACCCAAAAGATGGTTCGGGATATGAACATCTTAGGCCTGAGCCCGGTTGTGTGGCGGGTGCCATTGGCCATTGGACAAACGTCTGGATGTGCGGCATGGTAAGTTGAGAGCAAGAAGCTGGTCCTAAGCCATCTCATCTCTACAAACACAACGACTAACGTCTCGATCTTACAGGTTCTATGGTCGTGCCTTACGCGACTGCAACCCCTTCTTCCTCTGGTCCCTTCTACCTCTTCTATCGGGATGGTGCCTCCCCAGGTGTGGTGGCATTACGGCTATCCCTTACTCCACCCTACCGACGACGATTATGAAGGTATTGACCCCGACCTGAAGTTGCTGATATGTCAAATGCTTTCCCACGAGCCTAGCAATCGACCTAGTCCTGAGGCAATAGTCGAGACGGCCGTGAAGAAGCTCGGGGGCTATAGCGATGACCAGCGTAGGAGGATCCGGGCCGAGTTCGACACATGGTATCGAAACGTACAGCCGGAACCCGTGGACCCAATATATAGGAATCTCCAAGAACCCTTCCCGATCCCTGTGGCACCTCCGCCGGTGCCTTTGTTCACCGGGGCTCAGCCGAATCCGGCCGCGGCAGCACAGGCACCACCGGCACCACCGGCACCACAAGAACCACCAGCCAACCCGTAGGCTGAGGCAGCATGCCTTTAATCATGATGTGGTGGAACTTTCGCTAGTCGTCTTACAGGGGACCAGTCCTCTGTTTTGTGCAAAGAGCACTGCTTGATCTGACTTCTGGAGGGACTTTCTTGTTCTATTTCCGTTGCTATATTCATTTTTGCTTGGGGAGTTGCTGATTGATCTGTTTTGTTATTTGGCTTAATCTCATTCCTCTCTTTCATTTGTCTTGCTTTCTTGCTTGCCCTTTTTTCCATTTTGGTTTGAGTACAGGTTTCCTCCTTTTTAATGATATCAATATAAATGTTTTTATGCAACTACAATAAATTTACTTAGTCTCGGGCATTCGAGTGTCGGGTCTTGAAGATTCACAGGCAAGTTTTGCCTATCCACTTTACAGAAGTCTATTGATATTTTCCAGGGCGAGATGATTCTATGCTCTTGAACGCAACTCTACCCGACCTTGCTGCCGATGGCTTTTTCCCGAACAATACCAAAACACCACTTTTTCCCAAGTCTTCTTCTATCCACCTTCAACCCGGGGAAAAACTGCCAAACATACAATCAAACAGCAGTTCACGCCTCAAAGGTCGTCTCCCTCTTCAGGGGGCAGAGTCCGTAAAAGGTACCCGCCGGGTTGCAGCCGCCGTCGCGGGTCCTGTAACAGTAGGTGCCGCACTGGCAAAAGTCGGCGCTCCTGCAAGTCCTCTCGTGTCAGCGAATGATCCTTTTTGGGGGCAGGAGTTCTGCTCTGCGACGATGTGGGGGATTGGCAAGTCCAACGCCCCTCCGGCGTAGCGGGTTTATGCTTACAGCTGTCTGCAGCTCTGGGCTGCGGTGAAACCGGCGACAGTCAGGAGGGTAGCTAGGATGGTGAAGGGCTTCATTTTTTTGTTGGTTTGGGGGAGCGTTGGTGGCAAGGTGGTCCGGATTTGAGAATGGGTATCTGTCGGAAAGGCTTGTGAGACTATGCTGGCATGGCGAGCAAAAGAAAAGGCGACAACAACACAGTTCCATACCCGTTATTTATACCCATCTGACTATCTGTATGACATATACGAAAGTACTATCTGGGGACTATCTTGAGGGGTTTGGACCCAAAACCCGTGCCTCAGCCATGCCTTGCCAAGCGGCCTCTAGATGCTGCAGATCAGCATCGAGAAGAGCAGAATAAGGCAGGTCGTCTCGTTCGCATCCCGGCATCAGGTTGTTATCATTCGCTTAAACCACTGTGGGGTGATTGATTTCTAGTGCCAAACAAAAAAAAAAGTCAGCATGAGGGGGAGGGGGGAGGATTTGAAAGGATTACAGCAGGCATGGGGGAAAGTTGGAATGGCGCCTTGGCATCTGTGAGGAGTGATACGATGCTAATTCTATCGCTTGCAGTCAGACCTCTGTAATCTTCTTTGAGAACCCGACTTCCGCCACCGCGACTTTCGCAGCTTTTCCGGTATGAAACCAACCGAGGGCGGAAAGCGGCAAACTACAAGACCTAGACGGTGGGGGTTGTGATGGTAGTCGGAGCTTCTGGTTACTGTCATTAGTGAACGCGTTGTCCTGGGATACACAGAGGCGCCAATGACAAAGAGAATTAAGGATAGGTAACAAATAAAATATTACAAATAGAGCATTAATATACCCCAACCAAACCTTTGTTATAGACAAGAAGTGAAACAAACAGAACAGAAGTGATTTTTGTCCCTATTATATCCTCCCTTTACGCAATCGTTTTAAATCCGGTTGGACGAAGCTCGACCTTCATCTTGTCAACCACAAACCACCCTTCACGCCTCCATACCCTGTGAGGTGTCATGGACAGAGCTCATTCGATGCCGGCCAGGGAATTTACCTGAGTCCACATGCTGCCAGAATATCGTGGCGGTAGTAGTAGCTGCGAACCCGCTTGCCATAAATGTCTGGCCACAGAGAAAAAAAAAGATGGTCAGCCAAAGGCCTGTCTTTTGCATTGATAATGATTTGGAAACCCGGAATGGAGGACTTACACATGGGAATACTCGTTAGGCAAATTACCAGCTGGACAGTGCCGATAATGTTGAAGAGTGGTGTCGATACCGTCTTCAGCTCCAACCACCAGTCGTAGGCCTGTCGCCTGGGAGTTAGTATATCGTTTATCCTGACAGGTGAGCCCCACGGGGAGGGGAGAGTCCATACCTTGTATGTCAGAGCATAACTGAAAAAGTTCTTGAAGATAATCATGCACGTGAAACCCTCAATGGACAGGTCCCGATATGCGTCTACGATATATAGCGAGCTTGCCACGGCACCAATGACCATTCTGACCGGTTTGCAAAGTTAGCATCAAGGACTGGGGGAGATAATATATGCAAAAAAGCTGTGCTGAACACTTACGCCGCAACCTCTAGTCCAAAGCAAAGCAGCAAAGCGGGGGCGTCGGCCTTGTTCTGGTATATGGCATCGGCAGTCGCACCAAACCCGTACAGGGAAGCGCACCCAAGAACGAGCTGCGGAATCGTAAGCAAGATGCGGAACTCTGGCTCATAGACGCCATTGTTCCACTTTGTGAGCTTCCGGGCGGACCAGTCTGACAGACCACCGGAGATGGCGAAGCCGACGAGCGCGCCGAGAAAAGGGCCGGTGTAAGCATATCCCGTGTCGACCTCGTTCCACCACTTGGGCGGGCCGAGGAAGACGTTACCCAAAATGACGCCGATAAACACAGTCCAGCCGATCATGGTGCCTGAGTTGATTTGTCAGCGAGCCATCCACATAAAGCTAGAGCCTTGAAGCCTCGACACTTACCCTGAATTAAACTCGCCCAGAGGAATGCCGGTTGAGCAACGAGAAGAACAAACGGTCTAAACAAAAGTTTCCAAAACGACTCGTCCGTCTTGCGACCGTCAAACAGGGCCAACGACTCCGTGAAGGTCTTCTGCTTCGGGATCTCCGCGGCTGCGCCATTTTGTCCCTGCTGTGTGCTGCGACCCACCAGCTTCTCCTCATCAGCTGTGCTCTGACCCTGAGCTGGGGGGCTGTCGGAGCCCTCGGAGAATGTGCGCAGCTGATGGCCTGTTTGGAAATCCACTCCCATATCTGTGTTGAGAGACTGATCACGCTTGTAAGCCGTCTCGGGGCAGAAGAAGACTACCAGGGGCAGGCAGGCTGCGCACAAGATTGCAACGATGTAGAACGTCCACCACTGTCAGGCAGTCAGTATACGGCCTTACATGATTGCTTGCGAGGTTGTTAAAGCGGTTCCAGTTTACATACCCACATGATCGAGTGTGTAATCACACCTGGTCACGCCCTTGGGGGTTAGCATATCCAATACAATAAGCCCCACCAACTTCAAGAGCTCCGAAAAAGCACCCCCCAAAACTCACCAACCAGAATAGGCGTAAAGAAGGCGCCACCAAACACGGCCAAGTTCGTAAAAGCCATCCTCTTGCCGCGCTGGTGCACAAAGTACAGGTCGCCCACGGCGGCGTTGACGAGGGCCTCGTAGGGCGCGGCGCCGACGCCCTGTATGATGCGGGCGCCCACCATGCTGTCGTAGTTCTTGTACACGGCGCCGCCCCAGGCCGAGCTGCCGATGAGGATGAGGAGGCCGACGACAAATGCATGGCGCTTGCCCCAGATGCGGCTGGAGGGGACGAAAAAGGTGCCCGCGGCGCCGACGCCGAGGAGGAAGTAGCCGGTCAGGATCGCTATCTTGGTCAGGTTCTGGCCGAACCACAGCGACAGCGTGATTGTGTTGGCTGCCAGGATGGGGCCGAGGGATGTTGCGAAGCTGGTTGCGCCAAAACGGAGTGGGTCGGTGATTAGAATAGGTCCCCGGAAGTTGACTGGAGCAGGCGAAAGGGAGGGAGGGGTTAGATTCTCACATGGCAGTCATGGACAAGATGGCGGTGATCAGATCGCGCTTCCATAATGGCCAGTTGAGAGGGTCGTTGGGGTCGTCGGATGGCTGCGGCACCAGTATAATGCCATCTTCTGTGGTCTTGAGGGTTGTGGCGCCCTCCCCAACACGCGTCGGTCGGTTGGGATCGTCATAGTGCCTCGTCGTCCCTGAGAGTACCAAAGAACCATGGCGTGGGTCAGCAAGTCGAGCACACATGAGAGTGCAAATGCTGCTTATGTGTATTGTGACCGTCGCGTAGACAAAATCAAATACTCGTTCTCAAAGGTCGCTTTGCTTACCCGGCACATGGTCCATATGACGATCTTCCAAGATTCCCAAACCCATCTTTGCTTGCAATGCTTGATCGCGAAAGGCCAAGAATTGCTTTGCTTTTGGATTGAGTAGTCGCAAGCACAGAAACAGGCGACTTGTTGGGAGTCGTTGTGGCCGACACGCAACCTGGAAATGCCCAAATCTGTAAGAAACCCAGAGGCAATTAATCAATATACTTTTTTTTTTGTTTTTGTAGCAGTAGGTTGTTTACAACCAATGCATTTCGTAATCGGACCTCAATTAGCCTTGATTCTTCCGTTCCTTCGCCGTGCCTTGCATAAAAAAAAAACAACGCCCGGCTCCGATCTGGCGTCTGCGGGCTACGCGGTAGAAAAGATCAGAAGGATGAACCCGCCGGAAGAAAAATACCACGTTGGAAAAAAAAACCCACTTCCCGATGGAACTTACCACAGCCCCGGAGCTCTCCTTTGAATGGGCGCGACAAAAAAGCTAAATTGAATGCCCGCCCGCCCTGCTGCCACTGTCGCTGTGTCGCGAGGCTTGGGGCCGCTGCATGCATTGCACCCTTGGCGTGGAGGCCGCTACTGTGCGGCAGCAAAAGCTTGCTAGGTACGCCCTTGTAGCGCCCTTGGAGCACAAGACCCTCTCCCCCTCTCCTTGCTGCAAGCCGGGATTAACCGACTTGTGGAGGCGTATTTGTTTTATCTATCTGTCCCATTTTGCCAATATTTGGCATGGACCTCACGAACCGTAATCTCGGTCGTGCAACTCTAAACCAGGAAAATATATTAATTAAAATTCATTCTCTCCCGAGTCAACAACCCGCTACGTGTCTACAGTACGAAGCACAAAGGCATCACAAGCCGTCCAGTGTTTAAAAAAAGAAAGAAAGAAAAAAAACTTGACAACAATCTGATATTCGGCAGGACACAAAAGATCAGACCATCCAGCCCGAGTACGCGAGTATAGTACGGCGAAAGTGGGACGACGTTTGAATGGTACAGATGGATGTGCACAATTGAGTGGTGCGGTTTTTCTCTTCCTGCACTGCCGGACTTGGTCAAAGCCGTGCACGCGGGGAACCCTGTTCCCTGCGACCGCCCATGTGCTGAGCAAGGGAGGGGTTTTGAGAGCACCGACCAGAATCTCGTCCAATTCCATGGCTTTCTAAATGGAATGATCGCAATCCTCTGTACTTTTCCAATGGGACTTTTCTCTACCGTGTTCCATCCAAGCCATCTGCAAAAGCTACGAAAGAGATGGATCAGTGCGCATGTGCTATACGTGGTCTGTTTTATGCGCCAGGATTGCCATCTTCCGTTGCATGAATCCATAGGGCTTGATCCCAGGAAGCCTCGAGGCCTGCAAATAGAAACTACACGCGACCTTGATCGTCGTACGATTCGGGCTAGGCCCGTGGCTTGGTATTACAAGGAGCACAAAGTCTACCCAGATGAGATACTTGCTCCTTGGCATGGCATATTCATGATCTCCCGGGCTGAGCTCCTGTGCATTGATTTTCTGGCTATGGCCTGTGAACTTTCGAGATGATGATCACATCCATCTTTCTCTTGATTAGTACAGGTGTTGCAACAAGGCCCTAATCATCACAACACCAATTAACAAGTTGAACGTGATTTTTCTTTTCTGGCAGATGGCTCTGGTCAAAGGCCGAAATAAGACATCTATAGCCTTGACATTTGGTTGAACACATCAGCGATTGCCATTGATAGACTGTGCGTTAACAAGCACTACAATCGCACAAGAAGCCGATCAAGCATAGTATGCAGGTACGTAACACCCACCATAGATTAGTAATATCCTGATACTTGCATAGTAAACTCTAAAACTCTATAACAGTGTCGGTACAGTAGATGAGAGAGGCATTATTGTCGGCCACCAAACAGGCTTATTCGCACAGTACCGCGCAGGGCTCATGGAGTTTTTACCATGGCTACGTTATCCCATTGTCCCAAAACGGCTTGCCGCGCGCATTCCTTAAGCGGAAACTGTTTGAATATACCATGGCGCGCGCTTCATTCGAACCTTCCCGTACGTATATTGCGGGCAGTTTGTGGATTTCAAAGCGGATCACATCGCCATTGTCGCGTCCGCGATGCCCGTAACGTTGTAGACAGGTTCTTTTGTATATTTCTAAGCAAAGAACAAGTAGATGTCTAGGTATATAAATACGAGTGAGGATATTCCAACAAAGTCACAATTGGCCTGAGATGCATCAACAGAGGCATCAACAGAGGCATCAGCAACAAAGTCTGCCCACACTTTTCGCGATACCCGGAATCATAGCCCAGCATATTACTCACTCCACTTGAAATGTCCGCCAAGAAGAGCATCGCCGTGATCGCCATGAGCGTGCGCCGCCCGCGCGTCGGTCTGCACGTGGCGACCAACGTGCACGCCGTGGTGTCCAAGGCCGCAGGCGACGAGTTCGCCGTCAAGCTGGTGGACCTGGCCGAGTTCAAGCTGCCCGTCTACGACGAGGAGCTCACCCCGGCCATGGTCACGGACCCACAGGCGCAGTACCAGCACGAGCACACCAAGCGCTGGTCAGCCGAGATAGCCTCTCACGACGCCTATGTACTTGTGCTGCCAGAGTACAACTATAGCATATCGGGCGGCGCCAAGAATGCTATCGACTATCTATACAACGAGTAGGCTTTTTTTTTCTTTTTTTTTTGTTATAATCCCATTTCTCGTAGGCATGATAAAAAAAGAAAAGAGTCAGCTGACTTTTGTGCCAACTTGTCAACCCCCGTTCAGATGGATCGGGAAGCCGATAGTCGCCGTCACCTACGGCATCTTTGGTGGTCAGCACGTATCAGCCGCGGCCAAACAGATCCTGGAAGGCATGAAGCTACGTCTGGCCCCCACACGGCCTGCCCTGGGCTTTGTTGGCAACGTTGCCGGCAAGGATTTCATGCTCGCTGCGGATGGCCAGCTCGGCGAGGAGACCAAGAACTTTATTTTGGAGGGAGATGGGTCTAAGGAAATATCCAAAAGCTTCGACGAACTCAAGGCTCTGCTGGCGACTCCAGTGGAAGCCAAGTAAGTCATGGAATTCGTTAGTATACCATCATGCGTATCTGGAAGCATCCTATGTTCTGCATGTAGACAGTGTCTTGAGCGTTAGACTTGCACCACGTTTTTTTTTTCTACGGAAGTTTCCGCACAAGGATCATAGCCTTTGCACACTTCGATAGGAATTCTCATGTTACAACGCAAAACATAATCGTTACCTTATCTTTAGTACACAGTAAATGGCAGTAGCCAGCAGATTAAATATGGGAATTGCTGTTCCTATCAGAGTTGTCCCTGTTGGGGCCCGGAAACTCTCGTCCGGTTCCTCGATATATAAGACAAGCTAGCCAGTTACATAATCGCTTAACAAGCAACCTGCATTTAGCTGAGCATGTGGCAAGGGTGAGGTTGCCAAGTGCTTGCTGTAAACAGAACGGCATATTCAGATAACGAACTTGTGCGCCCGAGTCCGGCCGATCCTGATTAAGGATCGAAAACATTGCGTTCGAAACATACCTAGTCGATCGTTTGTTCCCTGGTCTTATTTTGTCACCTGAACAAAATCGAAACATTCGGTTGCTTCCCCACGAACTATTTCACTAATCTGAATTGTACCCACGTATTCGCACCTTGAAGGCAATAGTCGACTCTGAAAATGAACAGGAAGGACCCGCCCTTGATTTCTTGAGCAATTGGTGCCTTGCAACACTGTGGTTCTTGAAATCGACATCATTACGATGATGGTAACGAATACCAGTTAATCAACGGTCGCAATATGGGTATCGTGACATAAAAGCTTCTCACAACCAAAGGCGCCCGGTTATGGATTCCTGTAGCTGAGGAAGCGGGACCACTTCCACTAAGCCGCACCAAAACCACAGCTCTTTGGACAGCCTTCATGTTCCTGCCTGAACTCTGCGCGACTTGATCCTTGCGCAGCTATCACCGCAGTAGCTTGCCAGCAGAGTATCATCGATGACTAGTCATGCCGAAAAGTGGTCTGAACCATGGCGCCGGTATTTCCGCAAGACGGCCAGAAGATGAGGACCTAGACGTCCGTACGGCCAAGACATAAGTACCTCGTAGTAGTATTGGCCGCTGGCCAGTTGGTCAACAGCATACCGTGCGAGCTCGTCCTATCGCAACCGGGGAATTCGGGACGTCAAAGACGCGCAGCACGAGGTGATTAAGACCGTCTCATCGCTTGGTCTCAAAAACTTGAGTCGTGCTAGCTGGGACGAGTTGATGGAACAACGGATGCTTGGCTTGATCCATTGCACAGCCGTAGCAATTGGGCGGGAGAAGTATCGAGAATGTCCTGCGCGATTGGTCCTAGGATGTGAGAGTAGTATAAAGTACTCCGTAGCTCACAAGCTCGGAAGGATGACCACAAATGAACAAAAAGTGTGAATAGGAATTGTTTCAATCCGCCGACCCGGCGCGACACGTGGTAGCATCTCATGTTGGAAAGCACCGTCCTGATGCCGTCCCTTTTCGACGCATGTATAAATAGAGATGTCGTGCCACGAGCCCTAGATAAACCATGTAAAGCGATGCGCGCAACGCCAGAGAATTCTAATTAACCAGGGCGCTAAAGAAGGGGCTTAGAACTTACGAAGGTTGAAGGGGTAAGCTCCAACACCCTGGCACAGTATAAACACCATGCAATTGCCCTAGCGCCATATGAATTTTGGGCTAAAAGGAGAGTTTAGAAACTGTGCCACGCTCACGGAACTTACCCATCTAACCTTCGTACGTGGTAGAAATAGACAGCTAAGGTGACAAGTGGCGGCTCCCGGTACTTGAGACCAGACGGTGGACTGTGCGATTGTGCATGAAGGTTGCAACGGCTGTCACCCATTCACATACGCCGTACATGGGTGACATCCTATCGATGTTCAAAAAAGAGATAATGTCAGTGCAGAAAACAACAGTTGGCCACTGTGGGTGGAATGAACGTCCATTGACCGACTACTTCGTACGTGGTACAGCGGTATTCGACTGCAGCGGCGTTCGTCGGATAGAATGGCGAACAGTATGCGCTGGAAGTCAATTTGTTTTGGCATATCTCAGATGGGCGTCGACAGCATAGCATATGTTTATCTATGTGTTCAGTGCTTTCCCTCCGGCGCGAATCGGCCCGGAGGGGAAAAATCCATTGTTCATCCAGTCAGAGGAAAGCGTTAGCTGATGACGGCGAAATAGGTACGTCGTAGTCTCGTGCAACATTCGTTGAACCGCGATGATGAACTCCCATATAAGTCGTAGTAGTTGAAAGGATACGCACGCTCCGCCATGTCAAGGTACTGTTGACAGTCCATGTCCATGCCAATGACCAATCTCAATAGCGAATACGGCCGAGGAGATGAGGCCATCCCTACCCACAAGTCTCGGTGGAAACGGGGATGCCAATTTGATTGGGAGGAAGTTTGAAAGGTGAATTCAAATCCATAAGTATTTTTCTCTCTCTTTCTTCTCAAGCCCGCGGGATGCATGTTTGTTTGAAGTTGAAACCATCCTTCCTCCCTTTTTTTGTGGTGTTTGGCCAACCATATAGTACAGTACATTGCATACTGGTAGTGGGCAATTGCGACCCTGGAACCCCGCAACCCCGAAGTCTCCGCCTTTGGTATGCAGAGCGGATCAGGCCAGCTACAATAGCACCAAGGAAGCTTATGCCAGGGGTAAACGTTGGGCACAAATGAAGATTGGATATTTTGCAGGGGGTTTGCACCTTGAATTGCCAGCCAATCCGCGCCTTGTATAGTCGACATTGTCCCATATCCAGCTCACAGACCCCGGTAAACCTGCCCATCTTGCCATTTACATATAGTACCTAGATTGGTGCGTACAACGTATGTAACCAGGAGTACTTTGAAATTGGTCTCTGCCCATATTCTACCGGTAGACCTCGGTCCTTTGCAGCAAGCACGGGATTCAGCTGCATGAAGTGGAGAACAGATCCCAATCGAACGCAACGGCGTCGGGACCTCTAGAGCATCCCGACTCTGGGCAGGGCCAGGGTTGCCCTGGCTCGTGGTTAAATAGATTGATTGGGGGGGTATATTTTACTTTTTTTTAGTTGTCGGGAGTTCCACTCGCAATTACATTTCTTCCACTCATAGCTACCATCCTCCCGAGTTTAACTACCTGAAGACAACCTAGCCCCTACTGCTTTACGTGCTTTGCAGCACATCTTCGCGTCCAGATCCTCACGCTTGCTAGCTCTAGAACTAGTATCGCATTCTTCAGTGGTGTGTATACCTATACCACTACCCACCCCTTTTTCCTAGTCTCACCCTCGCGTATCCCCCACACAACTAACCAGTCCCTGCAGGCACTACCACACAGCAGAGCGCAAAAGAAATCCGCATCAGCGTCGCTTGCTTTGAGAGAACAAACAACCGCACAACAACACGGAAACATGAAGTCATTCGTGCTCGTCGCAGCCCTCAGTGGCCTCGCCGTGGCCCAATTTGGTGGTCTGCCTACCTGCGCTGTACGTCCTCACTTGTTTGATTTGATTTCGATTTTGATTTGCGATCCTCACTGTCCCTGGCGACCGAAGAAAACACAACCGCACCTCGTGATACACTGCAAATCACAACATGATGCCCCAACTAACACACACCCCCCTCTCTGTAGACAACCTGCGCGACAAAACTCCTAGGCGCCACCGGCTGCAACAACGACGCCAAGTGCATCTGCTCGAGCGGCACCTTCATCCAGGACGTGTCGTGCTGCATCGGCGCTCCGGACGGCTGCGGCCCCGATGACCAAAAGAAGGCCATCGACTTTGCCGGCCAGCTCTGCGCCGCCAACGGCGTCACTGTGCCCAACGTCGTTTCGTGCCCTTCCCTGGGCATAGGCCCCAGCAACACCACTGCTCCCCCAGCCGCCACCAGCTCCCCCGCCGCCAACCCCGGCGCCGCAAAGGGAGCCGCCTCCGTGCACGCTGCTGCCCCAGTCGGCCTGCTCGGGAGCTTGGTTGCTGCCGTTGTCTTGCTGTAGAAAACAAAAATCATCTTCACTTCTTTTCTGGGGCCTCGAAAATGTAGGGTTTTCGGCCGGAGGTTTGTTGGAATGTATTTAAGCATTACAAAGGGTGGTCGGGATAATTGATATTTAATCTCTTGAATGAACGGGTGGGACCTCGGCGAGAAACCTGTCCCTGCTGCTTCCTTAACCTTAATAATATGGTGCCGGTCAGCTGGTCCCTGAAATTCGAAGAAAACATCTTGCGGATTGTGTAAATTAAACTGCTTAAAGCTTGCGACCGAAGGCTAATCAGTACCGTTCCAATTACTGTTGTATTGCTGCAGCCAAGGGCAGGATTACTCCAAGTGAACCTGCTGCTAGAACTAGTTCTATCTAGTAAATTCCAGTTTTCCCGTCCATTTCGGGGCTGCCCATACAATCTCCTGAAGGCTGAGAAGGCTGGCATTCCAGCATATATAATGAAACAGAATACTAGCTGGGAAGAGTCTAGCTGTTGCGTTTCTCAAACCATGGCTTTAGACTCCAGAAGAACTTACACCACAACAAGGCCAAGTCGATCTTGATAAAGCCTTTTTCTCGACATGACGTGATCGAGCCTTGCCAGCTTGATGATGAAATCAATGATACAACCAAGGGAATCGAGTCACCAAACAAATTTAACGACTTATTACCAAAAGATGGCCAACCGCTTTTTTTTCTAAAAAAAAGTTTGGCTAGATTCAAAGACGCCCCGGTTATGCGAGCATTACAAATGTGATATGCAATGAGCCCAGCAGAGCAGACAAAGGTGATCGAACAAGACCCAAATCGTAAAAGTTCCGGTACAAATCGTTTTCGCATGTGAACATGACAACAATGTCCAAAGGGTTGAAAAAGAGAGACAAGAAGGGTAGTTTTAGCCAAGTAAATGGAGCCAGATTTGTCCTTGGCTTTCTATTAAAAGGAGAATAACCGCCGATGATAGCCCCGCCCAGCCGTTTATAATTTCAGTTTTAAGAATGAGTTGCATTTTTGTTAAAAGCCAAAACCTAGGTAGTTTCAAGGGAAAACATAAACACATCTCAGCGACGTCTAGTGCTGTTCGCACCTCTAAAGTAGTCATAACTCATAGGATCCTGAACTTCATCCTGAGGAAGGTTCCCGTATCCGTACGGTCCGCCTCCCAACATTCCGGGCGCCGCCGACCCCTGCATGTCGGGCGAGGCGGCACGCGCAGCGGGTGGCCTCGACTTTGGCATCCCCGCCGCATTGCCCACGAGGTTGGAACCGCTCTCGTTCGCAGTTATGCCCATCCCGTAGAGGGGCGACCTCGTGCGGTTCATGTCGAAGCTCGCTGATGGCGGGCCGTATGGGGTCGGAGCCATGCCATAGGGCGAGGGCTGCTGGCTTGGATAGCTGGGTCCAGGGGAGGATGGGGAGTAGGCCGAGTACCCAACTGGTCCGGGTGACCCGGAGCGGGCGAACGGGTCGGCGGGCGGCCGCATACCTTGCGCCGCAGAGAACTGACGACGGCCAGTCATTCCACCCACTGGCGTACCTGGTCTGGAGTCCGGACCGCCTGCGAGACTTGGGGTTCCAGGTCTAGTGTTGAATATGTCCCCGCCACCATGCTCCTGCGAGAACTCATCGCGGTTCTTGTAGTATTCGAAATCTAGCTTGGACTCAGGCACCACCTCAAACCCAGGCATTTTCGAAGCTGATTTGCCGGGCTTGCCAGCATGCATCGGCCCAAGGTTGAAAGTGTCAGAGTATCCGGAAGTGGACATGGTATCACCGGTACCAGCCTCCCTTCCATCCGAGAGACGGCCCTGGTACACCGAAGCGAGGATGTTTTGCGCCTTGGCGTGAACCATAGGAGTGATGAGAGGCTTGTACAACGCTGGGTGGCCAAAGCGAGCCGCCAGACGATCGTTGCGGTGGGATTCCTTGCCAACGGGCATGCCAGCCTCGGGATCGCCGCCTGTGACGGCCTTAGTTGAGTAATATTTGATCTTTGTGTCAAAGACCTTGCTGCAGTAGATCTTGAATATGATCATGATGAATGGAAGCGGCGCCACAGCATAGGCCTGGGTTTTCGGGGTACCGGCTTCGATTTGTCCCTCTCCGCGGACCCAGACGGTGAGGAAGACGACCAGCTGGCCCAGAATGGTCGCGAAGACGAGACGGTTGAACAACACACGCCAGACCATACCACCCGACTCGGTCTTGGTGACAAATACGTACAGCAAGAGGTACTTCTTCAGTGCCACATCGATAATAAAGTACAGAGCAGCTGCCGGGAGAACCAACGGCTGAATAACTGCGTACGCGAGTGCAATGGTGGCATAGTAGAGAAAGTAGTTGTAGTAGCTCGCGTAGTCGATGGGAGGCGGTGCTGTAAGCTCAATCATCTCGCGAGGGGTCGGGCTAGAGAACTTGCGCCTGAAGAAGCTGTAAATCAAGGGCCAAAGCTGGGCAAGATCGATGGCAGCACCCAATTGCCTCTGAAGGAGCCACGTCACCCAGAAGGGAGAAATGTTGCAAAGCGAAATCAGAAGGGCGTGTCCTAATTTTTGTTTGAGGATAGCTTGGCCGGCATCAGTTCCCTTGTTGACCTGCTGGACCAAGCTGGAGGTAAAGGTAAACAAGGAGCTGAAAAGGGAGAAGATGATCAGGTTGTTGAAAACGAAGAAGGAGTAGAGCTTCGCCACGACGTGTCGCTCTCTTCCAGATTTTGTCTGATCACCAGCCCGCATCATCAGACGACGGAAGATGATGGGCAGAACGAGATAGATAAGAGAGGTAAGGGCTGGGTTGAGAATACCCTGGACCAAAGACCAAAAGGTCCTATTATTAGCCAGACTGTCACCGAAAGCCTTCCAGAGACGGCCCAGGTTACTCAAGTTGACGAGGAACATTGCAATTCCGGCGTTCGGGGCAATCCAGAGGAATGTGAGGACCGCAATCCAGAATGTCACGATAAATCGCTTGCGCGACCTGGTCGAACTGTTCAGAGGCATATTGTCCCAGATGATATCATTCGGCCGAGGGGCCAGTGTGATGATGGCACCACCCAGCGGCTTCTTCTTGGTTGCGGCGTAAGCAATCGCATGGGCTTCGCTGATATCAGAGTAGGAAGCAAAACCGTATCCCATCGTGTTTCTCTTGTCGACGCTAAGACGGACCTCCTTGATCTCAACCTCAAGATCCTTGATCCGCTGCGTCAGATAGTCGATGGCATCGAGCTTTTGTCCCTTCGGGTAAGTGCCATATGACCGGTCCTTTTTCGAGGGGTTACACACTGGTCGACTCGGAGGAAGATTCATGGGGTCCTTGAGGTATTTTGCAAGAACCTCTTCCAGCTTTCGCACAGTCTTTTCGTGCTCCTTGATAAGCTCGGGTAGAATCTTGACATTTCGAGCGATGGCAGTCCTGGAGAAGGAGGAATTGGGTGCGATTCCGTCGATGATCCTGGCAATGCCCTCGTCATTGGCCATGCCTTTCGGAATATCGTACATCTGGTCAAAAGATAAGCATTTGATATCGTCCTGGAATGTTGAGTCCGGGGAAACCTACCATCAATGTCCGCGAGTGCAAGCTGTTCTGGTACTCTTCGCTCTGGAAGTACTCCTGGCGCATGTGCAGAACCTTCCTATAGTTCCACCACAAGAAACCGCAGACGGTAAAAGTCGAGAAGTAAGAGACACATACGGTGACCCAATGAATTTCTCCAAACACGTTACGCGGGGTGATCTTCATCAGCCAGTCGACATCTGGGTTGTCCCTATCGCCACTCTGGCTGTTGTTGGTGGGGAGAACCACGGCACATGTGACGACGGCGAGGACAAAGAACATGTTTCGACACATCCTGAGGAACCGTAAGAATAGTGCCGCGTCCATGCCCACCAGGCGAATCAACTCCTTCTCGTCGGTGGTCCATAGGGGCACAATCCAGGCAAAGATACCCTTGCCCAGCGGAGGGGGCGCCCTTGATTCGTCGGCATGCTTCAACTTGGGTGCGTAGACGACGGTGTTGTACGGGCGGATGAAGGAGAATAGCAGAGCGATACCTGCACAGACGGCAACGGAGAAGGCAAGCGATGACCATACTGATCGTACTTGCAGCTGTTTCGGGTTTACGAGTGGTTAGTAAACAGGTGCCAGTCTCGTTCGTACACGCGCATTCGAACGGGTCCTCACAATATTGTTAAAAGGGTCTTGCAGAAGCTCCAGCAGCTGGGTGGCTGGGTCGGTGTCCCTAAACAGCAGCGCCATCGCCCTTCTTTCTATGTACTCCATGCCGTCGACTTTGAGCCCACGAAGGGCAGCTGTGAGAGGCGAAACCAGGCGGTAGTACAGGTTGCCCTGGGTCAAGGCTACAGTGGGAAGCCGAGGCCAATCAATCGTGAATTGGGATCTGATGTGAGAGCTTTATCCGAAGTTTAAAGCTTCCCGGATTCTTCAAATGAACCAGTGTTGACCTGTGCCGTTCTACTACGAATATCGGACTGTCGTTGCCGGCTTCTGTTGTACCAAGAAGGCGGTTGTTGTGCCGTCGTCGTCGCGAGGTTCGATTGACTTTTAGTGTATCGTAGGAGACCGGATGTGGCGAATCCGGAGCTCGGTTACTGTTTTCGTAAAAAAAAGTCGCAAAAGCAAAAGAAACAGCTAATGATCCGCAGGCCGGTAACGAGAGAAGAGCTTCTAGGACAGAAACGAATGGAAGTTGAACAAGGACCCCGAAAACCCAACAAAGAAACGAGTGAATAAGGCCTGTAGGTACAGAGTCCTGGTCTAGTCTAGAAGGAAAAGACCTTTTGTTCCAAAAATGGTGGTCAGTTGTTCAAAGCGGACATGTTATTGGCAGGGATTGGGGGTGAAGCCCGATAAGGGGGGAAGATCTTTATCCGAAAGCGCATACCTGGATCTATCTACCTATGCCAATGGGCCTAGGCACGGGCGGGCGTGGACTGAATTTACGGTAAACGCGATTGTCAGTAACGGGTATTCTTTGGATTACTACGCCACCACGTATTGTGGGATGCAAGTAAAAAAAAAAAAAAAAAAGAGAGAGAGAAACTGTAAACCCAAGAACTCCTCCGGGGGATTATTCAGGACTTTGCCTTTGGCTTCCTTTCTTCTGCGTCCTTTGCACAAAACAAGACAAGCAAGACAAGGCACCCTAAGCAAGACATCAAACGTGACAAATTGATCCCTATGGGGTGGCTTTTCAGTTTTCAGATTTTGCTCGGTAGTACCGCCACAAAAAGCAACTCCGGGAAGGGCGGGCGAAAAAGGGGCGATGGATTTTTTTCTCTCGCGGGCCCCAGAGTGGAGAACCGACAGAGCATCCAGTGGGGTACGTGCAGTGCCATGACGCAGGCAAGTACAGGCAATAACACTGCGAGATGTTTGTCGTGTGCTTTGCCCGTGGGTACTTTCCTAGAGTACCTAAAACAGAGGGAACGCGCGGGTGCATTCCATTGGGCGGCGGGTTATCCTTGCGGCTGTGCAGCTGATCGCTTGTCCCATCGCGCGGCCTCCTACTATGTAAGTCCCCGTCGTCGGGTGGGCTTTTTTTGATGGTTCCATTCCCACTTGGCAGTCCCAGCTTTGTTCTGGAGAACGGTCCTATTGAATTCGAGCCCAGCTATTTTTATCGCCTTCACCAAGGCCGCCGAAACGGATTAGGAAAATTCCGGGGCATCGCAATACGAGTTTTCTAGTCAGGATTGCTGTTTGTTGTGTGCCGCCCTGCAGTTTGTACAGTTGGCATGCCCGCATTTTGCAAGCTTCTAACCCAATTGTTCGATTCATAGGTAGTTCCATTCCTGGGCCAAGGCTTGCTGCTAAGCGAGGCAAGAACTGACTTTTTGTCCCATCCGCCCATGTTCTATCCATTCAAGCAATCGTAAAGACCTTGGATGCAATGTTTGTGCCTTGCAGACGGCACCTAATAATGACATGAATTAAGGGACCCATTCCAGGGTACTGGAAATCACGAAACACTGGCAGCAACGGAACCCCGTTTGTCATTTACCAGGTTAATGCCTATCAGCTTTGACTTGCCATTGTGGCAGACGGTTGGCTGCTGTTGTACCAGGTATGCATATCCCATGAACGGCAGGCAGCCCAAGTCAAGTCAACGAACAGCTGATAAGGATGCCATCTGATGATTTTAATGCAGACGTGCGCACACCTCCTACTAGGCACGTATACAAAGGAAGTGCCCGCCTGGACACTACCACCATTGGTTCCGGTCTAGTTTTAGCTCCAGCAGGTGATTGTTGGGTTCATCTTTTTTTTTTTTTTTTTTTTTTTCAAGCGTGATCCTCGCAGGAAGGGAAGAGAAAAAAAAAAAAGGCATGCGCAAAGAATTTTGGCGCGTTGTCGGACCGCAAACATCCAAGCTTCTTTTCGTTCTGTCCAAAGCGGCCGTTTTACAAGCCACCAATGAATGACTAGACAGAATGCCGGGCCATGGCTTGAGCGATGGGAGAGGGTTCGGTTGCGTCAATGTTATGATCCCACCTGATTGCGTGGCAAAACAACGAAACTGTTGCTTTTGATCCTTGTGCTTTGTTACTCTAGCTTACGCATGGCAAGACACCTTACCTTACCCTGTCCGTACTACTGTCCGTCATGCCTTAGGTGCATGGTGTGCTGAGTCGCAAACACCGAAGCGTCCCAGCTCGGCACACCGTCTGCCGTATTTTGGAATGTTCGCTTTGTTTGCTTAAATACCATAGGTAAGTACGAAGTAGGAACTTCGGTACCGCCCGGCCCAGGCCGCGCCAGTACGAACCGTACCAGTAAGGCTGTGCCATTGCTTACGGGGCGCTGATCGGGGATCTGCAGCTTTTTTTTGAAAAGGGACCTTCCGGTCGGCGATCATTGCAGTATGAACAAGAAGGTAGTTGTGATGATGGGTTGCACCAATACCAAGGGTCACAGACTTTTATATCCGCGACTAGGTCTAGCAAAAACACTAGAGGCTTGCTTCGCGAAACCATTTGCTCGCAAGATTTCTACCCATGCAAGGTGGCTTGAACGATTGGCACGCTTAATAAATTTTCAACGGCTACTTTCCGTTGCGTCGGGCTTGAGGATGCGCTAACAACTCGATTTCTTAAAAGTTGGACACGCCTCGCGTGTATTTCTTTATATACATGTGCCAACTTTGAGAATTAGAAGTAAGCTAATCAACAGAGCAACAACAACAAGCTCATTGGAGCCATAAGCGTTGCGAACCGAGCAAGTCAGACATGCACGCGCCCTCAGATCGGGGCATCCGATCGGAGAGGAAACAAAATTATTGCCTTGGAAATAACCGCCCTTTTTTTCTGGTAACCTGCCGAAACGAGAAAAAAAAACATCGAAAATTAAGGAAAGACAAACCCTTTGAATTAGGGATGACCACGGGATAACCTAGGAAGCCAAGTATATATCCGCCGAATAAGACTGATGGATGGCAATCATCGCTTCATACTGCGATATCATGAACACGCGCGCAAAAACCCCAGAAAGCAGCAGTGATAAATGAAGTTTCGACTTTATGCCTGAAACGCTCACAAAGGCCCCTGGCTTCTCGTTTTACGTTCGGTCCTTCCCACAGGCGCCGCTGGTTTCTTCTCACGTTTCGACTTGCCTCGCTTGACGCCGTTAGTACCATTTTCCGGCTCGGCCTTCTCAACGTTATCGTCTGTCTTCATCTTCTTTGCAAGTGGCTCAACTGCCTTTTTGACTGCATCTTTGACTTTTGTGACAGGCCCATCAGAATTTTCTTTAGCCGCTGGCTCCTCAGCCGATCGCTTGTCGCCGACTTTGGCATCGTCATTCTTGGTCTCAAGCGCCTCAGCAGTGGCAGAGCCGTTAGTTGCCGCCTTGGCTGGTTCTGGGGCGGATGAAGGCGCGGTTACAGGAGCCGGAACCGGGAGCTGTGCCGGTGCTGCCGGAACCGCTGAGGCAACGGCCGATGCGATACCAACCGTGGGCTTCGAGGCACTATCGGCCGTTACAGCCGGCGTCTGTTTTGCTCCTTCTTCGGTTACAGCGGGTTTGATTGGTTCCTTTGGCGCATCTGTTGTCTCTGACTTGGCCTTGTCTTCTATGTCGGCCACAGGAGCTGGAGTTGTGGATGTTGCCGCGGCTGCGCCATTATCCTTGGTGGTTGCACTGCTATCATCGCCACCGCCCGTCGCGGAGTCCGTGGTAGGATCGACAGGTGGCTTATCGGAAGCGCCAGGTTCGGTAATAGATGTGGTAGCTAAGTTCGCAAGAAGAGCCGTGTTAGTATTTTTCTCGACCAGTCTGCATTGGAAGCTTGTGTTGGGAGCTCCGAGCCGCGCCCCAGGATAACACGGGGATAGTTGGCGTCATAAAATGCCCTGAGCGCATGACCCCAACGTCCGTCCACATTTCTATCATATCACGAAAAAGAAAAGCGCCGCATGAGATTTGTGATAGGCATTGCGCCTGTCCTAATTGATGGGCAATTGATGCGCGATCGACCTGAGCTGGAGGAGCTTACCGGGAGGAGCTTCACTGGCCATGGTGACGTAATCTACCGGATGGAGTAGCGCGGTAATAACTGTTCGGTAAAGCTGTGTGGATAGAACTGCGTTCTGCGCCCCGAGATTTAAACGTGAAATGAGGCAAAACACTGTTGAAAGACTTGCCTAATGGTCGATGAAAGAAAACAGCTTTGAAACGGTTCGTGAAAGGCTATTCAAGGAACAGAGCGGAGGTCTCGACCTCGATACAACGGAGGTTGGAAGGAACAATGTTGATGCTACTTCCGACATGCACGTCGCACACATAGAAACGGCGCGCCAATCAGCAACAGAAACAGTAGGTCTAGCCTCACGTCCCCGCCCACCATGACGAGCATGTACAAAGCCGGCGGGTCGGTTAAGAAGTTACTACAGGATGGATGGCATCGAGTAAGAGCCGTTGGAATGACCAACCACATCCCCAGTCAGATTCGATCGAGTCCTCCACCGAGCGGACCTGAGTTCAGACCGTACGTGGTATTCAGCACTTTACATAGTATCAGGCGGCTTGACGGCGGGGTCTCTCACTGCCGTGACGACGAGTACCGACAGTAACCCAACACAGTCGGTACTCATCAATTACTAGAGATAGTCAGTCAGTCTTCTCTCATACATGGAATAAGTTGGCATTTACTTTGAGAAGCAAAAATTTATAACAAGCCATTCCTACCGGTTTATGATCGCAGAAGAGTCGAAGAAACCAGGACAAAACGGGATGGCGGGCAAGTTCGAAAGGCAGACTTGAGAAGTGCAGAACC
Organism: Pyricularia oryzae 70-15; assembly: GCF_000002495.2. Classification (NCBI taxonomy): domain Eukaryota; kingdom Fungi; phylum Ascomycota; class Sordariomycetes; order Magnaporthales; family Pyriculariaceae; genus Pyricularia; species Pyricularia oryzae. The sequence continues at coordinate 4,539,498 of NC_017849.1, read as the reverse complement.
CCGCTTTTTTCAACTATCCAACCCTGACAGGCTTCCCTGCTCATGGGTGCTCCGCTCCGCAAGGTCCGGTCGCCAGATCTGCTCTCTGGGGAATGATTGCGTGCATTCGTCAATTGCGGGGAACACGCCTATCCCTCCAGGTGGTCTTGTTTTCGACCTACCCTGCACCGCTTCAGCTCAAAAAGGTCTCATCCCAAAGATTACTTGCTGCAACTTTCTCAAGCCGATTGGCCATGCTCGCTATCTCCTGCATGTCACAGCTATTCACGTAGAACTAGAACAACCTAGTGGCTCTTAGCTTCAAACTCAATTCCTAAAGCACGTGTTTAAGTAATTGGGCAATTGGGTCACTCCAGATCCTGTTTATTTGAAGATTGCCCATGTGTCAATGTGGAATATCATACTTGCTCTGGTGATATCATGTCCGGCTTATCTGCACATGAATTAAGTACTCATTGCGCATTCGGAACCAAGCTTACAGTCCATACAAGGTGAAATTGATTTCTGATTGTTTATACATGAAGGTAGTAATATGACGTCGAGAGCTCCCCGGCTTGAGACATTTGCATGCAAATCTCTACGATTCTCCGGGAACTCCATTGCTGCAAAGGGCACACACAACTTACACTTGGTACCACGTCACATTGAAGACAGGAGTTTGGCGCTACCAGAGTTAAAGCAGCTATTATATTGATATTTGGTTTTACTGAAGATGTTATCAGGTATGCTAACAGTGAACTAAACTGGCAAATTGCTTCAAGCAGTACCAAGCATAAAGATCGGCATCTCAGTCCCAGAAATCAACATGCCGGTATGGAGTAGCTGGTTGCTTGTGGTGGTCATCTGAACGAGGCCCAAGTAATATTCAAGCATGCGAAGATAGGGATGCGCTACTCACGTCCTGGCGCATATACCCCGCGCCCAGTACTGTACAAATAAATGTTGATCACAGCTGGAGACAAAACGGCAAGGCGGGAGGAAGGACACTGAAGAATTTTTGAACGTGTAATTACTACTTAGCCAGGCAAGCCAGTCAAGGCAGTCAAATGTACCAACAGTTTGAAAGCCAACAAGTGGTCACGAGGACATATTTCCATCTCAACAGTCCCTCGCCAGGTAGTTTTCGCAGGTATTTTTCTTCTTCATTTTCTCAATCTGGCGCGGCGATCGATGCTGTAGGCGCTTTAGGCGCTCTCAGCCATTAATAAACCAGTGGAGGTCGGTGAAAATTAAAATAAAACTAAAAGGCTTGTAACGGGAGCGTAGCTGCTTAGATATGGTCAAGACTGCCTAGAGTTTGCAAAAGCTGCGAAGACATGGTTCATTGCCGGCGTCTAGACCCCACCTTGGCTTTTGTGAAAAAAAAAGTCTTGTTTCCACAAGGTTCTCTTTGTCGCCTCTTTGGAGGCGTCTGCGTGGGGTGAGCGCCTCTTGGCTCTTGGCAGTGTGGAACTAAAAGCTGCTGAGTTTTACATATGCAAAGATATGGTACGATTAAAGATAGAAGTGATGACGACGGACGCGAGGAGGGTTGCATGTAGCCGAGGGGGTGCATACTGTAATTAGCAATCCATCTTTTTCAGGCTTTATGAAAGTCTGACGTGCTGATACATGAGGATGAATTTTCAGATGAGGAACAAAACATGGACAGGCGAAGGGTTTCTTTGTGGGCTCAAATAATCATCGGAACAATCTGCTGAATATTACTCCGTGCGAACTTGGCCTAATTAGATGACATATTCTGGGCCACTGGAGAAACATTCTCGCATACCAAAAACAGTGCCAAGTGTGCATCGGAGGCACTGGGGTTGCTTCTTTGTGTGACGCACTGTCCAACCGGAGCGTTAGGCCTGCCGTAAATTGACATCTACCGTGCGGTCTCCGGAGGTTTCTGCCGCCGAGTATCGACTTGGTGTCGGGCCCAACGCTATCTAATTTTTTTTGCGATATATCGTCTTGATCGCCAAAGACGACGCCATGAGGAATTGCCAAGTCAGAAAAAGAATAAGAAAAAAAAAACAATTTTGCACAGGGCGTAAGGGTTCAGGGTCTTACGCTGCCTCCAATACAAGAGTCTGACTTGGTTGGCAAGCCATTTGCTAAGTGCCAAGTGCTCCCGTCCCGGCTCAAGCAAGGCGTCGTTTTCAATGATTTGTCTTGTGACTTGGTTTGGAGGGTACGCCAAGCAACATATCGCCCAGGAGCCACTCCAGTGGCTGAGCGGCCTAGATTTATCAACGCTTACAAGGTTACGCAGTACCGTAAGGGTCGTTTTCTACTTGTTTTTTTGCAAAATTTCTTTTCTTTAGCTTTCCCGCGGTGAAAACGCCCAAGGTTCACCGACTAGCCCGGACCAACAAACTAATGCAGCATTCTAGAATAGAACCTATCACCAAACTCGTAATAATTGGCCTCCTGACAGCGTACTCCGTATCGCAACAATAAAAGAAGCAAATAGATTTTTTCAGCACCAAAAGTAATTTTTTTCTCTACTGTAGATCCCTACGGCACGCGAGTAGGTACAGAGTTTTGTTGTCGGCAAAAACAGTGCCGAATCCCACAGGCCCTTTGGTCGCCTTCATCAAAAATACACGCCAAGTAACTTGGCGTATGTACTTGAGGTGGGTCTGATGGAGCCGCAAGTGTGCCAGCGACAGGCATTTACGTAGGAGGGATGACGGAATGTGCCCAATAGGGATACGCCGCTGCAGCTCACTACAGCCCAACGACGCAACTATGTTTATCGACGTCCTGTAAGCCCACTCCTCCCAAGCCTCTTGGTTGTCTTGGCGAGTAGTACCATCCTCCGATGCTTGATGTCACATACAATGGCAAGCCAACACGGGCACAGACGGGCTCGGCATGCCTTCGATGTCTTGGTGCTTGGATTTTGTGTTTTCTCTTGGAGTTTCTTGGCGGCGTCCCTTTATAATCAACGGCGCCCGGATTCCTTGGAACCTGCGTCATTGTTTTCCATGTCTTCTTTTTAGACATTGGAATTTTCCGAGTCGAAAACTTCCCATTGGCTCGACGACGACGACGACGACGACAGCGACGAGGAAGAGTTACAGTTCTGGTAACCAGAAGCAGGTTAAGAGAACCAGTCTCAATCGACCTGCGAGCCTTCCCGAACCTTTCGGTTTCACAGTCAGCCCGCCTGTCAGCTTGCTCTCAAGCAGGGCTGGATTGCGCGCAATTGGGACATTTGAAGTCCCTTTCGATTCTCGTCTTGTTAAAACTCCGGTTATGAGGCTCAATCATGCCCGAATCTAAATTTGAGCGCCATCCCTTCCTCCTCCCAACGGAGGAGGTTGCGGCCACGCTTAACACCGATGTCGACAAGGGTCTTACATCGGCTCAAGTTCAGAAGCTCCAGGAGGAGTATCCTCCCAACGAGCTCGATGCAGGTGGTGCCATTCCCTGGTACACCATTTTCCTGAAGCAGCTTTTCAATGCCATGGTCCTTGTATGTTTGACAGTCCTTCCTGTTTTTACTCGCAGTCCCGCAAAATCATAAATTGTCCGTCGCTAACGTTCCACAAAGGTCCTCATATTTGCCATGGCTTTGTCGTTTGGTATATCTGATTACATTGAAGGCGCCGTGTTGGCGGCCGTCATTGTGCTCAATGTATCAATTGGTTTCGTGCAAGAGTATCGTGCCGAGAAGAAGATGGATGCTCTGCGAGCATTGTCATCCCCTAGTGCTACCATTCTGCGAGACGGAAAGACTCAGGTCATCCCCAAGTAAGTGGTTTAAACGTCAAAATTCGAGGATTTCTGACATCAAGTTGCTAATCGGTTCTGTTTCCCCCCTTTTTAGTGCTGAGGTCGTTCCCGGTGATATCTGCATTCTGAAGACCGGAGATACCGTTCCCGCTGATCTCCGCCTGTTCGAAGTGATGAACCTGTCCTGCGACGAGCAGTCGCTCACTGGCGAGTCTATGCCTGTTGACAAAATCGTCGAGAACTCGATTACAGTGCCTGGCTCCGACAAGTTGGCTGAGAGGGATGAGGAGGTCGGCATTGGTGACCGCGTCAACATCGCCTACGCGACCACTGTTGTTCGTAAGGGCCGTGGCCGTGGTATCGTTGTCGAGACTGGCATGCAGACTGAGGTCGGCAAGATCGCTGCTTCGACCCGCAAGAAGCCCAAGGCCGGCCGCTCCATGAACTGGAGGAAGTATGGCAAGCGCCAGCCCGTCGTTGGTCTCTTCAAGCGCGTGTACGACTTCCTCGGCAAGTTCCTTGGTCTCACCGAGGGTACTCCTCTCCAGAGGAAGTTGGCCTCGCTCGCCTACGTTCTCTTTGGCTGCGCACTCATTCTGGCCGTGATCGTGTTTGGTGTCAACCGTTTCCAGATCAGCCACGAGATTGTCATTTACGCCATCTCAACCGGTATCGCCATTATTCCCGAGTCTCTGGTCGCTGTCCTTACCATTACCATGGTCCAGGCCACCCGTGTCATGCGCAAGGCAAATGTTGTCGTTCGGTAAGTCAAATCCACGGTCGTACCTCGAACTGGGAAATTTCTTGTGATTTCGACGATGGTTTCGATCCTCAGACGGAATCGATTGGCCTAACCATTTGATGCCTGCTAGTGATCTGTCCGCACTCGAAGCCCTTGGTGGCGTCACCAACATTTGCTCCGATAAGACGGGTACTCTCACTCAAGGTGCCATGATTGTCAAGAAGGTTTGGCTACCTGCCACCAGGATATACACTGTTCGCGACTCAATGGACCCCAGCGATCCTACCGTTGGCAAGGTCACATACGTCGAGAAGAAGCCTGGCCAAGAAGAGCCCAAGCGTGATTACGATGCCGAGCGAAGTGCCGGTGCTCTCAAGTTTGACGTCCCCGAAGAGAAGCTCAACCAGGCAGAGAACAAGCCCAAGAAGGTCGACGAGGCTCCTGCCGAACTGACAGATACTCTCCGCATGTTCCTGCTGGCAGGCGCACTTTGCAATCTCGCCACTGTCCGTTACGATGAAGAGAAGCAAAAGTGGCAGACTACCGGTGAGCCTACTGAGATTGCCCTGCAAGTGTTTGCGCATCGCTTCGAGCGAGGCAAGAAGGTTCTGGAGGGCAAGGGCTGGAAGCAGGTGTCCGAGTTCCCCTTTGACAGCACCATCAAGAGGATGAGTGTCGTGTACGATGCCCCCGGCGACAACGACTTTGGCCTTCCCACCGACGACAGCTTCATCTTCACCAAGGGTGCCGTGGAGCGCATCATTGATCTCTGCAGCCATCTTGGTCAGGGCGATGACCTCCAGGAAATGAATGACGCCGCCAAGGAAACCATCCTCGAGCAGATGAACGACTTTGCCTCCCAGGGTCAGCGTGTCCTCGCCATTGCGTACCGCAAGTGGGACGGCAAGTTCAAGCACCAGCAGAACGTTCCCGGCAAGGCTGGCATCGAGGACCCCGAGAAGTCCGACGAGAACGTCCGCAGCCAGATCGAGAGCGGCCTTACGCTCCTCGGCCTGGTCGGTATCTACGACCCTCCCCGCAAAGAGACCACCCCTGCCATCCGAGAATGCTCAAGTGCCGGTATCAAGGTTCACATGCTTACTGGCGACCACCCTGCAACCGCCGCCGCCATCGCCAAGGAAGTCGGTATTCTGCCGTTCAACATGGGCGTGCTCCCCGCCGAGATTGCCAAGTCTGCCGTTCAGAAGGCTACCGACTTTGACAAGATGACTGATGCCGAGATCGACGCGCTCCCCGAGCTGCCGCTGGTTATTGCTCGCTGCGCCCCCGACACCAAGACGCGAATGATCGAGGCCCTGCGTCGTCGTTCAGCCTTCATGGCGATGACGGGTGACGGTGTCAACGATGCTCCATCCCTTAGCAATGCCGACGTCGGTATTGCCATGGGTTCGGGTTCCGACGTGGCCAAGTCCGCCTCCAAGATTGTGCTCACTGATGACAAGTTCAACTCCATCGTCGCCGCCATCCGCGAGGGTCGCCGAATGTTTGAGAACATTCAAAAGTTTGTTCTCCACTTGCTGACTTCCAACGTCGGCGAGGTCATCCTGTTGATTGCAGGCCTGGGCTTCCAGGACGAATCCGGCACTTCGGTCTTCCCCATCTCCCCGCTTCAGATTCTCTGGATCAACATGCTTACTTCCTCATTCCCGGCTTTTGGTCTCGGGCGTGAAAAGGCAAACGCTGAAATCATGCGCAAGCCCCCGCACTCCACCAAGCGCGGTGTATTCACCAACCAGATCCTTGTCGACATGTTGGTTTATGGTTTCATCATGGGAGTCTGCACCCTGATGACCTTCGTCATCATCGTCTACGGCGTCGGAGGAGGCCAGCTTGGCCGAGACTGCAACACGACATACTCCGAGTCGTGCAACGTCGTCTTCCAGGCCCGTGCCGCCGTCTTTGCCGAGCTGACATGGCTCATTCTCATCTCGGCCTGGGAGTTCAAGTCGCTCCGCCGCTCCATGTTTCGCCTCAACCCCGACTCGACCAGCAAGTTCCCCTTCTTTAAGGACATTTACGAGAACAGGTTCCTGTTCTGGTCCGTCGTCATCGCCTTCTTCTCCGTGTTCCTGGCCGTCTACATCCCGGGCCTCAACACCAACGTGTTCAAGCACCGCGGCATCACCTGGGAGTGGGGCCTGGTGTTCGGCGGTCTGGTTGTGTTTGTCGTCGGCGTCGAGGCTTGGAAGTTCATCAAGCGCAAGTTCAACCTCCTCAACGAGCACGCCGTGGTCCGTGGTCCGTTCTCGCAGGGTAGCGAGGACCCTGAGGGCAGGTCTTTTGTCAAGACTATGAGTTTCTCTAGCTTCAAGAGCTCCCTGAGGAGCAGGAGCCGAACGAGGACGATGGAGAAGCAGAGAGATTAGGATGCTAGAAGGGGAGATGATTGAACTGGTTGGGGTGTTCGTATACCCATTTGAATTTTTGTTTATCTGTTATGGGATGTCATTTGGCATCTGCTGCGAATTTCTGTTCTTCAATTTTTTTGTTTTCATGTCTTTTTCCAAACCTTCTTATTTCCTCAGGCGATTGCTTTCTAATACCGCATCTTGTCGAAGCTGAGGCAAGTGGGGTCTATGTGGCGCCCAGGTTGTTTTTTTTTGCATTTCAGGTTTATCATCATTCATATTGTGCATAAGGCGCATGGGTCATGATCGACTCCGACAAGGAGATGGAAGGTGAACAAAGTCAAAAAATACAATTAATGCTTATAAGTATAAACGTTAGGATTTTTATGTCTGGTGATGTTCCTTGTGTGTGGTCAAGACGAGGACAATGTGCTTGCAGCCCGCGGGAGCGGGCTTGGCGGGGTACACGGCCGTAACGAACTTGGTTTTGTGTCTTGAAAATATAATTGAAAATCTTGTTGGTAGCTGTGCATCCTAAGTCGTGATTTCCCCCGGCTCTGAGTTCTTGCGGAATTTTGGTGGTGAATATGAACTTGAGAAAGATATGCGGATAGACAGGTACGCTCAAGGTTGGTATCTGAAAGAGGTACGACGCACAGCTAAAGCGCTGTTCCGAAAAAGGGGCTACTGGCTTAGTCATCCAAATTTACGTTGCAATTCAATTGGGTCTGGGGTCCGTCGCGCTGTGAGACACGTCGAAGAGCAAGCAAGCCAAGTCTGAGCTGGATCCAGGTGGGAAAGACAGCTTGACCTTGACGCCGCTCCGTATCGACTACCCACCGCCGCCGCTCCTTCCGAGATCTACGACCGAGCATTCGCAAATCCCGCCTTCGTATCCGCTGGGAATTCGAAGATCCAGACCGAGATTTAACTGTCGCATATCCTCGGAAAACAATCCACCCCTCTCTTGCAAAGATGGCGCCAGCAGCAAAGACAAGCTCCGGCAAGGATTTGTACTCGGTCATCCTGCCGACCTTTAACGAGCGCCAGAACCTGCCCATCGTCACCTGGCTATTGAACAAGACGTTCACAGAAAAGTCGGTAGTCACTTGAGCGTTACGGGGGTAGCACGCGGGGGATGACCACTTTTCGTCGCTAACGCACTGCGCTCTCTGGATTCTACAGCAACATCAACTGGGAGCTCATCATTGTCGACGACGGTTCCCCTGACGGCACACAAGATGTCGCCAAGCAGCTCGTCGAGGTGTTCAAGCCGCATGTCGTCCTCCAGACCAGGACAGGCAAGCTCGGTCTCGGCACAGCATACGTCCACGGTCTTCAGTTCGCCAAGGGCAATTACATTATAATCATGGACGGTACGAGAGCTTGCCCCAAAGTTATGATAGAAACTAGGACTATTGTAATCAGGTGTGCGTTGCGCGGATCTCGAGGCTTACTCTTCCCTTTCTCACAGCCGACTTCTCCCACCACCCCAAGTTCATACCGCAGATGATCGAGAGGCAGAAATCGGCCGACTACGACATCGTCACGGGCACACGGTACGCCCCAGGAGGCGGCGTGCACGGCTGGGACCTCAAGAGGCGCATGACGTCCAAGGGCGCCAACATCCTGGCCGACACCCTGCTGCGGCCGGGCGTCAGCGACCTGACGGGCTCGTTCCGCCTGTACAAGCGCAATGTGCTCGAGAAGCTGTTTGAGACCACCGACGTGCGCGGCTTCAGCATGCAGATGGCCCTTGCCGTCACGGCCAAGGCCATGGGCTACTCGATCGCCGAGGTCCCCATCACGTTTGTCGACCGCGTCTACGGAGACAGCAAGCTGGGCGGGGAAGAGATTGTCGAGTATGCCAAGGGAGTCTTTTCGCTCTGGGCTAGGGTGTGAGGGGGAGGATGATGTAGCGGTGGGTGAGGGAGTTGGGCCAGACGCGGGAGAGGCCGGGCAGCGGTGCATGATACGGGTCCATCCAGGGCGAACTTCGCTTTTTCAGCTGGGCTTTCCCTATTTCGAGCGGATTAATGCGTGGAGTCTCTGGGTGTGCTACTTGATATCCCAGGCCGAAGGAACAGGTACAAGATGATATCGACAGAATACCCCAGATTTTAATGATTCACTTTTCTTTTCCTTCTTTTTTTCGCAACTGACGTGGAATTCGAACAGCAACATCCAAGTTGAAAAAAAAGCCTGCTGCCAGCCCGGGCATTTTGAGTTAACAATACTTGTTCGTGGTCCCAATGATGTTGTTCTTCTGGTTGAAAGCATATCAAATAACGGTACAGGAAACCTGTTTTGTATTTAGGGGAGTCATGTGATCGATAAGATAACGCTATTGCCCCTCATGGCTGCTAAGCCCACTCGGTTCCTTCCTGTCTGGGCAGAAGCCTCCCCCAGATGGGACAAAAGAAGTAAAAGTAAAAGGCACCAAGGGTAGAGGTAAGGAGTAGAATAATAGGCTTGTTGCGGTACGGTACCCTGCGGCATTTCGTGCTTGATCTACTGGGCGACAAATCTCCAATTTCGGCTACCAAAAAAAAAAAAGAACCAAACCAAAACCCCATACAGAGCAACTAGATACCTTCCCACCAAGCTGGTCGCGACGACCCCGGGAGGGGTTTTTTTTTTCTGGTGGTCCTCAAAGACATGCCTCCAGGTCGAGGAGCAGCTGGAGCATGGGGTCGACTTAAGCCTGTGGAATTAGATGCCCTGGAGGCCATGGGACTCCCATCCAAGGGAGAGACTAGGTAACGACAGATCAGATATGACTTCGCTTGGGGACCGCATTGCCAAGTACACCAGAAACTGAGCCTCGATTCTTGTCGCATCTTTTGTGTAGGCTGCTCGACCCCAGAACCCAGAACCAGTACTACACAGAGATCGTGAAGCGCTACCTCACATTCTGCTCCGATGCTGGCGACAGGGACTCGCTGCTCGCCCAGTTCGCCTCAATGAGCATCGGCACCGGAAAGAAACCATCATCGCAGCACTCAGATACCGCGCCCACCGCGGCCACAAAACAAGTCGGCCCGAGGCTGCCTCCGCCCGACGGTGCCGCCGTGGCAGCCGGCGGGCCCAAGTCCAAGGATCTCGTCGTGGTCATGATGGCGCTCCGGAAGCTCCGGGAAGCCATCGTGGCGACCAAGCGCGCCGACGACTTTGCCGTGCAGGTCTACCTCTTCAACATCAGACTCGCCATTCTCGTCAAGACGCCCGAGTCCTACCACCCGGCCATCCAGCACCTCCTCCGCCGGATCCACCCGGTGGCCCAGCCGCTGACCAGCGTCGAGCTGCAAGAGGTCGTCGGCTACCTGGTCCTCGACGCCGCCTGCCGCCGCGGCGACCTGTCCGAGGCGCACGTGGCCCGCCTCCAGTACGGCCTGCGCGACCCAAAGGTCGATGCCGTGCTGGACGCCCTGGCCCACGACAACTATGCCGCCTTTGCGCGGCTGAGGGGTCAGGTCGACGGGCACAAGGCGAAGCTGATGGAGTTTGCCGCACCGACCATGAGAAGGCATGCGCTGTCGTGTCTGGGCCGCTCCTACCTCTCGGTCGACGTTGGCTTCTTGGAAAAGTCGGCCGGCAGGGCGTGGGCCGAACTGCAGAGGGAAGACGGCGTCGGCTGGGAGAGGGACGGTCAGAGGGTTGTCATACGGAAGATGAAAGCAAAGACTTGACCAGCAGCACGAAACTCTACTTCTTTTTCATCAGGCGCCGTTCTTGGGTCCATTGGCACAAACAGTTATATGATACCCATCTCAATTTCGATTCTCCCCTGTCCCAACCTGATCTGTATAAACACATTAGCTAGACGCTCACGGAGATGGAGTTATAAACCTGCAGATGGCAAAGTCAACGCCGTAAGTCCCGGGCCACATGATCCCCTGAATACCTACTGATGCGCACAAACCTGCATATGGTGTCGTCATTAGATCAGAGCCAAGTCGATGATATTTTTTTTATCCAGCCCAGGTCTGTAAGCTACCGCCGAATTTCGAGTACTAGGCATGTTTACTATTGAACGTCAAGGTTCTCTGCAGACGGATATTCGGAATCACCGAGCGAATGCAGACAAGCTCGACTGGAAGACCGCAGCTGGCAGACTATCACGGCTCTACGGCAACGATACAGACCTGGTAGTACTCGGCGTCAAGGTCTAGAACACTTCAGACTCGACAGGTTACGTCCGCAAGGAAGCCCGGCTTGGACAGCCGCCATGCCATCTATTCCAATGTGACGGTTCTGACAAATCTGGTCACTCCGATACGGGCCCTGTCTTGTTCTCAAAAGGGCTGCAGACACCCTTTTTTACTTTCGCATGTATTATCACCGGTGCAAAACTGACGACGCAAATCTCCGTCGGGCCGCCCGGTATCTATTCTTAGACCTACCAAGCCTCCGACTCCAGTTTCCTGCTTTAAACGTCAATTTCCCCGGTTTGGGGCCCCTGCGTCTCATTGCGTCGGCCGAAATTGGGCCAATATAATCAGCCTGTCGCTGTCGAGCTGGAGGGATCGTCGGACCCTTACGCCGTGCTTGCACGCATCACGACAAGCATGTGACTGAACTTGGTGATAGCGGAGGTAGTATTTCCCAGTAGATAACGGTGGCACCATCCATCGCTACCTTGAAGACATCATTGTGAGGGGGAGCAATGGAACCTTGGCGTGCTTACAATAAATGTCAGCCCATGTCTAGTCCTGGTGGAAAGAACCAGTTTTGTCTCTGATCGGAAGGGCTGGATCAACCTAGACACGACCATAAGAAAAGACCTGCCACCCAGTCCCGTACCAAAAACACCCAATTCAGCTTTATCCACAACAAATTGCAAACAAGGTAGCTTTCAACCCTGTTTTCTATGCGTTCCCGAAGAGCTTTTCTTTGGGGGGGACAGTCGCAACGCAATTATCTGTCCTGGCAGGGGGCGGCAGAGAATGACACATTGGCCCCTCGCTGGTGCCGGTTTCCAGGCCGGGGTGCTCTGGTTGGCTGACGGGCCTTGGCCATCACAGCACCGGCCGGTCCGGGTAAATAACAAACCAGACGGCTATATCACGATCTCGCCCCCCCCCCCCCCCCCAGCTTGACCCTGCACTTCATTTAATCGATATTGAAATCTGCAAAGTGCAATTCTAGACCTGAAAGCTAGCCCATGAGCCGGATGGCGGCCGTTCCCTTTGAACAAGCGGAACCAGACGAGGGAGGGGCGTTCGTTTCTCGGGAGGCAAGACGGGCCAAGATTCCACGTTATTGGTTTTTTTTATATTGAGAGGCAACGCGTTTATATTAGAAAAGGCGACATTATCTGCCTATAAATATCTCCACGGCGCCACTGACGACAACTCGGTGAAACAGAATATATTGAACTACATCAGGAGCGAGAAAAGGGAAAAAAAAGGGGGCCACCAACGAAACTCATCACTGTTCCTGCATCTGATCCGCAACTGCCCATACATCTTTCTCGAGCTCGGCCATCCCCAGGACAGAACGTCAAAGTAGCACATGATGCACGGCATCACCATCTCATTCGCCCTGTTGGGCCTGGCCTTTGCGGCCCCAGCAGACCAGCGCGCGACCGAGCTTCAGACACGGCAGTTCCAGATTGGCCCGGGCAGCGGCGTGATCCTCGAACCCAGCAAGCCCGGCGGCAACTGCGACAAGGACATCTTTGAGAAGACGGGCTTCTGCATCATCAGCGGCAAGATCAACCCGCGCCAGACCTTCACCCTGCCAAGCGACAAGGGAGCCAACCTCCGCGAGGCCATCAAGGAGGCGCAGCTGGAGATCCAGAGGCTGGAGGCCAAGGACTCGCTCAGCAAGGACGAGAAGAAGCAGCTCGAGGCGCTCAAGTACTTTGTCAAGAAGACGTCGGGGGTTATCAGCATCTCCCCCGTCGACGGCGGCTCGACGGTCCTGGTGCCCGGCCGCTTGGCCCGGCGGCAGAGCTCCGGTTCGCCGTGCCTGGTCGACCTGGAGAAGTACCAGCGCGAGCTGATGGCGTTCCTGCTCTCGTTCCCGCCCAGGGAGCGCGCCCAGATCTGGGCGGAGCTGATCCAGAACGTCTGCAACATCCAGACGGGTCCCATCAAGCCAGACCCTACCATCCCTGGCGGCCCCATCAAGCCCGATCAGCCCGCGCCGTCCACAACACTGAAGCCGAGCGACTAGATGAGGGAACTTTGAGCATCATCGACTAGAGGACGGGTGTGTATGCAGCAGAGGCAACAACAGACAAGGGCATGAACGTCGATGAGCCGGAAAGCAAACAAACCTTGGCCACGCGGACTTACGGCCGGGTGTTACTTTGAGGCTTCACTCAAAAAAGGGGGTTAGAGAAGTCTTCACATGGAATCACAGTCATGTGCGATGGTGTTGCCTATCACATCTCAGGGGGGATGGCAAGTCATGGCTTCAACTTCATTTTTTACAAACTTTTTACTTTGACTATCTTCCTTTTCTTTTTTTTTCTTTTTTTCTGTTTTGCAAAGTTCCGGACTACTATCATCCTCTTTCCTCGTGTCTTTTAGTATAGCGGCTCCAAAACCAAAGGGCTTGATTGACTTATTTTAACTCTGATTCTACCTATGGAAGCTATGATGCCTTTCTCCCATGATGGGCAAGATCACCCATAAAAACCAAGACGGTGGCACATCCGGCGCAGCCTCGTGGAGGGACGCGCGTTCAAAACCATGCTATATCGCCCCAAGCGCTTACAGTCAGAGACTCTCTTTGTGCCACCATGGAGTTTGGCTGCAAGAGTGAATAGTAGCTTTTTTTTCCCTGGCGGCACTGCTTTGCCGGACCCTCTCGCCGACGTCGTCATGCTTTTGGTTTTGGCGGAAATGTGCCACGAGCAAAGAAGGTTTACTGTCACTTTTGGAACTTTTTTTTTCTACGCAAAAACCCACTCAGGCACAATAGTTTTGTTTTTTTCCCTCTCTTCTCTAGCAGTAGTACAGTAATATCGGCGCTTGTTTTTCCTGCTTGTTGCCGGTTTTGCCGCGGAAAAGAGCACTAAGGAAACACAAACAAACATACGATCTGACCATCTACGACAGAACACCGCCACAGAGGAAACGCCGCGGCGTCCAGAGAAAAAAAAACACTAAGCCTGTATACAAAGTCGCTCACACCCCCCCTTTCTCTCCAGCCTCCACCCTCGAAATGTCACTTGTACATTGGGACTTTGTACCCACAATCGGTGACGCTATTCTGCCTTGGTGCGCAATTACACACACACACCCCTTTTTTTCCCAAGCCCCCGAGCCCTCCCCAGAACTCAACACGACTCTTGCAAAGCGGCGCCAACAAGTCAGTTCGGAGGGGGACCGGCTCCGCGGTCGCGTCAAACGGAGGCTTGTCAGCCCCGAACTGCCGTTGGCCCTTGCCCCCTCTCCCCTTGAGCGCCCGGGCAACCGTGCCTGGTCGTGACGATAGAGTTTTTGTTTTGGTTTTTTTTTCTGGGAGTTTGCTTTGCTTACCAAGCCCTCTCTAGCCTTGCGTGAGGGCAAAAAGACTAATAACAATGAGAAAAATTCCAGAAAAGAAAACTACAAAGTAAAAGCCCTTTACTCGCTGCACACTATCCATGCTAGCGGTTGCATTTGACAGGGAAACCCTATGCGCGGGGAGCCGACTTGTAGGTAAACAGTCGATAAACGAAGGTTGAGTTTTACATGCAAGCGGGAGTGCTCATACCCTGACCTTGTTTAGTTGTACGTGGTAATGTCGGGCATATACTTTGTATTATGTTTGTGGTCAGACCTTTACTTCTGGGAGAAGGTTACTAGCATATCTGACAAGAGTTGGATTGCTGTAAAGTTACCACGTACAAGAGATGATAAGGCTTGCTATTGATAAGCATATGATGGAACAAAAGTATGTTGTTTCCCGTGACAGGTTGCCGGGAAGACAAGGAGTATTCCTTTCCCTATCAGAAAGTATATTGGACACTCGTCTCGCCAAGTCAAGGGGGCGATAAAAACACACACGTGCATTCAACACGAGACATACCGGTATTTGCAAAGATAAAGATTATGCCGAGAGCTAAACGCCAGGTTTGGGCCTCCCCGCCAAGCCTCCCCCAGCACGCGGATAACTTGGCGACAAACATGACCACCGACTACGGGCTACTCTGTCTAGTTGACGCGGCAGACGCCATGCGTACGCGACCCGAAACTCTGTTTGGATAAATTACTAAGAATCGCAGGCCAGGCTAGAGACAGCCGCTTGTCTGCAAGCCTCGTTTTGCCCGTTGGGGTCTTTTTAGCTTGATTAAAAAAAAAGGTGCCTGTTGGTTTGTTTCCTTTTTTTTTGTTTTACGGCAAAGTCCGCTAGCACAAGAGCCCATTAAACCCACATGTGCATGGCACTTGCTTGCTGCGGTAGTAAACCCACTACTAGACTTGCAAAGCTGAGCAAAGTAGTACAAAATAGTCAGCAGTAGGTACCGTTTAGGCACAACCAAAGAGACAAGAAGGCAAAAAAAAGAGTACTAACCCTACCCCACGATCATTCTTTTTTTGAGTTTCTAGCGCTTCCATGGGTGTCTTGGCGGGCGTTTGTTTTGCTTTCAAGGGCGAGGTCTAGGAAACATTAGGCTCGGAGAGACCAGGAAGAGACAGAGATCAGGAGATCAGGAGCGACAGAGGCGACAGAGAAACCGAGATAAGGTTTTGACCGCAAGAAAATGGCAAGGAAGAAAGAGGGAAAAAAAGAAAAGAAGAAATTAGCCTCGCAAGCCCCGATATCTGCGACATGTCGCCGCATCTCCGTCCCTCCTTGTGATTTGTTGGGATGGTCCTGAAGCGCGGTCTAGGCTGATTCTGGGACCTATTTTTTAATTTATTTCTTTGACGTTTGGCGGCTGGTAAAGTCCTCTTTTTATTTTCTCCGAAAGGCCGGGTTTTCCTTGTGGAGAGAGCCCGGGGAGGGATGGAGGGGGCGTGTGTGTCTTACCAAGCACGTTTGCCCACGCCGCTGGGAAAGGGCAGGAATAAAACAAAACTCTGTTCACTTGTCAGTTCGTTTGTTGTTTTGTACTCTTGTCTTTTTTTCGGGCTGCTATGGAAAACGTCCCGTGCACACCACGGCAAGTCGTCTTCGTTTAAAACATGGGGGGCATCACGCATATTCTTTTCCCATGTTGGGTTCGTTGGTTCTCTTGCAGCAAAGTCTGTTCTCGGACGATCGGGGGATATCCTTGGCCGAAAGTACGGTGGTAAAGTGCATGCGGATATACCCTGGACAAACAAACTTAGGCCAGGGAACATGGGGGGAAAAACATCCTGTACAAAAAGATGAGAAGAAAGTGGAAAGAATATAGAGAAAGAGAGAAAACCACTCGTTCGTTACAAAGCAGAAACATCGGCTTTTCCCTGATCTCCGCTTATGCCGGCCGGACTTCTCGAACAGGATCAGCGCAAGCGAGCTAGCTGACCACGATGGGGGATGGGGAGACTGTCTTGCTCTTGTTTCTTTTCTTGTACTATCTTTAGGGCGGTTTCTGTTCTTTGTTTCTTGCTAGACAACAACGAGAGCCGCGTCCTCTTTTTTCTCTTGGCATTTGTTCCGAAAATGGCTCACTTACACACAAGGGTTTATATTATGGGTCATATATTACAGAAATCTGCCACTCCGTAGAACCACCGTAGACCAGAACAGCACATCAAAAATCACCAACAGGGAGCAACATGCATGCTACTGTACGCCGTGGATGCACCTGAGCAACAGCTTGATTGATCAACTGGAAACACGATAGCGAGGCTTGAATATGGCTTCGGTTTAATCGCTATTGGGCCGATTGCGGCGACACTACAGCCATCCTTAATTTTGGCCTTTCACGTTCATACTGTATGTAAAATATGCCATGCAACGGACAGCCAGTGCTGGCCCAGCCTCGACCGTGATGCATGCTGCTAATTTAGCTGCCGACAAGTGACAGGCGCCAGGCCGAAGTCCCCATTCCCTTGCATTACTCCGTAGGCTTCACTTTTTTTTTTTTTGGCTTGTGCATGTGTCAAGATTTTAGGTCGTGCCTTTTATTCTTCCTTTTTCTTCTTTTCTTTTTTATCGCTGCCTCTTCTTACCATGCATGCATCGTATCTGTCCTCGCTCAAAAGACAAAAGCTGTCAGGAAAGCCCCTGCAGCGAATTGCCGATCACAGACTTGCCAGCATAATGCCCGCTCGCCCCACGCCAAACAGTCTGGTAAGTTCCGTGAGCAAGTATAGTAGTAGTACATAGCTACGGTGAACAACGAAGCCCCCAAGAAAGATTGATCAGAGCGTCCAGGGCATGCAAGATTTGAAAGCGACGCCCCCCGCACTTTGGATGATTTTGCAACAAGAAAAAGAAAAAGAAGAAAAAAGAAATTAAAAAGTCAAAGTGGAATGGGTCTACGGAGTAGCTCGGCGTCAACCCGAATTACTGGTCTGGGACCGGGGGGACATTGTGATGGCAAACAGCAAGATAGATAGATGCCAATATATTGCGTACACGTACATGTATTCGAGACCACTTTTTTTTTTAATTTAATTTTTATACCGCACAGCGGTGTGGCAAAACACATCAGCTGGTGGGATAACAGACACCTCATGTGGTATCCAGCTGGATGGCTGGGTTGTGGGGCCGCGAGTTCAAGCGATGGGCGAGAAAAGGGTTCGTCGGCGTCGTCGTCCTTCTTTGATCTGATTTGAGGTGATCGTGACCCCGTCCGGAACCCTCCCGTATTGCCCGTGTGGGGGCGAACAAACACAGCCGGGTCGCATCCCCACTTCCGGTACATGCCGGCATTTGGAGGGTGGACTGGGACTCACCGCTTCATGGTACCTTTGACATTTCTTCCCCCGCTCGCCCGTTTTCTTTCTTTCTGTGTGGTCTCGCAGCATTTGTCCACATATCGGGCTGTGATGCGGATGAGTTGTGACAAGGGGTTTGCGGCGACAAAGATGTGCCGACTACCCCAAAAGAAGCAAGGGCAGCATGCCCTGCATCTCTATGTGTCTGACTTACTCGCGCCGGCTGACGTCTCTCTCTCTATCTCTCTCTGGGTGACTCTCGGACAGATCAGACACAAGGGCATTCAGAAGAGACAGACTTCTGTCAGCGTCTGAGCGTCTCGGAATCGTGAATTCTGAGATGAGACGGCTGCAATTTCGACAGAGCGGCGGGCCGAGTCCGCAAACTAAAATAAAAAAAGAGAAGAAAAAGAAACGAAAAAGAAACAAATAAATTTTTTTTTTTTTAAAAAAAAAACCTTCCTAAATCATCAAGAGTTTCCACTCGTCCAAGCTCTGGGGAATCACGCGAAACCACAATAGCCGCAGGGATTTGCCCGCGTCGGCCGACACTGGTGCCATTTCTCTTTCTTGTTAGAGTTCCCCATGCGCAAGTAGGCAGTGCTGTTTTGTCTTCTCTGGCAGCGGCGAAGAAGCATCCTCCAAAAGGACCAAAGACTCTGAAACAGAGACAGGCTTCGTGGTGACGCCCCCCCCCCCCCCACCCAGAGTGGTAAGTTTGGTGATGCGCCGGAAAGCTAAAGCTTAGACCAGCCCCAGGGGGACTATACTACTTACCACGTACAAGGACGAACCGATCTGGGATGCCATGGATGTCGTCCTCTACTACGGTACGAAAGCACTGCATACTGTGGTACAGAAATACAGTCCTCAAGACGCATGTCGGCATGGTGACCGACCCTTCACCGCCCCAGCTGCAGAAAGCAACGACACAGGCCCAGCCTCAGTATTTTTGTGGAACGGAGTATGTACTTCGTAGAGCATACCTGCGCCCATAGATACACTACACTATACACCAATCGGAAGCGTATATGCTGGTACTATGCGAGAGCAGTCCAGCAAGGGGGAGCACTTGCTACGGAATATATTCCGTTATGCTACCTCGGAGGACCCGACTAAGGGAATATTCATCGAATGCTAGTCAACCTGCCCACGCTACCTTTTTTTTGTCTTTGTAAGCAATACGATAAATAATACCAGCATGATTTTTTTTTTTTTAAAAAAAAAAAACAAAAAAGTATACCCACGTATGGCTGGCTGCAGGGAACAAAAAGGGTCAATGCAAAGAACAGGTGCAACCAGGGGTGTTCAGAGGAAAAAGAAGCCAGGGCCACGATGTGAACAAAGGTTGGAAGTGATGGATGCACGGCCAGTACGCTAACCATGCAGGCTTTCATTCCTGACGGATGAAGGCAAAGCTAGGGTATGTGGTATGTGTGGTGAGAATCTGGCAGGTACAGATTTCCCACGTAAGAGAACAGGAAGAGTCAAGGGAATATACATACATACGACGTACATACTGCAGGTTTGGGTGTGTGTGGGAACAAATGGGAGAATGGGGTGATGAAATTATAGTTTTTGCCCTTTCAGCGGACAACCTCGCAGGCGTTCTTGTCCCAATATAACCAGCTCTGTAACCAGTAGTATGGCGATAGGTCATGCAGGAAATCGGGCAACGGTGAATGGATAAAGGATTTTTTAATATGGACGAATCCTTGATCTTGGAAATCTAAAAAGGAGGATGGGAAAGGTTGTTCCCATGGGAACCTAGGAAAATCGCTGATTGGGCGACGAGAACCAGACAGAGTGCAGACCTGGAAGGGAGGAGGAGAGGGAAAGACCCAGAGAGAGAACCAGAACAAATCTGACCTGACCTGACCAGTCAAGTCAATCAATCTACTTACTGTATGGTAGCGCAGCCAGCGAGCCAGAAAGATGCCAAGGAAAAGCGTGCTGCCACAACGTGCATGCGCCATGCAGAAATCACTCTTTACCTATCAGCGCCTAGCGCCAACGGACCTAATGCTGACATGCCGCCGTCAAGAACAAGAAAAAAGAAAGGAACCTCGCACTTGTTGGGCACAATCGCCAAGCCCAGGTTCCTGCTGGTCCTGCATGCTCTTGAATAAAAAAAATGCAGCTTTGCGGCGGGAGGCGTCTTTCCTTTCGTTGGCATCTTTGCCCCCATAGTAGTAGGCAAGGTAGGCAAGGTAGGGTAGTAGTACCACCGTAGTAGGTATGCTTACCAAGTACCTAGCTGGCGTTGTGAGTGAGAGAACAAAAAAAGCAACAAGACAAATGAACTGAGTAATCAAGGGAAACATCAAGGTACGGAGCAAAAAAAGGGAACCAAACACAGCCCAGACTGCGGCAAGCTGCACAGCATTGTAGCATCAGAAAATCTCATGGCTGTGGCACAGTTTCGTGATGGACCTGTCAGTGGACAAGACGTGCCTACTGTATGTTTTTTTTTCTCGGTAAGGAGTTGCCGTGGTTGCCCTGTGCTTTTCGAATCTGGCATGGGTGTAGAGACAGAAAAAAAAAAAAAAAGGTTGGCCGCAGCGCCCAATTAGAACGATAACGACCTCGTCTGGCAATCAGCAGCAACCTCTCTCGGCGATGGACATCATCACATTGCAGACAGCATCCAGCTTGCATGCATGCATGGGTGGGAAGGAAGGAGAAGATGCACTTTAACCTACGTCTCCACTATTCTTTTCTCCTCATCCTGACTCGCTCATCCCAACTTTTTTCGTTTATTCGCTTTGTTGGAGTTGAGCTGCCTTGGGGTTGTTGTTTCTTTTTGTTTCCCCAAATGTCCCTTTGATCAACAACCCCTGGCCTTGCCAAAAAAGACAAAAAAGACAAAAAAGAAACCTTGGGGTCCTCGATGCGACATGTCCACACCCATTTCCTCTTTTGTTATGTAGCAACAGCCCAGTTTGACGAATCTTGTTACTTGACAAAAATGCGGCCGTTTTGCCGGTATTACACCGCGAGCGTTTGAGGTACCATGTTTTTGATCCTCTGATCGCTGTTGACACTTTAAAAGGCAAAAGAAAAGGCCAAGTCGAGCCTACTGTACAGCCATCATCCCTCTTGATGAAGAAGAGTAGTAGCATCAATTTAATTGACTTACCGGTACTGGGCCCAACTGGGGGCTGATCCTTCCGTCATCATGGCGATGGGTCATTGCCTCCCCCCACGTACATAGTAAATCACCAATAGAAGACCCGGGATAATTATCTGGAGAGGCCGGTACGGCTTCACGGGTACCTATCCTCGCGTACCTCCCCCCTGGGGCAACAACTTCCCAAGCCTGTCCCATTACCATTCCAACACCAGAAACTCCCCCACAAAGCCCAAGTCTACTCCACGCCTTCTTTTTTTTACTTCCAAGTTGGGTAAAAGAGCGAGTAGATCAGGTCTAGGCTGTGCAAGCCTCTCAGGTTCCTTTCTTTCTTCTTGTTTCTTGGCTTGCTGCTAAACTTGCTGCACCTGCCACATATCCGGAAGTGGCTTTGATCTGCAAAACGAACCTGGGCGCCCGCCTGGCCTTCACCTTGGAACGGGAACATCCCAGGATTATCATGGAGGGAGGGGGAAAAAAGGAGAACCACAGGTTGGGAACGGGAATTAGTTTGACTAAGTTTTGTACCAAACATAGGGCGTTCAAGAAAAGTCCCGGCCGTCGGGCGCAGCGCCTTTGCCCCTTGCTTATTCCTCCTCTCCCTCCTCCTGCTCTCCCCCCCACCACCCTTCTCCCCCATCCCAGTCGATTCCAACGATCATCGATCAGCACCTTGTCGTGAACAAGTAGACTAAAACGGATAAAATGGCAGACGAACCGCGTAAGCGTGCAGGTGAAATGGGGGGAAGCTAGCAAGCATCCCAGACCATGTAAGACGCTACTGTAGTACGGGCGTAATTTATCCTGCGTCACGGCGATATCAATCACACCTTTTTCCTTGCGACCAATCCTACGGTAGTATACCTTTTTCTCTGCCAACAAAGCTCCACCGTCATTCGTTACCTCTCTATCTTTATGGACTCACAACTACTATTATTGACAGCCAAGGGAGCGAGTCAAAGGAATCAAGTACCTACGTACCTAACTACCTTTAGTGCTGAGCGTACTTGGGCCAGCGTTCCAACTAGCCAAGTGCGCATCAACTGGAGCTCACGTGCACTATCACAATATCACAATTGTAAATATCACAGATTTCTATCATATGTAGAACTAGTACTACCCTTACAGTAACTATGTCACATTATTCATTAACGGGAACCATGGAAATGTTTGTTGGGTTTAACCACTCGCCAGCTGACGAGGGTCGTTCATCATCTTGTATTTTTTTTTGCAACACCGTGGGTTCTTGCCCAGCAGTGGTTGCTTTTATGTCAGGGGTTCTGAAGCCCTTGGACTTCCCTCCTGTCATTGTCTAGGCAGCAAAACAATATTTTTCAAATGGCCTCCAAACATTTCCCAAGACAGATTTTGATCTCTCGTAACAGCAAAAGACGCGCTTCCGACCAAAAAAAAGTAAAACGTACAAAACACAGTGATGTGAATGAAAAGTAGGAAATGGTATCATCCAAACGACTCTCTCGCAGAAGCTCAAATCGAACTCCTGTGAGCTCCCGGTATCGTGAAAAAAGAAAAAAATAGAAAACTCCTTCCGTTCTAGTGGTCTTGTGAACAGAAAAGAGATTGCCGCCCCAAAGAAGAAAAAACAGTAGCCAAAAAAAGATCAAACCCGCCGTGTCTTGGACAAAATGAAACCCCCAAACTCCATACTATCTCGGTCATACCCACGACCTAAAACATTTGTTGCGCCATCGTTAAAAAAACAGAAAAAAAGGAAATGTCCCGATCCAAGGTGATGTTTGTCCTTGCACGATCTGCCCGGCTTGGACTTTGAAGATAACAAAGGAAATATGTAAAATGATAGGCAAAGAATGCAGCAAAACAAGCGGCCAAAGTGTCGTTAGGGCCCGGGATTAAATACAGTTATATGTTTTGGTGAATGTTTTTGGTGGACGAAACACAAATCAAGAGTCCGGCTTTTGTCGTGATGGCTTTTGTTGTCATGATACACGCTGGCAACTTAAATGGAGGCCCAGGAAAATGCAGCGTTGTCGTATAAAAATGTCCGGAAATCCAAGCAGCGTGGCCAAAGGATTTTAGTAACAGGCAAACATGGGTACCTGGTGGTGCTGATGGAAGTGTACCGGATGAGGATGATGCATGACAGGCATAGGAGCAGGATGCTGCACCTGGTACTTGTACATGGCATCCAAGAGGTGAGGAATGTGGTGCATGTGGTATGGGTTAACAGGAACTGGAGCCTTGGGCATGTGGTGACCATAGGGCATATTCATCTGTACTGGCTGCGATGGAACCTGAATGGGCATCGAAGGTACTGTAGAATGTCCCTGGAAATGGGGAACGTATTCGGATGGCATTCCAGCGTGGCCATGGACGGCCGATTCCGGGTCAAAGATGACGGCGCCTGACTCTGGGTGAGGGGGCGGCGTCACAGCATCGCGTGGACCCGGGCAATAGTCATCCTCGTCCTCCGAATCATCCTCAAGATCCTCGAGGCTGGACACGCTCATGGACTCGTCGTCGGAGACATCAGACGACGCAGGCGAAAGTGGGGCGTCGTCGTACTCGTAGTCCTCATCGTCATCCACGATGGCATCCTCCTCAACGTAAGAGATGTACTCAGGCGATGCCGGCGGGGTCATCTGTTGTTGCTCAGTAAACCTGGGGCAGGCAGCAATCTTGGCCTTGAGCTCCGAGAGAGTGATCCTCTCATCAGGGTTCCGGGTGAAAATGGCGGCCAGGATATCATTCAGCTCATCCGAGACAGGAAGGATGGTCTTGAGGAAATCCTTGCTCCGGGTGTATGCCCGGTAGGTAGAGTCCTCGAATGAGGCCTGCTTCCAGGGGTTACGTCCACAAGTAAGGTTAACCAGAATGACGCCCAGGCTCCAAACATCGTTTGGTGCGCAAAAGTAGTATGGCCTCCTGGTGGTGTGGTCTAGACACTCTGAAAAAGAGAAGAGAGACAAAGAGGTTAGTTGATATTGAAGGAAAGGGTTTGGGTGACGGTTTCTATGAAAAATCCACGGATTGGGTTGCCATAGCCGGAAAACCGCTGGGTGGTGGAGCCGCTTCAAAACTTACCAGGAGACATGTAAAAAGTCGATCCGCATCCATAGTCCTCAGATCGATCCGAAGAGGTAGCAAGGCCAAAATCCGCCAGCTTGACGGTTTCTCCATTGTTGGACACCAGGATGTTCTCGGGCTTCAGATCACGGTGGTAGATACCCTGGGAATGGCAGTACTCCACGGCTTCCAGAATCTGAAGGAAAACCTGCTTGGCCAAGGCGTCCTTGCCAACATACTGTCCACGCTCGGTAATGTTATAAAAGAGATCACCTTCGGGGCAGTACTCCAGGATAACGTAGATGCATTCCGGGTCGTCGATGATCTTCAACATCGAAACAACATTGGGGTGCGCGGATGCGAGCCAGTGCAGGCGGATCTCGCGCTGCTGGAAAGCAACCTGCCTCCTGTCTAGGGGTGTACCGTCGGCGTTGAACTTGCTAAGGGTCTTGACGGCATACCTGACCTGGGTCTTGACATCGACGGCCGAGTATACCACGCCGTATGCGCCGGTTCCAAGGATTCCTTGTAGCTGGAGGGTTCCGGCAAGGAACCTTCCTAACCTAGCCTCAGGAGCCGTTGGGACATACCGCGGCTGCTGCTGCACTTGAGACTGTATGGCGCACTTTGGAAGCTCGAAGGGCGACGGAGAGGCTGGGGGTGTCGGGTATCCATATGGGAACTGCATATTATTGGATATATCTGTGTTTTCGTGGTTGGACCAAAGAGATTCCTGGACCTGTATCCTATGGGAGACGGTTTGCAAATAGGATCGCAGGAACAAGTGGTACTTTAGCGGGAGCCAAAGACCAAGCCGACCAACGGAGTAGACAAAGAGAGTCCAGCGGGCTAGAGAGAAGAAGAAAAGGAGAATATAGGAGCTCCTGGATTTCCTTTATTCCTCAAACAGTCCGGCTGAGCGATGGGACGTCTGACCAAAAAAAAGAGAAAAAGAGAGAAGAACAGAGAGAAAAAGAAGACTCCGGGTGGTATTAGGCTTCCAGTTGGAACGTTTTAGGACTTCTGGAGATCACCAGGTCCCTCGTATTATGTATTGCGAACAAAAAGGGACGTCGAGTCAACGAGTCGTGAGGTTGTCGCAAAGCGGAAGAGGCTGCCCTATTATCGTCAAAGAGGAGGCAGGATGTCGAGTGGTCTAAAAGGTCGTAGCGGGTTTGTTGTTCTGGTTGTTGGAGAGTAGAGGAGCAGAGAGAGCACGATAAAGAATGCCTTTGACCTGGCGATGGAGGAATAAGAGGGAAAAGAAGGGAGGAGGAGAGGAGTCGTGTAGGAAGGAACGTAGAGAAGGACGGGTCGTTATGTTGAAGTTGGAGATACGAAGGCTGAGATGGAGGGGAGGAAGGCCTTTGATGATATTCAATACAGCAAGCAGCTAGTTTCCCACTCGCCGCTGCTTGCCCACACGCCCGCTTGGCACACGAATGGTAGGCCCCACAAGATGGGAAAGAACCCAACTGGAGCAGGGGTGTGGGTGGCTGAAGGGACTTGCATGTCGGATGTACCTGGGTACCTAAAACTACGTCGCCCAACCGAAGCAAAGCAAAGCCAAGCAGAGGGCAGAGAGCAACATAGCAGGCACGCCATGGCCCTCGTCTGGAGTAGTACTTGGTAGTGGCCTGGGAAAGAGGGGCGTGGATCCCAGGATGGGAACCACGGTCCACAGGGAACAAGCCCGTTGGATGGGCAGAGCTGTGGCCCGTGTCTTAGTAGCAAGGATCCACTCCATGCACATCTATTTCAAGTGCGGGCTAGGATTGGCCCCGGCTGATGGATCGTCATGGATTGGACGCTCCCAAGGCTCCTTCCTCGTCCTGAGGTTTTGACAGATCCCTGCATTGAGGGGGGGTGGAGTCGCTGCTTGCGGATACTACTGGTACAGGTTAGTGGCAGGCCCAGAAGGCAGGGCAGGCCTGCCCCAGAACCTTGCCTTGCTTGCCTACCACCTACGATACATTGGGGCGTCCACTCAGGAGACGCAGGGTGTGCTTGTGACCGACTTTCTCATAATATAATCCGCTGTCACAACGAAATAACGGGCCCCACCTCGAAGGGTGTGGTACGAGTATCACCGCCACCACCACCCATTGCACTAACGCTTTTGCTCTCAAGTCCACCACAATCGGACCAGTCACACATCCTGGTAAAACCCAGGACACTTGTCTGGCTCCGGTCAGCATCGACGAATAACGATGCACCAAAGAGGCCCAGCGCTTGGGGTGGGAAGGGGAGAAAACGAAAGATTGGAAGCGGACAGTCAGAGTCGCACTCGATAATAGACGGGGTGGTGTGAGATGTGTGTTTTGTTGTCTTGCCTTGCGTGAGTGTGTGTGTGTGTGTGTATGTGTATTATGTGCGTGTGAATGTGTGTGAGTGTCTTGTGCTTGTCCTTTGCCTCTGTGTCGCCCTCTCGCTCGCTCTGTCTCTACCGTCTGTCTCCCTTCCCTTCCAATACTGAACACACACAGCTTGCTAGCAGAGGTTTCTACTCCACTACGTATTGGGATGTTTCTTGTGGTGCAGGCGACGATCCCCCTTCTGGAATTCTTTGATGCTCTGCTGACTCCCACAGTGGCCCCACGGCTGCCTGCGAATCGTCGGCTTCGTCGTCATAGTAGGCAGATCTCATTCCAGCCGCGACGAGCGATGGTGTCGTCGCGAAACATGGGCCGTCCATGCGGCGCAGCACATACAGTACTATCTTGCCATTAGCACGGAAATCCCTTTCTCCTTTTTTTTGCTCTATGCGACCCGACGAGTGTTCCCCACCGCTGTCTGCAAGCAAGTATTTACCTAGTACTAATACTACGTACGCCTTGTACTTACCGCGGCCTGCTCCGTGAGTCTATCCCTACGGTATTTGCTTTGCTCCAAAAACTGATGCCTGTATCCCTGTGCATTGAATTCGGGATGCCTTTTTTTTGCCCACCGGGTGCAAGCCCCATTTTGCGTGCGTGTTTACGCGGTGGCAACGAATACTTTACATAGGTAGGTATACTTGTTAGCCAGAATAACTCTGAAGCGTTAGCGGTCCATGCAGAAAAGGAGTAATGTTGTTCAGCTGCCTAGGTAGTTACGAATAACGACCGAAGGAGGAGGTTGAACCTTTGTTCGGCTTCTGGTAGCTGCAAGCATCTTCCACTGCAGTCTACGGGCGGGCACGTCTGTACTACCATAGTATGTACATTTGTAATTGCAGTAATCCCTTTGCACTGCCTGCCGGCAGGCAGGTAAGTAGTATAGTATGTCCTTGGGGCGATGAATATGCTTCGCCGATGTTCAGAGGAAAGGCAAAATAAACAAACTTTTGGCTTGGCGCCATTTTGAAGCCAATGAAAGCGTTGATGATAGGGGGGAAAGGACGCAATGTAAGTTAGGTTTTACGATTCTAGGCGCGGGCAGTTTCCGGCAGAGCACTTGCAGCGAAAAGAAGCGAGGACAATTGACGGACGGGCGGCGGGGACGTGCAACCCAAAATCAATGGCGAACTGGGGGGCACCAACAATCAATCCCATGCCTGAACCAGGGATTTCTTTAGATCTTGGCTGAATTATTTTTCTGATCACAAGTTTACATGACTAGAACAGACAGATAATGCTGGGGCCTTGACCGACGGTTGTTACTTGCCTATGCGAACTAAACCCAACCCAATCGTAAGGTATTATTATGCTCGGCACAAAGAAAAAGTCTCCTTCGGTCGCTTGTCCATGAAGCTTTTTTTCTTTTTTTTTTATGACGTGCCCCCGACAATCCCCAGCATAGATGAAGCACGAACGACTGGTGAAAAGAGGGGGAGCCTTTACCTCGCTTGTGTCAGTCGACAGGCATGCCTGGGGTTATCGGCAGATTTGCCGGGTATATTGGACGATCTTGTTTTGGCGCAGTTCCCTTTAGGTTTTGGCACAAAAAAAAGTACCGCTTATCAAGCAGGAAACGGGAGAGGGCGAAGCCTCCACATGAATAATGAAGAACCAAGGCACTTCCTGTATACGGCAGCTCGTTGAATCGAAGCTGACAATGGGCAACGGTCAGGTGAACAGAAAAAAGAAAGCAAAAAAAGAAGAAAAAAGTTTCCGAAGAGATTTCTATCGGCAAGCGTTCCGCAAGAGGAAGCGAATTCGGATTTTGGGTCCACCAGATGCATCTCGCATTGAGTTCACCGTGACAGCAGTAGCAGAAAAAAAAAAAAAAAAAACAAACAAGGGACCTGCCTCACGTCGACTAATCTCCCTTATTGCTCAATTCCCCTTCGGAAGCGCCTTGGCAAGCATCACCGTGTTCCATCAATCGCTGTCAGCATTATCAGATCCTATCAACCAAAAGTAGGGGACTGTGCAGTAATATTATTTTTGCGGCTGGCGGCTCGTGCATGTTTTTTTTTTAGGGTCGGATTTATTTCGTACATCTCGCTGCCCAGCTCACCAGCAGGGCACAGCACAAGTTTAAAGCACAAATCCTAGGTCCAAGTATGACGCCAGCCGCCCGGCGGGCAACGGTCGGGGGTTGGGTCGTCTGCATGCGGGCGCAGCGTAGTATGGAGCTGGGCGCGAAGCCCAGCCATTCTTTGATCAACGATTTTTGGGGGTGGGAGGGAGCAAGCATGGAAACGAGACTACTTTTGCATCTTCGCCTATCTACTGCGTACTGTTTTTGTTCGCGATGCCCAGCCCCTAGCCAGCTGTCAGTCATCTTTTACACCATTACTTTTCCAAATCAATTCTCGCCATTGGTTGGTTAAAACGAGGACTCCAGACAGACACTGATGTGCGTGGCTGCATGTACCAGGCGTTTGTTTTTGCTTTTATTTTTTCATTTCGCCAGCCACCCCAAACAGGAAACATCAAGTCTCCTTCATGCGGTCTATTTGTGAAGGAGTTTTTGTGATGCGATGCACACTCGGCGTTGTCGGCGCCTCCCATCTGCTTGCTCTGGGCCGGGCTGGGCAGCCTTGGTGTCACGAGAGGCAGCCGGGGTTTTCTTTTCCCTTCCCTCTTATTCTTTTTCGCCTTTTTTTCTTTTTACCGCAAGTTTTTCGTCAGAGGCTTTCACTGATTGAATTGCCGCGAAGTAAAACGAACTGAGTAAGAGTCAAGAATGTTGAAAGTCGATAATCTTTTTTCCTTTACTTTGGAGATCGACAAAGACTGGTGGTCTTGACTCGATAAGATTACCTCTTATATCTTTGAAGCATGAAACACTTTTCACAACTCCGCGCAAGGCGGCCCTGTTGATGTATAGTTATGTGTCACTCATGAACATACGTAACTACCGCAATCTAAAAACTTTCAACTTTGATGACTCCGGTCTGGGATGATTGGCCGGCGGAGATCGGGGGGGTCTTTGCACAAAAGCTTTTGCATTACATAGTAAATTTGCGCATGGAACAAACTTAACACAGCGACTTTACAAGATAGGGGGATATGATTATCAGGAGACGAAGGAAGGGTAGAAACTAGGAAACGCGTTCCGGGACGTTCGGCGGTGCGGACAGGGTATCCCGGGCGGCAACGGCCCTCGCCGCAAATCATCACAGCAAAATAATCGCCGTTGGTGACTGTGACTGAACTTTGTCTACCTTTTTTTTTCGCCCTCGCCCGTAATTATGGGGCCGGCCGCCTATCCAACACATGGCAGATGACCATGCAAACTTTTGGTGGCATTTTCCATGGTAGCCTTTCCCACTGGACCATGAGCTTCTCCCCCAGTCTTGGTCCCAGTGTCCTTGTACCATAGTAGAGAAAAAAAAAAAAAAAAAAAAAAAAAGCCCGAGAACAATGCACCCCCGGCCCACGACAAGGGTTAGGTCTCCAAAGGGTAGCAAGATTAGAAACGGTTGATCGTGGCCAGAAGCCTTGGTATACGGGGCAAGCAAGGGGAGCAATGACCAATCACAAGACCCCTGGTACCGATTGCTGCTGGCCTTGTCAGGTGGCCGGCGGTTGAGCATTGCCGCCCTCCTTTTCGGCCCCGTGCATATCATCATATCATAGTAAGCAGCCGGGGGATGGGATGTGGATTGTTGATGTTGTTTTAACGCGGTCTAGAAGGATTGGCCGCCGAAACTCTGGGAAGCATCTCGGATGTTCGTTTCGGCGGCAGCGCATCTTGCGACAGAGCAGCAGGCGCAGTTCCAGTGGCACTTGATTGAAAAAGTGGCAATTTCGGATGCAACTCTCGTCTGACGAAGCGCGTGGTATTTTTGTGAGAGACCTGCATCTGGACTTTGTCTATTATTTTTTTTGCCGCTTGCGTATTATCTCCTTATTTTTCATTTCATTTTATTTTTATTTCATTCCTCGCCTTCTGATTTGTGTTTCTTGCCAGCTTGACGCTGTTTTGCTCCGAGTTTTTTGTTATGCAATGCAACACAACGACCGAACCACCCAGCAAGGGAGAATTACTACGTACAGCCTGCGATAGAATTGGGTAGCACAAAGGGAAAACTCCCAGTTTGGGACTTGGTTTATTGTTAGCGGTCAGGGCGAGCGGTACATCCGACTGCGCTCATCCTTGGCCGCAGGCCAATGTTCCTTCGTCAGCAGGCAATAACAACTAAGCCACTCTACGAATAATTGCCACTATGTTATGTCGGTACCTGAGTGAGCCAGACACGCGCGTTGCAGATAATTATGGCAATTACTTCTTGCATAATGATTGATCATCGGGCGGTTTAGGTGGAGGAGCCGCTTTTCATTGTTTTGCTTAGAGTACCTGGTCGAATTCAATGGCCTGGGCAATCAAAATAGCTTTTTATTTGGATTGGTCGAGTGTGAAGATTTTTTTCGGAATGTGTCAATTGTCGACTAGGTTGATCCGTCCATCCATCCATCAAGAATACATCAGTCAATCAGCAAGCAAGTGCCTTTGCACAATAATGCACGAAAGTGAGGCTGTCGAAAAGGGTAGCGTGGATGAGATGGTCCGTGCATGAGCATACACACCTACGTCTGTAGTACGTAAACGTTCACACACAGACTAAACCCAGGGACCAATCGGTGCAGGTTCCTTGAACCAAGGGTGGCATGCTGGAAATTTCCATGTTGGTCGCTTGAAATGAGTGGTTTTCCTTCCAGAAATCCAGCCAGAAAACAAAAGAGGCGCCATCTTTTTTTTTTTTTTTTTCTCTCTGGCTCACGTGTGGGACCTGAATTATTGGGCACGAGTGCTTGGTCTCGGAAAATGGCTTGCAGATTTGAACGTTGGCAAAGAGCGGGCCACCCGAGCCCACATTTTCCGCAAACTCTGTTTGACTTTTTCGTCCCAGATTCTATCCGTCTTCTTGGGGTGTTCTTTTGCGCTCGCTCAATGGTTCGTGATGCCCACCCAAATCTGGTCTCAATTTCTTTGGTTTGGGTGCGCCGCACCGAGATTTCCCATCCCGTCCTTCGAGTTCCACTATAGGTGTCAAGTCGCAGCCGATAATCTCGTATTACTGGGCGCAAAGGTAATAATTTTTTTTCAAGTGTTTTGTTTTTTTCCTGCTTTTCACCGGTCGGCCAAAATGGATTGCCCCATCACCGATGATACAGTAATCTTGTCCCTAATTTCTTTAACGTTTTCCTTATGGGGTCGGATGGTTTTTTCTGGCAATGGCGCAAATTGGCATTTTTCTGTTTGGGGCATGACAATGGGGATCTCGCAGATTCTTCGTGTCATGCCAGCCGATCTTTGTGTTTTATTGCGGGATATTAAATCTGCTTTGAGGCTAGATTGTGACTATCCCTTTCGTGGGTTGAGGGGCGCAATGGAGCCCCCCCCCCATCGATACCTTATCGTTGGAAGTTATGGTAACGCATTCTGTTCAAACTTGGTTCACCGCGGTTGACAGCGGAATGCTTGACTGCATGCCCTGACCACGTTGTCCTATTTTACGGATATACGAAGCAAAACTTGAGTTAACCAGTGATTCCCACTTCGTACTAGCAATCTGTCAATATAACTTTCGTCCGGCATTACCTTGTATCCGTGTGTATTAGAGTGGTATTGTACCTCAATTCCTAAGAATTTGGTACAGGGAGAGGCCATGACACGATGGAGGTGGGCCTCGCGGCAGCTGACAAAGGAAAATGGCGCAGGCACCAGGCCCACGAACCAAGATGGGCTGCCGAGTTGTGCCCATCCATGTTGCTGACTTGCTTTTCCTAGGATGTACAGTAATACTGTCCTAGTATTAATTACAACCTACCATAGTACAGGTGGTATTTGGTAGTCTACAGTACTACTACCACAACATTGTGGTGGTAAGTACGTACTTCGTAGTGAGCAGGTAAGGTAGGCGGTGGTCCGTGTGTCGGGACGTCCCTTGAGCGGACGAACCTCAGACGGCCACAAACCATTCGAGGCTGCCGTTCTTTTTCTTTTCCCACTTTGGTTACCACTGTGATTGATTGCAATGGCATGTTCTACTACGAGGTACAGTACGCATCTGGAAAGTTTTGCTTTTGCTTTTTGTTTCGTGCCGTGATGGGCTGATGAGCGGTGACGTTTTAAGCGGGTTTGAGGCATATTCAGGTCATCATAGGCTTTTACTCTTTGTCGTGATTGATCTCTTGTTTTCTTTTTCTTCTTCTCATAACAATCAACTGACATTTTTATTCTTTGTAAATACTTTCCTTTTTCAATTATTTTCCCCGCGCCTTAGCTTCAATCGTATGATGACTAGCGACATCATATCGCCGATCCGACGTTCGCGCTAGCCTCCACTTACTTTGCGCTGTGCCTGTTAATGTTGATCCTTGTGCATGAAGCTCTTGTTCTCAGCTGGGCTTTTCTACCTCCGTGGACATCTCGATGACGCCGCGGGGCGTGAGTCGGTTGATTTTTTCCCTCATTGTTTCTTTTAGTCGGCCTGGCCAGACGGGTCCATGGTAAAACTGGCCTGCACTGGACTGACGGGAATCATAGTCGCACCACAGCCCCCCGAGAGTGGCAACTCTAGGCTAAGGGCCGTCGCGCAAAAAAAAAAAAAAAAAAAAAAGACATCAGTCTACGCCGAGTCTTGATTGATGAATGTGCATAAGCACTTGCGACTGACTAGACTACTATCACCTTCGAAAACAATGCTACCAAGTATTCTTGGCAAGCATCTTTCGATGGAACGGGGGTTGAATATGCGCATTGAATGACGGGGGGGCGTTATTCTTTCCTCGTCCTCGTCTACCGCAACAAAAAAGCCCGTACAGCACCGGCTGCCCATGTTCCGCATCCGTTTTGTCGGCCAAGCCGGGGGCCGGGCTAAACTAACATCCAGCTCCCGTGGGAGCGAGCGACTTGCCTGGCATGGGAATGTTTGCAAAATCGCATGTCAGAATGCGCGTCTTATTGATTACCCTGTGACCGGCTGCCCAGTCTGTTGCGTTTCGATACCTGGGTGATCTGATGGTTGCGTGTTTTGTCACTCGCGGAAAATAAAAAAGGCGCGCCTTGTCTGTTTCGTCAAAGCCCCCACGCAAAAGGTCTCAAGCTGGAGCATTCCAGCGCGCCCGTTTCAGATGTTGATCAGTCACTCTTTTACAGTGGTCTTGGTCTTGGCAGCCAAATCATAGCATACAAGCAAGAGGGTTACTGTCGAAAAAAAAAAAGAAGAAGAGGCAATTAGGTCTAGCCGACCAGACAGACAGAAAAGATGCCAAGCCGTATCTTATCGTTCACAAACACGACTTTTTGGTAGTCGGTAACGAGATGTGGGCGGTGTGTTTGATGGTTCGGTGCAAGAACCATGCCCCCCCTGCCGAAGATCTCGCGTCGACAGGCGTTCGCGGGCACGATGAGCGAGCCGAAGCAAGGGTTGAGCAATGGACACCGATGTTCTTGATGTTTCAGCCACAACGATGAGAAGGAAAAAGAGCGCGAGCGACCTGTTGTGTGCCTGGGGTACCTTAGTTAGGACGACGCCACATATCATCAGCCCGACATCAAGCTCGGACGTTGTCGACGGGGTTTTACCATCCGATGTGTTTGTTGCTCAACACGGGACTGAGTGATCAATCACGTCGTACTTGCAATGCGTACTTTGATTTGTGCTTTGTTGTTGTTTTTGTTTTTGTTGTTATTACTGTTGTTTGAACCCTTGCCAAAATTCCTCAAACAGAACCCCCATTCATCAGACATGTTCTAGTGTCATCAAGTGTGATTATTGTTTTGCTGCGAACCGAAAATGCTCCTCTGACGAACAATGGGTAATTACTTAACCCAGGGGTCCTTAACGAGCTCGGAGTATTATTCCTAGTTCTGGTCAGTAAAACCAAGACCAAAATGCACGGCCGGAATCAGACACGGACATAGATACCTAGACATGCACCTCACTCAACCCCCCCCGGCCTGGCTTACGAGATATGCACAAACAGCCGGTTGACGATTGCATCGGAAACGCAGTGTTATTGTTCGCTTGATGCCGTCGTTGTTGTTGTTGTTGACAGCGATGACCCTCTTTTTTTGTTGTCTCCTCTTTTTCCCTGCAATCAATTTCCTACAAGCAAGAACCAGGCGAGGGTAGATGGCATGAAAGAACCCCTATTCTGCCTCCGTCTGGAACATGTTCCAAACCCCGCCTTGGGATCCTCCTCGAGTTGGTGATCTGCAATGTTGTGGCAAACGGTTGGGAACGTCATTGATGCAGATGATCCATTCCGTACATGTCTGTGATTGCTTCTCTCTCTCTCTCTTTTTCTCAATTTTATTCTTTATTTTTTATTTTTTATTTTTCTCCTGTACATACAGTATTCGGGTTAATATTGGATATGAGTATAGTCCAAGAGCGGCGTGTGGCTAGACAAAGTAGTATACCGAGTTTGCATCATGTACTAATAGTACGAGTGTTACACGTGCATCAGGTTGGAAACATTCGTTTTGTCGCAATATAGTAGCCAAGTAGGCAGCGTTGATCCCGTGACGATATACCTACGCACAGAACCAAGATAGTCGAGGTCCAGTCATAGATGAGCCCTCTTTTTTCCCCCCCGCGCTTGCTTCTTTGTGACGGACGGGTTCAGTCATCGAAGCAATGTCATTGGTTCGCGCAAAGCAGAAAGAGAAAATTGCCCCGACGAGCCCGACCAAGTCGGCGCCGGCGTTTGACGGGTCAAGCGCTGGCATTCCCATTCCCAGGTCCTTGCCAGTTTTCTTTTGCTTCTGACGCAAGACCGTGCCAGGCAGGCAGGCCCTTTTCTCCGCTGCCCTCGCTTCTGCTTGACTCCCCAAACTCTTTGCCACTGCATGACTGTAAGCTCCCGTGAGAGCATCCTGTTTTTTTTTTTTTTTACATTTTAGGCCCCGACAAAATAACCTACCTAGTGTAGTATACGTGACTCT
Source organism: Pyricularia oryzae 70-15 (assembly GCF_000002495.2). NCBI lineage: Eukaryota > Fungi > Ascomycota > Sordariomycetes > Magnaporthales > Pyriculariaceae > Pyricularia > Pyricularia oryzae. Next base: position 4,504,347 of record NC_017849.1, on the reverse strand, counting down.
TCTCGCGACCACGGATTTAGTCGGTCGTGCATGCCCCGGATCGTCCGGTAAATGTGCCCGAGGCCTTTTTTTTTTTAGTTTTAGTTTTCCGGTTTGTTCTGTAGTGTCCTGCTCGTTATCGTCATGCCCGTGAGAACTTAGTCCCTCAAAAAAACGTCGTCCTGTCTATTTTTTTTTTTTTTTCCTTTTTTTTTTTGTCAAGACAGGACCCTTTCCGCATTACACCATACGTGCATTTTCTCACGCGAAGCGCACAGAACCTAAACTAGTCGCGCTTGCTTGTCTTGAAAGCCAATGCACCGGATGCCCAAAAAGCCAATTTTTCTATTCTGTCTTTTTTTCCTTCTTCCTCTTCCAAGTAGGCTTGCCGCTAGCCCGTTGCACCAGCTTCCCACTATTCTTTTTCGTCACGTCCCGGCGGGCAACGCTAAAAGACACGAGGTCTTTTTCGGCTAAAGTGGTAAGGAGAGACAACTCACTCACAAGCAAAGGGATAAGTCATCTTTTTTTGTTTCTATTCAGTTCGAAAACGTGCGCTGGAATTGTTGCCTCCCAGGGAGTTGAGACAAAAAAATGTCCGTGTTTGGCTATGATGATGATGATGATGATGACCTGGCGCACCAGGATGCTCTTGTGACAGCGGGATGCGTAAAGGGAGACGTTGTTTCTGTGTGTCTGTCTGTTTTGCGCGTGTCCTTTTTCTTTCAGTCTTCTTGTCTTTCCTTCTGGCCCTTGACATGAGCTCACGTCCACAAGGGGGTGAGTGCATCAGTAGCATAATCATCTCAGCTACTACAAGCGGACGTGCTCGCTCATCTAAGCCATCTCGACCCTAGCTCCCGAACAAAAGACTGATTCTTTTTCGTCCGTCTCTGAACCCCCGAATTTGTGTCATAACATCAGCCTTTTTTTTCCTCCCTTGCTTTATTTCGCTTTTTCCCGCTAGACCAGACCAAGGGATAGGTTAGAACATCCGGGCCATCCTGCTACGTGTTGTAGATCCCACGGTTTGCGTCATCCTAACTTGATTTTCTATTTTTTTTCCTTTTCTTTTTTTTTCATGACGGACTGCGCTCAGAGCTTTTTTTTCTGCTTTGTTTTGTTTTTATTTACCTTTTTTTTCTTTCTGAGCGACGATCCGAGTTCTAGACCCTGATTATCTTGACGATCAATCTGCTTGTCTAAAAAAGCCACCGCCGTAATCTTTGATGTGACACTGTGCCGCCAGCCGTTCTGCCGCCGGTGTAAGGGACAAGGAAAACGCACGCACTCCCCAAATCACATAATGCGCGAATAGACTCAGGATGGGGATTGGCAAAGGAGAGCGAACACTAGAAACAAAAAGCAATTCGCGAATCACGTCTTTGCTCCTGCAGTGCAGTATGCAGTATGCAGTATGCAATATGCAGGTGTGGTGTTTATTTCTGGGCCCTGGGTTATGAACAAGAGTAAATTACGCAAGTAGGTTGAATGAAGTAGGGATAGATTTTAATATTTGGCGCAAGGTATTCATTGCCTAGGTAATTGAGTGCATATGCTGACTTCAGGCCATGTACGAAATCCCCCAGGATAAGATGCTCCAACACCCGATTGGCTGCAGCGTCCCAAGGCAAGCAAGCGCCCACGGCAAGTCTGTAAACTTCCTAGAGTTGTAGTCCGGGCGAGCTGTAAAAAGATGGTGTCGTTTTTTTTTGTTTGGTAGACCGTCTGTCATGCATACCTAGATTGCGGTTTTTTAATCTATTTCTCCAAAGTGGTGGCCACACCTTTTTCTTCAATCCAAACCAATAGACATCATAGTTTGAACTTCAAGGTGTAAGTATGCCAAATGAAAAATTAAGTGCGGCTGGTCGTTTGGTGTTTCCAATGCTTTTTTTTTTACCTTGTCAATACATGCCAAGAGGTTGGTCGTTAGTTGCATGCACTGTTTTTTCAGCTCCTCTACAAGAAACTTCATACCAGAGGTTGGTAAGTATATCACATGCTGCATAAGAATATAGGCCATAAGGCTAGGCGCTGGCAAACACCAATCGTTCGCAGCCCTGAACTACCTTAGCCTTGCTCCCCGCCATCTTATCACAATCTCGATCAGACAAACGGGGAGTGGATGCATCACACAGCCTTGGAATCAAATAAAGGGATAATATGCTCCGAGTGGACGGTAACGGATCCAGGAGCCGCCTACTTTTCTTTGTTTTTTTCTTTTTTTTCTTTCTTTTTTTTTTCTTCATTGGGTTTAGATTTACTTTGGCCGTTTCCCCCAAGTTCTCCCAGAAAGTCAAGATCTCGATCGTATCCAACTAAATTGTAGATAGTATAGGGCAGGATGACAATGGGGAATAGTCGTTTCATACATGGTACGATTCCGATGTCAGTGGCGACAGACATGGCAAGCGGGATTATACAGATCTGCAGGTCTTGTTTTCCTCCAAACAAGACGACCAAAAAAAGAAAAGAAAAAGAACATGCAAGGCAAGAGACGGAAACTAAACCTGGGACGTACACGCGTCGTTTGTTATTATTTTTTTCCTGTTCAAAACCCTCATGGTGGTTTTTTTTGTTCGGTTTTTTCGGACCACAACATGCATAACCCCCGAATGAGCTGCGGCAGGACAGCGACGACGCTTTTTTGGAGTCAAGTCATGGACGACTTTTGTGTCCTTGTCTTGTCAGCATGCTCTAGGTGGGCGCCACGCGCATGCAAGACAGACCCCTAATATCCGATGTTGCTTTTTTTGTGATGCTTTGCTTGTCCCGTTCTCAATCGTCCAATGCGCGCATTTTTTTATTCTACCTCTGTTGCTTCTTTCTGGGTCACCTGCTCAACTCCAGCAGAAGAAAAGGAACAAAGAAGAAGAAAACACAAATCAAGACGACAAACACTACAAGGCGACTGGCTCTTTGGGTCTGGGGTCAAGTGATCATGGGGGAGTGAGTGCATTGACTTGAACAAACGTCTGGTTTACAGTACATACCTACCTATCTAGGTAAATGCAATCAGGGACTTGGCTTGCCGGGGGGTTATGGTTGACGTGTGCTTGTTCCGGACGGGGGCATTCATGTTTGCGTGATTCCGATGTTTGTTTGTTTTATTATCCTTCTCCCTCAATTGGCTGGCCTGACGAGTTTTGATGCCCTTTGATCATGCTTGCATTCTTCCCGGCCTTGGGACGGAGCCTTGCCTAGGTGGCCCTACGCCACCAGCCTCACAGGGAATTACGTGTTATTACGTAGTATGACGGTTGCTACCCGCAACAAGATGAGGGAGACTGAGAGAGAAAGAGAGAAACAAAAAAAAGAAGAGAACAGATAAAAGAAAATTATGTTTCAGACCCTGCTCCCAGAATTTTGCAAACAAAGCAGGCCCGACTGCCCTGTAGTTACCTCACATCGGCAACCCCACGGTTCCCTCCGCCCTGCATTGCGCAGTAAAGCGACGCCTCCCCGGGAGGCAGCTTGGCAGGTCTGACAGAGACGACGTGCCTTGTCCTCCTCCCGTCCCCCATTTCCGCCGACCAAGGTTCCCGCCCAGGATGTTTTTGCTTTCTCTCTGCCGGCCTTGATCTTGCTCTCCTTTTCTTTTCTTTTTTGTCAATTCTTCCGAAGGTCTCCCACCAACCGGCTCTGCGGACTGGGGACCGTTTCCAATATTTGACCGGGGGAGATTTCGTGACCAGCAGGAAATATACATGGCAGACTATATCAGCCATGGCCCTGCTTTTACAGGGGGGAGGTTAACCAAGGCAAGGCTGATGAGGAAAAAGCCCAACAGGGTGGCAGTGCACCAAAAAAAAGAAAGGTTGGTAATAGATGTTGTTAGTCACCCGTTTCGGTAACCAAGTATGTAGAAAATAAAGCGAATAGCATTATTACACATGCATACACTCCCGAGTCGTAGTATTCGTCTTGCCTCCCCCGAAGAGCTGCATAACCACGCCTCATTGTGGGCATAAAGACTGACTGTTAGAGAAAATCAGGCAAGCAAGAATAGAACATGTATGAAAGAGAGCTTTGGATCTTGTCGCACCCATGACCTCGGCCGGGCTATCCGATCCTATCTGACGGAGCATGCTCCGCCCGGACAACGATAGAGTAGGATCACCCCCGGTGAACATGGTCGTACAAAGTCCAAAAAGCCCAAAAAGCCCAAAAAAAGCCAAGGTGGTTGCAAACGGGCTTTTGTTTTTCTTCGGAATCATGCAAACTGCAGGAATTCACCAAAGAACTCTTTTTTTTGGTTTATCAAAGTAATGTTGTGTTTGGGTTTTGCTACTCCGGAAACAACACAACCCCTTACACGACAGATCGTCATCGTCTCCCCCCCCGTCGTCGCACTACATCTCCCCGTATGCGGTGTCTTCCCATTTGGGACAAGAGTGCATGATGCGGATAGGATAGCCATTGAGCAAGTCATTCTCAACTGCCCCAAGTTGACTCCCGCTCCCTGTTAGTGAGTGGCTGGGTTTGGAGAGTGCGAGTCATCAAGAAGTATATTTAAGTGTTGGAAAAAAGAGAACTGGACAGCATATTATTATCACACGCAATAACAGCCCTTCGTGGCGTTGTTTCATTTACTGTTTATGACCCCCAGAATTCAGTTGACCTAACTGAGCGTTGTAGATAGGAATATAAACTTTATCAGTTCGGTGACCCCTGACCAGCTGGTCCATATACCATCTTGGCTCTGTGAAGCTTCCAAGAATATCCTCAACTTTATTACACCAAGTCTTGAGTATGCCGAGTTAGTTTGTGAGAGGGCCATGGGTACTATGAGGAGCCGATGGGTTATAAAGAGTTTGACAGGTAGGCTTCTACAAAAAACATATTCATTTCATGACGCTACACCTGACTGGAATAAGATTGCTCACTTGAACGTAATTCTTGGAGCAAAGTCCCTAGGGGTTTACTTTGCTGTTTTGTAAAACCCACAAGTTCTTCAAGCTGACATGTCCGAAACTACAACTGATAGTTCCCCCCTTCAACACGGAAGAACCCTAGATGTTTCTTGACATGTCAATCATTCCATCCAAAAGGGGATGAGCCTGCATAAAAGAGCAGAAAAAACAGAAGCACGTAAATGACTACTCCCTTTCTTGGGACCCTGAAATTTTCCTGACTCTTTGAACGCGCCTCCTTTTTGTTGATGCATCAAACGTATTCAAGCCCACCCGCCACTCGGTCAGAGAAAAAAAAAAGGTGCAGGAAAACTTGGCACCCACTTCCCGCACAGTTCTCTCCCGGCCCGGATTGTTGGCGCGAAAGACTACAGGGGAAGCACTTGAACAGTCGCGGAGAAGGAGAGACGTGGGCGCTCAGCCATGCATCATGAGTAATCTGTCTCGGTGTGCCCGAGGCGGGGGGGGACAGATACAGAGACCCGTGAGACGGCGCACAGCGGAAGGGGTGGGATGAGAAGCTTCTACCGGGCTACACCACACAGCGAAAAAAAAACGCCTTGTAACCCTCTAGGGCAGCGGTCGTGGGTGTTGCAGTGTGGGATGTGGTGCCTGTCCATCGAAACAAGTTGGTGTTTGCTAGGAACAAAGCAAACCACCCAGTCTCTACCTCTCCCGATAAGGGGGGGCCCAGACAAACATATTTCCAAAAAAAGGCCTCGAGGCAAGGTTCCTGCTTCGCTGTGCGCCCCCTGAATGGTCGCGAGCAGGACTTCCGTTCAACCATCTTGATCCCACTCTATCTGACAAGGTCTATACACCGGAGAAAACACGCCGATTGTGACGAATGCAAAGACGACGAAAACTAACAGCCAAGTCAGATGAACAAACAGCTGCTGTCCCCGCCCGCACCAACGGCTACCGGCGTAACCAAAATAGCCCCCCACCACAGGTGCGTCGGGGACCCGGGTGCTTTGTCGGCGGGGACCTTTGGCCTTGGTAAACATGGCCGGTTGTGCTTACCTAGATGCGCAAAGTCTTCCCGAGACCAAACAAGTGGACGGGAAACGGAGCCAAAAAAACAAAATAGGAGACGTTTGCTTGGTTTATGCTCTTTTCGGCGCGACTTGCAGGTCCCCGGATGCCAACATGTTACACGAGCGGGAACGGACAACGATGTTTGCATCTTTTTTTTTTTTTTTTTTTTTTTGATATTCCCAAGTGTCTCACCGCGCCACAGACGCAATCAGGGCGGTTTTCCTAGCCCCCCACGGTCTACGGGAGCGGACGCAGAAAAAAAAAAGTCCCATCCACCTCGGTGAGAACTCTTCCAAGAAAGAGGTGATGCAGCCATGTAGCCTCCCGCGTTGCATGTCCTGTTCGACAGCAACACGACCTAAAGCGAAAAAAAAAGAAAGCCTCGCTCGGAAGCCTCATCCCAGCACCCAAACAACATGAACACAAACACAAACACAACGCACAAGAAGAATGGTAAGACAAAAAGAAAAGAAGGAAAACATCGCCTCAGTTACGCCGAGTCAGATCTGTGCATGTATGAGCAATGACTTGGAGGGGAGGGCACGAGTATTGCCCTGCCTCTTCTGTGTACAATTCTTGTTTGCGCCCCCAAGACACCTTCACCCCCCCAATCTACACCTTGAGGTACATGACAAGGTGAAAGCCTAGCCGACTTTGCCGTAGGGCCGCATTTTGAGCTCTTTTCTTGGTGTGAGTGCTTGTCTTGGGTCATCATCCATGCGAGGGGAAGGAGGAGCACAACGGGAGATGGTCGTCAGGCCTCGCGTGGGGACCCGTCAGTGAGGCGGAGATGGTAGGACTTTGGGGGTTGCGAGGCTGGGGGGGATCGACTAATCCTCCCCTGGCTCGACTCGACAGTTGCCTCCCACAAGGTTCGAACTCGGCCGCTGTGGCCAGTGGGCGGGTGAGAAGGCACAGGGGGCGCCCGACGAAGCGGCCAGTTCAACCGTCCACAGGACCGTTGGGCGATAATGGGGTAGGGGAATGGTGCAACGGGTCATGATGTGCATACACTGTACACTGGTACTCTGGCGAAATCCTATCGTATGTGGCCTTTCTTGTTGGTGTACATCATCCGGGATTGCACGGGAGCAAGGAGTCAATGGTGGATCTGCCACATGACATCCAATGGGCCGGGGAGACAATACTTGGGCCCTGCTTATGCAGCATGGGAACTAGGAATAACAACAAGCGCCCGTCATGGAGACGAACATCTTACTACGTCGTCGTTAGATAGGTTGATATGTAGGTACCTGGTGCGAACCAGTTCACACTCAGCGGGGGGGGGGGGGGGGGGGCACTCTGCCAAGGGCAGAAGGACTTGCAGAATCATGAGGGACAAACATTTAGCTTATGGCAGCTTTATGCGTGTTTCAGCAAGCGCCGATGTCCTTGGTCATCAGGCCATCTCCTTTCCTGCTAGCTGGGAATTAATAGAAACGACGATACCGTGAGCAGATATGGGGCAAAGGCAGCTACATGCTCACTGGTAACAAGCACACGGCTCGAGATTGGATTGCATATTCCCGTAGATCTATATTTGTACCATAGCACACTATGTCGTTCGTGACAGCGCCGTCGCAGCTACATTAACTTTGACGAACAAGCTTCGCTTGCCGAGACCTGTAGTGTATGCCGCGGACGGTGGGGGCTGTATTTCTAATTATGATTCTATATTTTCACACCCAAGCAAGCCTCAACGGCATGCTTGTAGGTCGCGTCAACGCCGACCAGTCGTTTGCAACCTAGCTGTAAAGAATGGATGCTTCAGGGCGTCAGCGGGAGTGATCCTCTTGTCAGGATTGACGTGGAGGCAGCGATCCAAGAGGTCGTGGAAGAGGTTAAGCTCCTTGGCCTCAGTATCCGTCATGCCAGCAGACGCGGCCAGCAGACGGGTCCGCAGATCGCGAGTTGGCTTGATGGCGGCCAGGGTCCTGACGGTAGTCTGCAGGGGTTTGTGTTAGTTAACTTGTGGGCCGCGTTGCGTGCATTTGCTATTTTGATTTACGAACAAGAAAATGTTGGGGAGAGGATCAATAGGGTGTAGGGCGGTACAGAGGGGTGTTGGGAAGGGGTGCCTAGCACCATATGGTGGTGTTGATGTGACCGGTCCGTCGGATACTGGGCCCACCAAAATGGGAAAAGGCCGCAGCCAAAGATAGACGAAGGTGTAGAGAGGGGTTAACGATGACCGTAGCCGGGCTGTTGGGGGCATGATTATGGGGTTTAATTTGATTGCATTGCACGTCAGCAGAAAAAGCTGAGGAGACAGGGCTGTCGATGATGATGTTGCCTGAGTTGACGCCGACACCACAAGCGTACGTTGCCTTTAGCAGCCCACACGGGACGATGCAGTGACTTCACTAATCAGGTAGGCGCCCAGCCGTTGAGCTAGTCAGGGGTGGTAGGCTGTGTTTGCTGAACTAGATCCACCTCCGCTGGACGATCTCAGATCCTGGGTATTATTGACTTGATCCCTGGAAATCGTTGCATCGGAAACTGTCCCGAGTATGGATGGTTGAACAAATCGGGCCTCAAAATCCGACCCGCTGCGCATAATTGAAATCGCCAACGCAAGGGCCAAAAGGTCGTGTCTTGAGTCTGGTGGAGGTAGACGGATGAGGTGATTCCGCTGACAGATTGTCCTGTCGTTGGGCGTCCTCAGAATCTCGGGTGCGGGAAAACGAGGCAGGGGAGGTAAAAATAGAATTATTGCCGCGCCACTTGTCATTGTTGGTTCGACGACGCATTCGCGATCTTGAAACAAGTAGCGCAACCGCCACCGATCTCTGTTTGCAGATGTCACAAATGTGGACACCAAAACAAACGATGTCAAGCCAAAGAGAACGAATGAATAGACGCCAACGATGCCCATGGGCAACGCAAAGCGAGAGTTTGACGCAGGAGCCAGGCTAGAGATTTCGGACAAAAAGAAAACAACCAAACACCAAGGAAATAAGCGAAGCAAACGTACCTTGCCCAAGACTTTGTCCCTCTCTTGGCTGAAAAAGTTGCCGACCTCGTCAAAGTGCATCTGCCACAGTTCACCCCTTTGATAAAGCTTTCTACTCATCTTGCCGCGGATCTCCATGATGGCGCGAAGCATCTGGTTGTTGCTGTCACCCGTAAAGAGAATCTTGCCCGTGTACATCTCGTACAAGGTGCAGCCGATCGACCACATGTCCGCGGCATAGTCGTATGGGATTCCTAAAATGATCTCAGGCGCTCGGTAGAACCTACTGACGAGGTAAGGTGTGATCTCGTTGTGTGCTGTCGCCGCGTCTGATCTGTCGATCGCAGTGCCCAAATCACAAATCTTTAGCACATTACGTTGGTCGTTGACCTGCATCAAGATGTCATCAATCTGGTTAGTCAAGCCGGCCATGTTGAACCCCCAGGGTAAAAACGACAAGGTCAGGCTTACCAAGATGTTGTCTGGCTTTAGATCGGCGTGTATGATGCTGCACCTGCGCATGTGCCCCAGGGCCAAAAATATCTGGTATGCATAAGCCCGAACGCCCCGAAGGTTGATACCAACGTTGTTGCCAAACTTTTTAAGCACTTCTCTGAGGTTGAGGGACAAGTTCTCAAAGGCCATACACAAATGGCCCTTGTACTCGAAAGAGCGCTCAAACTTGACAATGTGCTTCTTGTTTTCAGGATCCGCATCGTTGAGCTTCTGCAGGATGGCGATCTCAGTAAAACCTCCTTTTCGTAGGGCGTCGTTGTTGCGCATTATTTTGATGGCAACGAGCTTCTTGTTCGTTATGTCCATTGCCCTCGCCACACCCGAGAACATTCCCTTGCCAAGTGCCGACTGGATCTGATACCGGCCGTCCAGGATCTCTCCAGGTCTGATCTTGTAGTAGCCGTCCTTGTCGTCGCCTTCAAGGATACCGCCACCATTGCCCTGCGCCAGCTGCGTAGCACCTGCTTCATCTTCTGCACCAGCCGCTTGAGCCGACTTTTTGGGTGCAACATACCTCTCAGGCGGGGCCGTGGAGAACATGTCAAAGTCGTCATCGTCTTCGTCGTCAGCTGCTTTCGGGGCGCCGGTATCTGTCTCCTGTTCCATGACCTCTCCGTTGCCAAGGGCCGAGGCATTATTGGTGTTAGGACCTTCGCCGTGCAATCCTACGTTGCCATGTCGCATTTCGTCGCGGCGCTCATCCTCTTTCCTGTCAGCAGTAGGATCATAGTCGGCAGCCGAGGGGCCGTCTTCATCCAGGGATTTGCCCTTGTTATGAGTGTTGACCAAATCCTGCTCAGTAAACATATCCAGAGCTTCCGGCGTTCCAGCATCATTGGCTTGCGCAGGGGACCGATCAGGAGATACCGCATCTGAAAACGCATTAGTAACAGAAGTATGGCTGTGGCATCTCAGGGCGTTCTTACCAGAGCGAGGCGTATTGACTTCGGTCCGTTGTGGCGTGTTGGCCTGTGTCGATTCAGGCGTCGAAACGGCCAGTTTGGCAGCAGATGCAGCGAGAAGCTGCTGCTGCATTGGTGTTGAGGCGCGTGACTTGCGGAGGAGCTCTTCACGGCGCCGTCTCCGACGCTCGATTTCAGCCTCTTCGTCCACGACAGACGGAGGTTCCCAGTCCTCGGCCTGAGACTCGGACTGCTTGGAGCCAGGGCTGTATGAGCGAAGTAGATCGATTAGCATACTTGAACAGTTATTCGGAATACAGCTACACCCAACATAAGTGGTAAGATTGGAAACATACTCTCTCTTGTCATCTTTAGCACCGTTTTTATGCTCTTCGGCAACACCTTTAACAGATTTAGCATGGACCATTCTCTGGCTACTATCATCAGCCACAGGACGAGCCCGCTTGGACATGGTTTCGTCCCGTGGCTGTCTGTCATTGTGGGCACTATACTTGATAGACTCAGCCTGGTCCCTATCCTGATATTGTCGATCGCGATGGTGACCATCACCTCTGCCGCTGCCCCTATCACGTCCTCCATTTTCAGCCCGCGTAGAGCGGTACGGCGATCTGCTGCGGTGACGTGCACGCTTGTCCGGGTACTTGTCACCATCTCTGTCGTCGTAGCGATAGTCTCGGTCATCGTATGGGAGAGGGCCGCTGGCACCTGGGCGATCTAGGTCCTCGTACTGGCGGGAAGGCCGATCGCGGCGGCGCGATGACTCCTCGTAGTGGACGCGAAACCGGCGCGGGTCGCGGTCAGAACCACCGCCGCCCCTGGATCCATTGTAATAGTCGCGGTCGTCAGCGCGGGCACGCTTGGAGCCGCGTGGAGAGCCGGAACGATAGCCGGGTTCGGGAGACCTGGACGGCCTGCCTCGATTTCTATTGGTACGGTCAACACCGCTGGCCCCCTCACGATGCGGCAGAGTGGTTGCCTTTTTCACACCATGGTCGCCGTTCTCTACAATTTCACCTTCGTCTGAGCTGTAGCCGGAAGCCATCGCGCTGGATGTGCCTGCCTATCGAGAATCGGGTGTTTTGTTTGCTCCTTGGTGTTTTGGTCACCCAGCCTGGGCCCTTTTTTTCGTTGCGAGAGGTTGGGATGTTTGTGTAAGCGTCAGTGAAAGAAGCGATGAAGCAAGTGAGATGCGACAAATGCGCCCAACCGGATCTAACCTAGAGCCTTTTCAGTCAGATCATGCCGGTCTGATTGTAAGCCACTGCAAGTTCGTAAAAAGATGCTGTACTCTCTGTCGGGGTGAAGATTCCGTGACGGATCAACAGATCGCGGTGAAGGGATGATCTCGTGAACAAAACGCCTATGCTTGAGATTCAGAGTCTGAATTGCTCGCGCGAGTCATCCATCAGATTGATCGGATACAGTGTGTAGGTAGTGTAAATTAGTGTGTAGGGCGAGCGCGTCGGGATGGCGAGAGTGGGTCTGAGACCCCACTCACCGCTAGAGTAAAAGACTCGAGTGCCTTGCCTTATCGGCTGATTTTCCCGAATGATAAGCCTCGTCGCAGTTGGAAGAGGGGCAAAAAAGGGTCGGGTCCGTCTTTCTCCAAGTCCCTTTGAACAGAGCCATCTTTGAACCCACCTGAACCAGCGCATCGGCAACAAAGTTTCCTTGTCGTCGAAGTCTTTATTTCGCAGCCTAGAACCTCACCAGAATCTTTTCAGAAGATCACAATGGGTGGCGCAAACCGTGAAGGTATGCGCTCAACGATCCCCGGATTTCAAGCCACGACCAGTCCTCCCCGCCATCCTGCTCATTGCTGACACGCGTTTTCTGCACACTCAGGCGGCAAGGCCAAGCCTCTCAAGGCTCCCAAGAAGGGCAACAAGGACCTCGACGACGACGACAAGGCTTTCCTCGAGAAGAAGCGCGCCGGTTAGTGAAAATATCATTATGGCCCGAGTTCGGATGAACGAAACGAAACGAACTTGGATAACATTGCCCCGTCGGCTGCTAACCCTGTTTGATGCGCACTAGAGGAGAAGGCAAAGAAGGAGATGGCAGACAAGGCCAAAGGCAAGGGACCTCTTAACACAGGTACCCAGGGTATCAAGAAGAGCGGAAAGAAATGATTAGCATTGCGTTTGGTTGGCTTTGGGCATTTGAGCGACCATTCGGTTCCATGTTGACCTCGGCGTCGGCTTGATTCAGAACACGCAGCGATGGAGTTGTGGATTAGTTCTATTATTAAGGACTACGAGAAACTGGGAATATGAACTTGGCGTTCCGACATGCTCAACTTGTTCAAAAACTTGGTGACATGAGCCATGTGTCTTGTTGCTGTGGCCACCTTGTTCTGCTGCGACGACTTGAATCGTTGAAGCAAGGTGAGCCATGTGTTGTACGACGTGCTATTTATCTAACCCGTAAACCATACTCGGCATCTAAATTACTGTATATGTTCAGTCCGAGACTACTCCAGCATGCTCATGTTTAATGGCTTAAGAATTTACTTCAGGGGTACTTCAAGGGTTAGGGTGAATAGCACTGGGAAGACGGGGAAATTGTTGAACTGAAATGTTATTGATTCCACATTCATAATCGCTCTTGCCTCGGCCCTCAACAGAAAAATAATAAAAATAACAATACCAAGAACAGTTCAAACACAAATCCCATGTGCAATTCTAAAGAAATTCATGCGTATGGCGACTGTACAAAAGGACCCACGAATTGGCGGAGGTTAGGCAGAACAAGGACATTCTAGAAAAGAAAGAGAAAAAAGTCGACCAAAAAAAGAAGAAAAAAACGGCCACAACCGAGACATTCCATCTCCAAAACCTCCAGAAATAAAAATGCCCGAACCACCAGTCAACGGCGTGCGCCGGCGCCGAGACCCCTCCGCAGACGCCACAACCGCCACCGACAAGCTCGTCGAGACCGTCAAGGCCGTCGAGGACAAGGCATCCCAGACGCTCCTCATCCTGTGGGACGAGCTGGAGGACTGGCGGCGCGACAACGCCTTCATCCTGGGCGGGTACCGGCGCACCAGCAACAGCTACGCTGCGTCGCTGGCCAGCCTGCTGCACCTGCACAACGAGTCTGTCAACATCTGGTCGCACCTCCTCGGCGCCATCGGGTTCACGGCGACGGGCGCGTACTTTTTGCAGGCCGTCGTCAGGCCCAGGGTGGCCGAGGCCTATGGAGGTGACGTGCTCGCCTTTGCCTGCTTCTTTGCAGGCGCCTTCCTCTGCCTGGGGATGAGTGCCACCTTTCACGCCCTCAGCAACCACTCGCCCGCCGTCGCGAAGTGGGGGAACAAGCTCGACTACACGGGCATTGTGTTCTTGATCGTTGGTAGCTACGTCCCCGCGCTGTACTACGGGTTCCGCTGCCATCCGGCGCTGCTGGAGCTTTATCTGTCCATGGTGAGTTTGCCTACTCGCCGTGAATCTGCAGCACTTTCTTTTGGGATGGTGCCCTTGCCGTAATGACATTACCTGACCAAACCCCCTATCAGATCTGTATTCTTGGCCTCGGATGCCTGGCAGTTTCCTGGGTAGAGCATTTCCGATCCCCAGCCTGGCGACCCTACCGGGCACTCATGTTCGTGGGCCTAGGCCTCTCTGGCGTTGTACCGGTGGTGCATGCCGTCGGCGAGGATGGCTTTGCTGCCCTGGACGAGCGGATGGGGCTGAAGTGGGTGATGTTGCAGGGCGCTATGTACATTTTTGGAGCCTTCATCTATGCGGTAAGATCTGTGCAGCCCCTGAATTCTTCACGCGGAGCACTCTACGACAAAAAATTTTGCTGACATGCAGTCATTACAGGCACGCTGGCCCGAACGGTCATTCCCTGGCAAGTTTGACATATGGTGTAGCAGCCATCAGATCTTTCACATCTTTGTTCTCCTTGCCGCCGCATCTCATTTGTACGGCATGATCAAAGCGTTTGACTTTCGGCATAGTCCGCTGGGTTCTGCGCAATGTTGAGCAGCGTCTTTTCAGCAAAGAAAAAAATGGCCTTGTTACTATTTCGTTTCATTCAGCTGAAGCTCGAGGATTGTCTATGCATTTCCACAAAGATGGGATCTAGACTGGACTAGACTAGAGTAGAACAGACTTGATAATCAAATAAAAAAAAGGCTCGCGATTTGTCATCTGCCCGGGTTGTAGCAAAGAGCAAGCCTCAATCGAGGCCCAGGTCCATCACCCTTACAAGCCCAGAGCCCATCGCAGCGGCAGCCCACCAACCCAGCTCGACGTTAGGATTCCAAGCACAAACCACGACTCGAGTCTCAGGCTCATGCAACATAATTCCTTTGAGCGGATTGTGTTCCTCCGGATAGTCGTCCCTTTCTGTCCGCTCGACCAGCTCACAACCATTGGCTGCGGCCGAGTCGCCTTTGCGTGCCGTGGTCCGCTTTGCCTTTGCCTTTGCCTTCTCCCGGGCCTTTTTCATGACCGCCCTAGAGTGATCGTTTCTCGGATTGTCGTTAATTTCGGGCTTGAACCCATGCAGGATGCGAACTGCACCCCGGATCTGTGGTTTGCCATCCGTGTTCTCCTGGTCCGCGTCCTGCATCGTGGTATCTTCATTATTGGCATCTCCATCAGGAGTCTGGGCCTCGTTGGCTTTTCTGTACTCGTGTTGAAACAGCTTGATCTTGTACAGCTTCTCACCTCGCAGGTAAAAGACCTTGCGCATGGTGTTGAAGGACCAGAGCGAGCCGTCTGCACACCCAATCAGCGTATAACAGTGCGTCTTGCCGGCTGACAGGCACATAGGCTGGCTGAAGCCTTGGAAGACGGTGCGTAGCTGCGAGGGATACCTCATGGCCAGGAAGGCGACAGTGGTAGAGCCCGGGGTGGAGTTGGCATAAGTTGAAAGAAAGCCTTGCATGTGTTCACACCAGTCTAGCATGTTGGGCTGGAAAACGGCACTTGGAGTCGTATGGGCTGCGGTTTC
This sequence comes from Pyricularia oryzae 70-15, assembly GCF_000002495.2. Lineage (NCBI taxonomy): Eukaryota > Fungi > Ascomycota > Sordariomycetes > Magnaporthales > Pyriculariaceae > Pyricularia > Pyricularia oryzae. The sequence goes on along the minus strand of NC_017849.1, from coordinate 4,489,057 downwards.
CTGTGATGGATCCGTGAAATCGGTAATGGCCGGACAACCGCCCAACGGGACGGATGTTATCAGGTAAGGGTGCGAGGGGTAGCCTGAGCATATGTCGAGCATTTCCGCGTGGTGGACAACTTGTCTTGATATGAGAACAAGAGGCTGTATGGACCATATGCCGATGGTTCCATCCTTGAATCCGACCGCTATGCGGTTGACATTGACCCATGCGAAACAAGTTGCGACTATCCCAGTTTCTTCCTCTTTGAGGCTGATTGTGGCGATGGGTGTTTGAATCCAGTCTAGAGACGTGTGCAGGTTTGGTTAGATATCGGCCCATATTTTCATGCAGTACATCGTTATGTGAGAACCGGGCAACAGGTAAACCTACCGAACTGTGTCTCGCTACCGACTTCAGGCTCCTTGACCTCGACAATGTGAACTTGACCTTCACACAAGACGGCAATGACGCCACAGAGGGATCCTGGCTTGGTTACTGGGGCCACTGGGCACCACTGCAGTCTCGTCACTCTACCCCAGTCGAAGCAAATGGCCGAAACTCTCTGCGGCGGTTTTCGGCAAGGCCTGCGCACAGAATCCCCATCCAATTCTGACTCAAACCTCCAGAACTGCACACTACCGGCGGTCTTATCCTCCTTGGGGACTGCCTTCTCGGTTCGGTAGAATGCATAGTCTGAGTGTGGTGAAACCGCGATGGCGAGAATTTGAGCAGCATCAGGGTCCGCGCGGGGCGCCCAGCCTATAGCCAACGGTACACCTCCTACATCGAATAGCGAGCCGGTAGGCTGTTGTGCTTCGTCCGTTACAGATTCATCCTTCTCGGAAAGGGTTATTGCGCTCCCCTGGGGAATCACCACAGGCTTCTGGCTATCATGAGGCCCAATGAATGTAATCAAATCTCCTTTGGTTGACTCGGGCAGAAGCTTCTTCTTACGCTTGGCCGGTACCGTGCCGAGCCTCTGTGACGCAGTGCCACCTTCTGTGATCTGTCGATACCATGCATGGAACTTTTTCCTCTGCTCTGCCTCGAAACCGCCAGGAACCCAGGGGCTTGGCATAACGCAGCAACGTCTTTTCAACCCACGGTCGGGGAGGACGTGGTTGACATAGTGCAATCGCAGGTTGTCCGCAAGCGCGACCGCGGCCACATCCGGTCCATACACTGTCTCAAGAAGCAGGCCGAATCGATCGTGACGCTGCAACGGACCTAGATAGACCCTCAAGCTTTTGTTGAGGTTGTCGGCCACATAGCGCCAAAGCTCCCCGTCGGTCTCGGGCGGTCCTTTTCGTTTCGAGACTACTTTCAGTGACGCTCGATATGCCGCTTGTGACTTTTTCTTCTTTGGCAATCGCCACCTCACCTTGGAGGCTGCGTCTCCGTTTTTTTCTGGTCCTAGGTCCGTCGGGTCCTCTGTTTGTACATCCACAGTTCCTGATTCCCTGGCCGGTTTGGAGGCTGGGGTCGACGTCTGCCTCGAACTAGGCTTTGGCTGCGTCGGCGCATTCTTGCGCTGACGTTTGGGGGTCTTGTCCGTGGCCTTTGCTCTCCTCGACGAGCTGGTGTGTGAAGCATAACCTACATCACTTTCATCGGCCTGGACCTCATCATCTTCTGCGGCCGACAAGTCGCTTATCTGGTCCTGGCCGGCGCCATCCTGCCCCAAGCCATTCTCAAAGTCTCCGTCCTCATTTACCGAAGGCTTTCTTTGCCGTCTGCTGGATTTGGAGGGAGTTATAGTATCGTTCACTTCCACTTCACCGTCGACGTCGTCGTCAAGGCCGTAATCAACGGCTTTGTATGTCGCACGTCTGGCGCGAGTCGACCGACGAGCGCTCATAGTTACGGATCAGAGCAGAGAGCAAGATTTCTGTCATCATTTCATGACATCTCTGGGGTTGGCTTTGGTACGAAAAATGACAACTGCATTGAAGAAAAAGTCGTCAAAAAAGGCCAGTAAGGTGTAGCCTGTTTGCGCCTACCCCCACTAGAAATTGTGCAACAGGGTCCACTTTTTACATGCCATCGGAATTTACAGAATGGAGCGGGTTGTCTGTAACTTCTTTGTCGTCACTTTTTGCGCGACAACCTGTCCAACTCGACAAGACTCGTCTGCTTGAAATCGCCCATTCGCACCATTGTTACAGTGGAATAGAGACTACAGGGACCCCACCACCTCGAAATATATAAATCATATTCGTCCATCGATAAATGTTTCGCCTTGTCGCTAGGACGAGTCTAACAAGTCTTCAACTCTTCCCCCTTCCCCACACTAAAAGCCTCAACGCGCTAAAGAAACTGCCCCTTTTTGCAACAAATCCACGATTACTAAATGAATCAATTGCACTTTGACTGTAACTTTCACCGTTGGTCAAGCCCAGGAACACTCAACGGCTAATTGCCAACTTGCCTTGCAAATGCCACTGTCGGACTTTGCCAAGACCTTTCATCCGTCGAAGGTCCCCCGGACATTGAAGGCCGTGCTAGTCCAAGATCTCCGACCCCCGGATTTTATTTTTAAGTGACTGGACCTTGAGCTCTGGGAAATGCGGCAGCTAGAGGAGCGCGTCGTTGGGGTGATCCTTTATGGCCGTGTTTAATCCACTAGCTCCGTCATGGCCAGAGGGAGGTAGCGTCTCTGGTGAGTGAGAAGGCCCGAGGATCTCTTGGATACATCTGGTAAGGATTTTGCAAGTGATCTAGGAAAGAATAGGAGGCCCCTGAGGGAATCGTAATCGAAATCGTCATCAAAAAGAGGGAGAAAAAAACTACCGGTAGAACCCGATGGTTCGGTTGGACCTAGTGAGTAGAATCTGTAGCTCGTCTCAGGAGTGCCACAGTTTGCCTCTGATCCCTATGTGTGAATATTGAGATTTTCAAGACTTACGCATCCGTTTGCCGCCCCGTAGACACCAGGTTAGGCTGTTAGTACGAGGACAAAGCTCGGAATTGGGGAGCCGTTCAACTAGCAAACAGCCAACGCCAACACCTACCCCCTTAAGCTCCGAATCCTTAGTATTACACTGGCTAGCTCTGGACTAATCTCGCCCGTTTGTTGCGATCCAGAATACTGTAGAAGCATTGTTTACTTGCCGATCTGCCTTTGTCGAAAGTCATTTATTTGGACAAATGCCACCCCTCGCGACAAAGGAATCGACATGACCTTTCTATTGTTCAGGCAAAACGTTCGTTACCTTTGTCCAGTGACTTCTTTTCTTTACAGACCTTTGGTCTTGGTTCATTCTTTCGTCGCATAAAAAGTCACCTTCATCTCGAGTCTTGTCCCGGCTCATCCAGTCGTTAATCATCATCAACAACCGCATCATTTTTACAGGCTTCCTCACGCAAGAAACTTGCCAGATTTCGACATTACACAACACCAACAAACAACACATCACAAAATGCGTCCTTCGACCTCTACAAACGTCGCCCTGGCAACACTGCTGGCAGTGCTGGGTGTCGACGCTCACATGATCATGAACACGCCTGTCCCATACAACCTAAACGGCCAGGCGCCACTGCTTCAAACGTCGCCTCTGGGTCCCGACTTTGCCTTTCCGGGCCAGGGACTGTCGCGAGTCGTCGAGATGAACAAGTACGCCGCCGGTGGCGCCCCGATCGAGGTGCAATTCACCGGTTCCGCCATGCACAAGGGCGGCTCGTGCCAGTTCTCCGTGGCCCCCGGAACCACGCCGCCGAGCGACCCCAAGGCCTGGAAGGTCATCACCTCCATCATCGGCGGCTGCCCCGGCGAGACGGACGGCGAGGGTAACCTTCAGACCATCGGGCAAGACCCAGAGGGTCGGCCGACCGCCCAGCAGTGCACATCCTTTGAGGAGAAGGAGTGCCTCAAGACCTTCAAGATCCCGGTGCCCAAGGAGCTCGCGAGCGGCAGCTACACGTTCGCGTGGACCTGGTTCAACACGGTCGGCAACCGCGAGATGTACATGAACATGGCCCCCATCGAGGTCTCGGGCGGCGCCAGCGAGGCGGCTGGCCAGAGCTACCTCAACAGCCTGCCGTCCATCTTTGTCGCCAACATCAAGGGCAACCCCGTCAGCACCTGCACCACCTCGCCGGGCGTCCTGGGCTTTCCCGAGCCTGGAAGCGTCGGCATGGTCCTCCAGCCTCCCACGGCGGGCTCATCTGGTAGCTGCCCGGCGCCTGCTGCGGCACCCAGCTTCGAGCAGGACATCCGCGCGATGCAGGACGGCGGTGCCGCGCCGGCCCCGCCCTCCGGAGGGAGCGACAACGGCAACGATGGCGGCGAGAAGGGCGACTATGGTGGCAACGAGGAGACAGCAAGCACTGCTCCTCCTGCCACCACCGATGTGCCCAGCGGTGTCTACATCAACCCTACCACCCCCACCACCCTCGCCACTGTCGTCAAGGACCCCGAGACGGCTGCTCCCCCCGCCGCGACGCCCGTGCCGGCACCCAACGCAGGCTACGGTGGTGGTCTCCAGGGCACCAAGGTCGCCTGCGCGACGGACGGCGAGCTCATCTGCATCGGCGCGCAGCAGTTTGGCATCTGCAACTTTGGCTACGCGCTGCCGCAGGATCTGGCGGCGGGCACCGCCTGTGCTAACGGCCAGATCGCCAAGCGCTCGGCGTGAGTCCCTTTTTGAGGATCTCGTCGAAGCGGATTTTCGAAGGGTTTGTATTTGTGTGACAAGAGGGGGAAAAAATCGACCCCGGTACTTGAAGGTAAATTGAACAGTTTATTGTTGTAAAAGATTGAAACCATGTGAAATATAGATCTAGAGCCTGTACATTTTTTTCCTTTCTTCTTTTGTTTTTTATTTCATTTTATTATTTTTTATTTTTATCCAGAATGGATTCTTGACCTCATTCGATATTCAATGAGTCGTATGGTGCTTCGGAGGGTTTGATGTGAGGATCCGGTGACGATCAATGAACAAACTTGCCGACTCCAGGTAACCCAAGCAAGTCAGGGTGAGTGTGTTCGGCGGTTTGAGACCAGACAAGCTAGGGGCAGTGAACAAAGAACGACCGAAATTCAAGCCTGTGTGTAGGCACCAGTTAGTTGCGCTGGTGTCACGTGGGAGGCTGTGCTGACCCGTAACCCTTGCAAATAGACCAGGGGCGTAGCCTGGATTTAAAGCCCGGCTCACCGAAGTTGGCGCCAATCATCGCCCTACCAAGTCCTAAAAACAGCGACTGCTTACTGGGATTTGGGCGCAGCAATCGCGGCTGGTTCTCACCGGGGGCTTGAAGCTCATCCATCCCCCAACAGCAATGCAGCAGTTCGAGTCCTCATGATGAAAGACTATAAGGAGTCGGAGGCGGGTTGGTTTGGTGTTTGATGATTCTCTTGTTCAGCATCAGCATTCATTCGCATTTGAGTTTGACATCGTCGCCCTCGTGCTTTGTTCTCGAGTTTTGTGGGAATATCCAAACAAGGGTTCAACAAAGCACACAATTTGGCTGTTGGATGTCAGCATAAGCATTGAAATCTCTTGATTCAAGACAGTTCAAGCCTTTCAGTTATATATAGTACTTTCTACTAGGAAGTACTTTCTACGTCTTCTCTTGACTTTTCTCTCTCTCTATTGTTTTATATTCTTTTTCCCTCCCTCTATTCCTCTGTCTATCCCTTATTCCTGAAACTCAAGCAAAAGACACCAATACCACACAGCACAGTCCCTTACAAGATGCATTCCACCACAAGTCCCATGAGCCTTCGCTCACTCGCTGTTGTCTTTGCCCTCCTACCCGCAATCGCCCTTGCCCACCCCACCGCAACGCCTACTCCCACAAACACAGCTTCGCCTGCACCCAGCTCCAGCGCGCCAGCCAGCACGGCAGCGACGACATCAACATTATCTGTCTCGTCCACCATCACCGGCACGCCGGCATACTGCACGACGGCGCCACCGCAGCCCAAGTTCGACATCCCAACTGGCACCACCCGGCCCGTTCCGCCTCTGCCCTGCACCGGCGCCTACGATGCGGAAAAGGGCCTGTGCTGCAAGTCCACCGACCCCAACTGCAGCGGCGGCGGCGTCGAGTGGCAGCTGCCCCTGGCGCCCTGCGTGACCTTGAACCCGCTTTACAGGGGCTGCCCGGGCAACATGCTCAACAACGTGTGCTGCGAGAGCGCACGTGTCGCCTTTGTCGACGGGAAGGTCAGCTGCGAGAACGGGAGGAGTCTGTTCATGGTCATGACGAGCGCCGACAAGACTGTCACCAGCTCCTTTGGCCCGGCAATCACCACCCCCGGGCCGAGCTCCTCTCAGACTCCCCCCAGCGCGAACCCGGGCTCGGGGACGATCCAGACCACCACCAAGACAGGTGGCGCTCGTATGCCGGCGCCGACGGGAGCGGCACCTGTTGCTGCCATCCTCGGCATGCTCGGGGCTGTGGCTGCTTTGTAAGGATGGATGGACTACCTTGATCAGTTTACAATGTGTTTTCTTTTTCTACAATACCCCTTTTGCAGCGAATGAACGGATGCTTGCGTTTCTGAAGCATAGCGACGCGTGTTTCATTTTTGTATCTTCATTTCTTTTCCTTTGTCTGGAGTGCCTTTTTTATATTTGGGCGTTTTGTCAGGCTATAAGGCGTCGGGCCATAGTGATGCTTGATGGCCCGAAATTGCTTTGTTTTCAACTTTTTGATACCAGAAAATGAAAAGATTTCTCTGCGTTCCATCTCCTTGGTCAACAAACTGCTTGCAGCTCATAATAGAAATCCCCTGGTTGGTAGAGTCTTGGAAGAGTTTGCGGTTATTTTCCTGTTCCCCTGTGACCTCCAACTGGGGCGACTTGGTGGGCGTATCCAGAAAAGGAGGCACAGTCCAACGAGACATCAAGGTGGAGGCACCGAGATTAGGTAGGTACCTTCCCTGAAGGCTTCAGCAGACGACCAAAAGGAAGCTGCAACCACACGGCTTTTTCAAAGAACTCTTAGCGCACATGCAAATTTGAGAGGCAAGGTACCTAGGTAGGTACCTACCGGCGTAGAAGGCAGATTAAGTTTACCAACCACCAACTTAGGTCCCATATGCAGTGTATCAGAGTTCACACATAACCATACGCAAATCTTGTTCACTTCTTCCATCAATAACGCATAGAAGCGCTGCCTTCTTACCTGATTCTATCCTCGTAGCATCAGTATACCAGAGTGAGCTATTCATTCGCCCTACCGGTACCAGCAAACCAGAGCAGCGACGATGAAGGCTGGCAGCAAGTTCAAGAGACTCCCACGTCAGGCCTTCTGCCACTTCTGTGGCGAGCAGAGGCCGGACCTCCTCATTTGCCAGCGATGCGAGATGGTTCATTACTGTTCTCGGGAACATCAAATCGCAGACCACCCTTGCCACAGCACAAACTGCCGACTTGTCGCCAAATGCATTAAGGAAGTGTCCGAGGAAGCCGAGCGGCTGCGAAATCTCGTATGGGATATGGACCCTTATGGCAAATTCTTTACCATCCCAGAGACTCGAAATTACATGCGTGCTCAGATGTCTCTGGGAAGGGTGATGGGCAGTTTCAACACTCCATACGCGGTCAACGCACAGCTTGAGCTGCTGCTGAAACTGTGTCGGCTGGCGAGAGAGGATAATGGACTGGTCTTGAGGACCGTGATCCCGGGCTTGATGTTGCGGCTCGGCAAGGACCAAGAATGCTACGACTTTTTGAAGTGGTGGGGGACGACGCCCATACACAGCCCTTGCTTCACCAATATTTATCTGCCATACCTGGATCTGAAAGACTCGTATGCCTACGAGGACTACAGGTGGATATTCTCCGGCAGCTCATTCGAGCTTTCCATGGGTATGCTCCTTCTGGTACATGGCTTAATCTGCTGTGTTTTCTTGGGTTGAGCTGATTAACATTCCGCAGTTGTCGCCCTTCTATTGATCAAGATCAGGTTGTTCCTCGATCTCCAGCTTTTACAGAGAACCTTTTCTCGGTCGGGTACGAACGGATCCCCTAGCCAGGCCAAGGATAACCAGCAGGCGCTTGATAGCTCCATCGTGGAAACGGCAACTCAAGACACTTGTCAGCAAATGCCAGCCATCCAAAAAGCTGCTGAGAATGGATCTGTCGATGCTCAACCCAGAAATGAATCCGCATCCCCGCAGCCCCGAGACCCTCAAATGAACGCGCAAAAACATGGTAGCATGGTTTCAGGCAACGACACCACTGGGACGACCAAAATCTTCGAACGAGACAAAACCAACGGGACCAAGTCCCAATTTTTGAAGCCACTTTCCGCTGATGTTGCCCGAATTATTCCATGCCTCCGCAGCAACATCGTCATCAACCATCTACAGCAAATCCAGAACTTTGACCACACGCTTCAGATAGCCCAGTTGGAAATAGACATATCAGAGCTCTACACGATAATTAACCAGATCAACGCGAGGTTCTGGGGGGATGTAAGCACCTTCTCCCCATGTCCCGACAGAGTACCAGGCAACGAACTAACATGTGCCCTACTGTACAGCTTTTGGACCCGAGCAAAGCGCAAATCGCGAATACATATTGTATGGATCCGAGTGGGATGGCAGAGTCGTTTAGTGTCGTCAATGTCTCGCAGAAATCATGGTATGAGACTCCAGGGGCAATCGAGTTGGTAGGTATGCTCTCCAAGTCAACAGGTTGATTGACGGACGAGACACAACCGAGAAGCATCTATATGCTGGCTCAGGCGCGAGTCGTTTGTACCTATTGCCAATGTCGGGAGCGAAGATTGGATATCCAGTATACGTATCCAAAGTAGCGTATTGGTAACCTGGCTCATAATCCTAATGGTAATTTGGTTTATCTGACTGTCGCAACGGGTTGAGTTTTGCCCTTTTTATGCTTTTGAAAGGACCAGACTGAGCAGCCCCCACAGTCATCTACTGGGCATCCAGAATACACTATTTTCAGCCCGCGCACCAACCTACCTAGATATCTACACTGGGGGGTGGGGGGTATGTCTACCGTGCCTATCAACCTTCCCAGGAATTCTTTGGTGGAATGGCTTACAGTCTTTCCTATATTACCAGCTACATCACTATTTGCACTGATAATGGTGTAAGTTGATCGTCGAGCGACGAGTTTTCCATTGTAGATGGACTAATCTTGTGACAAACTCCTGGGTATACCCAATAAAACAAAACTCCTACAAAAACAATGCCCAAGCAAAATATAAAAATAAACAAAAAAAGCCAAAGTTACTCAAGCACAATATCCCAGTCAACTTGTTTTCCAACCATATTCTTGTCTATCCCTTTCGCGGGCCGCCTCTCTCTCCGCCATTGCCCTTTCATTCGCTCTTTGCAGAGCCAACCGCCGGCGCTCAGCCTTCTCAGCGGCCCCAGCAACCACCTGCTGGGCCTTTTCGCTGGTTGCGACGTGATGGTTGTGCGCCTCGGTCTTTCGGGCCTCTTGCATTCCCCAATCCGGCCGGCGCTGCTCTGCAAGCGGAATCCCAGGCCTCATCTCGATCCTCCTGTTGGCCGCCTTGACCTTGGCAGCCCTGGCCTGACGCTGCTCCCTCTCGATCCGGGCAAAGAACTTGCTGCGCGGCGGGGCCGCCGGCTTGGTGGGGTTGCTGGCGATCCTGGCCGCCATCGTCTGCTTTTGCCTCCTCTCGGCGCGCTTCGCCTCGGCCTTGCACCTCCTCTCCCGTTCGGTGAGGGTGGGGGTGGTGGTGGTGGCGGCGGCGGCGGCAGCAGGCTGGTCGTTGCCCTGCGCTGCGATTCGCGCTTGGTAGCTGGGCCTGTTGGACAACCTGCCATGTGGTGGAAACAGAGAATACATGTCAGCCACAAAGGTGTTTGCAAACTTGGTCGAAAAAAAGTACTTACAAGAAAGACTCTGCCGTGTTGCTGATGGGCCTGGGATCCCTTGATGGCTTGTTGAGTTGGATGGCCGCCTCGGGAATGGTGGACGACCTGGCAGCAATGCCAGTGGTGGTGGGAGTGCGAGTGGCAGCCATGGGAGACATCTTGATATGGTTTTCGGAGTGGTAAAGTATAAGGAAGGTATGTATGTGCTTTTGTGGTACTTGGCTTGTCCTTTCCTTGCGATGTTATGTCGAGTCGGCAAGTTCGATGTTGGTTTACGAGATTGTTTGCGTGCTTGTATGGTTCTCGGCAAGTTCAAGCTGTTTTTTTTTCAACAAGGAGCTGGTATTGAGGCTTGGCTTGGGCTGTTGAGACTTTATATTTTGTAGCGACTGTAATAATCTGACGTATCGTAAGACTTGTAGATGGCTCGAGGCAGAGTGGACGAAATGCCACAAAGAGTAGGAGAAGGGGGACTTATATACCTACAAAAAATAGCCTTTCAAGTACAGTTATGCGATATTTACAGAAAGCTCGCCTCTCGGTCAAGTAGTTCAATGTAATAACTTTGCCATCGATATGCCGGCCCCCTTTTTGCATGCTACGTAGGACGGGCAGCTGAATGCCATGTGAAGAAATCACCAACAAACTCTCCCAGGCAAATGATGCAATTCCTAGACCTACCTCCCTGGGGATGACTCCCGTCGTTTTGTTCTCCGGGCAACGCTACGCATTGTATACAGATTTGGTTCGTTGACGCCGAATGCTATACTAGCTACTACTGAACGGGGGTGTCGCCCCGAGAATGCTTCTATTTCGTTTCTTTATTTTACCGACCCCATGGGAGTCATCCCTTTCCCATTTGGTCCTTTCGTAAACAGCAGCTTTAGGAAAATGGGGCGGCCGTTGATCCGAACGAACTAATGCAGTGCCCTTACATGCTTGACAACTTGCTTGTCGAGGGCTATATTGAGGCTGAGCCGCCCATTTTCTATGTAAACTTGACGGTAAACTGAAATAATTGTACATAATTCACGTCGGCAACTTCCTGGCCTTGATGCTGGGCCATATTACGGCGACATTGCCAACTAGGCAACTCTAGGTGGATCACGTTGCTAGTATAGACGCATATGTTGCCCATGAGACTAGATAATTCTATCGGACTATTTGTTTAGATGATTTTACTTAAATAATTTAGGGGTTTTTTTTTTTTTTTGCCCTTGGAGTCACCCACCTAGTTGTCGAAGGGTGTCCAGGCCATATTGTAATAAAAGGGGCTGGGAAAGAATGATTACATGTGAACATGGAGCTGGGACTTTTATCCCCACTGTGCAATGAACGCTTCCGGGCTAAACCTTTGCTCGCTGAGCTACTCAATTCAGATACAGTTATGCAGTATTGCAATATATGAGTGAAGGCAAAGGAAAACCCAGTGGCTTTGCCTTTGGTTTCCTATAACGGTCGTTGCTACGTGAACAAGCTTTGATAGAATCGTCTACTCCAGGGCGCTTAACTCCATGCAAGGTAGAAAGGGATCCCACACAAGCTCCACCTTTGATCCAGCCGAGCCAATAAGAAAACCAATAATCAGGATGGACCTTCACCCCGCCCGCTACTGGTCGATCCCTGCTTAAGCTCTCCATGTTCTTCCTCCCAACGAACGAGCTCCGTCCTTTCTCCTCTCTCGGCACAGCAGCAACGTCAAACTCCTTTGCGTTTGTTTGCTCATTTCTGCCAACCTCCCGTTCCGCCATTTCCAAAATCAGCAGCAACCATGGCTTCCCGTGGAGTGTCTGTCCTCAAGTTCGTCGGGACTGTTTCCCTGGGTCTTTTGACTGTGAGTAGCCATCTTCCCCGAGCTCCGTTTCAGCTTTGTTTTTCTTTTTCTGTTGCTTTGTCTGCATGAGTTACCTGCATGGCGGTCTCCGTTGCGTCGCTACGTCATTTAATAAGGCGGCCCCGCAACCAACGAGTCGTCGTCAACCCGCCCGAGAGCAGTCCTCGATAGGCATCTCCGCCTTGAGTGACCATCACACTGTGTTTGAGACAATTTAAAGTCGAGCAACATTGTGCTTGTTGTTGTGCGGCACGCGTCGCTCCATCCCGGGATCATCGCGGCCACGCCAAACTGCAAGCGATGAAATTAAGCGAGCATGATTGACTGACACCTGCATCTCCCCAGGGTCTTTCCTACACATTGGGGACCGTGTCGGCACCGGCCCTTTTGACATTAAACTCATCCGAAAACGCCGCATCCGCCTTCTACTCCCTTTCGGCCTCGGCCCGCCGCCAGCTTGGCGCCCTGACCGCCGCCTCGGCCGCGACCTTTGCGCTCGCCCTGGTCGCATCTCCCCGCTACTTCCGCCACCCCTACCTTCTCTACACCTCGGTGCTCGCCGTCCTGTCGGCCGGTGCCGCCTCTGAAAGGTTCAACCCCTACCTGCGCATAGCCCCGCGTCCCCTGCCGAGGTCGAACGCCGACCAAGCTGCCCGCCGTGAACGCGCCGCCCGCGCTCGCATGGAGGCCAGCTACGAGGTCCTGAGCACCGACCTCCACAGCGATGGCACTAGCGGCGACGAGCTTCCCGAGGAGGAACCCGTTAACCTGAACGGCGAGACTGTGCGTGCCGACGTCGAGACCTTCGTCAAGAAGCAGATGGTGCGTGCCGGTGTCGCCGGTCTGGGGTTCCTCGTCGCCGTCCTGGGCATCTGGGGCGACGGAGCCGTCCGTCCTCCCGTCTACCGCTACTAAGTTGGCCTGTATTGGAAACGGCAAATGTCGATATAGATGTATTCCCTTCACAATCTCGACTTAGTTCAGGCCCTGTTCTCCCCTTCTAGGCATACTCATTCCCACACATTACTGGTCGCGTTGGATCGACGCACGTACGCCGTGTTGAAGTCGACTTTTATTACATTAGGAGAGCTGCGATGGATTGGATCTTGAAGGAAACGTTTTTTTGGTCCTCTCGATTGATCAGTCCTCCTTCCTGTCCCTGTCCCGACAACCCAAGCACGTCACTCTCTACTGGGTATCCCGTACGACCTCGTCGATTTTGCTGGCAACCCTTTTCGCGTTTGCATCATTTAGCCCGGATATGTTGATGCGGCCGTTTGTAGGGAGATATATATGATGCTTGTCGACCAGAGCGCGACACTGGGCGGGGCTTAGTCGGAAGTAGGAGAAGAGGCCTTTTTCCTCGAGTATGTGTTGCCAGTTCCCGGGCGTCTGGTTTAAATATTTGAGGGGCTTGATTTTAGCAGAAACCCAGGCAAAGATTGAAATGTTTTTACGGCGCTGCAATAGTTTGCTTACCTTGTATTCCTCAGTCAGCAGTTTGAATAGAAGCTCACGGTTACCCTTGAGTCTTTGCCGCATGACGGAGAGTTCATTTTCCCTGTGAAAGACAAATGCAGCACGGTCAACAATGCATCCATTCACCGAAACCGAAACGGCGTATTGTTTTTTTTTTTTTTTTTCTCAAAGGGGCAATTTACTAACCATTTCGACCTGAGCTCTTCAGAACTCAAGATCCTAGTCACCAGCCTCGACCCATATGCCGGCGAGGACGAAAACTCCCAGCGGATCAAGCACCTCAGCTGATCGTGAACGTTGCGCGCCGCACCCGCCCCGGCCGGGCAGAAAGCATGCAGGACGCCGCACCGCTCCCCGTACAGGGCAAAGTTCTTGCTAAATGACTGGCAGACAAACATCTCGATGCCCTCGGCGGCCCACGACCGCACCACATACGCGTCCTCGTCCAGCCCGTCCCCGAGGCCCTGGTACGCATTGTCAAACACGGGAAAGTGGCCCATGTCCCGCACCGCCGCCCGCAGCTCGTCCCACTGCGCGCGCGTCGGGTCCATCCCCGTCGGGTTGTGGCAGCAGGCCTGGAAGATGAAGACGCTTGCCCTCGGGGCGGAGCGGACGGCGGCCAGGATGGCGGGGAAGTCGAGCGTGCGTTTTTCCGAGTCGTACTGCTGGAACTCGACGATCTGCAGCCCCACCAGCTCGCACAGCGGCTTGTAGTTGCCCCAGGTCGGCGTGCCCACGTAGACGGTCGGCGAAGGGTGCACGAAGCGCGAGATGAACTGCGCTGCGAGGTGCACCGCGCCCGTGCCGGATATGGTCTGTACCGAGGCGATCTTGCCGGCGGCGAGGAGGGCGCTGTCCCGGCCGAACATGACGCCGGCTGCGTGTTTGATAAAGTCTACGTTGCCGGTTGTGCATTCGTACTTTTTTGTGGCCATGTTAGTTAGAGTCACTATCTGCGTGGAAGAAATGAAATAAACAGTCACTTGGAGAATTTCAACTTACATCATGTCCAGGGTCATTTTGTAGCAGTTGCACCTTGGCCTCCCTCACGGACGCCAGCTCCTGATAGTTTCCCTTTTCGTTTCTGTAGATTCCAACTCCGAGATCAACCTTGTCCGGACTGGTGTCTGCGTCGGCCGTTGTCTTGAGCAGGTTCATGGGATCCGGAGGACCCGGCTGTATCGCTTCAAAAACCATCTTGGATTGATTTCTGAGATAACAATCTTTTCCTTGCCTCGAGCCTTTCTGTGCACTTGTGTTCAACACACTGGTCAAAGTAAGTTTGGTAGTTTTCTGGCCAAATCGGACTGGTAGAATAAACGGGTGGTTCAGCAGAAATGAATTATGATATTGATAGTTGAAATATCAAAATGTGACTTTTAGCTGAAGAATTATTTTGTGAAATTCCAAACATTTCCTAAAAGCAAGTTGTGAGTCCAGCGATGCGAGACGATTTCGTTGAGCATTCATTCCAGCTCCGAAAGTCGGCCGCTTCCGCCCACCTCAGGGTCGCGGATCCTTCTGCCGAGCTCGGAGCCATTAGGCGCATTTAGGGTCCCGAGGTACCTTAGATTACACTGCAGATGGGGCTCCGAAACGGAACCACATCCGAACCAAGCGACTGGAACAACTGCTATCTTTCGTAAATATAAGATATAAGCAGTTAATTCTTTTTACCAATTTTTCTCCTCGTAAATTCTCATGTGCATTTTATTTCACTGCAGAAAGTCTTCTGTCTCTGACATTGAAACCGTCTGATTCCGTCTATTGTCACTACAAGTGTCTTGAGACCAATCCAATTACCCCTATTATCCTCTCCAACCACACAGCACGCAACCGCAATGGGAATGTTTGCAAACAACCTCATACGGAAAGCGGCCGCAGGCCAGCTATGCAAGGCAAGCACAAGACCTCCCATCCCTTTGATAGAAAACATTGACTGACCAATGTCCCTATAAACCACTCCCCCAAAGCAGGCCTTTGGCGTAAAAGCCATGGCCCACCCGACCATAGCCACGCTCGTCAAAAACGCCGGCTACGACAGCCTGTTCATCGACCTGGAGCACTCCAACCTCAGCATCTCCGACGCCAGCATCCTCAGCCACGCCAGCCTCAACGCCGGCCTGACCCCGTTCGTCCGCGTCCCCCACCAGTGCGGCAACGGCTTCGTGCAGAGGGTGCTGGACGGCGGCGCCATGGGCGTCATCTTTCCCCATGTCTCTAGCGTCGGTAAGTCATGAGAGGGCCCCTCCACCCCACCCCCCTTTGTCTTTCAGCTCTTTGTTCAAATGTCGAAACCATCCCCCCACACGCCAAGTTGCCATCGGGATGTTGGGACATCTAACAGCAAACCCCCAATCTTTTCCCCTTTGCCGTCCGGTCTCCCACCAGAGGACGCAAAAGCTGCAGTATCAATCTCCAAATACCCACCGCAGGGCGTGCGGTCCATGACGGGCCAGCTGCCCATCTTCAACCTCGAGGCCGTGCCGCAAGCAACCGTCATCGCCGAGGGCAACACGTTGGGCTCGACGGTGCTGGTCATGATCGAGGACAAGCGGGCCGTGGCCAACGTCGACGCCATCGCCGCCGTGCCGGGCGTGGACGTCTTGCTAGTCGGGTCCAACGACCTGGCAATCGACCTGGGCGCGCCGGGGGCGTTTACGACCCCGGAATTCCGGTCGGCGCTCGAAGCCATCGCCGCAGCGTGTAAAAAGCACGGCAAGATCATGGCCCTGGCTGGCATCTACGACCAGCCCGAGATCCAGGGCTGGGTGGTGCGGACCCTTGGGGCAAAATATCTGCTGTGTCAGCAGGATACGGCAGTGGTGGCTTCGGGGGCTCTCAATGCCTTGAGGGCGGTTGAGCTCAATGTTGAAAAACCGGCGAATTAATCGATAAACAGACCAGAATAAGCTGGAGTTAGTGTATTTTCCTCCATCGGTGTAAAGCCCTAGTAGATGAAAAAACGTAATATTCCCAGCCAGTCTACCCCCAATGCAACGCAGTGTAAGCCCAAACCAAGCCCGGAAAATGAGATTGCAGCGAAAAAAAGAAGAGAGAAAAAAAAAAAAAAACAGAACTGAACCTCACACGCTCGTATATGCGCAATGCTATGTAATCAGTGTGTCCATTCTCCTGCTTCTCACAACCCAGTCACTACAACGTCCACCCCTTCTTTTTGCTCAGCCACCTGACTGTGTCCAGTCCAGTTTGCACACGCATGCCAAACCGTGCATCGAGAACATATGTTTCCCACTTGGCCACCGTCTCGAGCAGAGTGTAACATTCTTCCGTCTTCTTGCGACGGAACTCTTCCACCTCGTCAGCGTCCGTCGGCCATCGCTCGGGACGGCAGACGTCGTCCCAGGCCAGCATTGCCAGCTCGTAGGTGGCCGATGCGAGGATGTAGTCATCCTTGTTTCCGCCTTTGCATGTAGCACTATTGAAACGCGTGGTGGGGTCAGTATGTCAATATAATAACCGAACAAAAAACGCATAGTCGCAAGACAATCTCAGCAACATCACTTACCGATCATAGGCCGAAATATCCAGCAATATCCCCTTGGCCTCATCGCCCCGGCCAGCATGCCGGAGGAGCGCGGCCTGCCCAACACCGTGGATTGCAACCTCATCGTGTTCCTCCTTAACCTTGGCGACCGTCGCACTTGAAGTGCACCTGTCCCATTCCAAGATGGTCATCGCCTTCTCGATGAGCTCCAGGTTCATGCGCTTTCCACCGTTCCAGAGATATATCATCTCTGCTGCTGGGCTGGGACCTATGGCATCTGCAAGATCGAGTTTGAGTGCCGTGGCGCGCTCCTCCCACTTGGCCACTTTACGCATCACAAAGACCTCAAAAGGCATTTGTCGAGCCATGAACCGCTTGCGGCCGGCCGTGGTGGGTGCTTTTCGGAACAAAGTCTCGGCGCTCTTCTTGTACTTCCGGGCGTTGGAAATCAACTCCTTCTTTCTAATGTCCTCCACGTCCAACCTGTCCTTTGTCGCTGTAACCTTGACGTCGCCTGCCTTGACCTCCTTCTCCGATTCGCTCCCATCCTCCGAAAGCTCGGATAGACCACCAAGCTCATGCACGGCATCCCTGTACATCTCAAGGTGGGCGCAGCCGGCAATAAAATAGTAAAGAGCATGGCTCCAGTCGTTGAGCTCGACCATGCGCACAAAGGAGCTGTGCATGCGCGGCCAGTCCAGATAGCATATTGAGCTAACGGCCAGTTCGAACGTGCTCAAAGCCGTGACCTGCCTCATCTTGGCGTCGCCACACTTCTCAAGCATCTCGATTCCCTCCTTGAGCTTTTTCTCACCAATGAGAACACGAGCCTGTTCCATTCGCCATAGGCCGGAAGCAGGATACCGCTCGCGCATCACGCGGAGCAGCTCGATACACCGCCCGCGCGGGTAGCCTACTATCTCGTCCGGTTCTGCAAGCTCCGCCACATCGCGCTCGCTAGGGAGGACATCGGCGAATGCCAGCAGGCCGTGGTAGTATCCCAGAAGCAAAAGCCCAGCAACAGCGCCGTTCATGTTGGGATGAGCGGCGCTTTGCCATAGCATGTGAAGACCCTTGTCTCTGTCACCGCGGAAGCCGATGATACCCAGCAGCCGTGAAAAAGCGGGTGGCACCATGGAGAGAACTAGCATGAGACTTCCATAGCACATGTTGATTGCGGAATGAATAAAGATGTCTATCGGGTGAGTGAAAAGGCTACCGTCGGAAGCTGCATCGGTGAGCTGAGGAGGCGGCCCCGGCGAGGGTGCTCGCGATGCTGACAATGACGGTACCTGAGACTCGACTGCGGATTTGCTGAGATGAGACTTGGTATCCGAGTCATCTGGTATTTCAAGTGCTTGTAACTTCCCCTCCAAAGTCGCCGCGTCAGTCGCTGGCTGACTTGTAGAGTCTTTTGTGCTCGTGTGACCATCATAGGTGACATGTATCGGGGCTTCAGGTGACACCTTCTCGTCGGCATCTACGAATTCAAGGTCGCTGTCTTCGTCTTCTGCTGCCAGATTCCCACTGCCGGAAGCTGTTGATGCCTGCTCAAAAGGGTTACCTCTAGCGCTAGATGCGCCTTGTTCTTTCATAATCTTTTCTTCTGCCGCTGATATGCTGCTCATAACGGCCATGGCCTTTCGCAGCTTATAGAATGCCTTTAGCGCATCCGTAAGACTCTCATGGAGAACGCTAACCACAGCGTTCATGAGCAGCGCCTGGGCGTACACGATAGCAAACTCGGACCCGTTAGGGAACAGCCTGCCGTCTGTCGCAGGTTCTCGCCTCTCGCCCTTGACCTTATCGTTCCACGACCGCGTCTCGCAGTCAGCGATACATTTCGAGGCCTCGGCCATGACGTCCTTTTCGAATCCGAGGATCGAGCGCATGAATATAGAGACACCCAGACCCAACAGGTGGAATGAGCTGGGATCTTTGCGCTGTCGCAGATGAGCCTCTGCACTCTCCGGATCATCATTCATAATATGAGCCATAGCCTGCATCGCATCGCTCAAATCCGCAAGTTCCTGCTGCTCAGCAGTCATGACGGTCCCTTGAACTCCGGAAGGCGGTGTTGTGGCTCTCGATGGTCCGGCCGACGACTTTGGTGTCGTCGTGCCGGAGCCACGGAACCATGACCGCAGCGACATTGTGAATGTGCCAACAAAAAAGATCCTTTTTTTGTATGTCAAGTATTACCAAGTAACCCCTAATGTTTCGCAAATCTGCAAAAGTGTTGACCTCAAGTCAAAGTGGTAATTGAGATTGTCGCGTGCCCAGTCCCAATGAACCAAGGTGCTTGCAGATGCATGCAGCCAAAGCTACGTAAGAGATATGCACGCAAGCTAAGTTATAAAGAGGGGCAGGCGAGCCAGGGCTGACCGGTTTTGAGGTTAAAAAAGAGACAAGAGTGAATAATGTAAACAAAGAATTCTGTTACTGTTCGTACGGGAAGACGTGTCAAAAAGTTACCCCAAATTGCTTATCTGCGGGTTTGACAAGAATGTATGCTGCTATAATCTTGTTACGGTGCAAATATGTTTGCGAAAATGACCGGTTTCCACGGATGTGTTTCAGGGTCCTGGAGAGACACCAGAGAGACCCTGCTGTTGACGATGACGGATACGATGTGCAAGGATTCGCCTGTTAGTCAGCCAGAGAGAGGCCTGCGATTACGACTTTGATCGGTCGAACTTGACCTGGTCGAGACAAGTCTGAATTTTGGGGGGGATTGATGGTGACGTCGAGATTGTGTCCTGGAGCACGTAACCCCGCCGAAAGCTTTGCAGATCAGTTTTTGTCAAAAGACTTGAGAAAATCTCAATTGAGGCAAAGAATATGGAGAGAGGAAAAAAGTGAAAACCGACAAAGGAGATGAGGGTGGGTTGGTTGAAAGGGGGGAATGATCATGAAATAAATGAGGCCTTTATCGCTCCAACATCAAGCCACTCACGCGCCAGCCATTGCTAGCAATTCACTTCCAACTGCAAGTACTTATGTGGAACGGAGGCTAAATAAACGGAAGTAAGCCACCTCGACTATTCGGCCGTCTTTGGGTTGCCAATCCGTCCCGCGGGGTCTCCAAGACCGGACAGACTTTTTGGCCTCCATGATTTGCACTTTGGTTATTCCGGGGGGTTGCTAACTAGCCAAAACGCGAAAGCGCCCAAAGGGAACATAAAACGGTGGGCACCAGTGAGATTAGCACGGCGCGAATGTGTCATTAGCGAGTCGGCATCAGATCTAAGTGGGCATGGAAACAAGACACGAGAGCCGCTCAAGACGCAGGAGTAAATGCTGGCGGCTGCTGGAATGGTGTCTTGCTCCGGTCGTCGTTGCATCAGTTTGTTCATGGAAGATGTTTGAATTAAGTTCAACGTA
The DNA here is from genome assembly GCF_000002495.2 of Pyricularia oryzae 70-15. NCBI lineage: Eukaryota > Fungi > Ascomycota > Sordariomycetes > Magnaporthales > Pyriculariaceae > Pyricularia > Pyricularia oryzae. The sequence continues at coordinate 4,469,043 of NC_017849.1, read as the reverse complement.
ACCAAGGGGTATGAAGCGCCTTGAAGCGCCAACAAGAGCCACCCCCAAAAGTAACAATACTCGCTCGCCTTGACACTCACTGACACTGTGCGTGCATGAATGGGCATTTACCTGGACCCCTAACCCTGGCCGCCCGCTACCAACAGCTTACCGAAGCTAGCCTGGACCAAGCAATAGGACAAGGCGGCAGGGAGCTGGACGACTTAGCAATGTCTGACGACGTAGACGTTCCCCAACCGCGACCCAAGAGATTCACTCCGCCATCCATCAAACCACCCCACCACCACATCACGCTGCAACGAATCCTTCAAGACGACGGTGATACCTGAGAGTTTACGCGTCACTTTTACCGAAAAAAAGTCGATAATTCACAAGGAAACCCACAAACCAACCATGGCGTCGTCAACACAAACTGCCCCTCAGAAGAAGGAGGACAAGCCAGCCGACCAGACATCCAAGCTTGAGACCCAGCAAAAATCAGCCGCGCTCGAGGAGGACGACGAGTTTGAGGACTTTCCGGTGGACGGTACGTTATGAACGACTGGATGGATGGCGGAACGGCAAACGGCGTTGTCTTGATATCTCACCCGTTCCCACCGCAAAACCGGGGAATCATCCGTTTTCGTACATGTGACCGCACAGGCACTGACGCTTTAAAAAAAACCGATAGACTGGGCGATGGAGGAGACCGAGGCCGGCGCGAGCAACGACGCCGCCCAGAAGCACTTGTGGGAGGAGTCATGGGACGACGATGACACAAGCGACGACTTCTCCCAGCAGCTCAAGTACGTCCGTTCAAGCCAAGGCGCGCACATGGCACTTGCACTAAAATCCCGTTTATAACCCTTGAGTAACGTCGCCTGTTCAACTACTAACGACTATGGATCATCACAGAGAAGAGCTGAAGAAAGTCGAGGCTTCAAAGAGGAGATGAGCAACGGGTTGATGAGTATCACGGGTTCCCCTGGGCACACGGCATCGCACGGGGCGCAGCCACAAACCACCATGGCTACGAGAAAAGGATAGACACAGTTGTCGAGCGGGAAGAAACCGCCACCCAAATAACATCGTAATAGACGCCGTCAGAATTTCATCGTCAATGACCCTGTATCAAGCCATATCAAACCGGGGTGACGTGAGTGTATATGTCATGGATGCCTCGGATAGACCCCCCGTGGCTCTTTGACAGCCCTCATTCTGATATGTACTATTATTTACTTCAAAATGATGGTATTGCTGCTCATAGATAGGAGGTTCTACTGGACATTGTTCTTTGTTCATCAAATTGTCAGGGAATCCTTGTACTTGCAGTAATTACAGGCCACCCATAGGCCACCACCTTTTTATTCTTTCAAGTCCAAAATTCCTCATTGACCACTTACTTGCTGCTGAGCGCGGTGACACCAGGCAGTTCCTTGCCCTCGAGGAGCTCCAAGCTGGCACCACCGCCGGTCGAGACGTGGCTCAGCTTGTCCTCAACTCCGTACTTGGCCGCAACGGTAGCTGTGTCACCACCTCCGATGATAACAATCTTGCCCTTGCCGCAGCCGCTGACGGCAGCGTCAAGAGTGGCCTTGGTGCCCTTGGCGAAAGCGTCAAACTCAAAGACACCGGCGGGGCCGTTCCACAGGACGGTCTGCGACTCGTCGATGGCGCTCTGGAACAGCTCGACACTCTTCTCGCCGCAGTCCAAGCCCATCCAGCCCTCAGGGATGCCCTCCTTGTCCGTGGCAGACCCAGTCTTGGCGTCCGCGGCGAACTTGTCAGCAGTGATGAAGTCGACCGGCAGGACGACCTTGACGCCCTTCTCCTGCGCCTTCTTCATGAGCTCAGGGACGGTCTTGGATCCTGCCTCGTCAAAGAGCGAGTTTCCAATGGCCATGTTGTCGAGAACCTTCTTGAAGGTAAAGGCCATGCCACCGCAAACGATGAGCGTGTTGACCTTGTCAAGCAGGTTGTCGATCAGCTGGATTTTGTCCGAAACCTTGGCACCACCAAGAATGGCCAAGAAGGGGCGCTTGGGCGACTCGAGGGCCTGTGCGAAGTAGTCAAGCTCCTTCTTCATCAGGAAACCAGCGGCCTTCTGGGGTAGGTCGACGCCAACCATGGAAGAGTGAGCACGGTGAGCAGTGCCGAAAGCATCGTCTGCGCAGGCACAAGTTAGCCTGGTGATCAATTATACTGTATGCGGGATATCAATTCTTGTCGGCTTACTGATGTAAATGTCTCCCAACTTGGTGAGGCCCTTGCGGAACTCCTCGACCTTGGCCTTGTCAGCCTTGGTCTTGTTGCCCTCCTTGTCCTTGGCGCTGCCCTCCTCCTCGATGTGGAAGCGCAGGTTCTCCAATAGTACGACGTCGCCCTCGCCGGCCTTGTTGACGATTTCCTCGACCTCAGGGCCGACACAGTCAGGAGCGAAGGTGACCTTTTTGCCGCCCAAAAGCTTCTCAAGCTCGGACACGACAGGCTTGAGCGAGTACTTGGGGTTGGGCGATCCATTTGGCCGACCGAGGTGCGACATCAGGATAACTGTCTTGGCGCCATTGTCGAGGGCATGCTTGATTGTTGGCACAGCGCCGGCAATACGCTGGTTGTTGGTGATGTTCTTGTTATCGTCAAGAGGAACGTTGAAGTCGACCTTTTTGGTGGGGTATGTCTCAATGTCAGTTTAATCACTTCTTAATAATGGAGGACAAGCAGAAGCTTGGATGAATCTGGTAAGCTATATTGGTTTTGCATGTCCTGGTACCGTCAAAACTTACACGGATGAGCACCCGCTTCCCCTTGACATCAACGTCCGTGATGGAGAGCTTGTTAGAGAGAGACATGGCGGATTGTCGACAGCTATTTTTGTTTTGTGAAACCTGAAAACTCGGAATTGAAATGAGATTGATTCTAGGACTTGAACAGGTTCTCCGGTGTATGTTGGGGATGGATGTGAGTGAGGTGACAAAAGTTATCGGGAGGCCCAGTAAACGCGTCGAACATCTATTCATAGCCCCGCCATTGATAGCTCTCTCTTTCTTCTGAAGCTCCAAATTGACGCACCTGCCGTTGGGGAGGGGTTCAATCGTAGTGGGGCTCAACGTTGTCAGAGCGATTATGACGTAAAATGAACTGCCATTATTACTGGTAGGGTGATTTTGTTTGCAACAAAAGTGGCAGTGCAACTGAGACGTGCCCTGCATTCGGATCTACATTGGCTACAATATGTTGTGCTTCATCGCAGGCAAAATATCTGCACCTTTTGACACTAACATAGGCCTCGAATGGGCCGGTTCAGGGGTACAGTCTGTGAAGGCATGGAAGCTAGTCCAAGTAGGCAGGTACCTAGGTAGGTATGCATATCTAGGCTTAACAAGGTACGCAATCGAATTGTATCTTAGCGAATGGCTTAAAAGTACACACAGCGACGACAAGTGACATGAGCTATGTACAGTCGAGTGAAGAAAGAGGAAAAAAGAAAAGGAAAGGTAAAGAAAATTTCTAATGTAGAACAATTGCCATTGGTCTCGTTTGCGCTCAAAGAAATAGGAGAGCAAGTCCATAGTCAGCCAGAAGAATGCACCGCATCCTCCTGCGATCCAAGCCAAGAACGCCGAAAGGAACCCCCAATATGCTCGCATGTACCGTAAAATGCCTTGATGTGGTCACAAAGCACCACTAGAATTCGCCAAGAGGCTGCCAAACAATTTACTGGCACGTTATTGGATGTTTATAGCGGTTGTAAGAATTTCAGCCAGTGCGTCCAAGCAACAGCTCTTATTATTCTGAGGCTGCAGCGCCCATGATAGAAGAACATTCGTGGTCGTGGCGCATTAGGAGAGGCGCAGGTTGGGTGAGTCGGGGTAGGCATGCGGTGTAGGCTGGGCCTCCTCGGCGGCGTTGCTGAGGGACAAGTAGGCAGTCCAGGCAATACCGATGGTTGACACAAACGGCTAGGGCACACACATGAAGTTAGCAAGACTATCACCTGCGACGAGCTACGTAGAGCGAATATTGACTCACCAGCTGGAACTGAACTGGCATCAAGCGGAAGTTGATGACCTGGACCGCGGGCCAAATCGCAAAGTTGGCCTTGAGCGTCGGCACATACATGTCCCTCAGCTTATTCTGCACGGCGCGCCTACCACCACCCTCGGCAATCGTCATGACAGTGAAGAAAGCGGCAATACCAAACGGCGCAAACACCAGCTGGTCCATCGCCACCCTCTTCATCGCCGGGCCAAAAGCAGCCGTTTTTGTGATCGGGAAGGTCTTCTCCAAGAACTTGAACCACTTGAACTGCACCGGGGCCATGCAGAAGCCGTAGGCCATGAAGCGCGTCAATCGCTCAAAGTCAAACGGAGGTGGGAGGATGCGGGAGTCCGGGATAAGGTCGCGATCGCTGAGAGGGTTTTTGCGGTCGAGTTCCTGGATCTCGATAGCGATGGGGTCATCCTTGGGGTTCGGGTGGAAGGGGCCCTTTCGCGCGGCTCGCTGCTTGACGGCGGTTATGGTTTGTGCGACGGTATCTGCTATGCCTCCCAGGACCGCATTGGTGACCATCATCGTGAGGACTTTGACAAAGGTTTTCTAGTCAGTAATGTTGAAGGTTGTCGGTACGGGGTACTGAAGTAGAATATGTGACGCACTAGGCCGCTCCTCGTAGTACGCATTGAAGCGCGAAGTGAGTCGGGCGACGAAAGCCATCTCGACGAGGAAGATTAGAAAGTGGAGGAGTGGCTGCAATATCGTGGTTCGCGATGGTTAGCTTTGAACGTGTGTTGCAAAAGTCCACAACAAGAGAAGACATTGTGGGCGGGAGCAGGTGGGTAAGTGACATCAGCATCAAGTACCCCTTGACATAGGAGTCCATGTGTAAGGGGCAGCTGAAATCAACGTTTGTACCGGGCAAAGACATTAGGACGTTAGACGGATCATGTTCCTGACACTTACCACCCTGTCGAAAATGTATTTAGAGTTAACCGTACGAATGATTCGTCGGCGGCTTAATTCCCAAGTCATCTTGAGTTATAGAAGAGAACAAAACAAAGAAAGAAAAAAGCGGTCCAGATTCAAAGAAAAGTAGACCTGGCTGGTCTAGGGATGGTGATGTATTCTACGGGTTGCGGCTTGCTGTTTGCCAATGCGATAACAGAAAATCGACGAATGTGGCCGAAATGGACCCTTGCACGGCGCGCCGCTTAGTGAACCGCCCGAGGCTTGACAATGATCGATGACGACACGCAGCTGGTCTGGTGTGGGTGTGAGGAGCACAAGCGGGCCCTGTGTGTTCCCTAATCGGGGATGGTGAACCAACGTCGCAGACAAAAAGTGACGTCCCCTAAAAAAAACAACCGACGCACTACACTGTTCGTCAAGATTACAGCGTATAGGAGTGCTCGCGTGATGATTGAAGTGTTGATGACAAGAGAAAGTCAGAAAATCTTTCAAAGTTACCGAAACGTCCGCAAGCGCAAGTTTTTGTGGAAATGCCGTGCCTAACACAGTTTGAAATCCCCCTCAATCCTACTGTAGGAACAGTATACACACCCTGGCACCGCCTCAGCTTTGATCCGTCCGATCCACAGTTTGCAAATGCTTATTTTTAGCCGGCCCTTGTACGGCCACAAAAGGTGCAGAACTCTCGAAATACAGGCGGTAATATCAACACCACTCGAGGCGCTTGGATTCATGTCATTATCAACTTTGCTGAAAAATCAGTCCTACTGCTGATGTAACAAACTCAGCACGACAAGCACGGGATCTACCGAGTCCGAACACAGGATTTTGAAGCTGGCAGGCAGCCAGCGCAAGTAAAAGAAAAAGGTGATATAATTACTACTGTTGCGCCACAGATGTAATGACGCGAGATCATCCAGTTGATTCCTGGATGGATCTTCATCTTCCAAGTCTGGAATGGCATAAGAAACATAAAGAGCCTGATCTTCAAAACGTTCGAATCATATGCACCAAGATGAGCAGGCAAACGAAATTAGTAAACTATACTGATGACTTTTCTCATTAGAACGCCTAGTTGCACCAAAACCACCTTGGCGAACAAGATACAGAGGCAGAGCATGCGCCGAGCTCAAGATCTTTCGCCTTCTATGTATAGCCATGGGGTATCCTTTTTGCACTCCAGAAAAAGCGTTGTATCCCAAACCATTAAATGGTGACTTTTCTCTAGCGAGGAACGCCTGCCAACCTTTGTGGTCAAACTTGACGATAAAAAAGCAAGTACAAAGAAAACACATGCGAACGAATCAGACCAGCATCGAAGTACTCAAATATGATTTTTGTTTCGAACATAAGGAAAAGGAATATTTCAAGATTTTTGCAATAAAGGACAAAGTTGAGAAAATTAGGCCAAGGCCAGGGATGACCGCTCCGACCCTTGTTTCAAGGTCGGCGAATCATGCCGTCCTTGTACGTCTGTTCAGTTGGCATACTCTGCCGGTCCAATGTCAAATGCGATCATATCTGCAGTGACCGGACGTCTGAGATGCTTCGTTGCCTCTTGTGCGCCTCGTTGAGGTTGGAGGACGCCTTGCGTTTCTGGGCAACGCTATCGAGAGGACTGCTGATCATGTGCTGGTATGCACTGACTGATGACTTGCGTCGCCGCACAGGTGTCAAGGGGGCTGTAATGTTATTCAGACTGTCACTTCTGACGCCCCTGATTGGGTTCGAATACCCATTCGAGAAGAGTAGCGACTCTTCAGTTGCCATATCGCTCAGGATGAGCTGCTTGTTGACTTGATCGCGACGGAAAGCCCCGACCTTTTCCGAGTTTCGATCGAAATGGGCCAGCAGCGGGTGGATGTCGCCGTTGCCGTTGACTGTGGCATCGCTGACCGAGCTAGCGGCGACAGAATGACGACGCCCCGGGGTAGGCGTTGCGCCGCCATCATTCTCATCTTCTGAAGGGTTGGCCGTCTCTGCCTCATCCCCGGTGTCATTAGAATCAAAGATGAGGAAATCATCCAATTTCAGGTCTTTTTCGCCCTCATCACCAACAAAGTCCATGTTCTCGGATCCGCTGGAGCCATCCGAGTAAGACATAGCATCCGAGTTTAGAGGATAGAATGCCTCCTCCGGCCCGACGGGCAAATTGTTCATAAAGTCTCCCATTGCGTTGTTGGAGAACATGGCACCGAACATCATACTTCCCGAGTTGCTGAGGATTGGAGACTGCTGCATGCCTATCATGTTGGAAATCTCAGAATCTTGCCAGTTGAGAGAGTCTTGAGACAACTCCAAACGCCGTGTCTTGGATGGGGTGAAGATGATCATCTTGCGAGTAACAGGATCCATGACGCCCACGGGCTTGCTGTCATTGTTGTCCAAATCGAAATGTCCAACACGGGGTTTGCCAGCTTTGCTGCGAAATCGCTGAATAGAGGTTTTGGCGGCCTTGGCAGATTTGGCCGGGCTTGCAGTGTCTGAATCAGACGACCCGTCAGCGGACTCGATGCGGCGGATTTGCTTCTTGCGGATGAGGGGCTCTGTAGGTATGTCCTCCTCCGTGGTTTCGCCATCCGCTGAAGGTTTGAAGAATTCTATTAGCAAAGGTCGACACCGTCTAGCCAGTCTTCACAAAAACTCACTCTCATAGCCGTCCAGAGACTCCGAGCTATCATCTAGCTCCTCGATATTCCGGGCCGGCGTGGAGGCCGCACTTGCAAGCTGACTTCCGGTGGCATCTTCTGTAACCATAGGGCCTTGGGGGGCAAACATGTGATCGTTTGCGTCTTCAAAATCCCAGAAAGATCCGACACTAGACGTGTCGTCGGGATCCTGCTCAACTTGTCGGCGAAAAGCAGGGTCAAGCGATGCCTGCTCGACAAAAATGTCGGGGAAGAACTCTTTGTTGTAGTCCGAGACATCTGACAACGTGTCATCCGAATCCGAGTCGGGAACACCCGTGAAGCGGACATGCCGCTCTACGGGCTGCTGCTCAACGATATGTTCTTCAGGGTCTGATACGATGCCATTCCACTCTGGGAGGTCGTCTTCCTGGTCGTCCTCTTCATCCTCCTCCTCTTCTTCGTTTTCGTCATCGGCCTCATCTTCTTCATCTTCATCCTCCTCCTCGCTATCTTCAAGTGGTGGCCGAGAAGAGCCAGGTGTGTGCTTTGGGTGCGTCACACGGTTTATTATGTGCTCTGCCTCGGCCGCGTAGACATCCTCCTCGTCGTCATCCTCGTCATCACTAACATCCTCGACGGCGGAGTAGCCTCCGTCGTCGGATAGATCAAGTGAACTTGATGAGGTGTCTGAGAGCCGGCGTCGCTTGACCGGTGGCTTGACCTGAGTCTTCTTCTGAGGAAGCTTAAGCCGTATTATGGTCCTGCTCGCCATGATGGGGTATGTGCAGGGGTCAATATGTAAGGGTAAATGTCGGGGTGATTTCTCGTCAAGCCACAAATGGCGGTGAAGGGCTGAAGCTACAGGCTTCTGGGATCAGGGACCACAGGCTGCAGAATTCAGATGATGTTTGCGTTTAGGTCTCTGCTAGCGATGCAGAAGACCGAATATGGTCAATTCTTTGCCGAGTATGAGGATCTCGGTTGGTGAACCTGGTCGTGGTGGTAATGTGATACAAGGTCGTTGGGCGCGAGTGATCCAATCTCACGGATTTCAAGTCAGGTTTTCTAGATTTGTTTGTTTTTTCACAGCAGGAGGCTTCCACGCGCGGGAAATCTTGTTGCTGGCTTGTCTCGACTATTCCCCTGTTTCTAGTGGAAGTCAAGGGCCCAAGGACACGAAAGCCGTGGGTAACTTTGTCGAGAGGAATTGGCAGAGTTGAACTACTCGTTGAGGCTGCTGGACTGCGGAACATGCCTGGAGAAATCGGGCACGTCCCGCAGTGGGGGTTCACAGCTCAGCGACGGCCGAAGGCATCTTGAATTCTCGACAATGTTTCTGTAGGTGTTACGGGGTCTCTAGTGTATAATTGCGACTTCGTTGTCTTTGGGTTTGAGGGTGTTTGGTTTGCTGCGGAAGAAGAAACTCAAGAACACGAACGGGAGGAGGGGGTTGAACTTTTTTTCTGCTCGAGCGAGACCCGGGCCACGGTGGGGTAGGCCCCGGCTTGCATGCGGCGGGGCCCACCTCGGAGGAGTTGCCAAAGCCTCCATTGGCGTCGCCGAACTCCAGTTTTAGCTGAGCAAAAAATACTTTGGACATGCATCAACCTTTTGCGGGCGAGCCTCCCCACAGTGGGCTGCCAATGAGCCATATGAGCGGGATGATACGCACATCAAAATATTCGCCATTGGCCTGAATTCTGTGGATACCTTCCTTTTTTCGGGGTCGCATCGTCACGTTTCTTCACTATGCCAGCAAGCGACGGTCTGACCGCCTTTTTGTCCAAGATGTGCAAGATGCTATGGAGATCCCCTCATGTCGATGTCGTTTCCAGTTTACCACGTAGGTACCAGCCCCGCCAGGATGGCTGCGCATGTGTCGGCTTGGTCGGGTACCTTGTTACTGTAACTAATTCCCGACTACAGTGTACTACTTTCAGCAGTGGTAGGTTAATAGGTGCCTAGCTGGAACTCCTTTGCAAAGAAGGGCGAACTATCTAGGTGCCATAATCGTCCGAGCAAGTCACTAATTATGATTCACCTGCATACAATACTTCCAAAAGGGTGTACGGCACAAGCCATTCACACCTCGTAGCGACTCATCAGTCAGACAGAGTTCACCATTGCTTGTCAAAAACATACAGAGTATAGCCGAGTCCAAGATGGTCTGGAAACCAAGTAAACTAAGTAGACAGCGCGCACAATTCTCTTCTTTTAGCTAGTTTTCCGTCTCGGCTGCAGACCCTTGACGCATTCTATGAAGCATTGTTGCTCATTGATGCTGCAAGATTCAAGGGGCTTGGGCCTGAATCATCCGTCCGCCAAAAGTAGTGCTTCTTTTTTTCCCTCTTAGCCCCATTCTAAATGCGGGTTTGGTTTTCCAAGCATTCCTACGTTTCCCCTTGTCATGGCCCCACAATAGCAGCTCGAGCACCGCTTCTCTGCCACTCGGAGCCTGTCGCAGCTGGGCTGTCGCCTTGATGCCTAGGTAAATCACCAACGTCTTTTGCAACCATCAACCTTGGAATGTCCCTCGTGAGCATGAATAGGGGTCTCTTTTTTTTTTATAGTATCGGGAGCATCAGCTGCGAAACTCTGTTCATGAGCGAATGCTTACCACCTATCTCCCTACTATAAGGATTGTGCCTGTGATTCGTTGGCATAGCTCCAGCTACACAATTTGGACCCAAGGAACCACATCGAGAGGTGGATGCTCAACGAAATCCCTCCGTTGACATAATTTTTGACTCTGTACCATAGTAGTTGCCACCGCAGCTGCCATCTGCAATTTCGAATGAATGACTCAGAGGTGTGTATGAGCAATTTGCGAGATTTTTTAACCTACCCATTGTGAGCTAACTTATTCAAATTTAGACTTTCAGGGTGCAAAACTTGGCTCAAAGTACGTGTACAATACAGAAGTGGTTGCATGGCTTTTGGTTGAAGTGTCAGCATGTGCAGTGGTGGGTCTCATCTGGTTCTAGAAGATTACTACGGTAGAGTCGTCTCTCACAGACACAAGCTCAAGCTTGCCTTTCACAAGCACAAGTTATGTATTTTGACGAACGCACAAGTGTCACAGTCGCCTAAACTGCGAACTAAACATGTTTTACCTGTCAGGCACATGGATGCTATGTAGGTACCTTACCTACTACGTAGTATATTCCGTACTCGCACTGAATAGAGACCATTGGCGTCGGCACGTCATCTGAATTTTGTTTCTCCAAGGGTCTAGCCAAGATAGTACGTACCTAGCGCTTGCCGATCCACTTTCTCGATCTGCCCCCACCAACACAAAATTGGACCGACCACCTGGTTGCCTTGTACTTTTTCCGCAAGGCGAAAATGGTTGCTGGGCGACCACAGCTTGGGCACTCTGCCAAATAATTGACCAAAGTAAACACAAGCTTGAGCGGTCACAAAGAGACAGGCAACCTGCATGTCACCGATGGGGACGCATCACAACCTGGTGGCTACACATCCACAATCAATTTGGTCACGTCGACACTATCGACGCAACTGAATGACAATACTGCTTCAAACTTGTCGGTGTACAACGATCATCACGTCGCGCTCCATCAACAGACAGATTTTAACGACTCCTCCACGTCGTGATGGAGACTCCGTCCGCTACAAAGGACAACCTCTTTAAGGTTTTCCTGCGACTCCGACCTCCTCCTGCCGGGGTCGCGCCTAGTGAGCGCTTTCTCACAGTTGAACCGCAGAGTTCGGATTCGACATCTTCTACGCCTACTCACGTCACGTTGACACCGCCCAGTAACGCGCGAAAGCATGCGACGGAAAAGTATTGCTTCACGCAGGTACTAGAGGAGGATGCATCTCAACTTGATGTTTTCCAGGGCACTGGAGTAATTCCACTTATTGAGGGCGTGTTGGGACCTAATGGGGGGGATGGTACAGATGCACTTTTGGCAACATTGGGTGTCACCGGCGCGGGAAAGGTACGGTCAACAGACGTATTACTGGCGACCATGTCGGGAAAATGGTTGCCTGGGTGTCTTGACAATAGGCTAACATATCACTACATCAGACACACACGCTTCTAGGCTCCAAGACGCAGCGAGGCATGACCCAGCTGTCTCTTGAAGTGCTCTTTCGCTCTATCGGCCAAAACATCGCCAGTCCTGGCGCTTACCCACCGCTCGAGACCTCAGTCGCAGCTTACGATGCGTCAGAGGCAACCATTCTCTCTGCATCTGCATTCCTCGAGTCTGTCTTTGCCGATCCGCATGGCCCATCGCGCTCGAACTCAAGAGCACCAACTCCCATGATTGTAGGAGACCCTAACATACTACCTAAACCAGCCTTACCCTCTACATGGAGTGGCTCCTCCAGGAGCCTTCCCCGAAAGCCCGAAAAGTGTTCGGATTCTTCGGAGAGGAGACTACATTGCTATGCCATCCCCGGCACCTTCCACCCCTACCAAGAAGTCTGGGGGGTTATGTGGTCCAGCGGCCAGTACGGGAAGGGACAAGCCCCCAAACCAACATTTCATGTCTGCCACCATGTCCACTGTGAAGAAAAACATGGTTACTAAATCTAGCCTCTCGCCTTTGAAGGGTGAATCTGCAGCTCCGCCCCTGACGCCCCGTCGACTGCTCAACCGGCCATCATCATACCCGACGATCCCTGATGTCGGTGCCATCAGCGTCCCTTGCGATCCTTCTGCCGAATACGCTGTTCTCGTGTCGATGTACGAAGTTTACAACAATGCGATTCACGACTTGCTTACACCTCCCATCAGGTCTGCGGCCACAAAAGAGTACCGTCGCCGTGCTCTGCTTTTCAAGGCGACCGAACTGTCCCCCGACCGCAAGGTGGTGGCCGGACTGAAGAAGATCCTCTGCACTAATCTGCAACAGGCTCTTATGGTCTTGGAAGCTGGACTTCAAGAGAGAAGTGTTGCAGGAACAAACAGCAACCGTACTTCTTCCCGAAGCCACGGCTTTTTCTGTGTCGAGGTCAAAAAGCGCAGGAAGAGCAGGAGACAAGGCCACAGTACCGAGGCTCCTTGGGCTGGCAGCACATTCACCATTGTCGACCTGGCAGGAAGCGAACGTGCTCGCGAGGCCAAGACTACGGGAGTGACGTTGGCAGAGGCCGGCAAGATTAACGAAAGCTTGATGTACTTCGGTCAATGCTTACAGCTTCAGGCGACTGCTGGTAACTCAGCAAAGGTATGTCTCTTTTCTTGCACTCAGACGCAGGAGCAGGATGCTGATCGTACTTGACGCCATAGCCAACAAACCTCTCATTCCGCCACTGCAAACTGACCGAGATTCTATTCTCCAACAACTTTGCTTCGAATGGATTCAGCAAGTCATACTCGGCACGACGTGCTCCCCAGAAGGGCGTCTTGATTGTCAACGCCGACCCTCATGGTGAATTTAGCTCCACGTCACAAATTCTCCGATACAGCGCCCTGGCTTGTGAGGTGATGGCACCACGGATACCTTCCATCACCCAGACAATCCTAGCAGCGGCGGCAAAGACGATTCACCCGAACAACCATAGGGAAGCCAACAACACGATGCTTCTGTCATCATCGCCCATATCATCGTCTCCTGCTGTGCATCACAGGCCGTTCTTCCCCCCAGGCAGTGTGGCTGGCTCCTCGAACTCAGTACCTCAGTACAACGACAACAGCCCCAACATTCAAAGAACATTTTCGCCTGCCAGTAACTCGTCCTCGGACGATCGGGCCACTATGGAGGCTGCAGCGCTGGAGATCGCGAGGCTATCGGAAGAACTTGAGTACATGCGACAGTCATGCGAGACAGAACGGGCAAGGCGTGTTGAGGCAGAGGATCAGCTGTTGTCGGTGGAGGACCGTCTAATAGACCTTGAGCAGGAGATTCGCGAAGACTGTGCAGCCGAGTTTGAGCAGCGGCTTGCCGTGGAGCTCGCGAGGTGGAAAGCCTCTATGGAACTGGAGAAGGAACGAGGCGAGGAGCACTGGGATCGCAAAATCGAGGTCTATGAGCGTGCTGCCAATGTCCAGGTGCTTGCAACGGACGGCGATGAGAACGATGGCGACAACAAGGAAAATGTCCTCATCGAGAATCTCGAAGAAGAGAACACCCGTCTGCGCCGTGAGGTTCAAGTGCTTAAGCGTGAGCTTCTAGGCCGGAGTCCGACCAAACGCAAGCCCCTGGCCGAGCGCGATGATCTGGCCACCGAGGATATGGCAGCGCCACACCAAACCGGAGACAGTCTACATAGCAAGATGGAACAGCTGAGAGTCAGCGAGGTTGGCCGTGCAAGCTCAACCTCCAACTCGAGTCGAGCCACGGTCCAGAGCACTGCCGGTGGCAGTCCCAGGAAAGTGCGCAAGCTGGTTGCCAAGCGGTGGGATTTATCTGCGGCCAACGATGACGGTTTCTGATCTTGCAGTTTGACTGCTCCTGACTAACAGCGTCCATCTGGGACTCGATTGCCCGGTTGGCAAATGCGGTGTTGTTTTGATCGATTAATGACCATGTTCTATGGAGATGGTGGATACCCCTTGCTCGTTACGGTTGTTTTCGTTGGTCTAGAACTAGTTCTTTGTTTATACTTGCTAATAACTCTCCTATTAATGCGGATATTACGGTACCATGGGACACGTTTGCATTGTTTTGTTGAGTTTTGCTTTGTCAATGTCGGAATATATCTTGCGAAGCCTTGGATTTTTACTTCTTTTCTATTTGTTCCCTTCTGTCGGAGAAACTGCCACTTGAAACTTTTAGATCGAATCTGTGGAGGTAAGGTAGGCCCCTGGCCAGCTCGTCACTACCTAATTTAAGCGCCAAGGAGTGATCGATCATCGGGGGGCTATCTTAGTGGAATTCTGCGGGGTGGCCCGTCCGAGACATCAGCTACTTGCTTCTACAGCACGTTTCGTCGCATCTTTGACGATTTAGCCCTTAAAGAGGTTGATAGCTTGATCAGGAGCCATCCATCTTCACCTTCACATGTCGAGGAAGACGGCCAAAAAAAATAGAAACAGGTTGTTATCAATGGTCCAAAAAGTGAAAGCATCTACAAGAATACCAGATCGTCCTCCCGGTGCAAGCCTTACCTAGCCTTCCCAGGACATTTATTTACCCAGACAAAACTCTGGCTCTTTTGATACCTCCAACGTCCCCCCGCCCCCCATGGTCCCATGTAACACTCCCCATAACCGGCACGCATGATGCATGCATTTATTTGTCGCCAAAGGTCTCCCGTCCGTCCTCAAAGATCCTGTCAAAGTCGAACTCGCCCCAGCGGATGTCGGGCTTGAGGCCGGCGAACTTCCAGACGCCGTCGATCTTCTTGTACCAGTGAAGGTTTGCCGAGTGGGCGTGGCCCTTCATGGTGACCTCCTTCATGGTGGTGTCCTTGTACCTCTGGTGCGGGACGCGCAGCTGGTGGTAGCCGATGACCTCGTCCTCGGACACCTTCTCCCAGCGCGTGCCGCCGATGAAGTGCTGCGTGCGGAGGGTGGGGTCGCCCAGCACCTGCTTGCTCGAGACCATGCCGACGAACTCCTCGGCCGGCATTGCCTCCCAGAGCTTGTCGAGGAAGGAGCGGTAGTCAATCTGTTTTTTTTTTTTTTTTTGGTCGTCGCTGTTAAAG
Source organism: Pyricularia oryzae 70-15 (assembly GCF_000002495.2). Classification (NCBI taxonomy): domain Eukaryota; kingdom Fungi; phylum Ascomycota; class Sordariomycetes; order Magnaporthales; family Pyriculariaceae; genus Pyricularia; species Pyricularia oryzae. The sequence continues at coordinate 4,453,849 of NC_017849.1, read as the reverse complement.
TCTGGATTTGGTGTGGGAAAGTAAAAATAAACATGGCAGGGCGGAACATACGCGCAGAGTAGGCGCAATGACCTTTCGCAGCCTATCCCAGTCCTTGGAGTCGTAGCTGTCTGCCCACTCATAGACGCAAGTCATGAGGCCCAGGTAGTCTGGAGGGGAATTAGGGTCAGCGGTACTGTCGTTGGTGGCTTCACCGCTATTTTCTTTTTGGAGGGGGATATTATGCTCACCTGAGAAGGTTATCTCATCGCTCTTTTGAACTTGCGAACCCATGTTGGCGGCTTTTACAAGTTGAAGTGAACTATACTAGACTGAAGGAAGCTCTTTGGTGTGGGTATCACAGCACTGCGGTTGCTAGATGATGTCGTATATCTTGACGAAGAGACCGGAACAAATGCAGGAACGAGACTGTGGGAGTTAAGACCCTTAAATTCATTTTTTCTCGTCCCTATTCCCAACAATCCGGAAATTGCTTTTACATTCTGAACAAGCAATGCTGCCTGGCTCGGATGGCCGAACCACAACGGACTCCCGGACCGTTTGTGGGGATATGCGGAGAGGGAAAGCAAAAACCGTTGAAGGAAATCTGACATGGCGCCAGCGCCTTGATATTTTTGGCAAATCAATCATCTTCAACCCATGCACTGCCCTGTAAGGGACTCGGAGTTGGAAAAAAATCCCACATGAGCAAGATAATTCTTTGACCCTAAATCTGAACGCATATTTACTAATTAGCCCCAAAAAGGGGTTTCGCAACCTCTTAAAGTGTCTTTGGTGTCGTTTGGAAAAAAGGGTTGATTTATTTTAACTACTTTTAGGTTCGGATGATTTGCTCCGCGACACTCGGACTGCTTCGTCTTGTCTCTACTCATAGCTGGGCCACCCGGACATTCAGACGAACACGAGGCGTTGAGAGCTGAAAATGAATGGGATGTATATCCCCATGCGGTCGAGTCCCTGCAGAGCTGAAATATTAATAATCGAGGTTGCCAGGACAAAATAGTACAAACTGTTTTGTTTGGTTGACTCCATTGGCTAACCCATGGCAGACATTACCCAAGGTTGTGTAGTGAGTGAGTATATTGTGCAAAATCCCAATAAATAACAACCGGCCATCCCATGCTATCCTCTTGCGCCGCTCTATAAACTTCAAAGCGGGTGAAATATATACAAGATGAATTTGATGAAGAAAGAGAAAGAGAAAAGAGCTCATAAGTCTCCATCTACCATCCCAAGATGTTGTAGAGACTGCTTCTTGGCTCAAAGTCGGCAAAGACCTTTGAGCGAGCAGCCTCGTATTTCTCGTCGTTCTTTTGCGCAAAGATCTTGTCCATGGCACCGCGCTCCTGGGTCAACTGCCGAGCGACATAGGTGACGACTGTGGCGACTGTTTGCGGGTTGGAAGAACCGTTGGTTAGTAGCATGTAACATCCATGTAATGTATACGGATAAAAAAAAACGCCATTGTTTTGCTTGTTTGCCAGAACCTGAAAAAGAAAGGCTTCAGAGAGACATACCACATCCAGCGACGATGAGTGGAGGGACGACTCTAAAGAAAAGGTTAGCTCAAGAACAACCAGGCGCTAGAAAACCATAAAGCCTAGCGCTCATTGGGAGTAATTGCTGACAGCGGGAAAGAGACTGCTAGATAGGTACCTACCTAGCGGCAATGGGCACATGCATGGCGGGTCGGATATGCGAGGCGGCTGTAACGGCCGGGCGACGAATGGGCATTGTTGGGCTCATGATTGTTGTATCAGTTTTTGTCTTATATGTCTGGCGGTGTTGGTAATTATAAAAATAGTTTGGAACAGGTTGCTCGTGTAAGTCTTGTATGTGCGTCCTAATTAGGAAATTAGGTTGTTTCAATTGGGTTGAAGAGGAAAGATCTGATTCTTTTCTGGTTTGGATGATGGATTTGCAACCCAAACGAAAAGGAAATTCTGCTGGAATAACATTGCTCTTTTTATCTCATTATTTACCTACTTCTGTTTATCATCAACTTCAAGATCTTTTCGAATCATCCCGACCCTCAAAGCCTGACTTGGGAGGTTTTTCCCGGTGGTGGCCTGGTGGTGGGGTGTTGTCGAGGTCGGGGTCACATCATATGAGGCCATCAAAAGGCAGCGCCAATCCAAGTTGGGCGCTTGGTCGAACCACTTCCTCTTGAGAGGCAACCCCACCATGAAAACCAACAGCCCGCTGACTTACCGCGTGACCAATCCATTGCCCAACGCCTCTGTCGATTGGGAGGATCATGGATGCTTGGCGATGTCCATGTTATCATGCTTTTGATTCTTTTTTTGGGCTGGTTCGGTAAAAAACGCCGCAGTCATGATGCACTGCCTTTCATGATTCCTAGCATTTGGTAACCGGCCCAACCCGATATTAGACCATGCCAAGAGTTTTTCTAGTCGACGTCTAGGTTCTAGTTCTATTTCTAGAATAGTCCTGTAAGCCGTGAGCTCGAACGCCGCCTTGATCAACCAAGACGAGACAACATATCTTGCCAAGCCGCGAACTGATAGCACGTGCGAAGCAGGCCGGCCAAATGCGTGTAGACTTCTTGTCGAGCGCGAGGAGCAACAAGGCAGTCCGCACGTTCATCTCGACCCGCTGCAAATCAGTTTGCCGGAGTTTAAGATGCATCGCCGTTGCCCTGAACACCTTGAATTAGACGCCAAAATATTGGCCGAGATGAGCAAGGACACAGCTGGGCTGGACTGGTTCTACCGGTTCTGTTTGCGTGCTATGGAGGACCGTATCGTGACATGGAATTCGAATATGCGGGGATAGAGCAATTATGAGATGTCCCAATCAATTGGCCAATATGAGCCAAAAGCCTTCCACTGGCCAGATCCCGCTCGCATCATCAGTGTTGACAAAAGCGTGTATTTTTACTTTTTGATTGTCAGCAATCTCAGTTCCTCGTGTTGAATTGAAATTTGGTACGTACGTGGTACTGTTACCGCGACCCAACTCTTGCCTGCCCCACATCAGCTCCGCACCGCGTTTAGCGCCATCCGAGCTCGAGGGCTGTTGACACTGATTCAAGCTCGTTCTGTATCAAATCAAAGCTCTTTCATTGTGAGCAACAGCTGCCTTACAGCGATGCGCCTTGCTCGCGCGATTGCTACCTCTTAGCTAGACTAGAAATTTCCTGGCAATCGACATTCGAGGAGGTGCTGGCCCGACAATGCGTCAGTTCGAGGACTACGTGCTCGAGTCCTTTGACCACACCACTGGCTGGTACCAGGATAACAGCTATGAGAGCCTCAACCGGACTGCCGACCGTACGACCCCCCGAATACGCATGTCCCACGCATGGACCTCTGTTGACACTTTGCTGACCTTGAATGTGCATTTGTGGCTGTAGAGCTCATGCAATTCCGCCTCCCCACGGGCTTAAAGCTTTCCTTCTCATCCCTCGCGACACCGAACTTTTCGACGTCCTATCATCTCGGTGCCGGTGGCCGATTCGACGGCTCAATATGCTACCTGTTTTCTTCCGTGCCGTTGAAAAATGTCGTATCCAGCTCCGAGTCGATACCGCTCACGGCCTTGCTGCGTTCTTACAGACAGGTCCAGGATCTGCCGCCGTTCCAGCCTAGCCATGGCGCGGTGCCTCCAGCCCCAACACCTACTCCAGGGGAACGTCTTCAAGAATTCGTAAAGCAACCATGGCTCGTGTTTGGACGCATGTTCTTGCCAGAGTCGATGCTGGAGGCACAAGTGGTGAAGCGCGCCTCGCCTAATCTGAGATTTCAAGTCAAGGGCGTAAGCCAGGCCGATCTGCCTAACGGCGGAACCATACTGGGAAGCGTGCAGTACACGAAGCCGCGGTATGGCGTCGCGGGACTGCTATCTACGGACGGAGGCCTTCTTGGCTTTAGGGGTTTATACAATTTTGGTGGCGACACGACCCCCACGACATCATCGCCTCGGGCCGTTGGTGGCGACGAAAACGGTGGGGCAAATGGATGCGACGAACGTGAGCGCATATACGGACGTTTCAGTGCGGGCGGAGAGCTCTACTACGGTGTGCTCAACAAATCGGCCGGCGCATCTCTGGGTGTCCGGTTCGCAACACTACCGGCACACAGCGGTACGCCTCTGACGGCGACGTTTACTCTTGCCCCACTGATGGGCAACATCAGCTCCAGCTTTGCTGTCATGGCGCGCCAGAGCTGTTCCCTAGCCACCAGGTTTGACTTTAACGTGTATAGCTACGAGAGCGACTGGACTATCGGCATGGAGCTTTGGGGCAAAGGCCGGATGGCCGGGCTGATTGACCGGCGCCTGGAAGAAGAGGAAGCTCAGATTGTGCCTGTTGATATGGGGCCAGCTGAGAAGAAGAGGGAGAGGAGTTTTCAGGCCAAGATGGAATGGAGACTGGACGAAGACGACGAGACCGAGCCTCCTCTTCCAAATAAACGGGAAGAGGAGTTCTCTGGTGTACTCAAGGCGCGAATGGATCAACACTCCAAAGTCGGGTTGCTGTGGGAAGGCCGTCTCAAGTCCCTCATCTTTAGCTTGGGCACCAGCGTGAACCTAAGCAAGCCCGAGCAGTCATTTCGCAGTTTAGGCCTGGCAATACAGTACTCATCATGAAGCAACCGCTTCTTATCCTTTGGTGGGCGAAAATGCGTGGGAAAGGGGCGTCGACCTACTCTCGGTACCCGGCAAGTGGTCTGGGTCGGGTGCAGGGGTTGGCAGTGTCAAATGGTTTAATACGTCCAAAATCGATGTATTGTCACTTTTGACAGACGGAAGAATCCATTCCTCAAGGGGGAAGAGACGAAAACAGCAATGATCATTTATGCTCTCGGCAGGGCCGACCTCTATTTGGGCAGGGCAGAGGAAATGACTTTCGTCAACATTTCCTCCCAGATGAACGCTCGGAGCCGAGTCCCGAAAAAAGAACAATAAGCAGCGGTGATCTGTGGAACTATATGCCACTACAGCTTGATATCACAGCCGATTTGCTCAATAATGGCAAAACCATGTGTGGCCCAAGCCCCGCAGCAAAAGAAAAAATACCACAACAACAGCCTTGGATGAATGGTGGGATGACTCGAGGAAGACGGCGACCGACACCTTGATGGCCTTGTGGGTCAAGCTTGCATCAAACAAACGAAAACCCAGCAGAGCGCCGAACAAAAAAAGCGGCGAAGGCGAAGATAATTGATGCACCTCGATGCAAGGATTCGACAAAGCTTCGCACCCACATACGTACGTGGTTCATTTAGCCTCTCGCCGCTAATCAACGGTGGGCTCAGTTCTATGAGCGCTTTTTCTAGTCGCAACTCCTCGTCGTCGCAAGCGTGGGTTTGGCGATTAGACCCTGCTTTGCCCTGCCAGCATGGCGCGAGATCATGCGTGAAAAAAAATAACAGTACTGCTATTGGATCTATTTGTAAATTCTTGACCCGGGTCTCGTCGACCCTCTAGAGTTCAGCTGTAGCTGCTCTATAATAGCGTCGGCCCTGGTCCCAGTTTACCAGCAACAACCAGGTCACCCGTACCCACTCTTTGACACTAGCGTGGCCATCAAGGTCCTCAAACCGCATCCAAGCTGCCATCGTCGCAAACGGCGGTAGAACTGTCGTCTCGTCTATTCGAGGGAGGGCAAGAGGAGGTTCCGACAAAAACTCCCGCGCTGCTTTCTGCTACTCCTATCTAAAGTGGGCATGTACGCGAGTGACTTGGTCACACCAGACCCGCTGCATTTGCGCAGTAGTCAAGTACCTTCCTCTGACCTGGGACCGCCTCTTTGCCACAGCTCACGCGGTCGTTTCTCTTTTGTGTTTATATTCTAACACAGCAGGCTCGGGCCGTTGGCACCTTGGACAGGACTTGGTATTCTTGAGGAGGCAGCCTGCATTCCGGTTTAGAACTACAATCATCGATATTACATCCTAACCAGGCGGCATCCCTTCAAAACAGCTTTGCCATTAATCAAGGCTAGGGCTGACCCGAACTGGTTTCCATTTTGTTCAGTCTATTCCACAAAGGACCATTACCCCGGGACGACCCACCCCAAGCATCATTTCTGTGGGTGCATAACACAGAAATCTTTTTGCTTGAAATTCACCTTGGACATATACAATCCCTCACCTCGGGGCATATTTAAGGAGGAACGGGGTCTTTATTCGCATCCAATCTATCCTAGCAAGCACCACCCTGGTACTGTCAACGTCGTGACTGTCGCTTCTGTCGCATCGAAAGCCCCTGCAAGTGCGACCTGGGATTTTGGCTAAGCTTTCAAAAACCACTTTATCGTGCATATAAGGAGACGGCTGGCATCTCTTGGCAGGCTTGGCCGTGTTCTACTCTTCTGCACACTCATTCCCATCCCGCCTGTGCGAGTATCTTTTCACTCCCCTCTTCGCCTCGGAACGTTTTCAATACCTTCGCTTCAACGCTGGTATCTTCAGCCCGCCGCCCGTCATGTCTTTCCTCCAACGTCGCCAGGATCCTGGCACAGATGCCCCCGCTCCTGACCCCTCTGTCTGCACTATGGACGAGACGGCCAACGACTGGTACGGGGTGCGCATCGCCTCCATTTTCGTGATCCTCATTGGTTCGCTCCTTGGTGCCGCCATACCAATCTACCTTGTGCGCTACCGCAACAGCGAGCGCATGGGCTTCTCCAAGCTGGCCTTCTTCATCTCAAAGTACTTTGGCACTGGCGTCATCGTCGCCACGGCCTTTATGCACCTTATCTCGCCTGCAAATGAGATCCTTGGCATGGACTGTCTCAAGCCGCTTCTTGGCGACTACGACTGGTCCATGGGCATTGTACTCATGACCGTCATGGCCATGTTCTTCATTGAGATGATTGGCGCCTGGTTTGAGAACAGGAGCAACGACAAGGCCGGACACAGCGACGCGCTCGCGGTATCCAAGAAGAGCGACGAGGAAGATGGCAGCTCGAAGGAGGCGACTGGCACTGGCGTTAAGGATGCAGGTGCCCCCGCAGACGGTGGCATGCCATCTAACATTCGCGGCGAGGATCATTTGGGACACGGCCGCGCTCACAACGAGGGCGATACCCACCTGGCTTTCGCTGGCAAGATGACATCGATCATTATTCTCGAGGCCGGTGTCATCCTGCACTCGGTCTTCATTGGTTTGACGCTTGCTGTTTCATCCGAGTTCATCATTCTATTCGTCGTCCTGGTCTTCCACCAGACCTTTGAGGGGTTGGGTCTGGGCTCGCGGCTTGCCACGTTTGATTGGCCCGCCGACAAGCGCCGCTGGACTCCTTGGATATTTGCTTTGATGTACGGCCTTACCACGCCTATCGCCATTGCCGCCGGACTGGGCGTGAAGGATGCGCTCCAGGCGGCGCCGACGACCAGGTACATGGTCGAGGGAATCAGCAACGCCATCAGCGGTGGAATCCTGCTCTACACGGGTCTGGTGGAGCTGCTGGCCCACGAGTTCATCTTCAACCCTGAGATGGATCGCGCGTCGCTCCGCTACAAGCTCTTTGCTTTTGGCTGTATTGCAGCCGGCGCAGGGCTGATGGCTCTGCTGGCCAAGTGGGCTTAATTGATGGAGGCGTGCGTGCTGTGCATGGCACTTGTGTCTGGGTGGCTTTTCGACCTGATGCTTTATCTGGTCTATTTGATTGTGGATTAGTTCGAGTTCGCACTACCTACGGGTACCTTTGTCACATCATGACGTGGTCGAGGCGTTGGGTCGATTTGGTTTTTGGAATAACGTTCTGAAGATGGGGCACAGCGGCTTGACCAATTGAGTGAGGCAAGGGACAATTCTTGTTTGTTTGACTATTAGTATTCTTAGACACATAATTAGATATGCTTAATCAGGTATGGTTGATTTCATGGGATTTCTGCACAGGCGCTGCACACGTCTAGTGTTGGTCTTGTTGGTGACTGAGTGTTTCTGTATGCTTCTGTGACTGTCCATATTCGTCCGTACTCCGTACGTCACTGCTGCAGCTCTTGTTTCTTATCGATAGATATGGGGAATTAGTGAGGAACCTATCAAGTGGTCAGTGGCGCTGCCAAGACCCAAGTCCTCCGCTAATGCCCCGGCCCCTCCCCTGTCCCCCAGGTTAGAGGGGCCCATACTATCTAGAACTAGTCACACCGATGAGCCAAGGAAGCTGTGTTCTGACTCGACTTGCCGTGTATTTGTCGACTCAGTTTCGGGAGCTTGGAAGCTCATATATCAACATCTCGAACAAGCTTGTGCAATCTCGGATTGATTCTATGATTGATAACTTGACATTTCTCGCTGTTGCACATTGTTACATGATTAGGAACGAGATGATTTTACGAATACAACGGCAGAACTTGATACATTGAACCCAGCCCAACGCGACTCAAATCGATCGGCGCGTCTCCAACACCTGTCGTACTACCACACATTCTGATGTGACCTGGGGTATCTTGAGAATAATAGAAAAATGTCTGGCAAAACAATAAAACAGGCCCCGCACGAGCGGCGGCGCGGCGAGGCCGCCCTGAGCGAGTTTGCCGAGTACGTGGAGCGGCAGCAGTCCCTCCGCTACCCGTCGTCCGTCACGGCCTCTACGGTGACGACGACGTCGGGCTCGACGACCGAGCCCAGCATCGCCGAGACGGACGACACGGAGCACCACGCCGAACTCGACGACTTTCTCGACGCCCTCAACCTCTCCGAGACCACGGCGCCCCGCCTCCGGCTCCGCGACCTGCTCCTGTGCGCGCCCGACGACAAGGCCTCGCTGTCCCGGCTGGCCGAGGTGCTGCGGGAGCGCATAGTGGCCGAGCACGGAGAGTTTGTCTTTGAGCTTGGGTTTGAGGACGGCGGCGGTGGCAGTCTGCATCTGACCAGGGCCGAGTGGGACACGGCGTTGGACAGGTTGCAGGCCACGGCTAGGTTGGTCAGTGCCGAGTGCCAGCTCTTGTTGACCAAGGGCGTCGGTGGGCCGTTGGAGGCCGAGTCCAGCACCGGCAAGGAGAAGGAGTGTACTGGTAAAGTCTTGGTTCGGCAGGCGCCGGCGACGGTAGAGCAGGTCATTGAGACGAGGATAGCGGTCGTTGGCAATGGTGAGTTTTGACGACTTTAAGGGGCGAGGGGGATGCCGATCAGTGGGGGTACAGGTCTTGCTGACACTACATTGCGCTGTCAGTCGATGCTGGTAAAAGTTCCATGCTGGGCGTGCTGGTCAAGGGCGACCTGGACGATGGCAGGGGAAGGGCACGTGTGAACCTCTTCCGCCACAAACACGAAATCGAGACGGGGAGGACTTCCTCCGTCGGCATGGAGATTATGGGCTTTGACACAACAGGAAATGTCATTACTAGTGACACGCCTGGCCGTAAGTGGTCCTGCAGTTTGCTAGTCACGCCATCTGAACAGAAACTGACTCACGACTGGCACCAAAATAGGCAAGTTATCATGGGAAGAAATTGGCCGCCGAAGTGCCAAAGTAATCACGTTTACAGACCTTGCCGGTCATGAGCGGTATCTGAGGACGACAGTGTTTGGAATGCTGTCCAGCTCGCCGAATTACTGCCTCTTGATGGTTGCGGCAAACAATGGCTTGATCGGCATGAGTAAAGAGCACCTTGGAATTGCGCTTGCGCTGAATGTCCCGGTGCTTGTGGTCATTACCAAAATTGACATCTGTCCACCGTAAGTTGGACACTGGTTCTTTGCCGTTATAGGCTTTTTTTTTTACTGACCTTGATTCAGGAATATTCTGGAGCAAACCATCACACAGATCACTAGGATTCTCAAAAGTCCGGGAGCACAAAAAGTGCCCGTTTTCATAAAGAACCGTGAGCAGTGCGTCAGCACAGCGACGCAGTTGGTGAGCAAAAGGATATGTCCGATATTCCAAGTATCCAATGTCACAGGAGAGAATCTGGACCTGGTCCGGATGTTCCTCAACATCCTGCCTCACTACGGAAGATACGACCAAGGGGCACGGTTCGAGTTCCACGTCAACGACACATTTTCGGTTCCCTTTGTCGGTACCGTGGTTAGCGGTATAGTCAAATCAGGAGTTGTGCACGCAGGTGATTCGGTGCTTGTCGGTCCCGATTCTCTGGGCAATTTCACACCTACCAGCATCAGGTCCATCGAGAGGAAACGAATAGGCGTGCCCGCCGCCTCTGCTGGGCAGTCGGCATCGTTTGCGCTCAAGAAAGTGAAGCGTAAAGACGTCCGCAAAGGAATGGTGGTTCTCCCGAAAATTGAGGGCGAAGCGCCGCCTAAAGTGTATCGCGAGTTTGTCGCGGAAGGTGAGTTGAGAGATGCTAGATGAGCGCTTCTTCTATGACTCGTTGTCGTGTTGCAAACTTTAGCTAACACTAACCTTACACGTCCAGTCTTGATCCTATCTCACGCGACAACTATCAAGACAAAATATCAAGCCATGCTGCACGTGGGTCCCGTCTCGCAGACGTGCGCCATAATAGACGTCGACCGGCCGTTTATACGAACTGGTGACCGCGCTCAGGTGGCGTTTCGATTCGTGCAACGGCCCGAGTACCTGGCGCCTGGGGACAGGCTCTTGTTCCGTGAGGGCAGGACAAAAGGTCTGGGTATCGTGAAGAGCGTTGGATATGACCCCAAACACCCATTAGGGGGTCGCCCAGTAGACGATGACGTGCCAGCCGCCGGGCAGGAGGGCGCTGCCGTCGCTTCAACGACGGAAGAGGCACCTCGTGTTGAGAGCGCCACTGCCTAGAGCGGACTTTAACGTAGAACAATGGTAAGGTACGGGTGGGCATACAAGTGCCCTCTCATTGCCTGAAAACTCGCGCTTCTCCTTGGGCCTGCCTTGGCCACATGCGGGTTTATTACAGCCCATATTTCAAGTATATTCTTGGTGCTCTGTATTTACGATTGAGGTCACGGTTCGTGTTCGTCCAGATTATGTTGGGTGGGTTTTGTGTTTTCTGGTGGTTTATTTTTATTCTGTTTTATTTTTCGGCATCCTTTCTTTGTTTTTACTTTTCTGTTCTTTTCTTTTGTCCCGGGCGCATATATAGCCATGGTCTCGGCTAGTCTATATTCGCATTTGTCATTGGTTTACTGCCAGGTTCCCAGGTGCCATTTTTTGGTGTCCAAATCGGTCATGACGACACTTGTTTCGGTTTGTCTGCCTCCCAGGTACCTATCGCTGGACAATGTTCTAGAGCTGGAACTTGCAATAGTTTGGTTTAAGATTAAGATCATCTTGACAGTTAAACTAGGCGGGCTAGGTAAATGCCAAGTGCATTTTTCGTATTCTTGGCCGCTAAAGAGATTAACAGGCAAGCCAGGCTCGAACACGATGACCGGCACCCGTCTACAGCTGCGATGTTGGCGTCCTTTTGACAAGCGCATTTGCCCCTGCTGCCCAAAGGGCGGCTGTCTAAACGACCCCTGAAAAAGAGCAAGCGCCTCGTGCCGCTCGTGTGATTCTAGATTTGATCTGCTTGATTCGGATGTCGGCTGGAGGAGGCGCAGACTAAGAAACGCTGCAGACAAGCTCCGATTCTAGTCAGGAGACTGGATCGTGCTGCTGAGATCCTTCGTCCATTCTACAGCCACGGGTTTTGCTTTTTATTTAAAGCAGCCCTGTCGGCTGTCTCTCGAGCTGCCAAGACACATCCATCATCCATCGTTTCTTTTTCTCCTCATCTTTTGTCTTCACACTCAAGCCCTCCAACCATGCCGTCTTACAGACTCGCAGCAGTTACCCTGACGTGGCTCGCAGGGGCGGTCACGTCCTCGCCGGGCGCGTACGAGAAGCGCTTCAGCTGGCAGCTCGGCGGAAGCCCCCAGTTCGACTACGTGATCGTCGGTGGCGGCACCGCGGGCCTGGCCCTCGCGAACCGTCTCAGCGCCGACGCGAGCATCAGCGTGGCCGTCGTCGAGGCGGGCACGTACTACGAGGTGACGCAGCCGCTCATCGCCTCGACGCCGGCGGGTGATACCTTGTTTGTCGGCTCGGACCCCAGTGACACGAACCCGCTCGTCGACTTGGATTTTGTCACGGAGCCCCAGGCCGGTGCGAATGGGAGAAAGATACACTATGCGCGGGGCAAGTGTCTTGGTGGCAGCTCGGCGAGGAACTTTATGATCTACCAGCGGGGATCCAAGCAGTCGTACCAGAAGTGGGCGGATGCTATCGGCGACAATAGCTATACCTGGGATGCATTGTAAGTGAACCTTTCTCGTTGTGGCAGCAGGGGGTACTCTATGCGTTTCTGTGGATACTCGTCTCTTTCCAAGCTATGCGACCCTCTGCATAAGCTGGAAACGTCGGCCGTTATCCACCGGAGATGGCAATTTTACACAAACTTCATAAGGTATCTCAAGAGCTGGCTTGTGAACTGACTGAACATTACCTAGACTTCCTTACTTCAAGAAATCGGTGGCATTCACCCCTCCAGGATCATCCAGATTCGAGAACGCCACTGCCGAATATAACCCTCAAGCTTTTTCGTCATCCGGCGGGCCCCTGCGCGTTACCAGCGCAAACTACGCCCAGCCGTTCAGCACTTGGATGGAGCCAGCCCTGAACGAAATTGGAATCGATTCCACGCAGGACTTCAACAGCGGCAAGCTGATGGGAGCGCAGTACTGCTCTAGCACCATCAACGCTGCCAAGCAGACCCGCGAATCCAGCCAGACCTCATACCTGGATGAGGCTTCTAGCAGGCCCAACCTCAAAGTCTATTCGCTGACCAAAGCCCGCAAGGTCATTTTTGACAGCAACAAGAAGGCCACGGGCGTCGAGGTGCAATCTCAGGTTGCCGGTGCCATTGGATTGGGCGGCTTGACCAAATTCACCCTGTCGGCGCGCAAAGAGGTCATCTTATCTGCCGGGGCCTTTCAGAGTCCCCAGCTGCTCATGCTGTCTGGCATTGGTCCGAAGGACCAGTTGAACAAGTTCCAAATCCCAATCGTTGCGGAAAGACCCGGCGTCGGACAGGGAATGGAGGACCACGTCTACTTTGGTCCATCGTACCGGGTCAACGTCCAGACCCTGACCCGCCTGTCCAACGACGTCCTATACACCGGTGCCCAGTTCATCGGTCCCTACTCGATAAACCACGAAGGACCGCTGACAAACCCAGTTGCCGACTTTCTCGGCTGGGAGAAGACGCCCCGAAACCTGCTCACCCCCAACTCCACGTCGGTTCTAGACTCGCGTTTCCCAGCCGACTGGCCCGAAATCGAATACCTCTCGGCCCCCGGCTACATTGGCGACTTCAACAACCTCTTCACGGCCCAGCCCAAAGATGGCTACCAGTACGCCTCCATCCTGGGCGCGCTCGTCGCCCCGCTGTCGAGGGGCACCGTGACCCTCAAGTCGGCCAGCCCCAACGACCTGCCCCTGATCGACCCGGGCTGGCTGACCGACCCGACCGACCAGAACGTGGCCGTGGCCGCCTACAAGCGGTTGCGTGCCGCGTTTGCAAGCGATGCCATGCGCGACGTCCTGACCGACCCCGTCGAGTACTTCCCCGGCCCGGCCGTGCAGACCGACGAGCAGTTGCTGCAGACCATCAGGAACACCGTCATGACGGTCTGGCACGCCTCCTGCACCTGTCGCATGGGCAAGCGGGACGACCCCAATGCGGTCGTCGATAGCAATGCCAGGGTGATTGGGGTAACGGGTTTGAGGGTCGTCGACGCGAGCAGCTTTGCCCTGCTGCCTCCGGGACATCCTCAGAGCACCGTCTATGTTCTGGCTGAGAAGATTGCGGCTGAGATCTTGGCGGGGAAGAAGTAGATGCAAGACTTCTAGGTTTGTTTGCAGTTTCGAAATGCTCTATTGCAACACTCACTCGATATTTTGAGTCTGTGTTGTAAAAGTTGCAATTGATGTGAAGTTGGAGTTGAAAATCCGATATTATTCGGGCAGGCAATACTAGGTATATGATAGAAATCTTTGGCGTAAATAATTCAAGTCTTTCCCGAATGGAGAAAACCAAGATGGTGATGATAAAAAACTGCGGCAAATTCCTCTCGGCTCACGATTGGCGTCTTTGCGTCAGGGGGCTGATACCACTGATCTTGTTCAAGTGCCATGGACGTCATGAAATCCATGTGATTCGTTGTTCGCACACGGAATCAATCCATTCAAAACAAATATTAGAACTATACGCATTTCACATTCAAGAAAACCAGGGTACCTGGGTATACATACAGTAGGTGATAGGGAAAGAGGTAGGTGGTAGGGAAAGAGGTAGACAGGTGGGGAAAGCGGTAGACAGGTAGGCAGGTAAGTAGCATTGCTGGAAAGCTGAACGACTTCCCTGTGCTTTGACAGCAACTCGTGACGACCAAAAAATACTCTCTTTTGACCCTATCCGGGTCCTTGAACAATACGTCACCCATGACACCGTGCCCAGTCCTCATTGATGGCTCAGCCACCAATGTCGGCGGTCGCCAGGATATTCATGCCAGGCCTGCTAGGCCAGTGTATGCTAAACAATTAACTATATGAGTCCTGTAATACTTTCCCGACGCAAACTACCAAATTATTTTGAAAGCTATTAATATGATGTATCATATTCATAAAACAATCTAAGCCAATGTCAGTTTTCAGAGACACAAACACCGGGCTCAAGCGTCAAATTTGGACTGCCTCCCAGTCAGATAACAGATACGATTCTTGGCTAATTTGGTGACGTAGCTCCTGCCTTATCTTCCTCGTTGTAGGAACGGGGTTGCAAAAGACTGTTCTTCGTCTTGGGTCTGGGAGGATGTAGGCCTTTTCCCGGTGTATGCCTTGTTGACCCCAACTTTGCGATAATCGGAATTTCCAGGGGTGCATTTTCCAGAACCGGCATTCCCAGGTCTATCCTCAAGATACGCATATCACGCACTCACAAACGATTTCCTTTATGCCTTGACTAAGAACGGTACTCCGTTCCAGACTGAAGGCTTTTTATCTTTTGACTAGGAGGCCAACAATCCTGTGACGGATACTCAATTCTGAGCCCTGTGGGCAAAGACAACGCCATAGAACAGTCTGTGTGCGGGTATATATCAAAAGAGCAAGATTGGTAAGGGAAGATGTGATGGTAGTAGCAAAGAAATGGATGTGAAGCAGGAGGTGGGCGGTTCTGAACTGGCGGTAAAAGCTCGCATCGTGGCTGGCACAGAACCAAGGCCACTCCCCCTGGCCCAAGCATTATCTAGCTACCTCTTTTCTCTCACTATCTCTCACTTGCTATTTGGTGACACACATCTTTGAGGAAGCCGCAACTGGCCTGTATATATATATATATATATATATATATATATATGGGTCAGGACGCCTCTGCGGAATACCGGAGAAGGCTGAAAACTCGGCCCTTCAAGTGGGAAAGAAAATGAACAAAACAACAATAAAAGCAATGCCACACGAGATAGAGATGCATTCATTGAGCTACCTTCGCAGACCACGCACTTCTTCTCTCTGGTCCTTTCAGTAAGAAAAGAGCCAGAAATGGCAAAAGATCTTGATCAGACCGGGGTTCGAACCCGGGACCTTGTGCGAACAGTGGGACGAGTTACCTCGAACTGTGAAGCACACATTATGACCAACTAAACCATCCGACCAAGTGTTGAATTATCTTTCGATGCATCGTCGAGCTGGTGGACAGCCTCATCACCGGCGTTGCATGGCCTGGAGTGGGTATTGGAATATCTCCACGAAAAATTGGGACTGTACCCATGATGCCAAACGCAAAACGACATGCAAAGCGCCCCGCCCACGCTCACTGCACAATTTGGAAGGTGCCAGCGGGCAGGAAGTGGTGTGTGGCCGATGATTCAAAAACTCGCTCCTTCTCCAACAAACTTTCACTTTCCACGCATTCGTAGGTCTGAAAACTCTCCTTTTTAGGCTACAGGAATACAGAGTAAGAAGACGCTACATACACTTGCAGTGCTTGGGGTCGCTCGGCTTAACAGCCACCTCGACCCAAGCAGGCAAGGTACGCAACCACCGTCAACATTGCCAGCCGGTCCATCATCACCGTAGACGGGCAGAGCAGCCCCCTCAGCAAACCCCTCCTCTCAAAAGCCACCCTAGCCCGTCACGTTCAGGAAGTTTCCGTACAGGGGCGCGGCGAGCCCGGCCTGCTGGGCAAAGGTGTTCATGTCGAAGCCGACGCGCGAGTTGAGCACCTGGCGCTGGCCCGCGGGCACGGCAAAGTTGGCCGGCTGCTCGAACAGCAGGAATGTGTAGCGGTGGGCGGGCTGGCCGGCCGGTGGCGACGGGCCCAGGTAGGCGGTAGGCCCCGTGGCGGTTGAGCTGAGGACCTGGAAGCCTTCGGCGCTCGTCTTGCCCGAGGGCTTGACGTCCCGGATCATGGCGTGGAGGAGGTTCTGTCTGTTTCCGCCGGCGCGTTGTCTGTTTTGGGGACGTCGATGGTCTGCATGTTAGTCACCTTGGGGATTTTGGTAAACTTTTCCAGGGAGTTGGGCATAGTTGATTATAGGAAAAAAAGCTTACACATCGAGATCTAAACGTTGATACCAGCGTTAGTGCTCAACGCTCGAGGCCTGATACTAAGTTGCTGACTGCAAACGCGATGGAAGCTCACCAATCATAACAAAGAGATATGTCCCTGACAAGTTGTCATTGGAACCGAACACGGGCATAGAAGCAGTCTCTAGATGTCGTCATTTAGTCAGCACAAACACAATGTACCCTTACAATGCAGAATCACCAGATGCACAAGAGTCACTCACCGGCCTTTGTGAATGATGTTCCCGGTGGGTCTACAGCCTTGGAGCCATAGACGACACGAAGCTGCGCACTGGCGGACGGATTGAACCCATCCGGGGTCTGTGCAGCAGCAGAGCTGCACAGGATCGTCAAAGCGAAAAGTCGTGGTGACCACATTATGGGCGTTGTAGACGTTGACAGTTGGCAGTTTGGGCGGTTTCGACAGAATAGGGAAAGGGCTGGAACTGGCCTCTTGGATGCGAAGGGTTGGTCCGTCTTTATAGAAGCCTGGTCGGTTCGTGCCAGATGCTGGTTTCATCAGAATTACGACGACTTCGTCTGTATCAAGCCGAGTCCCGCTGCACCATGTGACAATGTTTTCCGTAATCGCCTGCATTGCGGGATTTGGCTCAAATTGCCTGAAATGGTTATTTGGGAGAAGCTAGCCCGTCCGTTGCCTCCGCCACTTCAATCTTTCTAATCTTCGGGAAAATCACCCGGCATAATCCAACCACTTACACGAGAAAATTGTGTCAATGTGTACCCGATGGGGCAACTCAGCTTTTGCACGGATGCCGGTAGTTGTGAACGAACCAAGTCGTTTTCCTCCCCACGTTTGAAGTGTGCATAGGTAGGTAGGGTATGTATTGTTCACAAAGGCCATCACAGCACTTCAGAAAGGGAATTCGAATGGATCTGGTCCAATTTGAACATCAAAGTGTAACCAAACTCTATGAGATACGCTCACCTCTAACTATCCGGGACGGCCATCAAAATATCCATGATCGCGCCTCAAGACAGCAAGACAGAATCCTGTTACTGCAACCGGTCAAAAATCACATAGTCTCAGGGCAGTAGCTAGGCCTGTGATTTAGCCAGCACCCCAAGAACATAACTCCCGATCACGCAACAGTGACGTGCGAGGCTTGGTCTCAACCGTGTCTCTTGCAGACAACCTGACCACTTCCGAGGGTTCCAAACCCATCCTCGGCCTCCTCGGCCCACTTGCGCCAGGCTATACCGGACTCCTCGACAAACTCTTCGGTCAAGCCTGCAGCCTTGCACACCTCTGGGTTCTTTCGTAGGGCCTCAGAGGTAACGAACCCAGTGTGCATCGTGCGGGCCAAGAACCTGCGCTCCTCGAGTGTCGAGTGGGCGACGGCGCCGATGCTGGCCTGGATGTTTTCCCGCTTGAACCCGGCCTTGAGCGCATTCGATACCAGCTTACGGCCTATGTACGGATCATTTCCGTTGATGAGTAGTAGCTTGGTGAAAATCTCGCCGTGCTTTTTAAAGATTGGGTCGTCGGGATACATGACGCTTAGTCCCACGTCGAGCTCGCGGCAGCACACCAAGCCGCCGTCGGGCTTGGCCATGTCGTGCAGCTCCTTCATCAGCCTGGGTGGATCTCGAACGTGCTCGTGGACCTGATGGGTGTGGACAAGGTCGAAGCCGTGCTTGAAGAGAGTGGACGCCTCGGGCGAGAGGTTGTCAAAGCTCTTTGAACCATCTGAGACGACTGGGTATTTGGTCACGGACTTGATGTCGAGAGCGCTTCCTACTACAAGCTCAATGTTCTTCACCCCAGCGTTTTTGATGTTCTCGCGGGCAATCTCGAGAGCATCCGGCATGTCCAGCCCAACAATGGTTGCTTGAGGGTACTGTACGACGAGAACATGTCAGTCTTGCCGCTACAGACAAGTACCAAGATAGTATCTCGATTTCAATACTCACAAGTTTGGCTATGCTGATGGTGATGCTGGCTGGCCCAAGACCCACGTCGAGCATGGCAAAGTTGGGAGGCAACGACTTCAGCACTTCACGAAGGTATGGTACCGTATTGTCCAAAGTGCGTTGCTATAGATGTGTCAATCTCGAGCTTGAGCTGGCTAGTTGTCTCCTGACGGTGGCTGCATGAACAAACCTCAAATATGTGCGCAAGCTCTGGAATTTCTCGTCCCAAATAACTGTCGGTCGCCCGATAGTCAGCTTTGGCGGCGATAACGGCTGGCATTGCGAAGTTATGTTGACTAGATTTTGAGTAATATAAAGTGTCAAGATAGGCTCATGTTCTGCAGAGTCAAGGACCCAACAAGATTGGGGAGGGGCAATGGCCAAAATATATAGGCGATATTCGTCTGAACATGGTGTTTGTCGCATTCAAGTCCTCTATAATACAGAGGTTCCTTTTCAAGCCAAGCTCTCACCAACAGTTATGTTTTCGTATACTGCCCAGACTGCTCACAACTCTGCTGGGAGGTTCGGGACGGCTACAGCCAGTGGGTCCGGTGCCGAACCGACAAGCAAGATTGCCCTAGGACGACTGGGTTTCACAAGACTCCGGATAGACTTTCGGAACTCGCCCTGCAATGTGCACTCCTAGGTAGCTATAGTTCAGTCTAGAACTACTAGAACTAGTCTAGTTGAAAGAAACAGAAAGCGATATCGTCAACCACCCTTGATGATTACTACTTTGAGGAAACTTCTGAAAGCCCGAGAGCCTCGGTTTAATCTTATTGTCGGGTATAGGCAGTAAGATTGTTGGTAATCTGGCTAGGTCCGGTCAAAGTTCAGACTGTCGTGAGGGGCATTTAGAGTGTGCTGTTGGATGGATCACCCTTGCGGGGAGGCTGACTTTGCTGGGCAGGATCCTGTCTTGACCTGAGCTTGATGTCAACTTCGGCAAAAGACACCGCCGTCGGCATGGTAGTAGCGGTATACCCCGCAGTTTCAATTAGTAAACGTAGGTAAGTAAGTCTACGTGGGTAGAGAATGAGGGCCATGGAGGGATGTTGTTGGAGGATGTGCCGGTTGTCTACTTTGGTATTTAGTTTGCGAAGTTACAAGCTCCGGAAATAAACCCTGGGAATACCGTTACCACGTACTCCGCACAAACCCAACTTGTCAGAATTCCATCAATGTCAGTCAAGCATTCGACCCCAAACAGGTGGGGCGGTCACATCAAGACCCACTCCACACACATTGGTCAACTACCTCCACACGCGCGAATTACGCGCGCCACTTTAATCATGACGCGTTCTAATACACCAACCCTCCGTACCATCATGAACTTGATCCGCCCTCACCAGAGATATTCTCGCGGGAATCTGTCATAAAACGCCCATGGCAGCATATTTACAGGGAAAATCCCGAATATCTGCGACTTGACGCGTTGGCTCATCGGAGAAGTAATCTTCACGGGCCAATTCCCCAGATTTTGATCACCCCAACTCGCCAAAAAAACGCACGCACCACGCGTCGGCGGCTTTCCACCACCTCCCCCGGAAGAGGACGATGGATATGTTCCACAACTTCCGGGAAACGTTTTTCGGCACACCACGGTCCCGCGTACCGGCACCCATGGATATGAACATGGGTAAAGTCCCGGCCACTGCGCCGCAACGCAAGCGCAAGGCCAACGACGACCTGCATGTTACCACCTCGAGCCAGCAGACCAAGCGGGGCTACGGTAGGGCATCACGCCGCCTGTACGACGCCTCAAAGTCGTCGCCGCTCAGCGCTGTCTCTGCCGAGAGCTCGCGGTTGAGCTTTGTTAGTCGCTCTCAAGTGACAGGTACGCGATTGCCCATCACGTTACGCTGAGTATATACACACACGGTCGTATCATTAACGGCTTGGGACGTGTATCAGTTACGGTGCCAGAGTCACCGCACAAACCTACTATCGAGTCCGCAGCCGACGGTAGTATTGTCGTCGCGAACGACTTGCATTATGCGCAAGACGAAGAAGACGCAGACGAGGCAGACGGCAATGTCGACGAACCCGTCGAGGCCAATGACGTCAGCATGCCCCCGCGCGCCGTCAGTGTCGAGCTCCTAAGTAGCCCGTCGCGCTCGAATCGTGCAAGCGGGCTCCCAAAACGCGGATCTGCCAGACTTCCATCGCCGGAAATCCTCGAGCCCAAACGTGCCCGAAAGTCTGCGACTGAGGAGCCCGAGCAGAGTCGTCAAGACCAGAATGCGCAATCCGAGGCGGAAGATTGCGAGGATGATAACGAAGACAAGTCTGTCCGGCACGAGTCTGAGCCCGCCGTTCCAGCCCGCACACTTGAACACGATGGCAAGGGCGCAGAAGGAGACAACGGTTTAGACGCAAATGACGAGGAATTGGGTAGGGATGAGCCACTCGATGCAACCGCGCCCTCTCCCACAAAAGCCACGCCGCCCAGACCAGAATCGACTCGAAGCGACAACCAGGAGGAGTTCCCCGAAATGCCTGACGACGGCATCGTTCTCCTGCAGCCCGACTCGGAAGCGATGCCGATAGTCCTGTACGACGACGTGAGCAACGAAAGGTACACCATCAAAGCCATCCTCAAGCATCGACCCAACAAGCACATTAAGCACTCGTTCGAGCTTCAGATAAGCTGGGTTGGCTACAAGGAGCCATCGTGGGAGCCCGAGCGGAGCATCCAGGCCCAGGCACCCGAGCTCCTCTACAAGTACTGGAGCGACCTCGGCGGGCGGCCCGAGACGGGTGCCTTTAGGGTCTTTATGATACTGAGGCACTGGACGGATCCCGAGGCGGCCAAAGGGAGACGAGGTCGCCCAAGTAAGAAAAAGCAGGCGGAGACGGAGACGCAGGCGCCTACCGCGGCCGGCTCCATCACCGGCAGGATCAAGACCAAGACCAAGTACGAGGTGCAGTGGGAAGGTTACCCAAACGAGAAGCAGTGCAACTCGGTCGAGACCGACATGCGGTTGTCAAAGATAGCGCCTGAAGAGTTGGCTGTCTACTGGGAGCATTTCGAGTCCCAATCAAAGGTTGAAAATACAGAGTAGCGGCCTAGGGGCTGTATTGAATTGTCTGGCAATTGTCTTGTTTTCGGGGAATGGCGATCGGGTTCGAATTAAGTGCTTAATGGGCTGTCAAGATACGAGTATTTCGGAAATGGTGACGGGGCATTGGCGTGAGGGCGTTGACTTGTTCGAATTGTAACAAAATTTAGCTTTGGTTTGTACGATGCTTGATATCGGGAACAGTGCCCCTGTTTACGACTCGGTAATATTACCAAAAAAATAAGTACCTACCTACTTGTATTCTTCTGATGAGTATTTTTGAATGCACCCATACAGGCGTATAGTCATACTGTCGGAATGATGTTTACGCATATGGGTTTCCACAATCTGATATCAGTGCCCGTGTAAGTGGAGACTAGCGTGAGGCTAATGTTGATATGTTGGGCTTGTAGACTCGGGATGGTTGGCAACCAAGCCACCAAGTTGCCAGATATATAGGCAGAAAAGATGGACCAAGATCAAGGCCATGGCGGAGAGCTCCAATAAGTTGATCCGCTGGAATTTATCAAAGAGTATAATACAACAAAGTAAATCTCAATGCACCGCGGTTCTTATACAAAGTATTCCCAGATTCACCCGCGACTATTACTCGCTCAAATCAACAAGTAACAAAAAAAAACAACATCTGAACTGGCCTCAAGTCAAACAAAGAGAAATTAAATGCCTTCCAATGCCAAAAAGCCCCTCGAGGGATTCGGGTGCAAATGCAGAACAGAAAATCCAGATGCAGCAGAGGGATCGAGGCGCCAGGAACGCACGGAAAAAAAAGTGTCAAATTTGAGATGTATACGCTAGGTGGTAACAGTGATAAAAGAATGAAAATAAAAAAAAGTACATATGAAAGAAAGAAAGGGAAAAAAAAGAAGAGAAAAAAGATATTGGTATATACTACTACCGGTCGAGGCCGCCTTCCCCTGCAGACGTACATCGAGGCTCCCCCGATTTTCTTTTTCACCACCCAGGCATTTCGTAAATACTTTGCTTCTTCCCTGGGGGCGGATTTGGATCTTCGCTCTCCGGCGTCGGCGGCAGTGGCCTCTTGTCCAGCCCGAGACCGACCCCAAACTGCGCCGTTGGACTTGGCCTGCCCATGACGGGGGATTCGTTCGGCGTCCCCAGGCGTGGCGTCCTGTAAGGGTCCATGCCGTCCTTGGCTTCCGCGGCGGCCCAGTAGCGAGCATGGCCCGCGCCGCGATCCATCTCGGCCGTATCGTACCTCGTCAGCGTTTGCCACTTTGCTACATCTCCCGCCTGCGACCCGGGCGGAGGACCCTGGTAGTAGTAGTCGCTTTGACTGCTCACAGCCGAGACCTGGCTCGTCTGATCCCTCCGCGTCATCCGTCGCACGAGAAGCATAACCACTATCGAAGCCAGGGCAGCACCTCCGAGCCCGGCGCCCACGCCTACAGCAATCAGGCCATTGCGGTCGAGGGGTCCATTCGAGTTGGCGGCAGCTGGTCCAGGGACCGGTGCGCCTGTGCTGGTCGCGCGGGCCGAGTCGAGGCCGGATGTGGGCGCCGGTGCTGTCTGAAGAGTCGTGGGTGTAGGTACGGGTGGGATGTAAGTCTGGATGGCGAGAGCATTGCCAGGAGTGGCAGCGGCGAGTCTGAACACGGCGGACTGGGTCGCACAGCATCTTGTCTTCTCGGCGGCCGATTCGCAACAGTAGTTTGCCGGGTTTCCATAGCCTTGAGCATCGCACTCCCACATCTGAACGCCGTTTAACCTGAAATCGAAAGCTGAGCTATTCCTCGGTGTATCCTGGTCTGAAAATGGGCAGACGGATCCCGTCAGCAAATTATCCCCAAGCAAGCAATGGCCATTTGGACCACGCTTGAAGGCTCACACAGGACATACTCAGCTGGCAGTGTTGTGGGCATATTGGTGATTGCCATGTCGGATCTGTACATGTTCCCCTGGCGTATGCCACCCCTGTTTCGTTTGTAGTCTTTTCGTCTTTGCATAGTCCGTTCGACAGGCATGCAGCTACTGAGCCGCAGCACATGCTGACCTGTGCCTTAAGGTCGCATGGTACATCGGCCGCTTGTTTACCGCCAGGGAAAAAGCATAGGTTGGCTGCTTGGGTGACTGGTGCGACCACCAGCAGAAAGATGGATAAAGCCCGCCGGCAGAGCATATTGACGATGTGATTGTTGAGATGACTCGATAGAAAAGGAAGGAAAGGACCAGGACAGAGTTGAAAAGAGGTCCTTTGATGAAGAAACAAAAGAAGGGAGGATCTCTTCACGCGAAAGCACAGCCACTACCAAAACGCATGTTTGTAGAAAGTAGAGACGAGGCTGACTGTCCAAAAACGGGAGGAGAACCACTTCGCTGGGGGACTATGGGAGGCAACACGAAGAAGAAAAAAAAGGAATGATCTATACATGGAAAACTAATATGGCTGCGGACGAAAAATAAGGTAGGCGGGAGGGAAACTGAGCAGGGTGTTGGAGCATTCACGTCCCAGAGGACAAGGGTGTTCTTTGCTTGGACCCAGAGAGCATGGAATGTCCAAAAGCCCGCAGGAGGCTATCTTGATTGGCCCGTGTTTTGGGCTTCAAGCAGTACTACCTTAAAAAAAAAAGTCTCCAAGACCTTGTAGGCCATACCCTTGGAGCACGGCAAGCGCAAGCCCCAGCAAGTTGAAGTGGTTCCCCATCGTCGTGGTGTGGTCAAAGTGATTATGATGGTTGAATTGCCAGATATGGGTGGCCACTCGCATGAACACCATGACTCGCTCTGGTGGCACCCAAGGCTTCCCTTAGCCAAGTGCCTTCAGATCCGTTTCACTACGTCTCCGGTTGGGCAAGAGTCGAAATCTTGGAAAGTTTTGAGGGGATAATGAATCATAAAAGTATAGCCATCTAGTTCGAGGCGACACATAGTTTAAGGATTAAGATCGACGACTGACTGCAATAACGACCATCGAGAACTCGGCTTTTGGCCTCCATCGTAAAGGCTTCGTAGAAATACCGAGTAAATGTGGCTATGGCTGTCGTTCGACTCGATTCGCGAGAACCACAAGGCTGCGGCCTGTCAAGTACCCCAAAGGGCAAGTCGACACGGGACGGTTGGAGACGCCCCCATCCCCACAATCCGGGTTACCTGGAATAGATCAGTAAGCAGACGGGTTGTGCGATTGTGGCTTGAACGGGCATAATAAATGCGCATCATTATCAGATTGGATGAACATGGCAAGAAATAACGTGAACTCTCCCGGTTTTATCAACACTTGCACGTTAATAAGTAGCAACGTATCTCTCACTTGGTTCCTGGCGTTGATTTTGACAGCATGACGGGATGACAGGATGACAGGAGACACATTCATTTACCACGTACGCAGGGCAAAGTCAAAACTCAACCAACCAACCTTGCTCTTTGGCAGTCATTCCGATGAGAATCACGACTCGGCTTGAAACCTTAGCAGCTGTTGATGAAGGCGCCGGTCGCAAGTTCAGGATAACCGAGTCTCTAGTCGGACAGGAGATCCTGGTCGGATGGCATCACATAACCCTGTGGTCGAAAAGTCCAGTCTGTCCGTGCATACTTGACTGGAACTGGAGCAGCCATGAGTCGCGTCGGCTGGGGCCGAGCTGGGGCCGAGACAGAATTTGCCGTACCATATTCTGATGCGACTCTGGGCAGGACCCTGCGTGGTACCATTCATCAAAGATTTTAACTCATGGATGCGCGCTGTTGGGCTGACCAGTGAGTTGTATTAAGTTTTGATGCGTCCCAAGTACATGCCGCGCTGGTTGCCAACTTGGACTCGATCAGAACCCATTGAAAATCTTGACATGGTAGGAGCCTGAATGGCTGGCCACTTTGCCATACCAAGCTCCATCCTAGGACTGACCACTGCTGCTGTTATTGTACTATAAGTGTACATGTTGATTGTCTTCTGGTTCGATGACAAAAAAAAAAAAAAAAAAAAAAAAAAGAAGACCGGAGAAAACTATCGTTGCCTACCGGGTACAGTGTCGTGGGTACTGCACACCACTGGCTGAAACGCTATATACCCACCTAGGTATCCTCCGCCGACAATGCTTGTTTTCTGTCTGCGAGCTGGAAACGAACAATAAGATCTACCGCCAACATGCAATTTTGACAAAAAGTTTGATATGCGAAAATCGCATCCGGACGAGTGGGCTTGCGGAAATGTGGGCGGCCAAGGCGAGGCGATTCTCCGTACCGTACCAGCTTTCTGTAACTTGGCGGGAGAGGAGTGGTCGGGTCGCCGATGTGATGTCCTGGGGTGAAAAGCGATCGTTAAGCAATTGATGCCAAGACACCATCTTCAGGGTAGAAGGTAGTGGGGATCTAGAAGTGTTCAATCAGTTAATCCCCTTTGGGCAAAAACCAAACGAAAAAGAATAACGTGTACCTGTCGATCGGTATGCCATGGAGCAGGCGAGATTAGACCGTGGAAAAAGTGATGGATTTCCAGCTAAACTGTTGAATAAAGTGACATCTTCAGCACTTGAAACATCAAATTACGCTCTGCCTCACGATCCTTTATTCCCAAAATTGCACATGCAAAACTATGACAAAGATGATGCGGGGAAAAAGAATGCCATCCAAGCACTAAGGGTTATCTAACATGGAAAGGTAAAGATGGTCGAACGTTCATACTGCCATTTTTGGATGGATGTCTACATTGTGGCGTTTGCTCATCCCGTAATACATTTTGGATTTCTTGAGTGGCACATCCGGCCTGCCTTGCTGCCATGCCTTCCTCCAAGAAGGTTAAGGGTCGTGGCATCATTTCTCGCCTCATCCATGCAGCTTGGCCCAAGTAGGTAAGAACCTACGTAGGTGGTAGGCAGCCACCTACCTAGATAACTAACGTATCTGTAGGCAGGTAGGTACCACCCAAGCTAGGTAGGAAGGTATTGTTTCATTTGCTTCTCAAATCTCGTGACGCTATCAATGGCATCCATCTATTCGGTCTTTCGCGCTTTAAATCATCCACTATATTCGTAGTCGTTCAAAACCCGATAACCCGATGACATCAGCTTTGAGACAACCAAACTAAACCCACATCTCCGCCCTAAAAAAAGAAAATGATTGCCCTCCGTGTGTTCAGTTCATTCCACCTTATCGGGATCAAACGGGTTTCACCGTTTCTCTACTATTTACAACCTATGCTACATTGGTGAAGATCTACCGACAGATCTACCTTGAAAAAAATTCCATAGAAGATTCCAAAGTGTCCAGCTGGATCAACGCCAAGTCGCAACCGAACAAAATCAATCAATCAATCGATCATGGCTTGGACGGGAATAAAGCCGCACTTTGCATAATCCCCCGCTGACGGTTTTGATTATTTCATAGCAAGGAGGGCTTGGGTAAGGTTCCCAGGATGCTATTTCCGGTACTGGCTCGGCATCCCAGCAAGCAGGGGTAATGATGGGGGCCACCGCCTGCGGCCGTATCCGCTGCCCTGTCGCCCACTAAAGCTGACCACCTCCGGCATTCAGAATTGCAAGTTTGCTGCTATTTTGGATCTGCCAACTCCAGGGAGACCACCGACCCCCTTTTTCCTCCGAGAATCTCGGGTAATTGGTCGGCACATTGGGTTCAGTTTTCGTACGGCACAGCCCACCCCCTTACGGGCAACACGTGCGCCCGCCTCGCCTTTGAACAGAATCGAATCTACCGCTCACTTTCGCGCGTTGGTGATATTCTGGTGTTTGGTGAAAAAAAAAAAAAAAAAAAAAAAAAACCGCCAGGGAAAGCCCCGAACCCCGCCTTTCTTACTCCGTCCCCGCTGCGGTGAAGGCGCCATGCCCAACCGCCACACGCCATCTCCGTTGCCCTCGCCCACGCGCGATCGCCCTGCAGTAGGAGGACGGAGACGCTCAATCTCTCCGTCCCATGTGGGGTCAGGGTCACGACCAGAAGGAGGGGGTAGCCGGTCTCCCTCGCCTGTCCAGGAGCGATCATCCCGGTACGGTGTTCGTAATGATGGCTTTCGTGATGGGTCGCCGTCGCAGCCCCGGAGCCGTAGCCGACCCGCCACTAGCAGGCGCTCCCGCTCTAGGTCTCTGTCAAGCTCTCGTTCAAGGTCGCGATCGCGTGATCGAGCCGGTGCAAAACCACGATCCAGCCGTCCTGGTATTGACAGTGGCAGGTCAAGGCGTCGCAGGTCCCGGTCGCGCTCACGTTCAAGATCCTCATCCAGATCGGACTCGAGGTCGAGGTCGCAGCTGAGGCGGGACTGCGAGGATGCAAAGAGCAAGGCTCGCCACGAGGGCAAGAAGGAAGCTGCCGTGAAAACTTCGGCCATGTTCCTGGGAGCTATTGCTGTCACAACTTTGGCAGTTCACAAATTCTGGCCCAAGGGGTTCCCATATGGTGACAAAGAAGAATGTAAGGCTTGTTATTATTCTTTCTTTTTTATTCAGCCCCAATAGTGTTACAGTCGGTCTGGCCCAACAAACCTGACATTGATTATGCTCAGGGGAAACACGGGAAATTCCCAAGCATGTTCAGAAATCAAAGGAAGATCTGTTCGAAAAACGGGAGGAAGTGCACCAAAAAATCGAGGACATGACGCACGGGCGGCGGCCCATGCTCGAGGGTCGGCCCGGACGGTCCGGTTCCACGGCATCAGTTGGCTCTAGCAATGGCCGGCGCTATGCAGAATATGATCGCGAGCGAATTTATTATGAAGACCGCCAGGGCAGAAGATTCTTGCCGGTAGCCCGGGAACGGGAAGAAAGACCTGGATTCGAACAGGAGACCATCTGGGTTGACCGGGAAGGTTATCGCGTAGACCCTCCGCCCCGGCATGAAAGGGTATATCGACGCCAGGAGACACACTACAGGGGTGATGACGCTCCTTATGGCGATACAAAAGCACGGCTAGTCAGTCGTTCAAGAGAGGAAGCAGAAGTCCACCAACCACCCGCCCGAAACAGCAGGCCCATGCTTGAGGATGTCAGTCAACGCCCGCGGGATATTCCATGGGAAAATGATGAGAGACGAATGCTCCAAGACACTTCCTCTCGATCTTCTATGAAATACGCAGAACCCGGCGATCTTGGTCCACCTCGATATGAGAAAGTCACTGCTCGCCAAGAGCGCATGGTCGTGAATGAGCGAGCTTTTTCTCCCCCCGGTGAGTGGGATAGAGACACGGAAATCGGGAGGGACCGACGGTTGCATGAGAGCACCAAAGAAAGACATCACATCGCTGAGAATGACCGACTCTCGTTACATGATCTGGAGCGAAATCATGAACAAACCCAAGATCCGCCGTTAAGAGAGATCACTACAGAGCGCCGAGAAATTGTTCGTGGGCGTGATCCATCGCTTGGTCGTAGTTATGAGAGACCACGAGATCATGACCGAATCCAAGATCCACCGTCAAAAGAAATTATCACGGAACGTCGAGAAATTGTTCGTGGACGTGATCGTTCGCTTGATCATGATTACGAGAGACCGAGGGATCATGACCGAATCCAAGACCCTCCGTCAAGAGAGATCATTACGGAGCGACGAGAGGTTGTTCGTGGACGTGATCCATCACCTGATCGTGACTATGATAGACCGCGAGATCGGACACCAAAACGCAAGGTTATCGAAACTCAAGAGATAATTCGAGAGAAAGCAACCTCGCCCCCTCTGGAATATCATAGAGAATCAGAGCGAGCACGGGAACTCGATTTTGAGCCGAATATAATTACAGTAGAACGACACGAGAAAATTCGCCAACGCGACATTTCTCCTCGGGGCCACAAGCCCGTCAAAGACCGACCCAAAGAAACTATCGTCGAGGAACATGAGATTGTCCGGGGACGAGCTCCCTCTCCTGCACGAGGTTATGAAGACGAGCGAGAGTACAACATGACAATGAAGAAGGTCACTAGAGAGCGACGTGAGGAAATACGAGACCGGAGCCCATCGCCAGACTATGAGTATGAGCGAACCCGTGAACAGCCTCGTGAGTTCCGGGAAGAGCGCAGGGTGATTCGTGAGAGAGGAATTTCCCCGCCTCGGGAGTGGGACAGGCCGCGAGAAAGACGATCAAACCACGAAGCGGTAGGTCCCATCGAGGTCGACTTTTTGGACCTCCCAGTACGTACGCGTCGGAATGGCGCGTCGCCCATGCCACACTCGAGAAGGGGTGACAGGGAGCGAATGAGGGACGAAGACCTTGCTTACTACTGAAGACGTTTCAGTCGCAATCTTTCATCCCAAGTGGATCGATGGCGCACATGGCTATGGATGTGATTGTTAATGGTCCAAGGATATAAATTATGCATACAGATTTAACATAAATATAGAATAGACATTGATAAATGCGTACGTTCCTTCTCATAAACATAAAAGCACAGTTTGGATGAACAACAACTTTAGACATGGACATACTTGACTTGACATTTTGTAGGAATAAATAGCTATAATGTTTCATGACATCCTTGATTTCGTAATATATGTGTCCCAGGTCAATTCTACTGTCAGACATTGTGGCTAATGTCACGTTAAATGCAAAGTCTCGAACGAACTGTGAATCCCAAAAGAAGGTTGTTCCTAAACATGTTTCCTGCACCAAACTCCGATGCTAGACTTAGTAGTATTATGAAGCCAACTCATCCTCGGAACAGTCGCTGCTCGCGCCCACCACACTTTTCCTTAGTTTGTTCCTCCCTTTGTTCACTACCGGCTGGGGTGCCGGATCGCTTTCGTCACAGGATGATCCCAGTCCTGCAATCTCACCGGCCGTGCTTCTTTCATCTGCCTCGATGATGGCTGGTATCGGCACCAGATCCGCACAGCCCCTAGGCGCGGTGGCCTTGACGAAATATGGGTTTATGTCCGCTTTGAACCACTTCTCGGCACGGGTAGTGCTCCTCTGGCCGCCCTCCATGGCCGAATACGCTGCGCGGGTGGTGCGCATCCGCTTCTTTGGACCGGCGCCGCCCTGGCTCATAAGGTTGCTCAGCTTCATGCGGTGTTGTTGGAGATGGTTGTCGAAAGCAACGATCCCTCTGACGAACGGTGCAACATCAAGTGTGATGATCTTCATCGTCCGATCCCATACTGACGGATCGAGATGGGAAGAGGGCCCGGCTGCTGCCGCCTCTTCCGAGACAGCTATCGGGTCAAAGGCAATGGCGAAATCGAGCCGGTTTACAGCAGGGGCCGCCAATGATGGCCCGTTAAGATGGTTCCGGATTGCGGGGATGGCTTGATCTTCTTCCAGTGGAGCGAGTCCATCTTGACCCGAAGACAATTCTTGATTTGTGCGTGTCTGGCGGAGCTCCTGTTTGCCCATCGCCTTCAGACAAACTGAGATCGCAGTGTCCAAGGCATCATAACTTGTAACTGGCGTCGCTTCAATGAGTATCCGGCCAAGCGTAAAGTCTTCTCTGGCCTTAGCTGGAAGCGGTGGAAGGGTTGCATCGATTGAGAGCTTTCGATAGTCGGTTAGTGAGCGGTCTGAACGGAAGGGGAATAACAAAGATACTCACCTCTTTAGACGATATTGTCTCCATCGCAGAGCTCAAGTCAGCAATGCTCATGACGTCTGTGAAACTGTCATATGCCTCGAGAGCCGCCAGTCGTTCAGCACAAGACCTGTCCCCAGAGCCACTGCAATTCTCAGCCCACAACTGCATGGCTTGAGAATCCTGCCACAGGCCTATGTCAAGACCAAAGTGATCCCAAGCATGTTTCATCAGGGCCTCCTCGCCATGGCATCCTTCCTGAGCCCCTTTTTCAGGCGTTCTATTCAGCCAGCCCATTCCTTCCTGATAGGTGTCTTCACTGACAACGCGCACAATATCCCCGGCTTCGTCCTGGTCAACCCCCTTAGGCCATCTCAGGTAGAACCAATCAAAACCACCCCTGCGATCGCCAACACCGATTTGGCACCAATAGTTCAGATCGGCAATTGACGCACGCATGTCATGGCCTCGCGATACATATAACGATTCGACAGCACCTCTTCGGAGGGCGTGCCCTTCATGTGCCGCCATTATCAAAAGTCGATCGACAGTAACGTCAATAGGGGGTGGGTTGAAGCGGAAGATACCGTGAAGATCAAGTGACTGAAGAGGAACGAGAGACTCATCATTGCAAGTCATGATGAAGGGTCGTTTGGATTGGGCCATAAGTCCCATTACCGTTGTCCAAAAATTCTTGTCTTCTTCGTAAAGGATGTCAACCTCCTCCAGCAAAATCAGTGACTGTTTCTGAATCTTGGATGGCGCCTTTTTAATCTCTGATTGCTTCGTAGGAGCTGCCGGGTTTGGTGCTGGTTGTGGCTTTGGCGTCGGTTTCGCTTTGGTGTTCGTCTTAAAAAATGAGCCCATGGTTGCTTGCTTTCCAGACTGCACCTCATTCGCAACACTGTCGTCAATAGGCACACAAGCGTCCTCATCGCCAGGGGTGATTGCGCTTGCTTGATGGTGCTGCACAAGATGATTCCTGGTCATATCCCCGATCTTCTCAAGTATATCTTTGCCATTGCGACGGCTGCCAGGGCTGATCTCGAATACTTCGAAGCCAAGTTCTTTGGCAACCGCATAAACGGCTGCGGTCTTTCCACATCCATGTGGACCACTGATGACAACCGCGTTCTTCAGTCGTGGCATTTCCTTGCCAGCCTTGGATGAAGCGCCGTTGCTTGACCTAATGACAGTTCTCCTTGAAAAGCCTCCGGTGACTGGCAGAGATGATTCGGTTTCCGGCTCGGATAGTTCGTTCAGTTCGTTGTCGTCCTCGTCGCTGGAGACGATGAAATTATCAACCTTTCTCCGTTTCCGTTTCTTTTGCCCCGCATCTATTCCTTTGAGGCCCCCTTTCCCTCGTCCAGGCGCAGCATCAGCGCCAGTGTCAACAGACTGGACTTGAAGAGCCACAAGCCACTCTTTGAGCAGGGTGGTTTCTCTCTCTGCCTGGAGAACGTCGGAAACAGAAGCAGGGGCGTACTTTTGTGCCCAAGCCTGTGACTCGCATTGTGATCGATCGTGTGCTGCAAGGCTAGAGCTGATAGACTCAAAGAATCTAACAGTGCCAAGGTTGAACTCAAGTGTTTTGAGTTGGCTCCTTATCCTTTCTTGCAGTTTTCGCCCACTCTCGCAATGTTTCTGAGGAAGTCGGAGCTCACGAGGAGCTGGCGTGAACCTGTCAGTATCCACATTTCTGAGCTCCTCAACCACTGCAGGTATCCGAAGTTGATCAGTAAGCCGCGTTATAATCGACTCATCCAGATTTATCAGTGTGGCGTTTCCTTTGGATTTTCTACAAGAGCGATATAAGGCCGGCTGTTCTTGTTTGCAAGCCATCTCATCTTCGCCTATGCGGACAGCCCCTTTCCAAGGCCACGGAGGAAGACATGCACCAGGTATTTTAAGGCCTAGATGCCTCGTTCCAAACTGGATTTGACCTTTGCCCATGGCCTGTGCAGCATCTATTGGTTGGGCACGTGGTCTTTTTGGGGAACAAGGAGTTGAGGAGAAGACCTTATGTGTTGTTGAATCCGTAGTTGTCTTCTCTATGGCCTGTTTCTCGGAGGTTGCACTCGTCTTTTGTGTCTTGGCAAGAAAGAAAGGATGAGTCTTTTTGTTGGTTGTAGCTTGCTTTTGGATTTTGGCATCGACCTGAGGGAGGTTTGTTGCTGGTAAATCCCATGCTGTTGCAGGTAGCACAGAACCATCGTGGCGCTGCGCCTTAAGAATCTCTTCGATCCTATTGCCAATCCTCAGACGCGCCTGTTCGTCCGTGCCATATTTGACTGATACCACCAACGTCAGTTTCTTCGCAATCCGCGTGCCGCGA
This sequence comes from Pyricularia oryzae 70-15, assembly GCF_000002495.2. Taxonomy (NCBI): domain Eukaryota; kingdom Fungi; phylum Ascomycota; class Sordariomycetes; order Magnaporthales; family Pyriculariaceae; genus Pyricularia; species Pyricularia oryzae. The sequence goes on along the minus strand of NC_017849.1, from coordinate 4,420,552 downwards.
GCTTTCGTGGGCTTCAAGTTTGGTGATGACTTGACGGGTGTTTCTTTAGGGTTCGGGGGAGAGCCAAGAGTTCCTGACTTGGCGTTGAAATTCAACATCTTCTTGGGCTTGACTCCTGCATCTGCATTTGCATCCGTGGGTACAGTCACGACTGCAGTTGTCGCTTCGTTGTGGGGTACCTCGTTGCAAGATGGAGGAAGAACTGGTGGCAGAGATCTACGGATGTTGTCGGCAGTTTCTCGTAGGGTATGATCATTTGTTGTGCTGGTATCAAGTGGTCCCTGGACATCCTGGGAAGAGACTGAAGCATCGTCTCTGGTAGTATCGGTGGGTTGTTGTACTTTTCTTGGTCTTCCCCGTCTCTTCTTGCCTGTGGTTCCCTCAGTGGCCTCCGATTTTCGCTTCTGCCTCTTGGGCTCGCTATATTGGGGGTCTGATTGATCGCCTTCCCTGCTCAAAGCCAATTCTGGCCCAGCGGCAGCATAGGGTACTGGACTGCTGCCAAGAGCAGCTTGCAGCTCGCCATGCTGCTCTTCGTTTAGGGGTTGTGGGCGCGGTGTAGTAAAAAAAGGATGTACTCTGCCGTCATTTCCAGCTGCGGAGGCTCCCATAGTCGGTATATTATCGGGGAGTCGCTGAAGAAGAACGGACATGCCTGTGGAAGATTGAAGGGTCGCTTGTTCCTGTGTGCTGTATACCGTAGGCCGTAATCGTCTAACAAAGGAAGGAGCTCCGGGTCCGATTAAGCCAGGCTGGTGGTGGCATGTGTGAGAAAAATATTATTAAGGAAAAGCAGTGTTTGGTAGCAGAGAAGCCCAGAATCCATCCACAGATTCTCGAGACAAGAGTTCAAATTGTGTATAAACCTCGAGAAAAGTACATGGCTGGTGAAGCCTTGATTGACTAGCAAATGTGCCGTCACTTGGCACGCGTTCAGCGCGTCGTGAAGTACGTGAGGCGCGACTTGATTAATGGGACTGCGGGGCTGATAAGGGAGCCCAGTATTTAAAGAGTGGAGCGCTGGAGCTGGGCTGCTTGGCTTGGGTGTTCCATGTCTTAGTCAGCCCCCTCCAATCGATAAGACAAATTGCCCCACTCCCCAGCAGCAATTCGTCGGACGAGATTTTTTTTTTTCTGAGGCAGGCTGGCGCATCGCGTGAAGGTCGAGTTCTCAAGACCAAAGGTCCCTCAGTAGCAGGAGTTTTTCGCCGGCTTTGAAGTGATTGGAGTGCAGTGCGCGAGCCTAGCTGCGATGGCATCGCAATTCAGGATACAAAAGCCATATGAGCTTACTGCACTACCTAAAACCCTAGACCAAAGTGAAGATACCTACGTGGTTGGCGATGTCTTCGGTCAGTCTGCTGGTGTGAGCTCCAAAAAGCGCAAGCGGTCAGAGCTTGCCGTCGGGATCAATGGCGAGGCATTGAATCTGTACAATGTCAGTTTTTCGAAAGCTTAACTTACGCTTGGCTAAGTAGTATTTACTAAACCTTCTGAGATTACCAGGTCGCGTCATCCCGGTTGATTACTTCTTATCCAGTCCCACCATCGTCTTCTTTCACCTGCCCGCCAGTTTCTTTGAGGCTGAAGAACTCAGATGGCGGCATCACGAGATATACTTACTCCTCAACCCTTGAACCGAGACCGAAAGTAACGCTCTACCGAGATGCGCTGGGTGCCTCTGGCGTCAACGCATCAACGACTGTCTCCCAGCCTCTTCCTCGATCGCAACGGGTGATGTACCTGGCTGCGACACAATCCACCAGCACAGCCGCCTACTCGGATCTTCTGGCTGTGACGCGGACGGGAGATGTCTTGTGTCTTGATGGAGAATCACTGAAGCAAAAGTGGCAATCCTCTGCCGGGATCCTCAAGCAGGATACAGCTCTGCCTGCATCCGCCAACTTTCGGATCGACTTTGCGCAAGCTGCCAGCGCGGCAGACATTGTACAAGGTATTTTTGGAGGCGATCAGGAGCAGCTAGGGCTGTTCTTACCGAAAGCCAAAGACCAAACAATCAACGCCGACATCCTGGTGCTCCTCTCCTGTGCGGAAGTCGACGGCAAGGAATTAAGGCATATCCACATTGTAGCCACTACAAAAGCTGCTGATGGAAGCCCAGCAAATGGCCAGGGACTTGCCCAAATCCGTGTTCTGCCCTTTCCTTCGCGGCCTTCAAAGGAAGATGGCATCTCAACCTACCGCCTGGACGCTGCCTCGGGCTCCCTGATGGAACTTTTTGTCGACACTGTCACTGCATACGATATTTCGTCTGCAATCCCTCGCGTTGACAGCAAGCTCCACGTGTCCAAGGCGACCTCATTTCTTCGACTGTCCAAAACCTCTGTCCTTGCTGCAACCTCGTCGGAACTGGCTGTGTACAACCCGCTATACAGATCTTTGCAGGCGTCGCTCCCGGTTGAGGCCGCTGAAAAGCAAGAATCGACAATGAAACTTGTTGCATACTTTGCTCGATTGGAAATGGCAGTTGCCGTGCGCGGAACCTCTTTAGTCGCCGTGCAGCTTGAGGCCCCGAAGGGCAGGAGCAAGAAACGGAGAGCTGAAGGGCTCCTGATTGACTCCATTGGACGGGGTGTTACTGCACCAATCACCAAAACCAACAAGCGAGGCGGCAACTTTGACCCTTTGAGCTTCTCAACGCAAACTCCCCCATCCCTAGAGAGCATCTACGGACTCGGTTCTTGGATTGATGACGCCAAATTGGCTGAAGAAAACATCAAGGCTGGTGATTACGCCGAGTTCGAGAAGTTTATGGCGTTCTCTTTCCAGGTTCACTGCGATGACGGGCTTGAACACGACGGGACACAGGATGAGAACACGGCAATGGATGTGGATGAGACATCCTCGACCAGCGTCGCTGCAACCGGAGCCGGCCCCCGGAGGTCCACCAGAGGCGATGGACGAGTTTGCTGGGTCTTCAAGGATCGGGAACTACCGCAGTGGCGTTTCCCACAACAACTAGAGCCGGTTGATAGGCGCATGGTCATATACGCCATCCAAAGAGCATTCAACGTCGCGAGTGTCACTGCATCTACTCTGCTCGGCTGGCAGCTGCGGTGCCGTCTTCCTTGGAGTGGGACAATACAGTACTTGGCATTAGCTGGTCATCTCACCACAGCAAACCTGCAGACAGCACTCGAAATAGACAACACAGATCTCAGCGGTTCGGAGGATATCTTGGCAGAACAGCTACCCCAGGTACTTTCCGAGATCGACCCGACGCTGGATCTGTTGCTCGTATGGTTAGCAGCTACCAAGCTGGGCCCCGTGGAGATTCTATCTGCCGTCAAGATCATCATGCGCAGCCTGGAGCTCATCCAAGATCCACAGCAAATGACCAGGAATTTGCTCACCGGATCAGGCGCAAACGGCACCGAAAATGGTAACCAAGAGAATGGCCAGATAGGCATGGAGCTTGACTTGCTCGAGGAGGAGCTTCACCTGACAGAGCATTACCTGGGAGACGACTCAAGCACTCGTGCGGAGGGCCTTAGTATCGCATTTGGCAAGCTGGGTACCTGTCCCGCCGTGGCCAACGTCCGTGCAATCCGCCAAATCTTCAAGCCGGAGGAGACGCTTTCTCTGATCTACCTCCTTCGTATGGAGCTGAACAGGGATGGTTGGACCAGTCGATACCTGGATGGAGCTAGGCTGAAGGAAGAGGATGATTTGGACGCTGTCCCGGATAGCAGCATACGGCTGATTGCCGACCTGCTCTGCCAATGCATCGACTCTGTGGGACCCGGTGGTTGGCTCATCAATGACATGTTATCGCTAGCAGCTGGGTCGGATGATCAGCCGGATTCAGCCGACTTTCTCAACTCGATGAAACTAGAAGTCAGTGCCGCGCTCGAGGGTGTCGAGGAGGCGGTCTATCTGCGGGGTGTGCTGGCAGAGGTTGTGAAGTATAGCTCATCACTATCTAAGGGTATTACTCCTGGTGGCCAGGCAGCAACGAATGGACCTGTCGAAGGACACACAAACACCACCACGGCAATGCTTCCCTTGGGTTCAAAGGCTACAAGGAATGCGGTATCCAAAAAGAAGGTTGTGTCGGGCGGAGAGGTCAAGACCAGAACTCCAAGAGAGGTTGGGCATTTGACCAGCAAGAAGGTTGCCGATTACACTTTTGAGAGGATCTTGGTTTAACTCGTTATATGCCAAGAAGTTTCAGCATGTAGCAAATACAACATTTCAACCACTTAGTCGTAGCTCTAGAGCCTTCAGTTTTGGGTTTACTGGTACGGTCTTGCTGTGCAGAAATGTCTGCACGGTGTGTTCTGGCTATCACGACATTGTCCTCAAGAGAATCAAGTCTTTCTGGTTGATTGAAAGTGATAAGCCCCCACTAGACTAGTTCTAGTTCTAGATGCAACCTGGATATACTACTCCGTAGACTGTTCATTAATAATTCACAATGCTGATTGCCTGCAACACGACATGCAGCCTTGCCGAGGCAATGTGTCCATGTGTTATTCGTCCTGACCGGCCGCAGTTGCACTGCATCCAATCTTTGCATACACTTATCATGGTAGTATTTACACTAAACGCCCAGAAGCAACTTAAACTTGCATATTCAGGTAGCGCAAGACCAACGCCCAGGACTGCATTTGGCTGCCCGGGAGCCGCAATCTGATGCAAGATTGTCCAGTGATGAGCCGGTAAACGGGCACCAGCTGAGCTATGGAGAGGCTATGCAGTCGAGATCAGAACTAGTCACGAGGAATCGGGCGACTTTGATTCGCTGCATGGGGTTTTTTTTCTTTTTCGTTCCCGGTCAGAGGAATGTGTTCAGCTTGGCGATCGGAAAGGTAAGACGCCTTTACCGCATTTTGCGTGGCTGCCTGGTGGGGTATACAAAGAGGAAGCTCCCGTGCATGGCCTCGCAGGTCTCGGTCGATGGATTGATTTGACGAGAGGCGAACAAAATAAAAGAAGACAAAACGAATTCGGCACAACTAGGAGCCGCGAAAGAGTCAGAGAGCGCCGTCTGAAAGGCCGGCGCAAAGGTCCGGCAGCGTGGGTCGGGCTAAGTGTAGTCACTGGCATGTTTCCACTTTGATATATTGACATGAGTTTTTATTGTACAGTGCATATTAATTATATGTTTGAAAGAATATCATTTGCATAGTATTTCTATATTTTACTTTTCGACCTTGTATGCCGCGGCAGTCGAGTTACTTTAGCCAGTAGCAGATTGCGAGCGTCTCGGTCGACAAAAGGGAGGCTGTGGAGAAAAATAGCTGCGCCCAGTCCACAAAATACGATCGGGCTGCCCTGCATTGCATTGAACTATGGAGTCTTCTTGCAGCCAACGTGCATTGAATGCAAACAACGGGCCTAGACAGGTCTTTTGGGATATTGCTGGGTGCGTTCTGTCAGGAGTCGGGTAAGCGGGTTTACCACGGAAGCTTTGCCACAATCCCGATGGCCATGAATCATTGTGTTGACTTTGTGGTGAATACTTTATGGTTGGGACTGTCTGTCACCGCGGTTTGCGTCACAGCTCTTTGGCTTTTTCGGGTTTAACCATTCGGAGTATTTTGATTGAATGGACTGGCTAGCAAGAATTTCAAAAAGAAACCCCAAGATAAGGTTGTTTGGTTGGCTGGACTAGCTGACTAGACCGTTGTTTACGTAGTGGGGAGCGTTTGGATGTGCATGTTCCGTGGACCATCGCTCGGTGCCACACGGCGCTTGTTTGCTGCAGAGTCTTGAGAGCGTGCAGAGGGCTGAACCTGGGTGGGCGAGAAAGGAAACATTGGCTTCGATGCGGCGCTTCTTTGGCGCTTTTGTGGCGTTGCATCTTTTTGTGTAAATTTACAGGGTGGCACGTCACAGCTGGGACAGTGCCAAGGATGTATATCGTGGTGGCGTATTTTGAATCTACGGTACAGGCATGTACCACGTACAATCTTTCAAAGCCCCCATTATTATGTGAGAAGAAATCTCTACTTCGTGTTGATGTGAAGCGTCGCATTTAAAACCATGGATGCTGAATCACGCCCAACTGCACGGAAGTGCCCGTAAAGTGAAGTCGATGATGACAGCAGACGGCTCCCAATACGGTATGATCTCGTTTCTGTCAGGCAAAATCCTACTACGTAAATGCTTCGCTTAATTATTTCAGACTGCTCTAGCCTGGCTTGGCCAGGTACAGACCTATTGTAAAGTCGTGGGTGGAAGATCATTGCCACCCTTCTCCTTACCACTTCCTCGTTTTGGAAGGCTGGTGTGGAATTTTTCTTCCGTTCAATCGCGTGTGGACACGTCCAGCAGTGATCGGCTCGAAGTCCCCGTTCCTTGTTTGCAAAAAAAGAGAAGTTAAAAAAGGAGAGAAGCTCACAAGGGGTCCTGTTGAAGCTTGTGCCGATCGTCTGGTTGTTGTTCTCCATGCTGGCAAAAATAAATCTTGGTTCCTTGTCTTTTGTCCCTGCATGGACACAACCCGGAGAGCAGGGGAGGCGAGGGATTAGAGCTGTTGCATCAAATCGTTTTTAGAAAAAAAAAGGCAGGGGCTGCTTGAACTGGCCCCGCGTTCTCCAGTTGAAACTTTTGAGCCTCGAGGAGAACCATGATATCATCATGACCTTGTCCTGATTATCCTAACCGAAGTGCTGAGACGTTCTTTTCGCTTTTCTTTTCCTAATCCCCATGTCGCTCAAGCTCGCTTCATAATTATCTTATATCCTCAGAAAGGATGTTAGTTCTAGTATTTATCATAGTGCAGAGTTGTCTTACGGTAATTTTATGACCTGCACTATAAAAGCCGACCATAATTAATTCGGCATAAGACCTCCACGATTTTTTTTTTTTTTTAGCATAGTACTTCGGACGTACCAGTCAGGAGTGCAGTGTTCATCCAATCTTTATCCTTACTGAGAACCAAGGGACGTTTATGGGGGGTTGGTGTGTCCGACATGCGATGGATGTGCCCAAAACAGCACAGCCCTGGGAGTGACAGACGTCCCCGCTGACAGCCGGCAAAGCTGGGGTTGGCTGGCTAAAAAAGCCTTTTTGCAAGTGTGACTGCGACTGGCTGAAGGCGCAAAACGTCAAGACACCGACCTTGCTCAGCACGTGTGGGCAGATGACCCACCCCAAAAAGTACGTCATTCGGCACGGAACGCCACAGCCCCCCCGTTTGTAAGTTGTCTTTGCGTAGAAGCGTTTGTTGGAAAAAAAAAACATGCGTTCTGTCGGACATTGTCAGATTCCCCTCGGGCGTCAAAACCGTTCAATAGTTCGAGGCATCTCGACGAACCGTGTTTGCCTTGTGCATCCAGACCCAGGGTTGCACATATGAACTTGTCGCTCGGTGAGCCGCGCGACCCAGACTTCTTTGCGCGGGAACACCTTTTCCTGCAGCAGGTGTTTTACGCATTGAGACGGAACGACCAGGTGGGTAAGATTAAGGTGGGTAAGATCAAGGTGGGGAACATGATGTTGATTCTGCGTGCGAGCCACACCGGAAGTGATGGTACCACCCACGGTGATGGGGGGTAACTTGATGACAACGCTTGTCTCTGATCGAAATTGAATCAGAAAAAGTCTGCCCGCTGGCCACGGGTTTTTGGCCGATCATTCTCTTTTCCGTCGCCGGTTCGTACACAAAAAAAGCGTGTGATTTGCTGATCGTCGATGAACTGACCAACCACTCACTTTCATGGGGTATCAGAAGCTTGCCCGAAACAAAAGCGCAGTCATTTGTTTCTATACCTATCTCACCTTACCTTAAACTTGGCGCCGCGCCCTGGTTGCTTACATACATACTAGCAGGGTACGGTACATTGCGGCGGGTACCAGGGTGTTGTCTAGTTTATTCTTCTACAGTAGCCTGCCCGGGGCACTTGTCTTTTCTTTTCTTTTGTAGCTTCCGCACCTGCATGCATCCTGTGCCTTTTGCTTCTGTCTATACCAAGCCCTTTCCTTCATCATTCTTGACAAAAACCACCACTACTCATAAGGCCTCCTCAAGACTGTGGAAACCTGCCCTGTGAACAAGATTCGGTTCTCCCTCCTCACATAATCGCCCGAGTTCTCACAGCGTGTTCGAGGAACAGCCCATTCGATACCCCCAGACACGGCAGGACCGCCTATATTACTCATCAATATTCATGCAGGCAAGCGACTGAACCCAAGAATCGAGGCACCTTCTCAGTCGAGTCTTGTTTGAGCCGTTCTTCCCAACGCCACTCTTCCTGCAACGACTGCTACGAGCAGCCATCTCCAGTGGCGTTGTCGTTCTGCAAGAACCCCACTGTCGAAACGGCCGTGGCTGGCCATAAAACCCTTAGCCCCAATACCGTTGCCGGCGCCGCTTTGACAGCGACCGAAACGACCGCAATGATGAACCGCACGTCGGTCGAATCGATCCAGACCGCAGATTCTCTCGCCCGTGCCTTGTACCGGCGCGCGCGGCTGTCTGGTCCTGACTTCTCCGACATTGCAACTGTGGTTCGATCGCTGCATACGTGCCTTAAGCACCTGCGCGTCGAGGCAGAAGATCCAGACAGCTTGTTGAACACGACCCAGCAGGAGCACAGCGTCTACGCGCGCCAGCTTGGTCCCATCGTTGAGGACTGCGACTTCACTTTGAAGCAGTTGGATACTATCTTGGAAAAGTATGGCGGAAGCAGCGCCGATACCCCTTCTGAGGAGGGTCCACACCGTGATGGCTACATTGTTGGCACTGCGGATAGCCGCGAAAAGGACATGATCGCTTTGATCAGGACCAAGCTTGCCAACCAAAAGACCAACATCGACATTTTCCTGGATACGGTCCAACTGCACAACCCAGCCAAGGCGAGACAGCAGTTTGTGGACAACCCTCAGAGCCAACAGCTGGACTCTATCAAGGATAAAGTCGATGCTATAGCTGCCCGGCTTGCGCGGCGCCGGGTTGCGCACATGAGCGCTGGCGATATGGAAGAAGAGGAGCTGTGGCAACAGTTTTCCACCGAGCTTGAGCGAGAAGGTTTCTCCAGCGAGGTTCTGATGCGAAACAAGGTACGTTCTGGCGCTGAATTTCCCTCATCCCTATGGTGTTCTTTCTCTTTTGAATCACGTAAAGTCACCGGACTTCAACTCTTGGGCATGGTTTTCAGCGGTTTTACTGACGTTTCCTGCATCATATAGGAGGTTCTCCGAGCTTACATCCGGGAAATGGACTCCAACGGTCTCTTTGATCAAGACCACCCGCCGTCAGTTCGAGGTCTTTTGCCTGCCGCGGAAGGTCCGAATTCACGGGGACCACCCATGTCAATTACGCCTTATCCATCTGATAATCGCGACGCCATGAGTCCCAAGGAAGTCATCTCACCTCCGACGACTGCCAATGAGAAGTTTCTACCATCAGTCAAACTCAATCGGGGGCCCCCTGACTATGATTCTGTGCATGGTTCTCAGAATGAATACAGTCCCCAAAACGCCCACGGCGGCTTTTCAAACCAAATGTCACCAAGATCTCGGGCCCGTTCTCAAAGCCAACCGTCACAACCTCAGAGTGCACCACCGCACCAGACTATACATGCAACCCCATACCCCTATGACTCCCTGCAATCCCCGACTCTCTATGGCAATGATGGCCAGCAACGGGTCGATTCTCAGCAGTATCAAGCTCCCATCGTGTATAACCCCCCTCTTCCGGCCAAGATACCACTTCGTCAGAATTCAGGGTCGGATTCTGGTGCTTCGGACTCAGATTCTACCTACAGTGATTCGAACAACTCGCTGGCTTTGATATCGACGCAGGATCTGATGCACCTTGACCACCGCATGACAGCGATGCATCTTGGCCCTCCGCAACCTTCTCATCTTCTCTTTTCACCTGGAACTTCGCCAAATGCTCCTGGCGGCCGCTACTTGCCTGCTCCTCCAGTAGGGGACCAATTACCCCCTGGTGTCCCAGGCAGCCCGTCCAGCCTTCCACCATACAGCAGCCCAGCATCCTCGGTGGCAGCAATTACTAAGCCGCCGCCTCCGGCGTACGGCAGCTCCCCCATGCAGATGCCTGCCATAGGTCAGCAGCAGCAGCAGCAGCAGCAACGGCAGTTCTCACGACTTCAGCCCGATAGCCATGGTAACGAGATTCCCCTCGAGGCCACATGGACCAAAATTCGCCGCACGCTTGTTAGCCCCGAAGTGCTTGACAGAGCGGGCGTTCGGTACGAGGCTCGTCCCGACTTTGTCGCCATCCTTGGGGTTCTTTCGCGTGAACAAATTGCACAGTTTGCCCGCGAGAGCGATGAGGTTCGCCGAGCAAGATATAGTGGTCAAAACTATCCACCTCCTCGTTTTATGCGCGATGGAAGCAGTGGCATACGTGACAATGGTATGCGGCAAAACCACCGGGACGACAAGTGGAGGTCTGGTTCGACGAGCGAATCCGATGACGTTTTGTGGGATACCGACTCTTCGTCTGATGAAGGATCCCGCGAGAGAGAGCGACGACCTTATGGCGGCCGCCCTTATCGTGAAACCCCTGAGAAGGAAAGGCGCCGAGGCAGTGACGAAATGGAGAGGAACACGAATGATGAAAAGACGGATGACAAGGGTACAAAAGTCTATCCCTTCGTGTTACCCATGGCAGCGGCTGCTGCAGCAAAGGGTCTTGATGGTAAAGCAACGCCAGCAAGCACAGTTCCGCCCAAGCCGATACTGAAAAACAAGAATGAAAATCACGTCCGATTCGACCGCGAGGGGCCTATCGAGATCTCACCCGAAGATATGTCGGCTGATAAGAGACGACGGGAACAACAACGACGGGAGCGCGACCGTGACCGTGAAGCGTCGAGGGAACGTGACCGCGATCGCGATCGTGACAGAGATAGAGAGCGGGATCGTGAGAGGCGGCGAAGAGACCGCGACCGAGAACGTGACCGAGACGGGGATCGTCGCGACTACTACTCGTACGGTTCTCGTCACGGCCACCACCGACACTCGAGCTCAATGGATGCCCGCCGCCACGGGCACCACTCTCAAGGCGCTGAGCCCAGCCGTGATAGAGACTCTGCGCGTCGGGAGAAGAAAAAGGCCTGGGGCCAAACGCTGGGCGCCGCCGGTATTGGTGGCGCCGCAGCTAGTCTGCTCAGCGTCCTTACCGAGGCGGCCACTGGATTTTGAGGTGTCCGACACGACAAGTTCGGCCTGAAGTCCATTGGCAGTCTTTATTCACTGTTTCTTTTAGTCATTTCTGGCAACTTTGTTCACACTTTCTCCAGAAGAGTTCTTTTTTGCATATACTGCCCCTTTTCTTTTCTTGTCATTTTCCTCCGGATTGCGAGTACTGTGTACTACTAGGATTTTATGGCATGTACGCTATCGCTGGGTATGTTCAAGCAGCGCGGGAAGGCAGAGTAGCGTAGATTTTACATGATACCCCTGAAGAGTGTTGAAAGATTTTGACATGCAGGATGAATAACTAGCCTGAATTTGCACTTTTCTGATATTGATTTCTGAATTTGATTCAACTGTTATTGCGTGTGTTGTTGGTGGAGGTAAAATTGGCGGAACTCTAACAACGCTACTCTTAACAGTCTCCCAGGATTCTTAGCTTTCTCTTACCTAGGGACCACCAAACACCAGAAGATTTTGAAGGCTGGTCTCTGCAAAGCCATGTTGGTGCAAAACATCCCGCCCTCGATGACAAGGGAACTCGGCGACTACTATAACGCTAATGTTCTTTTCATGAACACCGGCCTTTTTGAGTAGTCGCAGTACTGCACAAAGCGTTCTGCCGGTAGCGAGCACATCGTCTACGACCACAACGGACGCGCCCGGCGAGATGGCATATAGGTCCATCTCTATCCTGCCCAATGTAGAGTCAGCGAGTACCGGAGACGAGATGTGCGAAGGAAGCTTGCTCGTGGAGATGGTCGGCGGCGGGAGTTTGCCGGCCTCGCGGATCAGCACCAGGGGCACGTCGACCCGCGTCGCCAATGCCGATGCGAAGAGGAAGCCGCCGGCCTCGCAGCAGACCAGCGCGTCGATTTGGGCCCAGTCGCCGGCGAAGTGGCTCTGCAGCAGGGATGAGCAGAGGTCGAGCCCGCCGGGGCGCTGTGCGATGTCGAGCACGTGGCGGAATTCGATGCCCTCGCGTGGGTGGTCTGGCACTGAACGTATCATTTGTACCAGTCGTTGCAGGTCCTCGTGGATGAGCGGCAGCAATCTGTCTTGAGCGAAAGCCTTCACTGCTTTACTTCCGGGAATGTCGTTCTCAAAGGTTAAATCCGGGCAGTCTGACGAGGTCATCGAGCCCAGCCTGGCGTGTTTGATGCCCTCGCCGTCGGTTCCGTCCTCGGCGGCACACAAGGCGGCACAGTTGCCGCGACCAATGGCGAGATCCTTGCGAGACCCTCGACGAACCTGTCGCAGTTCTTCGCTTACTGTGACGCGAACCTCGAGCAGCTTGCTCTTTGGTACCAGGTGCGACAAGGCTGCAACCGGGGCCTGCTCTCGCATCCCGGTTATGAGTAGTACATCGATGGGTGCGGAGTCGCGCACCACCTTGAGGAAATGCTCCTCTGGGAGACGAGGCCGTCGCCGCAACTGACTCTTGAAAAACGCATTCAATCCTGATCTGTGCTGCTCCTTGTAAGGCCGGTCCGAGAGAAGCCGGTCAAAGTCGGCACCCGTGGCCTCGGCGTATTCTCGTTTGGTCGCATCGCTGATGCCGATTGCGCATGCAGTCGGATATTTGCGGGCTGGGTTGCTGCTGTTGAATACAGAGACCCAGATCGCGGCACAGTAATCTTTGCCGGCGCCATGTAACCCGGTGACCAAGATGATGAGTTTTGGCTCTGTAGGCACCTTCGGGAGGGGAAAGGCGTAGGCCAAGATGCTGTACGGGTCGGAGCTCGTTTTGAGACGTGCCAGGCGTGCCAGGTTTGGTCCAAACGCCTTGGTGGCCAGCGCAGAGTCTCGAGGATCAGGGCCCAAGTCGGCGCCGTATACACCGGTGCTCAGGGGAAGCAAGGCCCCGACGACATTATACACCCACTGTATTGCGGTTTCAGCAGCTTGAATTCCATCCTGGTCTCGGGGCCAGACGCCAGTGATTACGCAAGCAAAGTCCCAGTCCCGGCAGCCAAACGCGCTGGAATCCGCAGCCACATCCATCACGGCCGCCCCGCCGTGCAGTAGATGGAGATAGCAGAACGGCGAGGGTCGAGTTTTGATGGCGTTTTGCAAGACAGTGGCGGTGGCTTCGGCTCCGATACGTCGCAGGAACATGCATCGCTTGAACGACGAGGTCTTGCCCCCGCCATGGCCTCCGTGCATTCCAGACATGTACATCTCGGTATCGAATAGACCGATGCCATCAACCACCTTGGATGAAGCTTCCTGTCCCAGTACTTTAGCCAAGCGATCGGCCTGTGCTGTTTGCAAGGCGGGCGCCTTGGTAGAAGCTTCATACATGGTCACGCCGAGATGCATCTGTCCCACGTCCCAGTACAGGTACGCGTCGGCTGAGCAGTCTCTTGGAAGCTTACCCGCGACGAGCTCATCGAACATTTCGAGTTTGAGAAGCGCTTCGCTGTCGCCTCTCAGAGGAACAATCCAGTTTCGGACCGAGTAGGTTGGGCTTGTGTAGGTTTTGAAGGTGACGCTCACCACGATACCGAAATTTGTGCCGCCGCCTCGTATTGCCCAGAGCAGATCAGCCTCGTTCTCCGGACGCTCGGAGCCGGCCGGCTGGTGTGGGCCTGGCACGTTGCCAATGCAGAGAACCTGGCCGGAGCTGACACTGACCATGACGGCCCCGACGATGGAGTCGCACGTCAAGCCGTGCAGCCTGGTCAGATGCCCGATCCCGCCCTGGAGCCACAGACCTGCGCCGACGCTTGGGCGAGATCCCAGGGGTACCGTCAAGCCGGCTGCCATGGTCTTCTCGATGATGTCGCCGGCCTTTGCACCGGTCTCGGCGACGACAAAGACATTGGACTCGGGAGTACATGTTGCTTTGCCGTCTTCAGCCACGCAGATTTGAACCTTGTCAAAGAATCCCATATCGATTGCGACGACGTTGGGCCACAGGCACTGGTCGCTGTGGCTCCCACTGACGACGGTCAGCTTGGTCTTGTTCTTGAGCGCCCATCTGACACACCGCTGAAGGTGTTGGATCTCTGTTGGCCCAAAGACCGCGGCTGGGCGATGAAGACGGGCCTGGCGGTTCTTGATCTTATTCTGCGGACTGCCGATGAGCAGTGGCACTTGAGCCGTCAGCTCTGGTAGGGATGTGGCGTGTCTTGTGAGTGCGATCATGACCTCGGGTGCGCCGAAGCCGAGGAGATCTGGGTGGGCTCCTTCACGGCGGCCCAGAGACCGGCATACCTCACGCCAGTCGGATCGGATGCTGACCGACTGTTCGTCCACATCATCAACAGCGTACCCAGCAACGAAGCGGGCGAAGGCATCCAGGATCGCGTCGTCGTTCGTCACACGGATGACACCAGAAGGGAAGGATGCCGTGGAGTGGCACACCAAGCCGTCCAAGTGCAGACTGCCAGCACGGTGGAAGATCACCACCATTCCACCGTCGAACCGTCCATCGAGCATGCCCAGTGCTCGCTCGATAAACTTGACTTTGGGGCGCATTCCGTACATGCTGTGACAGAACAAGACGAGATCGAAAGCCTCTTCGGGCTCGTCCATGCAGTTATTCCCGTCCAGGGCAAATGGAGTGTGACGGATTTCGGGAGAGGTTTTCAGGCAAGGGAGAGGAGGCACCAGCTCTGAACCAGACTGAAACCACTCCTCTAGTCTCGCAGCAAAGAGGGTGTTGGGCTCGTATGCAACATACTTTGTGATCTTTTGCCTCTGTTGCTCGGGCAGATATCCGAACACGCTCTTTGGGCCGGGTCCAATCTCGAGCACCGAGAGGCGGACACGCCGGTTGAGTAGAGGGGCCACGAGCTGAGACAGCTGGGGTATGATGAAGTCTTGGTAGGTCGCCCATCCCGACTCCTTGACAAACATGTCAAAGCCGGCGCTGTACTGCGCTTCCGACAAGGGCGGCAGTGCTTGTGTTGCTGTGGCGGCTCTCTGCCTGAGGGCCGATTTTAGAGAGTCGAGGGTGGCCATAATGGGATACGTATAGGAGAGCAAAATCTCCTGTAGAATTTGGTTTGGGGTGATAGGAAGTAATACGTGGGGTAGTAGAAGGGGTGTCGACAAGACTTGGTCATGAAAGCCAGTGGTTGGTTGGACTTGTTTCGGATAAAAAGGGGTAAGGAGGGTGAACAGGTAAATGAAGCGTACGTGCCGGCTTCTGCACTTATATACCCTGCTCTGCTCTCCGAGGTACGCTATGCGCTGACGGCCGGCTACCACTCTGGCAGGCTCTCGTGTAGCATGCAGCATAAATTGCTAAGTGCATTGGACCTCTTTCTCGCTCCAATCAGATCCAGGGGGTCCTGCAAGTACCTCGGTGTAGCTTGACCAGCATATATGCAGGGAAGGCTGAGGTTCATGACCAGAGTAAACACCTGCGGCCACAAAACTAGCTATTATGGGTCATGAGGATACGTTACAGGAGCAAGAAACGCGGCATTTGTCATATTTCTCTCTAGTTCATGCCCCCCCTCCCTTTTTGTTCCCCTCTCCCTGATACATTGCGAATACCCTCCAGAGCTAACCACGCTGTCCATGAGAAAGCAGGGTATAGAACTTGTTCTGTTCGTTCAGATCATCCTTCAGTAAGCCAGTCATGCTCTGCGTCAGAGTCACCGTCCCCGTCTTCTGCACGCCCCTCATCACCATGCACATGTGGGTGCACTCGAGGACGACGGCGACGCCCAGGGGACTGAGGACCTCGTTGATGGCCTCCCCGACCTGCTTTGTCAGACGCTCCTGGATCTGGAGTCTGCGCGCATAGACCTCGGCGATCCGGGGCAGCTTGGACAAACCTAGCACGCGGCCGTTGGGAACGTATCCAATGTGCATCTTTGATCCATTGTATACAGCGTCAGCTGGGGCTTTGTTTTTGACGGTCTCTCCATTACCTCTTTGTATTGGTGGAGAGATGTCTGCCTGTTCTGCAGGTGTGAGAATGAAGGCCTAAAAAGAAACTTGCCTTTCCAATAAATGGAACCATGTGGTGCTCGCACATGCTAAAGATGTCAATGTCTCTGACGATGACGAGTTCCCTCGAGTCTATACTGAATATCGCATCATTGGACACCTCGTGGATGTTCTTGGAGTAGCCCTGAGTGAAGAACTGAAGCGCCTCGGCGTATCTGTTTGGCGTCTCTGCAAGACCCTCGCGAGCCGGGTCCTCGCCGACTGCGCAGATGATCTCGCGGGCGGCGGCTGCTATGCTGACCTTGGAGAGGGAGGGCGCTTCTTCGTCCGCTACTCTGCTCGAATCTGGCTGTGGAGCCGGTATCGAGGAAGAGACTGCTTGCCAGAAAACTAAGTCTAGGGAATCGTCATGGCTGCGGGCCTGACCAAAATTGTGCGTATCTCGTCTCATACATACCCTGATTGCAAACGTCATGGGCTGAGGACTGGCCGGTGGAGCTCAGCCTGAGAGGAGAAGATTCAGGGGCAGCAGCATCTGTACTGGCCAGGGATGTGGCGACCAAAGTTGGACCGCCCGACGTGGTGCTCTTATCCATGTGCACTGGTTGGAAATTTGGCACTAATACAAGTCTTTGACTACGACGAGATTTCTTTGGACTGATAGAAAGAAAAGACTTGGCCCGAGTCAGGATATCCTGCAGCATGGAAAGCGTCCTTAAAAAGGGAACTTGGATAAGCTCTGGGAGGTACCAGAGGTTGCATCCTGTCATACTATTATTACTTGCGAGGCTATCTGTATTGAACGACCACCAGATACCTACCAAGGAAGAGAGGAAAGGAAAATGAGTAAAACTGACATCAGGGGCGCCGGCATCACAGAGCCGCATCGGTCCGAGGACGAAAAGCCGAAAATATTTGGAAAGGCTCCAAGACCGAGCTGCTGTGCAACTCGGAGGGCCTCCGACAGCGTGGGAGTAAATTAAAATAGGCGAGGTATATGTATATCTCATTGGCCAGAGAACACGCCAAGGCAGTCAATCAGGTGAGGTCCGGCTGAGCACATGCCGTCGAGAAGACAATTACGAGTCGGCCGTCATACCAAAGGGCTGTCGTCACCAAGATGAGCGATGTAGCAAGTTGTATCGATACATACGGGGCATGCATCTATACAAGGCCCGATCAGTGAGCATAAGATGGAACAAGCGAGTGAGTACTCCTACAACTACCGGTAGCAACAAGCGAGCGTGAGTGGATAGTCACCAAAAATAACCATTTTCTTCCACCATCTTCCACCACCTTCCACCACCTTCCGCTTTGCCTCATCTTTCCGTTGCCGGCCAACGCTGGATGGGGGTTGGATCATGTTGCCTCTGAACCTCCGCAGCCGGCACAATACTCCCTTTGCTCCTGAGCACCATCCACCTGTATTTGCATCACTTAATCTTTGCCACATGCAAAGAGCACTGATGCGCCGGTCTCGGATCTGATCGCGCCGTTCACCGGCCTTCACACAACCCGCGCTCCCCGTAGTAAATCCTCCCCCGCGGTGGAAGACGGTCCAGCAAATTTCAATGCTGCCATAAATAAAGAAAAAGTCCGACAAGACCCTATTGGCGACGACTACAGCGACTGGAAGGGCAGTCTATCAGCTGCATAAGCCTGGCATGGTGGGTATCGCAGTCGAGAAGAGAACTTGTCCAGGGCATAGGGAGTGGCCCCTGAGAAGGCGACCGGGACTGTCGAGGGTCACAATTATCAGGAACCAGGAGTTGGCACCCAAAATTGGTTGCTTCTGTTGCTGCTACCAAACCTTTTATTTTCGGACGTCTTGGATCCCAATTCCAGCCATTTCCTTTCCCCCTTACCAAACAAGTGAAAGTCACCTAGGCAAGGCCGAATAAAAGTTTGATACATGACCGATGTTATCAAGTATGGGCCAACGTCGTTGTTCTACACGCAAGGGCCCTCGAGCTATTGCAGGTGCCACCATCTTTTAACTGGATGCCCTTGCAATAGTCTACAAATGGTGGTACTTGTGGCGATTTATATGGGCCCTTGACAGGCAGAGATGTTTTCAATCAATGGCAGAATCCATGGCCCATGTGCATAGCACTGGGTTAGTGCGTCGGTGGATCAAATGTACTATACGTAGTATATATTGGTGCGGGGCTAGAATAGGGCCGAACCGGTCTGTCGGGATGATTGTACAGGGCATGTTCGAGGGACCATCCCAGGAAGGGTATGATATTTCTCTAGCGCTGCAACGACAGGCGCAGCTATCAAAGCGATGCTAATGCCTGCTGCTCATCCGGTAAAAAGTTCGCATCTGGCCATGACATCCGTAACGGGCCCAAAGTCCACCAGGACGCCCTTGTCCAAAACGGCAACCTTGTCGTACGCAGCCACCGCTTCCAGTCGATGCATGACGGAGACGACAGTCGCGTGCTGCAGCCTCGCGGCCATGATCGATTCCACAAGGACTTCGGTCTGCCGATCCAGGCTAGTTTTGGAAGAAGGTTAGCATACAGCAATTCCTCGCTGTTTTTTTTTTCTTCGTGGGGCGCATGGGTAAAAAAGGGGACTCACTTGCTGGTCGCCTCATCGAGGAGGATGATGCCGCCCGACCCTGCCGGCTGGCTTTGCCACTGCAGCACGAGTCTCGCAATGGCCAAGAGCTGGACCTCGCCCGCCGAGAGGTTTGCGTCCGCCCGCTTACCCCCCAGACCGCCCGAGCCGTCGACAATCTCCCATGCGCGGCATTCCCGGAGCACCTCCTCGATGATCTGATCCGACATGTCACCGCTCGGGTCGAGCTCTTGGCGGAACGTCGACGTCGGCTCGAAGAAGCTGTCCTGGGAAACGACCGTGAATCGACGACGCAGGACGTCAATCGGCAGGGTGGACGTGTCGACGCCATCTATGCGGATGCTCCCAGCAGGCGTGTGGAGCATTCCCAGCAGAGCGAGCAGCAGCGTCGACTTGCCCGAGCCGGTACGTCCGCACACGGCAACCCGCTCGCCTGGCTGCACGGCAAGGGTGATGCCGCTGAGCCCCCAGTTGCTGCCGCATCCCTCATCTTCATAGGTGGCCCAGACGTTCTCGAAACTGATCTGGCCGGCGCCGGGCCGATTGTCTGGCAGATCTGTAGTCGACGGCTCCTCACGTTCTCGCGGGGTGTCCTGCTCGAATGTGCAGACGCGGGCGATGGCTCCGAGCGAGGTCTCGAGTGAGGTCCAGGACATGATAAAGTTGGTCAGCGTCTCGCCGAGGGTGGTGGTGTTTAGGAGCGCGACGCCCACAGCGCCGGCGGCGACTTTATCTCGCAACCCGATGGCGACGCCGGCGATGGCAATGGCCAGCCCCGCCACCACGAGGTTCAGTACAAGCTGGAGCCACCTCTGCACCATGTAGAGCAGGTAAAACGGCTCCTGCGAGCGATCCAGCTTCTCGGCGAACTTTGCTCGCATGGGGTCCAGCCAGCCGTTGGCGCGGATGACGGAGAGTCCAGCCGTGGTCTCGCCAAATGCGGTGTGCAGATCTGCCTTCCAGTCGAGGTCCAACAGACGCAGCTGCTTGGACGATCGAAGGTAGACCTTCTGGATGAGATACAGGGCGCCGAATACGACGGGAAGTATGGCGAGCGCTTCTTTGGAGACCAAGACTACCAGTATCAACTGGATAATGGTTATGAAGAAGTCGATCGAGGTGTTGAAGAGATCAATGGGGAGGCGAGTGTCCACAAACATCAGATCCTGGTTGAAGCGGTTCATGAGGCTGCCCGTGTCGACGCGGCTGATGAATCCAAATGGCGCCAGGAGGACTGTCCGAAGAAGGCTGTCGTGCATGGTAGAAGCCGACCTGGGCACTATGAAGAACAATACATGACTGAATGATATAGTTGGTTGGCATTGTATAAAGTTCTGTAAAAGATCGGGTACGGGGATAGTCTTTGGACTCACAAGAGCGAGAGCCACAGCATCAGAAGCGGGAGCACCTCTAGCAGCGCGAGGATTCCTATCCAGTAGCTGCTGCTGTACGTGGTGCCTTGTTTAATTGCGGTGGACCACCATTGGACCCAGAGATCTGCGAGCATTGATCGAATAAGTCATGGAAATATGAACGACTTGTGGTGGGGATTCACAAACCTGGTATTTTGAAGCATACCGCGCATCCCATAACCAAGAACAAGAAAGTTGCAGCATTTTTGAAGCCCATAGCACGTGCATATCTCAAGTAGACTTTTTTATCCGAGACAGAAGTCCCCGTGGCCTCGCCTCCATTTTCGACCTTGTGCGTCATAACGGTATTAGTACCATGATCTGGTGCCGTCGACGTCTTCTCATCGTTGCTTGCGTCCGTGACTGTGTATTTTGCGTCAGAGTCTTCATGTTTCGTCCCTTCATCATCGGCCGGCTTCTGCACGAGGACCGGCGTGAGGATCCCGTCGACGGTGATCTCGTACACTTGGTCGGCTAGATTTGCTATAGATGCTACATGTATAAGTAGATTTTGACATTGTCAGCAGATACGTTGTACGCAATTTAAAACTTCTCCTGACTTACAGTCGTGAGTTGCAAATAATACTGTCGTTCCCAGCCTTCGCAAAAGCCCCTCGGGCCCGAGAAGCCGTGTGGCTATATGATGTTTCGTAGTACGATCCAATGCACTAAACACATCGTCCAATAGAACAATGTCCTTACGAGTAGCTATTGCTCTCGCAAGCGCCTAAATTGAAAAGAACAAAGACAGGTGAGACGGTGAAACCCTTTGTAAATTGTGCAGAGTGTACGGACTAGATGGAAAACTTACCAAACGTTGCTTTTGACCTCCGCTAAGGCGAGCGCCGCCGCTACCAATCCGACCTGTTCTGTAGTCGGGTAAGCCAGTCAGGTCGTCCAAGCAACAGGCGTCGATGACACCTGCAAGCCATTTTGCGTCTCCTGACTCTCCAAACTGGGTCCACGTATGCTCTGCCGATATGTTCTCCAGCCAGGGCGATTGGCTGCAGTACGCAACCTTGTCCAGGGAAATGTCAATGGAGCCCGATACGTGGCCGCCCTCTCCGATGGCCGACTTTAGCAAGAGTGACTTGCCTGACCCGGTCTTGCCGACAAGAGCAACAAAGGAACCTTTTTGGATTTGCAGATTAATGTCTTTGAGCACAGGCTCGTCGGGAGACCAACCGATCGAAGCATGGCGGATGGATAACGCAGTCTCATTGGCCTCTGAGCGCTGGATAGATGCATCTTTGGTGCCTCTATTACTTTCAGGCATTGTTTCTGGCTCGTTTTTAATGGTAAGAGGCTTCTCTGGGGTCTTGAGAAAGGCGAGAATACGCTCGAAGCAACCGTGAGCGGAACCGAGAGCCGGCATAGCTTGGAACAAATGAACCAACGGAGAGCCAAGAAGTGCGATGAGGACAAGAGAAGAGAACATTGTGGCCGAGTCGAGATTGTCATCGTTGCCGTTGACGCCAATGTAAGCTGCAAAGACGAGCAATGGTGAGAGTGTCATGGTGCTATACGCTGTTTGTTCAGAAAAGTAAGTGTCAGTAAATGCCCCGAGCAAGGTCTGAACATGTCTTGAAAAAGACGGTCACTGACACAAGATGACGGACGCGGTTATCAGGGCACGGAATGGGCGTGCTGCTTGTATCTCTAGTCGCCTCAGCTCGTTCACCACTCGGCTGACTCTTGTTTCCGCCCCGCGCATTTTGACAGCTTTTAGGGAGTCGCATAGCCGTTTTGTGGCATCGATGCGCTGCTCCATCGCCTTCAACCATTTTCCCTGCTGGAGGCTCATGTTGCCGGCGACAAAATATGCGCCTACGCCGCAAGCTGTAAGGGAAATAAGCCAGCCATTAGCATCATCGATTCCACAATAAGCCCAAATAATGGTTCCCATAGAGTGCAAGGCACTCACAGAGGGCAAGACCCAGCATAGCCACGGAAGAGACCCCCATTACTCGTTGTAGGAGGTACGTTGCCAAGGCGGTTTCCAGCACGCCTGCCCAAACCTCGTGAATGTAGACGAGACCACCAACAATACGCTGAACGTCCGAAATCATGAGTGTGGTTGCCTTGGCTTCAATGCTACTATCCTCGCCTAGTCGCAGCACCTTTTCGAAGATGGACACGATCAAGCCTCCACGAATAATCGACACTGATTTATAGGTATGGCGCGAGTACCAGCTGTTTGAGACCTTGGGAGATGTTAGCGAGAGAAAGAAAAACAACAAAAAAAGACAGAATAAAACCAGGGCCTCAAATTACAGCTATGCCAATGTAAACAAAAGCGTAGGCGCCTAGAAGCCCGTAGCCGTGGCTGGCCGGCCTATCTCGTCCATTCTCCAAATAGTCCAGCAGGGCAGTGACGAGGAACGACTGTGAAAAAGTGAAGCCGGTCACCGCCAGTCGTGGGATCACTGGAGCGAGCGCATAAGATCCTAGGGATGTGAAGGCCAGCAGGGCGAAGGTATTGGTGGAAGAGGCTGTTGATTAATTAGAGGGGTTTCATTGCCGGTATGCAAACACGAACACACAAAAGAAAAGACAAAGAACAAAAAAGTAAAAAAAGAAGAACATACAAAAAAGGGAGTGTCCGTTGGCGGTTTGGCCGTTGGTCATTCCATGGAACTGAGCACGGATGCTTTTGACATA
Source organism: Pyricularia oryzae 70-15 (assembly GCF_000002495.2). Classification (NCBI taxonomy): domain Eukaryota; kingdom Fungi; phylum Ascomycota; class Sordariomycetes; order Magnaporthales; family Pyriculariaceae; genus Pyricularia; species Pyricularia oryzae. Next base: position 4,397,849 of record NC_017849.1, on the reverse strand, counting down.
CAAAGGGCTGCTGATCAGTTCAAGATCCGTGGTGGTGAAAGCGCGCCTGTATCCAGTCAAAAATAGCCTGTTCAGCCAGAGGAAGAAGGTCTGGTTGGTCGGTCCCGCCAGGTCCTCTGATGCTGCTTTTTTGCGGGAGCCATCTGAGCCGGAGCGGAGGGTCTTCTTTTGCTCTTCCAGGATCAAGAGCACAAACTTTACACAGCAGTTGGCAGCTGTGATGGAAGCGGCCACCGTTTGCCTCTTGAGATAATACGTCCTTGCGCGGGTGGCTTCCGTCAAGACAAAGATGAACAAATAGGCAACGATGAGGGACGATGGCCGAGCTGATCTCCTGTGCTCCACTGCAGAGAGGAGAAATAGAGCACACGTCGCGGCCAGTCCGAGAGTCGCCCAAGGGATGGCCGCGCTGGTTTCCAGGTCTTGGATGCGGCATCTTTGGACCAAGATGGTGAGTTGCAGTGCAAATGACAGAATGTTGAAGCCCTGCGCTGGTTAATCCACCTGCTCCTACTTGGTTGATTCCCCATCGTCGGAAGCGCCAACTACTCACAATCTTGGAATGGTACAGCCAGTTGAGGCTTGCAACGGCGTGTCGGCGAGCCAAAAATACAAGTCTGGCTGCTGCCAAGATGATCAGTACCGAAGATGGCAGGATGCCTAGGACCGAATCCTGAAAGAGAAGCGTAAAGTCGAAATCAGAACGGCAACCCTGGATGGCAGGTCCAAAGACGCGGTCTGCGTCGGCAGGACATTCCATCCTGAACGCAGGGAGGTTTTGATCTTGTTGGCTTCTTGGGTGACGGGTTCGGACAGGGCGAAAAAAAAAGCTTGAAGCAGGCAGCCAAGAAGGAACAACCCGTGTTAGCGGGGGGAGAGCAAATGCACGACAGATATTTGACATTGACAGAAACCCCCCCCCCCCCACACACACACAAAACTCCAGACAAGCAACATGCTAATAACCGAATTGCCTGTCTTGGGGGTACGCCCAAAGGGTTGCGTATTAGACATCCATGTATTGTGTTATCCATGTATTGTGTTCGTAGATTGCTGCAACAGTGACTGTTCGCTAAATTTGGTGGCTCCGCCGATAGCGACCCTCGCGCGACGATGCGGGTGCTTTGGAGTTTGGACGGGTCAGCTTACCCGGCCTCCCGGAAGCCCAAATGCACGACGATATGGTTGCGAATCTTTGGTGAATTTTCCTGGTCCGTACCCACACGTTCGTTGGTCGCTAGACAAATCAGACCCCTAGAAGGTCTATACTACCATCCATATCGGGCAAGCCTGGCGCTTTTGTGGAAACCCTCGCTTGATAAAGAATCGTCAGCTCCTGGCCATGCAGCGTCAGCTTATTACGAAGGTACTGCGTAACAGGCATGAGGGGTTTCACCTTGAAGTATTGTGGGGGGTAGACGATTGTCTCGATGGCATGCGAGTATTTTTCTGCATGTTGATAATGGAAAGCTTCCATTTCCAGCTTTTGTTTGTAGCATTTCTCGACAAACCTCCAGAAGAGACTACTCGCAATCCAACGTTCAACCCCACAAAGCTTTCTACGACCAGTGCTGGCGCTGTTGCTTTTGCTTTCTTGACTATATCCCATCCATAAAAAAAACACACGTCTTCGAGCAATGGGTTTTACGGGCAGAAGACACAAATCCAAACTCTCAAACAAGTCACCGGCCCAAGACGAAAACAGCATCTACTGGAGACCAAGTATCTATCCATGATGATTGTTACCGATGCCTCGCCTCAAAAATACTGGTGAGTCAAGGTTTTCAAAAAATACAAATTTTTGTTTCATATGTATGAACGCTCAACTCGACACTTATTACCAGGTCAAACCTCTTTTTCTATGGTCAGGCTGCTCATATTTTCGCGGAGCTCGTTGGACCAGTGATGGGCCCGGCCTTGATAGAAAACAGTCTGTGGCAGCCTCTGCTGTTGGGACTAGGTAAGACTGTCGATGGAGACTACCTACCTAGGTACCTAAGGTAACTAGGTAGGCACCTAATTTACGGGGCTTTGCTAATTTTGCAGCTTGTACAATAACCCAAACCATTCTCGCCGGAATCGTTCCCGAAACGCTCCCGCAGAGCGACCAAAACGCCATCGAGTCCCAAATGGGAAACGATGCCTCTTGGAATGATTTTAGTCTTCAAAAAAAAACACTGCGTGACCTGCTTCAGCACGTTTCCAAGACCTTTTGAGTTCATTACCTATCACCGGAGTGTTCAATGCACAGTCTTGACTTTTCTGGTTGTTGACTTTTCCCGCCAATCACTAAGTGTTTTGCTGCAATATCTATCGACGAGATATGCTATACCTATAGCCAAGGTACGCTCTTTCTGCCAAATTTGCCACATTATCTATATTGGCACAGTTTGTATTAATAAACGACTTGACTACCGTTTCCTAGGCCAACCTCTTAGTTTCCTTCAGGGCCTTTGCGCAACTGATAATCTTAATCGTCGTCCTGCCGCTCGTAAACCTGTTCGTCTCAAAAAGGCTAGGACTCTCCCCTTGAGTAAGGGACTTTGTTCTCTCGCGGCTGAGTCTCGGTCTTATAACGGCATGCTTTGCCATTCTGGTTGTGGCCCCAAACATACCTACGGTGGTAATCGGTAAACACATTTTCACCCTGCCACAAGGCAATAAATCTCCAAAACAACATTGTCAACCCTTTGCTAGCATTATTCTCCGCCTGCAAGGTCTGTCTTGTTATACCCTCGGGAGCGGGTTCGGCCCCTTTGCTCGATCGCTGCTCAGTTCGCTGGTCGAAAAGGACATGGTCGGAACGTTGTACACCACCCTATCCATCATGGACACGCTGGGCTCCCTGCTCGCGGGCCCTGTCGTTGCAGGCATCTTTGGCTGGAGCATGAGGCTCGATGGCGTCTGGAAAGGCATGCCTTATCTCGTGTCGTTTGTGCTGTGTGGTTTGGCGTCTGTGGCCCTCTCCTGCTTGGGCTTTCTGGATTCGTTGCCGACCGAACACGTCCAAGCGGCCTACAACGAAGAGACTGCACCGTTGCTTGCCTCGGATATTCCTCCTAGCGAATCGCACGATTAAGGTCTGCTCTTTTTTGTCGTTGAGTGGCACAATTTATGTTCGACAAGCTTGCGTGCTTAAACTGGGTTAGCTTGTCTTGTCCCATTCCAGTCTAGATAGAGACAGCCTTGCGGGCGACGATTCGACCACAAGTCAAGATAACATCGCCAATATATTGCCGAAACCAAGTCTAGAGGCAGAGGGACTTTGCTACAGCTTTTCGGCAGAGGCGGGTCCCGGGGCAGGCTGACGTGATTGATAGGAGTGCAGCCGTGGTGGTTGGGTTTTCCTTTGCTCTGAAAAAAGATAAAAGACATGTAGAGGCGATCAAACAACTACTACGCCTACCCAGTACCTTGATGTATCCGTACCTAGGACTACCGAACAAGCACCCCTGACTGCACAAGTTGGACCTCTTCTCTCGCTGTTTCACTAGATCAAAGTCCCTTCGGCCCCTGAATGTCGTCCACTATCAAGCTTTGTCAGATATTACGTCTGCCCCAGTCACATCGCCAACTTTAAGCCAGGGGAAACGAAGAAAGCTCGTGACTCTGGCGTAGGTTAACATAGCGACTAGATATATCACCAAAGCATCCACGAGCAGAGCTTTCCAAACTCTGCCTCTTCAAACGGCGCATCACTACGCTCCGGCCTCATGTCTGCGCGCAGCTCCAGGGCTCGCTGCTTGCACTCGTCGCTCGATGCCTTCTTGCCGCCTTTGTGATAAATCCCAGAGAGCTTGTAGAGGGCCCTGGCTCGCTGCCCTTGGCCCTCCACAAATGTCTCGGAGATGCTGACAATCTCCTCTAGAAGTTGGCTGTGTTTTGGTGCGATTTGGTGTCAGCGTGTTGGTTTCATGACATACCGCTCGATTCCTTTTGTCTCGTATTCTTTTTCTCGACTTCTTGCAAAGGGCAGAGACAAAAAAGGACTTACATGGCCGAGCTCTCAAATCCTTCCAGGGCGAGCATGCGCGCCACATCATACTGCGAGTCGCACGTCTTCAGCCGGTTGCCCAGCAGCTCGCGACGAAACTCGAGCGCCTTGGACGCCAGCCTGATGGCTTCGGTCGTCCGCCCCTGCGCCAGCCTGATTCGCGACAGGAGAACCATATCGCCCGAGAAGCGCGGGTTGCCCGTCGCCAGGAACGTCTCGTCGGTGAAGTCCTTGAGTGACGGGCACCGCGCCAGCATCTCCTCGGCCTCGTCGGGACGGCCCATCCGCAGCAGGAGGCTCGACAGGTTGCTGTACGAGTTGCCGATCCTGTCGCTATTGGCCTCGCGCCGGAGACGAACCGCTTCCGCATGGGCCTCGTGTGCGAGCTCCAGCTCACCCATCTCGGTGTATGCAAGGGCGATATTGTTTAGACTGTATGCGATGAATGGGTCCTCAGGCCCAAGCCGAGCGCGGCGGATCTCGAGGGCTCGCTTGAATGGTCCCAGCGCCCGAGGTGCTTGGGCGAGGTCGAGGTCCAGCAGGCCGCCGAGGTCGATGGCGCTAGCGTAGGTCAGCGTAGTCATGTCGTCAAATGCGGCGATTGCCTGGTCGACCATCCCTTTGGCAACCGTGTACATTTCCCGCTCATACAGATACCTGGGAGATTCATGTGTGGGACGTTAACTTTCCAAAAGCAACCCAATGGCAGAAATAAAGAGTCCATTAGAAACGTGGGACTCACCAGGCGCATCGGAGTAAAAGATCAGCGTACTTTTGCCGGTCCAGGGCGGCTATGCCAGAGCTCCTGGCCAGCCCGACAAGGTGATGGACGTGAGGGAGGCAATTTTCGCATCGCGCCCAGGCCGAGATCTGGTGGCCAATGTCGACACTCGAGTGATCAGGAAAGCCCCAGCAGAGCATGTGGACCACGACGTCGAAAAGCTTGGCGGCAGTGGACTTTTCAAGCCTCTTCCTGACAGCCGACTGGACGAGTCGATGCATAGACAGATCCGAAGACTGAGCTGCTCGCTGAACGAGAGCTGCACGCATGAGTTCTTCCGAAGCATCGCCGAGGCTGTTGAATGGCGTGGGTCAGGGACAGTCGGCGTGAACAACAAGGGGGGTTAGTTGGTCTGGGTGGGACATACTCAAATTGGTCCGAAAGGAAGAGAAACTCCTCATCCAGGTCCTTGGAACCGTTGATCAGGATATCCTCTGCGATTCCATCTGGTTCAAAAAATGACAAAAGGTTAAGGAGGCAGGCAGAGTTGGTCTCGGTCAGCTTCTGGAAGGACATGTCCCACACTGTGCTCAAGGTGTGCTCATAGTCGCTACCAGGGTTCCTGCGAGAGTCAACCCTATACGAATACCGCTCGTACAGAGGCAGGAAATCCTTCAGGGCCAACCGTCTCTGGGTAATGAAGCCTGCCACCTGAGCGAGAGCCAGAGGCAGCCCGCCAAAAGTCCTGGAGATGTCGAGTGCGTGTTCTGCATCCAGCGGAGAGCCATCTTCTAAGTCGATCGCCCTTAGCAGCAGTTTGGTGCCTTCGTCATCCCCAAGAGCATTGACCTGTATCTTTTGAGCAGCAAGCGAGCTGGCAACTGTGAGATCCCGTGTGGTCACAAGTATTGAGACTGAGCCGCCAGTGGCCCCTGGCCACGCCGTCTTCAAAGCAGCCAGATCGTCGGCGTTGTCAAACACGACAAGACAGCTGGATTCTATATACCTTCGAGTCAGTGGCTGTGTCACGAAGCTCCTCTTTGAGTTCGAGTAAAACATACTGGTATTCAGGAGCCAGTTCTTCATCTTCCATGTAGCAGCCGCCGAGTGGTTCATCTCGTCGCCATCCCCGAGCAGCCCAAGGCCATCGGCGATCGTCCGGAAGCTCTGGCCTATAGCGATGGCGTTATCGGCCGCAACCCACATGACAACGTCGAAATGGTTCACAGAATTGTACGCATACTTGAGTGCAATCTGCGTCTTGCCGACGCCGCCCATGCCAAACAGCGCTACTGACTTGTGCGAGGAGGCTACCATGTCGGGAGCTAGTGCACTATTTACCGTGGCCAGCACTTCATCACGCCCGTTGAACTTGGCGTTGGCCGAGAATGGTATGTTGCTGTACCTGACCCGCTTGCTCTCGTCGTCCCTGGCTAGCTGCGTGGTTCCCAGTAGGTCCAAAACTTCCCTATATTGGCACTCGTCCTTGCGCATTCGTGCCAGGTCGGCCTCGCTCTCCACCGACAGGGTCATGCGTTTGATACGCATTGTGGGTCGGATTTTCCTTTTGAAAACTGGAAGTTAGGCTTTCGGGGGTAGGTTGCAAGTAGTCTACTTTCCAGACTGATTAGAATTAGACTAGAATGAATGCAGGCAAGACTGCTGTATTTGGTGTTCAGGGTTCCCCTCACCTGGTGACCTGAGCCCGTCACACCATCAGATCGACTCGACCAGGGTTAACCACCATTATCTTCATTTTGGCCAATAAAGTTGGGCATGCCGATGTGCTGAACTTCCAACGGCCGGCTTGGCACTGGGTGTTGGAAGTCACCCTTTTCTTATGACCAACCAATCATAGTGCGTGTTATGTATCGCCCGAGAGAAAGGACTCCTCGTTGCGGTTGTGGGCTGAAAATGATCGCACGCTTATACAAAGGGTTCAACCAGTACAGGACAGGACAGCCTGGCCGACATTCTGCAGCGTGCTCATATTTGGTTCCGTGAGCATTTTGCACGGCCTTACCCAAATCCGTTTCTAGATTCTGTCATATCAGCGAGATCACGGACAATGAATAAGGCCCAATAGTTACTAAAAGCGTTGTGGGGAAGCGATACCTTTTGATATAGGGGTACGATACGAGGAAATATAACTGTGACTTCCTCTCAGACTCTGCGCTCGGCCCAGCTCTGGATGATGCCCTCTACAGTAGCGTCGTATTCTTTGAGCACGACCTCACCGCTGCTCTCTTCAAGAAATGTGTTTGCTTGCACAAACACCATCGGAGGCGGCTTGTTAGCTAGCACCGTCTCCCTCCACTCGAGATGCTCCCCCTCGACTCTAGAGAGGTCCTCGTAATAAGTCCGGCAGGCCGCCACATCGGCCGTGCAGCGGTACATGTGCAATCGGAGGAGCATCCGGCCAAGTGCAGGCTTTCCGTGCGTTACAATCTTGGACCTGTCGACGTGGACCGTCAGCGAGCTTTTAGGTTTGTCGTGGGTGATGGTGACGACGCCGTCACCATCGAGCAGGAGGCATCTAAGTATTGAAAAGTGGGCCTGGATCGGGGCAGAAAGGTCAGTATGAGTAACATAAGAGACAAAACAGCAAAAGATAGACAGGAACCAAAAAGGAGATAGTTCAGCCGGAATGGAAAGGGTGACAAAAAGACGTGAGACGGGTAGAAAGTCGGGGGATGCTTACTCTGCTGTGTGCCTGGCCCCATTTCTGTACGACGGAATAAATATGTTAGCAAAAGGGGCAGGTTATATCGAGTTGGCAGGCGAAGGGTGAAGAGAACCTACGCCACTGCCAACGTTAAAGTTGGAGAGGCCGCGCAACCCATCGACTCCGAGCTGCTGGTACAAATTATATGTTACTGTCAGAGCTTCAACGTTAGTCCTGATCATTTCAAAGCAGCCAAGTGCGCAGGAAAAATGCCTCACAATCCTCCGCTCGGATATCGGACGTATCCGTGAACCCAAGTAGCCCCAACAGCTCCTTTTCGTCCATGAGATAGGCCCCAACAAGTTCGGCCCTGCACTCGTCTACCGTGGTAGCCAGGTCTGCGAACTGGCCCGTCCAAGTCTGACCAGGCTTGTACCAGCTCGTGATGGGCTTGCCCGAAAGCGGGTTGACGGGCGGGTTCTCGATGTCAAAGTTGAACTGGCCTTCCCCTTTTTGGACCATCATCCTACCAGTCCCATGGCCGAGCAGCTCGTGTAGCACAACCCACCAGTAGTACGCGGGAAACTTGTGCTCCTTGAACCTTTCGGCCTCGGAGACGGGGATGAAAGGGTACTGCTTGCACTGGCTTTCGGCTGCCATGCGATTGGCGATAATGACGTTTTTGAACCCCACCTCTTGTCGGATGTCATTGTACTGTTTTCAGGACGGATACGTACTACATCAGCCACACGTGCGTCTTCAATCTCTAACCTGTATTGTAGACCTACATTTGGCAGGTTGATTCCGGGGAATATAATGCTAGAACAGTAAGCAAGAGCTGAGCACGGTCAGTAAAATGGCACAGGGAAGCTGAGATACGATGAGAAGAAACACACAGTGAATGCTGGAAAAGTCTGGCGGCTCAAACAGACTCTTCTCAAATGGGCCCTTGCCATCGTTATCCTCGGTCGCCCAAGGCAGCCGACGAATGAAACGGGGCGAAAGCTCTACTAGCTTTGCGAGCATCGCCGTCTCTCCGTCGTCGGCGATGGCAACCAGGCTTTCGAACTCGGCACGGACGCCATGTGGATCGCGGTACGGCTCTACAAATCCCATTATGTTCTCGACACGGGGGGCGCAGTCCCGGACCCAGATGCGCTGTGACTCGCGGTAGGCTTCCAGATCGCCGGTGCGGAAACTCTTATATACAAGGCCAGGAACTCCCGCTGGGCGTCGTTTGCCGCGTATTTGGATGCAAGCGACAGCTCGGCGCAGATGAGCTCTAGGTCGGCAGAATGATCACCATGCACTAGCTTTACCACTCCCTTTTGATCCTCGCCAAGAGCAAACGTCCTCTGTGCGGCGGGGTTTCCTTCAATATCGCAGCTTACAGAGGCGACCAAGAGTTCGTAGTCCACGTTGTTGGCCGCCTTTCGCAGCCGCGTATTCTCTAAAAAGACCGAGTTCTGCTCCAGGGCTTTGGAGGCTGCCTTGATCTCTTCCTCGGTGATGGAGGGAGAGTCGGGATAGTAGCTGCTCTGCGTCGATTCGGCAGGATAGCCGAGGCTGAAAGGTGGCCTGGCATAGATGGACTCTGCTATCTGTTTATACAGCTCCGAAAGCCTGGAGGACCTGCTGGCGAGGCTCTTCAAGACCAGACCGTCCACGGCCGGGACAAACTTTTGGTCACCCGACCCCTATGTTTCCGGATGGGTCAGAACACGCCGCCCTAGTTCTGTCAATTGCATCCGAACCTACAAAATAGTTGCCGATGTTGGAAAGAAACGTGGCTGCATAGACAAGGAATCCTTGGAGATTCTCCTCGTTGACGTCGGGCCCAGTCAGAGAGCTCCAATTACCGGCGCAATAGTTGTGGAGCTCAATGATAAAGTCAAATATCGACGCCGACTCTGGGGAGACCTGGCGAAGGATGATCCTCGTTCCATGCCATGCGGCACTGCAAGTATTCGAGAGATTAAATCGAGGTCAGCGGCAATCAATCGAGCCAAGCGCAGTGCTCGAGTGGCCTACCGAGCCATATGGTGCGCATATCGCTTCTCTTGGTCCGTCAGGCGCTGGAACTGCTCTCTAACCCCGAGCTGGAAGACTTGCACGTCCTGGAGGTCCATCATCTTGGGTTCCTAGGTTTGATTTGTCGCTATTCTCTGGTTCCATCGAACCAACCTGCCAAGAGAGGTGAGGGGTGAGTGAGGGATGAGGCAGGGCGCGATATAATCCTAACCCTGAAATCAGAAGACTTGGTGGAACGCAACTTCCATTGGATTTGGTAGAAAATGTGGATCAAATACACTCTTAATACCTTAGGTAGGTACCTACCTACCTAGGTATACAAAGACGAGGGTGAGTGAGTGATAAGGCAGCGCGTAATATAATACTAACACTGAAGTTTAATACCTAATCGGATGGCTCAATTGAAAGTAGATCCGATTTCCAAATAATTTACATCAAGTCTTTTTTTTCATGCAGCCTGCAACCATTATAATTCATGGAGGTCTACAACCTTCCCGTCGACATCACGGGGGCCTTGCTGTACCCACACGTGAAACAGGGCGACTCGAGAATTGATTGTTCCCGCGAAGCCTTCCTGCACGGGCTGATAGCTATCCGGATAACGTGGTTGAGGAGTCGCGCTGGCCATGTTGACGAGCAGAGGTCTTCTGGAACCGGCTTGATTAAAGCGAGTTTCTTTTTTTTTGCCTTGCGGGATGAAAGTGGGGAAAAAGTCCTTTGTTGTTGTTTGTTGCGGACCGAGCCCCTTGGACAGAGGGTACCAAAAGTCCGGATCACCTCGTTACTTTGAATCGCTTGATTCTGTATGGGAAGACCTGCCATCTGTCTCAACAGCCATGGCATGAGATGCCGAAATTGCATTGACTTTGCCTATCTTCCATGGGATATTTTTGACTGAGCGGACATATAATTGTAATTGGGTAATCATTAACTCGTTACTATGGACATATACTGCCACACCTAACCCATGCTATCCATAAATGGTATGGTATCTACTAAAACTTTAAAAAAAAAAAAGTAACATATAACCCACAACAACATCGTCAGACTACGAACTTTTGAACATAAATCACCCTACCAGCAGAAAAGACGAAGCAGAATCATCGTCTCCTCGTCCTCCTGCCGGCCGCACTTGTACCATATTGCTGCTGCGGCTGTTGCAAGTCCTTGAGGGTGAGCTTCTCCCCTCCACCGGCATCCTTGGGTGGCCCTTTCGTGCCATCGGCCACGCCAGCCCTCAACTGTGCCATAAAGTAGTCCGCATGTGGCGCATCGTACACCAGCTGAGTGGCCGGCGGCGGTGCATTCTCCTTGGTTTTGCTGTCGTCTGCGCCCATTACCGAATTCTTGTCCCCAGTGGCAGAGACAGCGTCTGCATTTCCACCACCGCTGCCGTTGGAGCCGATAGAGACGTTGGAGACTGCGCGTCCCATGATCTTACGTTTACGACGGGCCGGCTGTGGTGCCGCTCCCGGTAATGCTGACTGCCCGCCAGATGCGTCCTGTTCGTCTGCCGAACCGGGAGCGCTCGTTTTACCGTCGAGGAGGGACGTCAGCTTGGAGCACAAAGCCAAGCGGTTGGCTTCGTCCTTTAGCTTCTTCTCGCGGGCTCTTTGGGCCGACGCTTCCCTTGCGGCCATGGCGAGAGCATCCTCCTCTGAATCGTCGGCGTCCGAGTCGGCAACCTCGCTTGCTATTCTTGCAAGCTTCCTTTGCGCCGCGGGCTTGTTCTTCGGCTGTTCGTTTGCTTCTCCCGCAGCAGACTTTTCTTCTCCATGAATCTGTTGCTCTGGGGGTGTTTTGTTGAGCGCACTGACCGATTTGGCTGCCAATGGCTCTGATGGTGCTCGACTTCCGTCATTTGTCCCGGTGTCATCCTTCGGTTCTTTTGGATGATTAGACTCTCCTGCAGGTCCCTTCTCGTGATCGCTGATTTTCTCCGCAGACTCAGCAGTTTCCGCCTGGATAGGAATTGCCGATGTCGCATCACTCGCACTTTCGGGTGCTGCTGGAGGCGCGGGGGCCTGCGCTGAAGTAGATTCTGCGGTTGAAGGACGAGATGCAGAAGCTGATTTTGTTCTGCGCAAGGACTCCTTCTCCTTGTCGGATGGTGCGGATCGTGACCTGGTCAAATCAGTGTTTGCAGAGAGCGTTCTCGGTGGCGTAATGCTCTGGTTAAGCTCTTTATACATAAAGTCCCGAAACGGGACCTTGTAGCCAGTTGATATGCAAGTCCAAAGCCAGTCGGCCTGAATAACAGGGACTTTCCATGCCAGCGCCAGATCCAGCTTCTGCTTGCGAACAGCTTCTAATGACGTGCAGAGAAGCATCGAGGTGTTTGCGGTGAATCGCTCGTCGTAGCGCGCACCGAGCTGGCGAATCGTCTTGTCTATTTGGTTCAAGTCCACACCTGTAAACCCCGAGGTAGCTATTCCAAGACTCTCGAAGCCCTGAATTGGGAAGCGCGGAAACGGACGGCCGATGACGTGATGGTTCGGATCAAAGAAATGCTTCTTGTGTAGGCATTTCTCAATGAAGAACTCGGTGACTATTGAGGCTCCAGATGGTAGCCTTGGATGACTTTCTGGCTGTGACTCTTGTGGAACGATGAGTATGCGGTGGGAGTACTGTGCTCCTTTCTCCAAGCTAAGTTCCTCCAAGCTAGAGCAGACGTGCCCACCGAGAGAGGCGAGCGTGTTCACCAAAATCTCGGTTTGCCGCCGCGAGAAGCCGTGAACATAGCAACAGCACGAGTCAAACACTGGTCGCTCCTTGGGGATCTCAAACGGTGCCGGAGCTGGGGTCGTCTTTGCATCGGGTGCAGCAAAGGAAGTTTTGAACGAGCTGTTGTTGCCTTCGGCCAGCGGCGCAACATGCACAGCTGGGGTTTCCTGCTCCGGTAAAGCCGCCTCAGCAGAGATCGGCGACGGTTTCGACTGCGCCGGCTTTCCAAGAATATCGCCCCACAGGCCGTCTCTCTGGTTGCTAAGCTTCAAGCTGGCCGTCCTTCGCAGCTTCGTCTTCCGGTCATCCGGCGCACCCCCCTCCTTGGCCGCAAACGACGCATCGCGGGTCCGTTTGCTCCCGGCCGCGGACCGCCTTGCCGGTGCATTTCTGTTCCAAGCATTGAGACCCCGCTCCTCGGGCGGTAACAGCGGGTCATATAACGACTCGTCGAGGATCATACCGCGTTCGACACTGTCCCGAACCCACTCGATTGAAACAGTACGTATCTGCCAGTCTTTCGCTGCAGCGTATTTTCGGCCCCGCGGCTGGTGTACTACGAGATGCGTGACATGTTTGGTCAGGTCACCCGTGTAGGAGCCCCCGTTGGAAGTGATAGTGTGTGTTATGGACTGTCGTTCGTCGGCTGTGTGAGGACCATGGACAGATTTGTCAGCTCAAGGTCCCGTGTGTGCCCGCCGCCGTGCTGGGCTGCTATGTGTAGAGCCTACCATCGTCAAAGCCCGTCAGGCAGATGAGCAACTTGCCACGGCCGCGTCCGTTGCCGCCATCAGTCTCAAACGTCTTCAGGCGCCATTCCGTCTCGAGCGCCTTGAAGTTGATGGGCTCTGCCATGGTGAAGAGGCTGCAGATGGCATCGATCCAGCCTGCAGCCATGGGCTTGATGTCGGGTCGTTCCTTGGCGACATGGCGGTATTTCGGCGTGTCGTACTCGCCGACAATCAGATGCGTCACGTCCGGGGTGAGATCGTACTTGTGCGTGCCGCCTAATTCGGCAGCCTTCAGGGCAATCTCGGCCTGTAACGGGAGAGTTTCTGGGTGTCAGCCATATTTACAGTGGCTATCAGAGCAACGAGGGCGAGATAGGTGCGCCGTCAAGGATATCAACAAATCCCATACCCTTTGTTCTACCGGGATGCTTGTGCAGCAAACCACCACTCCACGAAAAGGCTGAGCAGAATCGAAGCCTGAGTTCTCCGAGTCCGATGCTCGAGAGGGGGAGGCCATCTGATCTTCAGAGTCGAGATTGGAAAGAGTGCATAAATGCCAGGAAGAGCTTGCCGGCGGCAAGCATGAGCAAAGAGTGCGAAGCAAATTTTCCCGGGTTATGAAGCACCAAAAGACCTATTAGGTATCTCACGATGTAGGTAGACAAGAGAAGCGAAGGCAAGTTACCAAGTAACGTAGCGTGGGGTCGAACGTCTCGATCCAGAGGTTGCTAGCGATAAGCATCTACTCTACGAAAATGGTCGAAATCAAACAATTATTCCGGGGCGCGTTAGAACGCGTACTGGTTTAAGTGGGTCAGAATTCCACTACAACGGTCCCTCCCGACGCGTGAGTTTAGCGTTGGCGGGGGACTACTGTATTCGACCCTTGCCCGCTGACGTCATTTATATGCCCTTACCCTCAGGGAGGTCATATCGACGAGAGCGAACAACGCATGCATGTGCAAGGATGGTGTTTTTGTGTTGTTGTTGACTAGGTACACACATCTGTTGGTATCGTATAAAGACACTCGTGTTTGAAGTTCCTGACCAATCCTTCGACCGAGATCCCTTGTCTCTGTCCCTCGATCCCAACCGAAACACTTTGTCTTAGCTCAATACCAAGACTGTATAGTATACAAGGTGTCCCTGGAGACACCAAGGACTTTTTTTTTCTAGAATTCTAGAGTGCTCGCGCTCAAACGTAGCCATATGTCAAGCCTCGTTTGTCAAGTATACCCCTGCGCTCATTCCAGTCAAAATCTCGGAGGTACACTGTCCAATGATTTAGATAAGAGGCTGAGAGTAACTCGTCACCATTGTTCGAAAGTGGTGGCTTGGGCGCAAACAGAGTTGTTAAAAGTGAATCTGACCGATTTGACGTCCGATTTTGCAGCTTGTAAAAAGTATTCTGCAGTGGGTAGTGTTTGTTGTCGAACAGTAGTGTAATGTCAAGTTATCGCCGCTTAGACAACATACTTTGCATCAACTGTTTGGCACTGACTCTCTTTTTGATTGGCGGGCCGGTTGCTGATGGCTCCTTGCCCGTTTCTTCCTGCAACACTCTTTTCTTGGATACTGGGGGAATCTCATCTCTTGGCTTTTGAGACGATTTCGACTCTTGGGCCATGGGATTAGGCGCGTCCTTGGGCGATATGCTTGTATCTGCGTTTAGTAAAACTGGAGACGACGTACGTCCGGTGCTGTTCACCACTACTCTTCCCTTTACTGCGCCTTCTGGAACTAGATACCACATCGGTGGTCAGCAGTTATATCTTGAGTTCAGGTCTCTACAGACCGTCATGATTTATCATGGGCTGGAAAGAAATTACCTGTGGCCGCTGCAGGAAGTTTTGGACTAGATACCGAAGTCACTGGGGGTGAATTTCGAGATCCATGTAGAGGTTTTTCGGGGCTTGGCGCTGAAGGATCTGCCTGGTTTTTGCTCATTTGCGGCATTGTGGTGGATGTACTAGCAGGACTATTGCTAGAACTCTGTTCTGTTTCGGCCGCTGAAAACTTGCGGTGTGGCATAGTGGAAGGTTGGGGACAGACTGGGGTTGTGCTTGTAGAATTTGAATCGACGATGTCCGCCTTTATCTGGTTTGAAGATGGCGGATTGGCACTGCTCAAACCCCTGATACGAATGTTGGAAGTTTTGATCGTCATTTGTCCGGCAGGTGATGCGCTTTTACCATCCATTCCAGCGCCATCAGCAGCCTCGGGCCTGTCATCAAAGGTCTGTTGCATGATGGAAGGTCGTGACTGGGCTGGGCTTGTAAATGTCGGGTTTGGATCAATACTATCCGGCTTTGTCTGGTTTAATAATGACGGTTTGGAACCGCTCAAACCTCTGATCTGGATATTTGAAGTTTTGTTTGTGGTTTGCTTCACAGGCACTGTGTTTCCACTATCTATTCCAGCACCACCGGCAGACCGGGGTCTGTCGTCAAATGTGACGTTTCTAACCGTCGGGGTTTCAGTTTTGCTGATAACTGGTGTTGGCGGTCGGGGGCTAAAGATGTCAGTCGCCTCGACGGTACTAGGCTGAGCACGCCGCTCTCCAGCCGTCGAGTTATTGTTTTCACTGGTAGCACTCAGCTTTCGAGCCTGGTCTGGCACGTTTTCTTCGTCAAGTTCTTTGCTCTGGGTGCGCAAGCGCCCGGTGAAACCTATTTTTGTGAACTTTCCCTTGATCGTTCCATAACTGGGCTTCGAATTTATGGAAGGACTATCGGTCCTGAATAGGTCCCCCTGTGCTCTTGTGTGAGGCTTCCTCGGCGGCTCGTCATCAACAGCAGTTTTCGCTCGGGGGCGCCCTTGTGTACTGAAATCTTCACGGGCATTCGGTGGACTTTTCAGGTCCTTGCCCCGACCTCCATTATAGTCTGGTTTATAACTGTCGTAGGTGAAGCCGTCTCTCGGCTCGGCTTCGTTGCGGTGGTATGGCTGGCTGTGATGACGCGAATAGGGTATTTCATACGAGCCATGTCCGTTCTCCCTTTGCTTCACGCCCCGACCCGCGATATTTCCGTCCGGAACAAGAGATGATCGCCTTGAATCAGCATTGGCAATAGACAGCACCCAGTTCAAAGTGATGTCGGGGTTTGTTTCTAGTTCATCCGTGGCATTTCGGATCCACCCTCGGTGTTCCTCGGCATCCTTGATGCCCATGATGAAGAATGCTATATATTGCTTTTCGCTAAGACTGCAACTTATGCCTAGAAGTTGCTTGCGTAGGTTGTTGAACCTCACCACGTAGGCCTCGAAGCTATCAAAGGAAGCAAGGCCCATGGTGGCGATGCTTTGCAGGAGAGAGCTAAGCTTGTCGAAGGAGAAGCGAGGCTCTGCAGGCCTAACGGGTTTTGGTGACGTGTACAAAACTCCATGATTTTCATTTTCGTCTTCGGGGCGCTTTCCTGCCCATTCAAGGATGGCTGACCAGATCTCCCAAGGCGTCTCTTCCCTGAAAAATGACCCACCGAGAAGCGCATTTCTGACCCGTGCTATGACACTGAATTTGAGCGCAACGGTGACCCGCCGCAGTTCATCTGCAGTCGGACGCCTCTGGAATCTGGCATCCCGCTTCCGGTCTGAAGCGGCGGGTGGCACGAGGGGCACGTGAGATAAGCCACGCTCGCGCAGCCGCTCGTAGAGAAGTTTCTTCCAAGATTCGAACTCGCTCGGCTTGCTCAAGCGCTCGCAGCGGGGGAGCGAGTCGAACTCTTGGCTATTGTCTCCAAAGCCAGTTTTCAGCGACGGGCTCGCCATATCCTTTCCGCCTCGAACAATAAGCCAGCGGCTTGGGGGTGGGAGATGCACTTTATTTTTCTTTCTCTTGTTATTTGACCTCACTGCCCGGTTTTGCTAGGCCGAAAACGCGAAATGAGAAATCGGCCCAGTGGCATGGTGGATGTTTAAATGGTCGTTTGAGCAGCTTGAGACGCACTTGATCTCGCCCTTGGATTAAAAAGCCCACAAACAAGAAGAGAAGAAGTAAAGTCCCCGTGGAAAAATAACAACAAACCCCGTTTGTACAGCGTGGTTAGTTCAGATGCAAAAAGTTTGGCTAGGCGCGCAGGGATCACCGGGGGGCATCGCATCACCGTTGCAGGGTAACGCTCTGGCAGCTTACTTGTATGGTGGTAGGGGTAAAAATCCCTCCCATGCATGGCACAGTTGCTTAATGGTGTGGGCCTTATAGGTATTTCCGGCTTGGTAATATTTTTTGCGAAAAAATAAATTCAGGTACTTGAAGCTCCCCGCGAACAGTTAAGTTGGTGAAGGCCCACGCATAGACGTACGGTGACAGGGGAGTGATTTTTTTCGCACGATACCATAATAGACTTACTATAGTAGGGGTAGGGATAAAAATCCATCCCCCGGTACAGTGTTCGCTGGTGTGGGACTTGTGGGCTTTGCCGACTTTGGTAATAGTTTTGAACAAAAAAATAATTTAGATACTTGGTTGGTGATTTCCGCGAACAGTCAAGTTAATAAAGGCCCACGCTCACACATACGGTGACAGGGAGTGGTTTTTTTGCCTGCATCCGTAGTAGAGGGCGGGGGTGATCACGTTTGTGGTGGATGCCCATCCAATGGGGTCAGCCCTATAGGCTGGTACCTCTGAATCCGGTAAAAGCCCGGTTACGCATTTAACGGCGAAGAACAAAGCTGTCGCCCAGTAATTGATATGATTTGTACAGAATGTGATGATTTCGAACATTGTGGAACGCTTGGATGCTATCTAGGTCTTGAATCCTGATGGTGATCCTATGTCAGTGTTTGTATCCTTCTGGGTAGTACAGTAGTAGGTGTGCAATTTTATTGCTACCTCCAAGGTGGGGGAGTGACCCTGTTGGGTTGCAATATTTTTGCACAGGTGCTATACCTAGTGCTTGGATGCGAAAGAACACTGTTGGCGAGTCATCAGTGTCATCAAGACTTCCTTCCGGAAGAAAAAGAGGATAGGATGTGCAGCACGGAAGGGGGTTTTTCGGTTCAAATTGCGATAAGATTTATTTGACGCATTCCTGTTTTGATCTTTGCTCATCCCTTCCGTTCACAGGTTCCATGTTCCTTGCTTCCTTCATCCAATACTTTCAACGACTTCCCCCCTGAACTAGCCTGAACTAGCTAGCGGGCAGTGAGGCTTGGCAGGTACCACGTAGCTGAATGGTGGATGGAGTTCAACAGACCCTGAACCCCGGAGGCTCCGCCGAACACCACTCTTCATGAATAAGGCATTATGAGCCCTTTTGGATAGCTTAGAGTTTTAATCTTAAATCTCGGCTCCGATGCCTATCAGCAAAAAGACTTAGCATTGTGGCGACACCAAGTATTTTCTCGAGTTCATCGGTTGACGATCGCACCTGCGCCGCCTCATACGAAGTATTTCTCCCGCCCAGACCGCAAGACTCCGTCCAGCTCATTGCGTGTCTGCGTCCATCAGGTAGCCCACACAAGTTAGCAGCAGGTCCTGGCCAGGGACGCGGGAACAAAGCGCCAAACATATCGTGCAAGGACAACATCACGAGTCTTCCCAACAATTCTGACTTCCTATTTGTAGCGACAACCGTCGAGGTTCAGCGACGATGATGATAATATCCTTCCTGTGCGATTCGTAGGGAGAGAGCCACACCCATATCGCCCACTCTGATGATCTCAGAGACGCTATACACACCCTGACTGGGTACGGTCTTTTCCGGCTCAACAAATGTTACCCTGAACATGAGGAGCCTCTCGCACCCATGATGGCGGCGCCCTTGGCATATGACATGAACAGACATACTGGCGATCTGATGTTTGGACTGCGCAAGGTCGAAGTATTATCGAATGTGAGTTCCTGATTTGAGTTGGATGAACGAATCTCGACGCATCATTTCGATCTTTCAGCATGAAACCCTGAATATGATTTTTAATATTGCGTTGTATACGCGCAGCTCTCGGTGAGTTGGTAAACAATACATTTACTACTGTCACATCACATACCTTATTCAACCTGCATATCGAAGGCATTCCTTTCACTGTCTAGTTTCTGCCTGACCATCACTTTTACCGACTTAATTTTTCTCCCGAATATGGACACACGGTCCGATGGATCGCGTCGGTAGGAAACTAATGCTTGGCTCTCGGCAAGTAGTGGTGAGGGAGGTATACAAGTGGATACGGGTCTAAATTTGGCCTCGCGGACACAACAGCGAAAACACAAGAGAAGATATGAGACTGCAAGTCCTAATAAACGAGTTTGGTTCGCTGTGGGCTTTTGGGGACTTTTCTCCATCCAACGATCTACGACACTGCCTACCGTATATTGCCGACGCTGTTCTTCAGTCCCCACGCGTCAGGGATGAATGGAGCCTGGCAGAAACAAGGGGGGGGGGGGGGGCTTTGCCTGTTCGCTATCCATGCCGAGACCGCAGGCGACGGAATATCAATGCAACACAGGGGTTTGCTCCGCATCGTTGCGACCCCATCAACACAGATAGGATGGATGAGGAAACATCCCAACTGGAGCAGGCAATAATCGACGAGATAGGAACAAGCGTTCATCATTTGTATATAAATCATCATTGCCCCGGCCGACTTGGGAAGACCGACTATGCCTTTTTCCCAGTCAGGCCATTCCGACCTCTCTTCGTCATTCTTTTTTTCTGCCGGCTGACTTTCTTAATTGAAGGCTTCCTTTCTTCTTTCTTTGGTACTTTATACATTCGCGTCACACGCAGTTACACTCCTTTGTTTTGCTACACCACCAACACCACCGTCACTATGCAGATCAAGTCGTTGTTGTTTGGCCTTGTGGCCGCCGAGGCCGCCATGGCCTCCCTCCCCCTCCGTGTCGTCACATGGAACATCCGCTACGCGGCAAGCAGCCTCGAGCAGGGCGAGAAGCCGTGGTTCGACATCTTTTGCTGGGCCACCAAGTCCCGCTGCCGCCAGTACAAGTTCTACGACAAGCTCAACCAGATTGTGAGCTCGACCCCCAACGGCGCCCCCATGGTCATCGGCATGCAGGAGGTCCTCGACAACCAGCTCAACGACATCCAAAACTCCCTGGGCGACGGCTGGGCCCACATCGGCGTCGGCCGCGACGACGGCAAGAAGGCCGGCGAGTACAGCCCCATCTTCTACCAGACGAGCCAGCTCAGGGTGCTCGCGTCCGAGACAAAGTGGCTGTCGCCCACGCCGGACTCGGTCTCGTTCGGCTGGGGCGCCGGAAGCAGGCGCATCGTGACCACGGCCGTGTTTGAGCACATCGCCACGGGCGAAAAGTTCATCCACGCAAACACCCACCTCGACAACGTGAGCGCGCAGGCCCGGAGCGAGGGCATCAAGGTCGTCCTTACCCGCATCCAGGCCGCCCGTGTTGCCTTTGGGCCCCTGCCCGTCTCGCTGACCGGCGACTTCAACTCGGCCCCTTACGCTGACGCCTTCAAGACCCTGGCCGACACGGGCTTCATGAAGGGCGAGCTGTACGACCTCGCCACCCCCGCCCAGCACGCCGGTCCCTACACCACCACGTACACCACTTTCCGTGAGGGTGCTGGCGAGAGCAGGATCGACTTCATCTGGCTGGGTGCTGCCCAAAACTACCCTTACTCGGTCGTCAAGTACGAGATTTGGGACCACACCGTGGATGGCATGCGTGTGAGCGACCACAGGCCTGTGGTTGGTGACGTGATTCTTCGATGAGATGTCTCTCTTTTTGAGAAGGGCAGTACGGCAGTGATGTAGAATAACGTAATTAATAGCTTCTTATAATATATAATGGGCTAAACTTCAACTAAACCTCTGATTATGCTGCATTCGTTCTATGTTCTATAGCCGCGCTATGCTGTAAATTAAGCCTTGCCGGGGGAAAAAAAAAGGGAAAAAAAGGGGGAAAAAAGAAGAAGGCTTCATCATGTGGTGCATCATCGGAGTTGCCGCCCCTTTTAACGAACCTGACTCAGGAGAGGCTCGACAGGGGGGACCGTCAGATCATGATCAGCCATCTTGGTCGCATCCGCCTCGCCAACGACATCATCATCCTTGAACCCAGCAATATCCACGATCCTCCTGACCTCGGCCTTTGCAGCCGAGCACCTCCCACCCTTGACAATGCGCGCCTCCCCGACAACCTTCTTGTACAGCGCCAGCTGCGCCGAGATGGCCGAGGCGTTTTTGTGGAACCCGTCGATGCCGCCGGGGACGTTGAGGTCGTAGAGCGCGATGCCGCCGACCTCGGCAAAGTCCTCCCTCAGGTTGAACTGCTCGGGTCCCGCGGCGTTGGCGGCGTAGACGCTGGGCACGACGCCGTCGCTGTCGATGGCGGCGCGCCACTCGTCCCCGTAGCTCCAGAAGCGGTCAAAGGGCGCCGGGCTCAGCGTGGTCCAGTCGAGGGCGTGCGTGGCCTCGTGCATGAGCAGGTACGGCGACGACCAGTAGATTGGGTCCTGCACCACCATCGTGTCGCCGTCGTGCACCCACGCCGCCACGCCGCCGGGCATGTTGAGCGGGACTGCGGTGAAGACGGAGACGGCTTCTCGGATGCCGACTGGCATAGCGCTTATTCCCTGTTTTTTTCTTATCGCAAAAGGGTTTTGTGTGGACTTGGTGAGCTGGGTGGTCGGGATCAAGGGTGTTTGTTTGTATTACATGCAGTTATTTTTTTTTATAAGTGTGGGTGGAGAGGGCGAGCGATAGGTTAGAACAAAAAGAATATTGCGCTTCTTGCTTACCTTGACTACTTCCAACTCGGTGGCGCCGGCATTGTAGTGACGGCAGACGACCCAGGATCTATCACAGTCCTTGAAGGTGACGTTGAAAACGTGAAACTCCCATGGGTTGATCGTCGTCATTGCAAAAGTGCCCTCAAGGCCCTCGCCGTTGAAACAGGCGTAAGGGATCTTCCCCGGGATCCAGGACTCAACTTTGATGTCCGAAATTGACATGGGTGGCATGTGCAGCCTGAGATCTTTGTCCATGCCGTACATGTCAAAGGCCATAGGCTTAATGGTTGGCTTGAAGTTTTCGACCGCTAGTGCCAGGCCTGATAGGGCAGCCATGGTGGCCATGGCTGGGATGAAGTTGTCAAAAAACATTATGGGATATTATAATAGGTAATTAGTGTATTACAAGTTCGGTCTGTATGAAGCTCTTTGAGGTGTGTGTGATATATAGGATAGAATCTTGAGCTCAGAAAGTTACTGTAGCAGAACATTGTGAAGATTTTATACAGTCACTTGCGAAGGCCGATTCATTGTCTTCAATGGCACTCACTTGAAAGGTTTGACAAGATAAATGTTGGTTAGTATGGATACTTTGCAGAGGGATTGCATCCCACGAGGAAAAATCAACCTCAAACAGGCAAGCATTGTTGCCAAAAAGGCGGTATGATTGGCCGTGAAAAAAAAAAAAAGGATTTGAGCTTGGTTGGTTAGGGTCTGAATCCTCTTGGCTGTGCCGCGATCCGCCATGTGTGGAAGAGTTGAGCTGCAAGGACCCCAACTGCCGTCGTCGATCCAGCTGGACTGTAAGGACCCCAGCCTGAGGATCCGTCTGACGTGATTATCTTTCAGCTCCAAGATTGTTCATTATTCTGTCGAAGGGTAAAAAAGACCCAGGTAGGAGTCTGAAGGATCAAAATCCCAACTCGTACGCTGCATGCATTTTGAGCCTACATTCAGGGTGAATGTCAGCTCCCGAGGAATTAGCGATGGAAAAACTTTGGGTATTGGATTCAATATTAACCCCAAAGCGACGAGACAACTCGTCGCGCTGACCGCAAAATAAATCCTCTTCACGAGTAGGTAAATAATAATTTCAATTGATTCTTGCTGTGTGGGGTAGCGAGAAAAAAAAAAAAAAAAAAAAAAAAGACTCCGACCGGTGGTCGCAATTGCAGGTCTCATGCTGCCAGTTATAAACTCTCAGTCTGGAAGGCCATACATAAAAGCAAAGGCTGCAATGCAACTGCGTAGCGGACACTCATGATCTCCGATCAATTGTTTGGCGGGTTCAGGAACAGAAAGAGGCTTGCCATAAACTGTGCAAGCAAGCTCGGTTGTACCCACACCAGAATCGACGTTGACAGTAATGGCCCTCGTAGTCAGCAAACGGATTTCGTTTTTTTTTTTTTTTTTTTACGAGGATTCAAATCGAACAGTTCAAGTCGCTCGTTCTCGTTCGTTTGATGATGGTAGACTGAGATAGATAATAGGGGACAAGTGCATAGAGCGGGAAAAAAATGAACAAACAATAGGCAAAAAGACATTGGGAGCATCCTGAGGATGCCGTAGATGGGTCTCTCTCGCCGGGAATTGAACCCGGGTCTCAAGCGTGACAAGCTTGCATACTAACCACTATACTACGAAAGATATTTGGTTGTTGTTGGCAATACGGATGGCTTGTGCACCTATGAACTCAAATTGTGATTGGACCACAGCTCATGCACATTCCCGCATGCAATAAACCTTGGCCTTCTGCAAAAGCAAAAGCGAAAAAAGCTTTGTTATAAAAGTAATTTGGTGACGTACGGAATTTGAGACAAGTTGCAAAATGCCTGCCACCTGGGAGTTGATGCGTAAAGTACACACGCAAAACCAGATGCTCCAAGAACCTTTCTGCCTCCGATATAGGCCAACAGAAGCTTAGGTTAAACATCCCGCAGAATCGATATCTTTTGCCTCCTTAACCGATACCAGCGACTATATACAGATCTTTTCTGTAAAGCATCTCAGCGGTTTATCTATTGGCCAAAAGCTTCCCCCAAAATGCAAGCCCTGCTTTAGCAAGCTGGGTGGTTGGAGCCGTTCGACCGGCCGATCTGGGCTTTCGGCTGGGTTTGTGCTGCCACGCCTGCAGAAACATGCATGAACCACGCATGCCAAAACCCAGCGGCCCAACCTCCCCCCAACGTCGGTCGATGCCTTGCTCCATTTTCTTACAGTTTTGGGGTTGCCATATCAAGCCACATACAGAAAAAGATATGTAGCAGACACATCATATACGTATAGTCTTACACAATAACCGTATTTACCTATCGTGCTTGTCCAAGGTAGGTAGTTAATGTACGCATGGATGGCAAAAAGTCGTATCAGCACCAGCGGCAACCCCCAATCGGTTACCGTTCGCCTCGACATCTTCCCCATGCAACCGGCTAGAATCAAAGACATGGAAAACAGCGAGCGCTCCCGGAGGTTTATTCTTTGCCTTCTCCAACCCCGCGTGTAGAAGATATCGACCGACTCACAGAAAAAAGAGGCTCCATGTGTTCATCTGCATCCCGCGTGACGTCCCCCCGTCATCTCCGCATTGGCCAGTTGGCATAGTTTACCCCCCCAACCTACTTCGCTTTACATTATCTCTTCCCGTCCGTCAATACCGTTCTCGACCCTGCTGTCCCACCTCCATCACCCCCATTTTTATTGAAAAGCCGGGGCTAGTGTGCTATTGACAACAAATCTACCAAAACCGTGCGCTGATGTCTCGAGTTGCTTCTGCTTTCCCGACACCGTGGTGAGCTTGCCGGATTGTGATCGAATCCATATTACTGACTGCCCGGCACGGCATCTCCCAAAATTTTCTATGCAGCTTCTCTCTATTACTGAGATTTCCTCCTGTTTTGTTTTGAAAATGAATATCTGAAAGGGCCTCCAGGCTCTTCCGACCCCAGTCAATAAGCAACGAACAAGAAAGGTGTTATACCCTTCCTATTAGTCTCGGGAAAATTACTGGCGTCTTCTCCCAGCTTACCAACACCGGGGGGTCTCATACCCTCCCCCCTCGCGTTCCATGTATCTTCCACACCAAATCGGCGGCCTCCCTTCCGCTGGGATCGCTAGGGGAGGAGTCGGTATAGATGAGCCGCTGGCGGCCGTGATCGCACGCCGAGCCATGGAACCACTGCCCACAAACACGCTAGTCGGCGTTATCGTCGGCTCCGTCCTGTTCGTCTTCCTCGCCGGGCTCGGCTGGTTCATGTGGACATATCGCAACTGGCTCTCCTTTGCCGCCGTCCAGCCTGAACAGCCGCCACCACCGCTGCATCGCAGGTTCAGTATGGTGCGCAGCTCCAAAAGCTCCAAAAGTTTGGCAAAAAGCACGAGAAGTACGGCAAAGAGCACAAGAAGCTCGGCAAAGAGCACAAGGAGCTCAGCAAAAAGTACAAGGAGCTCGGCAAAAAGTACAAAAAGCACAAAAAGTTCGGCGAAAAGCACAAGAAGTTCAAAGTCGTCCGGCCACAGGAGCCAGAGGAGTTCCAGGAGCGCGAGAGCACCGACGCCAGTGCCTGAACCTGTGCCCGTGCCCGAGCCCGAGCCCGAGCCCGAGCCCCAGTCCTCGCGTGCGCCTTCACCTGAACCCGAAAAGCCGGCATCTCGTACACCTACACCTGAACCCGAAAAGCCGGCATCTCGTATACCTTCGCCTGAACCCGAAAAACCGGCATCACGTACACCTACACCTGAACCCGCAAAACCGGCATCTCGTGTACCTTCGCCTGAACCAGAAAAGCCGGCATCTCGTACACCTTCGCCTGAACCAGAAAAGCCGGCATCTCGTACACCTACACCTGAACCCGAAAAGCCGGCATCTCGTGTACCTTCGCCTGAACCAGAAAAGCCGGCATCTCGTACACCTACACCTGAACCCGAAAAGCCGGCATCTCGTACACCTACACCTGAACCCGAAAAGCCGGCATCACGTACACCTTCGCCTGAACCAGAAAAGCCGGCATCGCGTGTACCTTCGCCTGAGCCCAAAAAGCCGGCGTCACGTGCACCTTCGCCCGAACCAGAAAAGCCGGCATCGCGTGTACCTTCGCCCGAGCCCGAAAAGCCAGCATCGCCTGCACCTTCGCCTAAGGGCAAAAAGCCAGCATCGCCTGCACCTTCGCCTAAGGGCAAAAAGCCAGCATCGCCTGCACCTTCGCCTAAGGGCAAAAAGCCAGCATCGCCTGCACCTTCGCCTAAGGGCAAAAAGCCAGCATCGCCTGCACTTTCGCCTAAGGGCAAAAAGCCAGCATCGCGTGTACCTTCGCCTGAACTCAAAAAGGAGGCGTCGCGAGCGCCTTCCCCTGAGCCCGAGCCCAAGCCTGAAGAACCCAAGCCTGAAGAACCCAAGCCTGAAGAACCCAAGCCCGACCCGTCCGACGCAGCTGAAAAAGCACCCTCGGTTGTCGAGTCGGCTCCGGACCCGGAACCGGAACTCTCTGATGCTGCTGCCGATCCAAAGAAGACCCCCTTGCCGACGCTACGGCCCTCCTGAATAATACGATGGCACAATGAATTCGATTTGGATGACGGGAGGAAAGACATGTAGTGTCTTGCACCTTAAACAGTGATTGTGCGATTTTCAAGATGCAATATTGTGACACGAGGTTTCTGTAACATCCTTACACTGATTATGTACAAAAGGTATTCGCAGATGGGAGGGCTTGTCATACCTGGTCGACGAGAACGCATGGAGGTACTCTTACAGATGTAATTCGTTGTTAATTTCTGTGGTCGGGTCACCAGGGAGAGAGAGATGTGTAGGTATTTAACTTGAGGGTAGTTCAAGGGTGAAAATATGTATCTGATATCTTTCTAGAAACCATATTAGTTCCTGGGGCTTCGACCTCTATTTCGTGATCAAACCTGGTTCTGCTATCGGCGGTTTAGGTGGACCCAGTCAAATGGTGCGGTCTGCCCATTGAATCGACGTAGCTCTGTATTGCTGGTCTTCTCCAGATGCTCCTGATCCACTCTCAGCCGACCGACCGGGCATCCATCGTATAGTTTGCCGATCCTCTGCAGTCCCTCTGCTCGTAAGCAGTTCCATCATAGCGTCGACCCTCAGCTGAAGTCTGCTCACGTCATCCGGCTTCATGGTTGTTTGAGCTTGCTCTATCTCAATGTTTAACTGCCCAAAGGCTCTTTGCAGTTCCCTGTACATCTGATAGTCATCTGCACCCTGCTTGAGCCTTGGACTTTCATTTTCCGGCTGCCTTCGTCTCCGTTGCGGTTGGAGAGCATTCGGCGAATAAGAAATCGCCTTGCAGTCAATGCATGCGCCGGGAATTGAGCTCATCATACTGCTCGAGGCCGGGCTGGGAGTAGGGCTGCGGTACCGGCGGTTCTTGGCAGCTCCATGATTGCGTTGGCGAGGATCATCATGGCAACGCCGCCGTAGTGGTGATTTTGCCCGGCCTCGCGTCTCGCAGCCGACGCGGGTAAGCCGCGCCAGTCTGGAAAGAACGCGATCGATGACTTCTGCGTTATCTTGGACGAGAGGCAGATTGGAACCGTTTCCGTCATGTCGACCCGATGAGTTTTGGCCATGATTCACACGACGAGTTCGTCCTCTGCATTCCGCTTCTTCTCTCCCAAAGTAGCGGCTAGAACCGCGTTCCTTTGCGAGGCGTTCCGGTGCATGTTCCATCAGGTGCCTTATCAGTTGCATCGCATTCGTCGCGCCGCGTGCTCCATTTTGGCTCCGACTGCGGCCAGGATAAGGTGTGGCTGAGCGACGCCGGTGTTGCTTGCCTCGTATCATGGCTTGTGTGTTAGGGCCAAAGCTTAACGACTGAGAGGGAATGATTGTTTGCTGCGCCTGATGGAAATGTATTTTTCACAATCATCGAATAGCTGGCAGTATGTTTGTGAACGGGCATTCGAGATGGAAAGTGCCGTATTGCGTACGTGTAACCCAATTTATAGGACAAGTGAGCCCTTAGTTTGACTGTAGAATTATGACGGATCTCTCGCTCCTTATGAAGTAATTTGTGCCCCTAATTTTGGTTAGTCTTGGCATCTGTCAAACATCAGTTTCTATATGGTAAAGCTTGACAACTGTTTATGTGAGAAAATGTTAATCGGTTTAGGTTTGGGGATCCACAACAAGCATCTTGACTATTCTAAGCGTTGATTTACTTCTGGAGTCCGAGAAAGGATCCGAGAATGCTAAGCCACCCGCTAGGGCAGCGGTTTTCGAGGCCGTTGATCGAACTTTGTCAGAAGCGGACGGGCATTAGCCTCCGATAACATGTTCGGAGACCCCCGGTCTGGTTGAGCAAGAACGTGTCTGCCCTGCAAACGGAGTCGCCCGCGAATGAACGCTCTTGGATCCCTGACTTAGCGCATGTGAAGGACGGCTAAGAAAGATGCCGCCGTCATAGAACTCGGCGTATTGTCCCGGGTAGCCTTGCCCGTTGACCCCGGAGCTTTCAAGGCAATGCCGTGCAGATGCAGCCTCCACAATCGAAACCTAAGGAACGTGACCTAAAATAGGTTATCTCAGGCTCAAGGAAAACCTAAGCAAAACTCTGTTGGTTGCCAGGCTCGGGACCTCAGCGCCTTTGTTTCTCAGGCAGCAGCACCTGAAGAGGCGGTATTCGTTCGCATTTCGCATTTCGTATGCAACTAGCTGCCCCATCAAAAGGTACGACGAGGCACCGAATGAACGACAGTCGACAGTTGCAACAAACAATCTTTGTGGGAGTGGAGTCGTCTACTAACTATGTAAGGGACTGGTTCCAGAAGGCAGACACCCCACTCGATCCACTAATTAGGCAGTTGGAGGCGGTTTACCGGCAAACGCCATGCCGCTGCTGCCCAGCAAGCCGGAACCTGCTAGTGATGGCGCGGCGCCATGTCAAACAAAAAGACCGTCGCCGACCGGCATCTGCATTCTAGTTTAGTGCGTGGGGGCTCAAATTACCCGTGTGCAAGATGTTGAAGGGGCTTTTGCGTGGTAGAGGATCCCCATTACAGTATATCATAGTGTTCAGGGCGAGTGCCGGCGATATGGTTGAAGGTCGTTTTGAGGGGGAATGCGATCCGGGAAATCTCCAATATGGTTCTTGTCGTTCTTTCTACAAAATTTCCGATCCCTTCAGCCATCTTGCTAAAATATCCGGTTTGTTTGATACATACAGTAGGTCACATGACATGAAGATCTTCAGCAAGCCCTTCCTTGACATACAAATACAATGAAATACCTAGTTACCAGGTATCAAAATATATACTGTACCTACATTGGGTTCTTTGTTTGAGCAATTGAATTTTATATTCGCGACACGAGTGAATCGGATCAGGATAATATCTATCCTACCCACGCGTTGTCATTAACTGGGATTTCTAAGCTTGCTTGTCTCTTCAACACTCTACCCCGCGGGCCCAAGTTCTTGCCAAACTGAGCGAGGCAGTCAATCGTACATAAGCTCAATGCTGACACTGAAGCAAGCCCGGCTTGCCCAGTACTTTGGAAACAAGGGTACCAGGTCCGTCGGCAGAAAAACTATTAAGCTAAGGTACCTACCTATGTTCCTAGTAAACCCCCAATGCAAAACGCCAGTTCAAGTCAGATCAGCTGATCTCGGGAAGGTGGCGATCGATCAAGCCGGGTTATGCTCAGACGCAAGTAATGTACATTTACAATTACTATTCATGATTACAGCAAATACCATTTCGTCTGGGAAGGGCGTAAACCCCAGGATGATCGGGTTAAGTGCCAAGGCTGAACACACATGTGCCTGCCTACCTCATTCCAAGCTTTCTACCTGCAGAGTACCGACGGGTATGGAGAGAGATCTTCATTCCATCACCGGGTGAAATAGGATTGGACAAAGGTCGTCTTGGTCAAGTCGGCCCCACTGTTGACAAGACGCACATGCATCCGTCTTTGGCAAGGCTCAAAGGGGGATATACGAAAAGCCCAACAGCAAATCACAAGGACGAATCAGTCAGGCAGAAAACAAACAATTCACTTGGTTAGCGAGGGATTTGCATCAAAGCCTGGGTGAGCATGCCATGTCATTATGAAGCTTGACAGAAGTGCAAGCGAGGGATTGACGTTGATGTAGCATGGAAAGTACCACGGTAGGTGGCAAGGGCCTTCGTTTAGCGAACCGTTGCCGAGGTTTGCGGTTGGTCAGGACCCCCAAGGTACCTTACCTACCTTACCTACCAACCTACCAGCCCAGGCTGCGCTACCCTCCGTCACCTGAAGTACGTCGTACAGCCCGACTGGTCTTACCTCAAATACCACATTGACCTGACAATTAATTACCGGTAGGACTGCGTACAACACCACCTCAAGTAGACTGTTTCCTTACCAAAGTACACACCATGTCATCAAATCACCCCGCCCATTGGAAAACAAACCAATTGACTGGCTGTCTACCAAGTAGGGAATAAGGTCGGAGCAGCCGGAGTGCCGGACCCTTGTTATCTCAGCGGTTTCGAGTCTCACCTTGCCCCACGCCCCGCCCTCCTTATTGCGGATACGTACTTTCGTACCGACTACTACCTCTACTACTGTAGGTACCTTACCACACGCACTGTGATTCGATTCGCCCTCCAGGCTCGCGCAGGCAGTCTTTCCAATGCACTTCGTCGATTAAAACAGTTGCCGTTTCCACCATCCCCGTTTCTTTGGACACCCGTGTGACAAGCCCGACGACAAAGAACAAAATCCTCCTTGTGGGGTCCCCTTCGGCCTGTTCCATCCGGTCTGTTCCAGGCGCGACGACCCGCCCGGAAATCGTCAAAGCCCAATTGAAGCTGTCCGCCCGCCCTTGACTTGACCTCCACTTCTGCATCCATACCTATCTCCCGTTACCAAAAAACAGATTCAACCCCCCAGCCCAGCCCTCCATCGTCTCAACCCCCAAGACGTCCAAAAAGAAACGCGTTACTCCCAACCTAGTTTGTACTGCGAGCCAAGCACGAAATTTGGCCAGACCAAGCAGCAGTGAGGTTTTGGGTCGAAAGAAGAAGTACATTTTCAGTTTGTCGGCTGGTACGATTGAAAGAGAAGCTCCACCTACCAGATCTCGGGAGCTACCTCAGTTAGGGAAAACTCCAACAACTCGAGCTACCACAGTACTGTGTGCATTCTCATTATCCACCGCGGAAAAAGGATCAACAGTCAGGTAAACCAGAAGGACAAAAGTATTCTTCGCCATAGCCAGAGGCATATATCCACCATAAAGGCGTCCCTTTCCATCATGGGTCGCGCACCAACCAGTGGCAACTGCCACACGTGTCGCATGCGTCGCGTCAAGTGCGATCGCGCACGACCAGCATGCGAGCGATGCATTAAGGCTGGCTTCGAGTGCAAGGGATACGAGACAGTTTTGCGGATGCAAAGTCATTCTTTTGTAGCCGACGCCCAGACTGGTACCGTCAAGTTCAGCACGATCCAGACAGTATCATCATTTCCAGAAGCCAGACCAGGCGAGGCTCCCTTGCATTGCCCCAAGAGCAAGCGACAGCAGCAGCAGCAGCAACAACAACAACAACAACCGCTCGTCCGCGCCAACAAGGCCGCTGCACGCCGGCTGCAGTCTCCCTCACCCAAAAGCGCATCATCCGCTAGCCGCTCTCGTAGCAGTGGCAACGATACCAGCTCCGATGGAGGATCCAACTCGGGCACAGCCAGGTCCAGTCCACCGCCGGAACTGTCTCTGGAGGGCTTTGTTGACGAGATAACGTTTTCTTACTTTTTCCATGCATATGGCTGGATCAACATGCATAGCATTATGTTGCAGGACTCGAGAGTGCGAGATACTCTCCTCGAGGGCATGGGACATGATAGCCTACGGGCCTTGGCGTATGGTGTCATGGGCAAAGATCAACACATCGCTAGCCTGCAGTCGAAAGGGGCTCGTCTGTACGGAACCGCCCTCGGGAAACTACGCAAGATGATGTCTTCACAAAGCAAAGACGAGCTCGCGGCGTTGATCAAGCCTATCGCAATCATGGGGTCCTACTTGGTGTGTACTAGTCCAACCTATTGCGGCCCGAAGGGCCTGCCAACCCTGTCCGCGATATATCAAAGGCGTAACTAACAACTTTTCCACGATTAGATTACAGTGGAAAACGATCTACGGTTCACACATCACCGTGGACTGTCACGAATCTTGGAGTACTGTGGACCGGAGTATTTCCAGTCCGCCAGCTTGCTGCCTGTCTTTGATTCTTGCCGCTTGACCATGGTACGATACCTTGCGCCAACCTTGTCCTGACTGACAAAAGCTAACAATATACTTCTCTAGATTTCCAATTCCATGGTCCGGCGCACTCCAACATTTCTTTCACAGGAGAAATGGAAGACTATTCCATGGGAGAAGGCACCGCACCTAAAGACCTGGTCAAGTAGACTACTTGATATCATGGCTGACATTCCCGAGCTCATCTCCGGAGTCCTTGGTGTTATGGGTGCTCGTATAATGTGGCAGAACAGCAATTTTGCACCGGTGTATGCGGAGGACCCTAACGAGGTGCCACGATTGCAGGGCAAGGTCCATGACCTGAAAGTCAATTTGGCAAGCTGGCTCGAAAATTGGACCGATTCTCACCCTATGGCGCACAAAGTTATGGACTGGGCTTTTAACAGGGCAGCTCATGACGAATATCGTCCTGGATTTGAAGGATATTCCGGTCCCGATGTTTACGACTATTCGGTCTTGTTACCTCCATCACCTCCTCCGTTCTTGGAGCCAACAGAGGAGACCTTCACCTTAATGCAGGAAGTATCACTGTATACGACGGTGCTCATCTGGACTGGCCGCCTAACAAAGTATCTGGCTGGAGCGAGCATCGGCCACGACAACATCAACTTTTACAACACACCCTTTAGCACTACGTGTACCTGTTGCACGTCTCGGCTGAAGGACTTGTGCGACACTGTTCCCGACTCGCATGCAGACGTCCTCCAGGTAACAGTCGCACCGGATCCGGAGATGCAGTGGAACTTTAACGCGGCAAGAATCGCCATCGCGCCCATCAAGGTCTCGCATAGCTACGAGCAGCCACAACCTGTGCCTGACTTCTGCTGGGCTGCGCACAAGTACGGACCAGACTCTCCCGAGGTAGAGAGGCTTAGGCAACAGAAGGAGCAAGAAGAGGAGATGAAGAAAGCCCAGGACGCCCTGGCAAAGGAGGTCAAGTCTTTCAACCGTCCTCTGCCGGTGTTGTCATCACCAAAGGGTGAGCTCAAGACGCCACCATCGTCGAGCCCGGTCGAGTCGAAACACGACACCATGTCCGGCAGCCCAGGCATCACCACCAATTTGCCCACACCGCCGCAGTCTGCCGTTTTTAACGACGACTCCTTCACTCCGCCACAGTCAGCGAAGCCGCCCATGCTGCTGCCCGCCGACGTGCGCTTCTCAAGTCAGCTGCGCGTACTCAACTGGCTGACGGATCACCTGCCTGCCAGCCGACCGCATGTCCTCGCCACGCTGGCTTCGATTGGCCTGGGACACTGTGGTCACGACGTGCGGCCCATTGACGGCCTGCCCGAGGTGGGAAACGTCGTGAAGAGGGTCTTGCACTCGACTCAGTTTGAAGGTTCTGAGAACGTTTTACTCAAGAGATACCGCTAAATCATGGGTTGTCAGTGAGATGGTATGCTTATGTTTTTGAATGACCTTTTCCTATGACATGTTTGAAAGTCCGTTTTTTTTCGGGGTCGTTTTTATATCATTTTGGAGTACCAGCGACCACATCTACTTTGAACTGTTTTTTTTTCTCTCTGGTTGTGAGCGTTGCAAAGGAGTTAGGAGCGAAGCACTATCAAACGGTGTGGAAATGACTATAAGGAGAATATCAAAAGAAGCAAAATCTTCCGTGACTGGCCGGCCACACGACCATTTTTGGGAAACCCTGACTGCGGGAGTCGTTTTGATATCTTGGTCATTTGTATTTCTTTTATCATCTGTTTGCAGATCTAGCCCGCATCATGTTCTATAGGTACTCAGTTCCCTGTTGTCAATGTCAGTGTTTATGAGCTACTGGATCCTGTGCTCGATGTCTTCTATTGTTTGAGTTCATCATCCCTGTATGGTTTTATATCAACGCCATCTGCCAGAGATTCCGGAACATGCGCAGACGCCCGCCCCTGCCAAGTATCAAATCTATGTATGCAACCAAACCTCATAACTCATACAGTTATCTTTATAAATCCCCCTTCCAAACAATCAATCACAACCGCAGGTGGCTTCTGTGTACGCCCACGCTGTGTTCCAATGTTGCCTCTTGGTCAAAATACATATTATCCTCTTTAGCTAAGTAGCTCCTTGATATCCTCAATCCTCGCCAGCCTCTTTTCATCATCCGACATCATTCCCAAAGACGTAGCACTAGAGTGAACATCAAGTCAGTAAACCAATCATGACCGAGAGAATGTTTGGGCTGGTCGCAACTCACATAAACTTCTTCCTGTCTTGAATCTTCAGCATCCTCTCCTCGACGCTATTCTTGACAATGAACCGATATACCTTGACCTCCTCCGACTGGCCCATGCGATGTACACGGTCAATAGCTTGCGACTCGACGCTGAAGCTCCACCAAGGGTCGCACATGTAGACACGGGACGCCTCCGTCAGGTTCAGCCCGACGCCGCCGGCGCGGAGGCTGATGAGGAAGACGGTGAATTTGCTGCAGGCCTTGAACTCCTCCAGGACCGCGACGCGAGTCTTTTGCGCCATGGTGCCGTCGAGCCTGACGTGGTGCATGTTTGCACGGTCCAGCGAGCCCTCGATCAGGGTTAGGAACGAGGTAAACTGGCTAAAGACAACCACCTTTGCGCGCGGCCGTTCACGGCGAAGGTCGCGCAGGTGTTGAATCAGTGCGACGACCTTTGTGGACGAGTCGTTGACGCCAACACGCTGGAGACTGATGCGCCGTGGCTGGTCTGGCTGCTTCTGCTTGAAGACGCTGCCGGGCTTGTCCTCGTCATCGTCGTATACGTCATTATCGTGTCGGACGACTTCAAACAAGTCCCGCTCGTTGATGGGCTGTCGACAGCTGACACAGCGGGGGACCTCGTGGCGGTCTGTTTGGTGCTTGATGTAATCAAGAATGCACTTTTTGCACGTCGAATGCCAGCAGCCCGTGACAGTCTGCTCGATCATGGGTTCTTCAGTGCATATGGGGCATTCATTCGCAGCCTCGTCACGAATCTGCGACAAGACATGTGCTCCAAACGCATTGGCGTCTGCCGGGTCGTCAGTACTGGCAGTGAAGCGCTCGATCAAGGAATGAAGGTCCATGTCGTCGGCGAGACCAGCCACAGCATCGGCCGCCGCTGCAGCTTCATCCTCGTCTGCAACGATATCCTGGTTTCTGACGAGAACAGGGTGACAGCATGATTGGCGGAGGCGCAAAATCTGCGCAAATATGCTTGTGTAAGCTTTCATGACTGTGCCAGCCTCGACATTCTTCTGAAAAGCAGAGCGGGCTCTGTTGATGATGTGGTCATAGACTGCACGCTCCGTCTTGGAGAACTCGACATCTACAATTTCGATGGTCTTTGGCGGTAGTGCCACAAGCCTGTCGCAAATTGGGTTAGCACTGAGCATCGAGCCTATATGTATTTTGTACTCTTTCACACTTACGGTTGTCCAGACGGGGTTTTCATATCCTTTGTCCTCCTCATAACTAACGGTTCTAGGACGGTCTGCACAACATCCAAAGCACGCATAAAATCCTTCGACTCGAATGGAACTGTGATGAACGTCCTCCAGAATGAGAAGTTGTTCCAGGGCTCGACGCGTAGGAAGCGGACAAGACTGAACAGATCCTCCAACCTGTTCACAATAGGGGTTCCCGTCAAAACCCATCGGTGATCTGCACTGAGCTCGTAGCAGGCCTTGGATGTCTTGGCCTGCCGGTTTTTGATGTTGTGTGCTTCGTCAAGAATGACGCGTAGGAAGTTGACAGAGAACAGCCCGGTATGTCCGTCTCGCTTTGCAGACTTGCTCCCGGCGATCTGTCCGAATTCTGATAGCACAATGCCATAGCTCGTGATGATAACATCTGGAGCGGTGGCTGGATTGGAGCAGAGAGCCTGGAGATTGGCATGCTTGTCATTGCCATAGTATACTATAGACTTTAGAGTGCCCTCCTTTGACGCATTCTCAGCTTCGCTTTGCCATTGCGAGAGCAATGACATGGGTGCGACTACGAGAGTTGTGTACGGAGCTGGCTGCACCTTGTTGCCGCCGCCCGGCATGCGCTGCAGGTCATTAACCGTGAGGGCGGTTGCGTCTGCCGCAGCAGCCGCATGGGGTTTGTGAGTATGTATCAAACTCAGCATCTGGATTGTCTTTCCAAGACCCATTTCATCCGCAAGTATGCCACCAAGGCAATGCTGCTCCTGAGCCGGGAACTCGAGTGACATTTCACCAGAATATGGGTTGACATAGAAGCTCGGTTGGTCTGCGACCTGGGGAACATCTTGATCGTCGAAGTCTTTTGTGGGCCACTGATATTCTTCCCAAAGTGGATGAATAGAAGATTCGCGGTCCTTGCCGGCCTCGTCTTTCTCCTTGGCAAGCATCCAATATAGAGACTGCTTCTGATATGGCCGGAGATCCATCGCAAACGTTTCAGCTGGCTCGGCTTCCGGGGTATCAAAGTCGAAAGACTGGGCCTTCTTGTATAAAGCATCGAGCTGGTCCTGCTCCAGCTCTTTCCCATCTTCGGCTTCAGACTGTGGCGAGTCTGAATTTTCGACACTCGTGCTTTGTGGTTGTGCTTCCTTCTGGTCATCCATCTCGGCCGCCTGCAAAAGCCCCTGACGTGAATTTTTGGCGGTTGCCTCGTTCACACGTATTGGCATCAGGTTGATTTCTTGAAAGAGGCGAACGAGTGCGACTTGTCGAAGTCGAAGGTTGCGCTCCTCTGCAGTTTCCTGCTCCTCAAACATGCCAGTGTTGCGGTTGTCAGATAGCTGAAATCGTCTGGTATCGAAAGCCTCGTTGAGCAGGGAGCAACGTAGCTGTATAAACACTGTGTCATTCGTCCTTAATCTTTCCGGCGCATATACGCAGGTGCCCTCGAACTTGCAGACCTTTTGGTCTATTAACGTAGACACCCAGTTTGCGGTATCTTTGGCAAGACGACCGATTTCAGTTCCCTGACGGTCTGTGAATCGAACTATAACATCGACTCTCCTGGCCGCAGCTGCGCTAACACGAAGCCCTCCCACCGCAGCTCCAAGCTTATTTGTAGCACCTTTGCCTTTGGTTGGGGGTTTGGGTGGCTGTATTTTTTGTCTCTCGATCCTTACTACATCACCATGCTTAAGCAGGTTTGTACCGCTCCGTGTGGCCCAGCCCTCCACTCCAAAGGCCCCAACATATCGTGACCCAGGGGCCCCCGGCCGGATGGCAGGTCGACTAGTGACTTGATCAATCTTAGCCCCGTCTCCGCCATTTAATCGTATCGACGAGGTTATTGTGGTAGGTTTTTGTTTTGGCTTCAACTTGTAATTCTTCCATGTGCCGTCAAAGTACATGTTAACTGCCCGCTCGAGATCGCTACCGCATTGTTGGCGGATGATGGCCAGAATGTCGGGCTTGACCTCGACGCCGACGACGGCCTCAAAAGTGGCCTGGTCGAATCCAGAAATATCCTCAAGAGAGGCTTCGGGCCGGGAAGTCTCTTGGGCCGTGATTGTATTTAATGGTTCCCCTAGTGCAGCGGAGTGATTTGAAAGTGTCGGTGGGGTGTCGAGTGTATCTTGTCTATGCTGTATCTCGGGGGACGGCGGACTCGGTCTGCGACTCTGCGTAGCTGCTTCATCGTCAGAGTCGCTGAAGAAGCGGCGCTTCTTTGACGGAGGCTCTGAACCATTCGAAAGGTCCATCTGGTCATAATAAGGGGTTTCTAAAGCGATTGGAGGGGCCATGTCAAAGAGTGGCGAGACAATATCTTTGAAATGCTTCAAAGATTGAATTTTGGAAGACGCGACTCACAAGATCGGACGCGTTATCCGGACTGGACCGCGTTAATGGGTTTACTAGCCCCACCTGCCGGCCATTACCCGCTAATATTTCGTCATGATTTCGTTACCCCTGCATAAAAAAGTCGGGGTCTGGTTCTTGCCAGTGGGGACCTCGACAAGGTAGTCATTGCTTTGCGAAAGATAGGGATTTTAGGTCTGGTAGAAATCTCAGAGAAATGGTCTTTCATGGTATTGGGCTTCACTCAAGTGGACTGAGTAGGATGATCTAACTGTGGGATTACTCGCTATCTTTATTTTTGCTCGAAGCTACCTTTCACATCCCTGCGCAACATCATGCTGCGCACGAAAAGTGTTCGTAGCGCCTCGTCGCAGCTCAAGCTCTACACCGGCAGCTTCGCGCAGCCCCGCCGCGGTATAGTGACCGAGACCGATGTTGAAAAGGCACGCGCCTATTGTGTCAATCAGCTCAGGTTCGTCAAGCCTCACATCAATTGGTCTTCAAGAATCACAAAAATGCCCCCGCTAACCCTGCATCTTTAGACACGGTGACTACGAAGCTTACCTGATCCGCCGCTTCCTCCCTCCCTCAGCCCAAGACGCATACGATGCCTTCCGGACGCTCAACCTCGAGCTCGCCCGGCTGCCGGAGACGGTATCCAACCCGCTGATAGGCCAGATGCGCATGCAGTTTTGGCGCGACTCGATCAACAGCACATTCGCCGGCAACCCGCCTCGGGAACCAATCTCCATCCTGCTGCACAAGGTCATCAGCGACCTGGGCCGTCGAGGATCCCCTTCCTCGATCAAGTTCTGGCTGCTGAGGCTGCTGAGCACGCGCGAGCAGTACATGGACAACCGCCCGTTCGCTAGCCTCGCCGCCCTCGAGGACTACGGAGAGAATACGTACGCGACGCTTATGTACGCCACCCTGGCCGCCACGGGCCTGCGCTCGCTGCACGTCGACCACCTGGCCAGCCACATCGGCAAGGCCTGCGGCATCGCCGCCATCCTGCGCGGTGTGCCTGTTTTGGCGGCACCGAGGCCACCGGTCCAGTCGCCGCTAGGGGAGAATTCCAGCAACGCCGGCCCGGCGCTCCTGCTGCCGTTGGATGTCATGGCCAAGGCTGGGGTCAGGGAGGAGGACGTTTTCCGTCGCGGGCCCGAGGCTCCTGGCCTGCAGGACGCCATCTTTGAGGTGGCGACCCGCGCCAACGACCATCTCATCACTGCCCGAGAGATGCTCAAGAACCTCAAAGCTGGCCAGAATCCGGGCCATGATTTCGAGCACGAGGGCGAGAGCGAGCACGTGTACGATGCGAAAGATGCCAGCGCAGAAAGGACAAAGCTCGAGGTTCAACGCGGGTTTGGGACCCTGTTGGAGGCTATCCCGGCCGCTGACTTCTTACAGCGCCTGGAGAATGCCAACTTTGATCCGTTCAGGGTCAAGTCGAGCTGGAAGCTGCCGTGGAGCTTGTGGAGAGCAGCACAAAAACAGCAGATATAAGCCCAAGTCTTTGGTACCAGCATAAACCTACTCACGTCATACTATATACCCCGTAAGCTGTATTATTATGTACAAAATACATTTATGAACTGCAATCATATTTACTGTTTTTGAATCGTATTAGGCAGACTTCAAGGCAATCGACGTCTCCTGTACTCTTAAATACCTAATTAGCTGAGGTGTCCAATTAACCCTCGGATCTCAATCATTCCCATGGCTCCTTGCGCATACTGCCGCAACAGCCTGCTTCACTGCTGCCGGTGTCGGCATCAAGATACATGCACATGGCGCAGAGACCGGAGTTAAACGCCCACAAAACGAATGCGTGCCCAGATGTGCAAAACCGCATACGTCAGCAAGCCGACGGCGACCGATACGGCGGTCTGGCGTGCGAAAGAATAGGCTGTTGGTTGGGTTCTGTATCTTGGACATGTCGTCGGCTCAACCGGCTGTCGTGACATCACTAGCGCTTGGTGGTGGTGTAGCAACGCACAGGTTCCCGGCGGCGATTAGAAGATTAGATCTGTTCGTCAAGGAGGGCGCTCTGCTGATCGCTGCTGCATGGATAAAAGAAGATTCCCATGCAGACATTCTTGTCATCGGACGGTCCTTTTGCGCCCGAATCGCAATATTTGAGCTACATCTTTCCGTCAGATCGGATGATCGGTACCTAAAGTCGCCGTTAGCTCATATTTAAAAAGATGGGGCAACTTAAGGAGGCAAGGAGGCTTCCTTTTAGTCCAGGTGTCGTCCGTCGACTTTGACGTCTGACGTGCGCATTCGATGCACACACCCCCTGATTATCAAAGAACATGTCCGGAAATAACCATAGCTCACAGTCGATCATTGCTTGATATCCGACACGTTTCCAGGGCAACGCGAGCCGTTGCTGGTCCAGGTCAATGCCGGATAAAGATCTCGCTGGTTGGGACAGGAACATATTCACGTTCGCCGTCGCAAATGCAGGACTCGTGAATTTTCAGATCAGATCTTGGAATAAAATTGTACCAGGACGTAACAAGAAGGAGATGCGATGAACAAAAGCCTAATCATATACGTACTGTGCGTAAACAGATCTGACCGCTAAAGGATTTACCCTGTAAAATCGCTTTGCAAATCCAAGCTCTCGAGTCAAAGTCTCCTTGCATACATTTGGAAAGCCTCTTAAAGCACTGGACTAAAAAAGAAACCATTGTGCAAATATCATTTTAGTAAGCGTTTTACTCAGATTTGAGTGAGACTACCTAAATAATGAAACGTGGCAAATTCTCGCTCGCCAATTTATCTTGATCAACATGTTCACTCTACACCTTTTTGGGCTTGTAGATGCTGGCGGTACATGACAATCATGAAGACGTGAGACTTTGCCCATACATAGACAAAGGAAGTTACTTTTTATGCATTGACTGACAAGTGAATTCGCTGAACAAGATAACCAGTCCATGACTGTTCTGTGAGTGGTATAATCTGAACTCCTTCTCCACCTTTGTTTTAATATTTTCAAAATATGCATCACCGTGAGCGACTAGCCTTCTCGCTCAAGTAAGCCAATACCCCCTTTTTGATTCCCAGTATCCCAATATGCACTACCTGAACGCCTCCAAGACTGGCGAATCCCTGCCAGTCTGGTTTCCCAATGATGCTGCGGGTTTGCCGCACAAAAATAGAACAAAGAAAAAGGAAAACATAATTCTGCTTGGGTATAATGCGGATAAAACAAGGCTAAGCAAAGTGAGAAAAATGCGAAGCTAGCGTCCCCGGCTGGATGTTCGTTGTAATAGTGATTTTTAACATTATGAACGGTAGTGCCGGGGTGCAAGATCATCGCGAATACAGATTAACGATATGCTCGTGCTTTGTTTTGGTTTGTTTCATTTCGGAATCGTCGAGTCGAGATGTTTAGACTGACCCCGAAGCCTCCGCATAACTGGTTGGCGGCGAACGAAGAATGGGAGATGTTGGAGACGATCCCCCCAGCAGGGTTTCGATGTTGCTGAGGTCCAAATCGTCGGTTGATCCTTCTGAGCCACAGTACGCAGGAGGGGACGCGGGGACCATCGAGTATATGGGCGGAGCTTCATTGTCCCAGCTAATTCCCAAGCCGGACGGCTCGGTTAGGATGACATTGAAGTGCATGCGCATTATACGGCCAACTCCTGTCTGTGTCACCATGTCTAGCTTCTTTGCTGGGGCGTACTGTTCAAAGAGTTAGCTTTTGTTGAGCTGAGAATTATAAGGGGTGAGAATTCTTACCTCTTGAGACACCACCATCTCAATCTCAAGCTGATGCGTGACCTCAGTACCGTCTGCGCACTTGGTGTCGCATACGTATCGTCTGTGCTTTTTTGACTTGGCCAAATCCGATTCGAGCTTCTTGCTCAGGCCCCAGTCGAACTCCATCTCGACAGTGGCGTCATCGGCAGACGAGTAATTGCTCTTCCAGCCCTTGAAGTAGGTCTGCTCGCCGATTATCCTGCTATCCGTCCTCTCCAGACCCTTCTTGGCAGGGCTGGCATCGTCCGAGGTCGTCTCATCCTTTGGCGCATGCTTCTCGCAGGCGGGCGCAATGACTTTAGACTTTTCCTCAAGCTTCCACGATAACTTTTTAAGCTTCCAGAACTCGACGGTCCCGCAAGTTGGGTTGGACTTGGCGATGCCGTCCAGACGGAGAGAGAGCGTGTTCACACCCAGGGGGTGGATCACTTGGGGATAGTGCGCGCTCGATTTGACGTCAATAGGAGGGAATACGCGTATCGAGTGGTGCGGGACCTCTGCTTCGGGCTGGGAACGTTTGACCTCGATATTCTTATCAAACTTGATGCTGGGGCCATGGCCTTGTGCAGGGGTCGCTTCGGCGTGGAATTCGTACGCAATGTTTACCAACGGTCCGTCCATAGTAGCGGGAAGGTGACCGCCAAGCAGGAAGGAGAAAGGGAAATAGTGTGATCCTGATGTTCATGTTAGTCTTTGTCAAGTGGAGACAATGCTGTGATGGGGATCTCTTACCCTTTGTCAAAACCAGCGGTGCCTTGAGAAAAGACCAGCTCTGAAGCTCCGTGTACTGATGTGCGCAGTCGTGGCAGTGCGCAGTAAAGGGGCGCTTTTGGGTGACATGTATCCTGAGGGTGCCAGTGAAGGACTCAATGGGCACATCCTCCTTTAGTTCCATATGCATCGAGCCCGAAAACAAGGCACCGGTGCTGGTTGATGCATCTCCATAGAGGACGAGGGGTGGCGATTCGACTTTGAGGTTCAGAGTAGCAGCTTGGTTGGAGTGCTGGTGGATGTGCAGGTCCTTGGTCCCACGGATGAGCTGACCAAGACCATTGAGGGATAGCCTGTGGTGATGGTGTCCCTCAGAAGACGACTCATGTCTCTCTGGAGTCATGACGCCCGACTCTTCTGCCTCC
Organism: Pyricularia oryzae 70-15; assembly: GCF_000002495.2. Taxonomy (NCBI): domain Eukaryota; kingdom Fungi; phylum Ascomycota; class Sordariomycetes; order Magnaporthales; family Pyriculariaceae; genus Pyricularia; species Pyricularia oryzae. The sequence continues at coordinate 4,355,349 of NC_017849.1, read as the reverse complement.
TCGTTGATAGATGATGCGTAAGAAGGGGATGCGCTCCTGGAATGCCTTGGAGTTTGCGGGGGAGATTTTTGGCGCTTGAATCCAGCGGCGAGTTGGGTCTCGAGGGTATGCGTCGAGGTGCGCAGGAAGTTTGCGACGCGGTGAGGCATTGTGGCAACTTTCCCTGGAACTCGGGCCCTTGGCTAGCCGTACGTGGGTTTGTTCGCAACGGCGGAGTATCTAATCGGCAGGCACCCACGACGTAGTATGTAGGTAGGTGGTTGCGGTTGGTGGCCGGCTCACTTGCGAATTGGGTTCCTGGCGGTTACGTCCAAGGTATTGACGATATAATGCAGGCACCTCAAATGGCTTGCAGGTGCTTGATGTGAATCAATTGGTTGGTTGGTGATTGGTGATGTACCTTCCCCAAAGTTTTTAAAAGAGGCTTTGACTTTTCTTGGGGAAAGGGAACTTGATTGTCAAGAACAGGCCATGGGAGGCGCACGCCTTTAAGGTATAAGCCAGTGCAGGGTGACAAGACCGGGGAATTCCGTTTTGGGTAAGAAAACAGACGGCTTTGTTTGTTTTTACCACGCAAATTCGCCCTGGCCAAAATACTCGCTCGCAGTTCGGAGGTCGCGCGGAAACTTGCAGGCTTCGATTTTGGTCTGGTGACTGGTCGGAGTGTGGGGTGCGACTTGTCGTAGGTACTGCGTAATATACCTCTGTAGCTTTATGACTACTGCCGCAGTGGCTCAACTGCCAAAAAAAAAGTATCTACCAGCTAGCGCCAAGTAGACTAAGCAGGGCGTTTTTTGTTGCAATTCCTCGGCTGTAAGGTGACGTTACTCGCTTGTCCAATTGAGAAGACGAGAAACTTCTTTGGTAATCCAGTGAATACAGTAAGATCTAACTGGAACTGCGCGTGACTGTCTTGGAATTAATACAATCAGTCGTTGCGCTTCCTTCCCCTCACCAAGGAGGCTTGATGGTACCCAAGTATAAGTTTGGGGGTTTGTTAGGTAGGTACGGTACATACCAAGAGCTTGTTTCTGCGCTTGTGCAGGGTTGCGGGGTCTAGATCAAGTCAGGCGCTCTGTCTCTGCTGTTTTTGTCGTTTTCTGGTTTCACTGCGCAACGAGAGCAAACAAAGCAATTGTGTGTTTAAAAAATCTGTCGATGTTCACAGCCTCAGAACCAAGCATAATGCCCTGGGCCGGTTGCGGGATCGCGTCATCTTTATATGACCTAAAAAAAATAAAAATTTGCAAGCTCGCCTCGCGATGCCGTTTTATTCAAAGGGCAGTTTCCATCAGGTAATTCTCGTGTCATAGGGCGACGGGGGCCCCTGGTGGGCCGCAGGGGGGTGGAAAAAATCAGAGGAAAAAAAGGTCCATGGTTTGCGTCCACACTGTCCAGCAAGGCAACACCCCGACTGGGCGGAGGATAAAAAAAGAGAGAAAAAGTTTACAATAACATTAAAGTGGTACATTCAAGGCCTGGCCCGCGGTGGCGTCAGGGATCATCGCCGTGGACCGCTTTCGGCGACTAATCCACGGACCTCAAACTTGACTCTGTAGTCAGTTGCGGCTGTATGAATCACCCTTAACCATCGACTTCGGCGTCGAAAGCATGACGGTACCGCGCAAGTGTTATGCCGAGCTAACTCCTTGGAATACTGTACTAACCGGAACACATCTTCAAAGTCAAACAGCTCTTAGTACATACTACCAACCCATTGCTAGACAAGAAGAGTTCAAGATCCGACTGTGCAAGCGGCCAGGTTCTTGCCAGGGTATGTCCCTTTAGAAGTTCACCTAGTACAAGTTCAAATTCAAGTACCACAATATAGGCACAGGTTCCCTGAAGCGGTAACATGATTCTGTGGAGCGGCCACTCCGCCTTGAGCCGCCTTCAGGATTTTCCACGATGGGTACCAGGCAGGCTGGGCACAGAACAAATCCATAAATTTTCGACTCTTGTACACCTACTTTGTACACCGCTGGTGACAAAACAGGTTGTTCCTACTTTTCGTCCTTTCAAGTTTTTGGGTTTTACCAACATAAAATATAAAGAGACGTATACTTTGTAAATCAGACCTCAATTATGCAGGTAAAGCCAACTGTCGCCATAGTATGGCACCATCCCCTCAAGCAAGGCGACAGGTACACGTTTGGATGAGGTGATGGCTTGATGTGACAATGTACTTTGGTACTTCCCGTATGCTACGACACAATAGGAACTGGCAGTTTCTGGAAGTCACGCGCCCCATAAAATCTTGGCCCCGCCATGTGCCCGTTGCCTTTGTAGCTGAGTCTTACTCTGGAAAAGTTGAAGGAGGTTCAGAAACGACATAATGACCCACTCAATTTCAAGGACCTCGATCATCGCGTGAATTGAATTTTTTTCTTCTCCATGTCAAGTCCACTTATTATATGTTGCCCATCAGGGTTGCTGCCAAAGGGAGGTAACTAGCTCCCGTCGGAAAACCTACGTATTGCATCATTTTTGTGACTTTGCAAATAGCTGAACCTGGGAAATTCTTTTCCCATACGAAAAGAGCACAGACATGAAGAGTCAGATATTGCAAAGCGAAATTCGCCGGACGAAATTCGCGCTCCGAATATCTTTCTTCTCGACTATATATAGTACTTTTATAACCTAAAAAAACCTACGTTCGTATATCCAATAGGCACTTGATGGGAGATGCACCCTTGGCACTTTTTGCAGCCTGTGACGACAAGAAAAAAAAAATAGTTCAAAAATCCCCCACATTTACCGTCAGCCCTGCGGAACCCCAGCTTCCTTTTTTTTCTTTGCCTGATCGCCATCAAATTCTCCTCCCAAAAAGGACCACGCGAAGGAGCTAGGGGGTGCATCTCCGCGGTACATACCTAAAGCAGCCCTTTTTTTTGCTTTGATCATGTGCGCACATGCAATTCGGCTGCCATGAGAATGCCAGGCGTAACGTCTAAACCACAGCCTCCATTCTCAAATCAAACCCCTCACTTGCTCGCTCAAGAAATAAAACAAAAAAGGTCGGACCATTATATCGCATCATTCACCGATCGGATCAAGAATTGCCTGATGTTGACAGGCCAAGCTTTCCTGGCCCAGATGAGCTGACACCCCAAGACACCGTAGGCCGCACCGTGGGAGATTTTCTTTTCTCCTCTTTTTTTTTTTCTTTGCCATTTCCATTTCCACTCTCACAAATAAAATTGGCACAGTACGTAATGAGTAATTGCCAGCCAAACGTTCTGACACATGCCCCCAAAATGTAACCATGGGGGTGAGTGAATAGCGAAGAGGCAGGCTTCGAATAAAGTAACGAATCCTTTTTAAACCACTCAAGCTAAAGAACAAAAGGAACAAGGGCATTGAGTGCCAACAACGTGCGCTGGCTCAAGACAGGCGAACCCTGTGATCCACGATACCCCCAAAAGTAGCTGCCTACCGTATTGCACGAGGGGCGCACCGCCGGGTGACGGATAGCTTAGTATCGAGCACTCTCGTCCCGAGCATAGCTGTTCTAGTCCAGTACCGTCCTCCTTTTCCCGGTGCAACTAACTATTAGAATCATACGTGGTATGCTGGCTTCTGCTTCGGTTGCTAATCACGGGCGCTTGTCGCTGGACAGAGTGTGTAAGCAACCACTCATCCACGTCTTCTTCACCAGCAAGAACCTTGAGAAAGTCGAATTTGCAGCTATCCCCGTAGCTCTTACACCGCCCGGGGAGGTAATGCGGTGACTAAACACGACACGACATTTGCAGTAGTACCAGAGTCCATACAAGGAGTACTCTGTAAAAGTCAGGTACGCGGCATAATGAATGGGGCTACTACGGGATAATGAAGAAAAAATAAGTTTTCTCCACTCTCTTTGTGACGCACAAAGTGCGGCCCGTCTCGTCCCTTGCTTCGAGTTAACAGATCGTTCATAATGAATACCTACTGAGTAGCGATGCGGTCATTTAAAATCGCCAGGAACGACGCCCCACGTCTTGTAAATCTTCAAAGTCTACCATGTCCACACGAACCGGATGTTGACTCGAACAACCCGCTCATCGTGCTATATGTGGTAAGTGAGCAGTAAAAGAAATTTGCTTATACCGGCATAAGCCGACCCAAACAAAAAGCCGCATAGTCTAGGCCGCGCATTACCATGTATTCTTTTCCCGTACAAGTTTCTAAGGCGTCCTTTTGGCCTGGTGCTGGTCCTAGAAGGTGAGTCGAAACATGCTCGGCGGTGATCGAAAGCCCGCCGGCTCGGTCAGGGATGGGCTTGCGGGCAAAAATAAGTTTCGCCGAAGTTGTGTCCAACATTTGCCTTTGTTTGGTTTCTTGGTTCTTGTGTTCTTTTTTTTTCTCTCAATTTGACAAGTCATACAACAGTAGTCACAATATTGAAATGTCGTCGACCCCCTTTCCCGCTGGATGCGGTCTAGATTGTGGCCATCCGTGTGTGCGTGTCAGAAGCATCAACGTGAAGTGGGATCGTCTCCTGAACAAACCCGCAATTAAATAACTGGCACCCCATCGCCGGCGCGGGTCAGATTGTGACCATCCGTGGGTGTTCAAAAGCATACCGTGAAGTGGGATCGTCGACTTAGGTACTTACTTCACCAAAACCTCAAATCATGTCACGGGGTATCCATCCTCCCCATCGCCGGGGCGCGGGCTAGCCAACCGGCAGGCTGCTCGCATACAGAAGTCTTGTTGCCCCGGTGAAAGAGTCGACGACAAATCACATACATGGCTACCTCGCGTAGCACGGAAAAGGCATCAATGCGCCTGCAGAATTTTACAGAAGCAAAATCGCGAGCAAAGTCTACCAAGTACGTGGTAAGTGTGTGGATGGATGGGGACCCTTCGCTCTCAGTCAGCCCCCGACCACGCCGACCCTCCATGTGACCCGTGTTTACTGCCGCGCCGCCTTTTCCTTTCGGGGTCACTTCCGCACATCACCATGAAGCGGCATGTCGACTCTAGACTTTTTTTTTTGATATATTAATATACCCCAGGCGGGATGCAGGACTGGCAGGATCGTCCAACGTCCAACAACAAGTTTCTTATTGTGTCCAGCTTTTGGGGGCACAAAAACAACCCATCGCCAAGGCCAAATTAAACAGTTGTATAGTACGCACATTATGTCTTCCAGGGCGGTCTAAGCGTGCAGATCCGGCACAAGATCCATGTCGTGCCGAAGCCTCTTGGACCCCCCGGGAAAAAAAAATAAAAGCTCTTGTTTTTCTTTTGCGCTTTCTTTCTGGCCGGCCTTGGCTTGCCTTGAGTTCAAATTCCCCGAGGCGCATCGTATTCCAGCGCCTTGATCTTTTTTTTCTCCTTGTTCCGCCCGTAGGTCAAACGGTTGTGTAGGATCCTAGGAAACCTGGCAAGGGGGACAACCGTTGAGTCTAGTCGTTTGTTGGTTTGTTTCCACTTGATTCTAGCGCGAACCTTTTTGGTAGTTGACTAGACCTAGTTGGCAAATGTCTTTTACCTAGTGCATCTGCCAGATACCATACCACGTTTTCTCAAATTCGCGTTTGTGCCATTTGTTTCGGTTTGTTTCAAGTTTTTTTAATTGATTTTTTGGAGTTTTCTATTCCCTAATTTTGTCTATTCCTAAAAAAGCACACGCAGCGAAACTAGGCACAGCCGTTCGAAAAGCAAGAGCAAGCACAACAAGTTAAGCGCTGGGGGGAGAGATTAGGAGGGGAAAGATACATACAGAAAAATGTCGAGTATGCCCCAGAAACAAAAGAGACATCATGTGGTAGTGATGATCGAGATACGGAGAGAGGAAGTAAAGAAATAGAAAAGAGAGATAGGAGAGATAGTCGTAGAGAGACTGTGATCTAGATGGTATCATAACGTAAAACAGAAAACAAAAAGCCAAGGTAAAAAGCAAAAACAATCGTGCTGTTCGTTAAGTGTGGTCGGCCGTAAAATAAAATGATCTTATGTAAAATAGGTATCGTGAAAGGATACGTGGAATGAACGTGGGTCGCAGCTGTGTAAAAAAAAGTTGCGGGGAAAAAAAAAACCGTTGCAAATAGTCAGACATTAGTTTGAAGAAAGCTCTACCCGAGGAGGACAATAAACAAAAGCATGGGAAATCAACCCATGCTCTTCGTCCTCCTCGCGAGCTGCTTCAAGGTCGTATTAAGTTTTACTCGAAGTTTCATCGAGGATTTGACGCTGCGCAGTGCGGTGGAGCTAGCCATGCTGCGCAGTTTTTGGATGGAGCTGCTCGGGGACAGCGGGCGCGACATGGACTCGACGACGGTGTCGTCGCTGCAGATGCTCCAGCGCGAAACCTCCCCCGGCGACGGCATAGAAGCCGCGACCGGCGCGGTCGCCAGGGTGGTAGCCTCGCCGCTGCAGTTGATGATAAATTCGTGCATCTGAGGGTATTCAGGTAGCGGTTTGTCGTGCAGTGTTACCGGAACGTGCGACACGCGCGGCATCCGGCTCATGGGCCGAGTGGGCATGGATGGCGTCGGAGGCACCGCCGGCCAGGGAGCAGCAACGGGCAATTGGTTGGACATTGTATATCGATGCCCCTGGGAAGTCGGCGGGAGGGGCGCCTCATCCTGTTGCCATGTCGGCGGCGTTGGGAAATCAAAGGTTTCGGAAAACAGGATGGTGCGGGTATAAGTGCGCCTATGTTGGTGGTGAGCCATTGTGCGTTTTTGTGTTTTTTTTTTTTCGTTTTCTTGGCCAGCAGAAAGGTATATAGAAATAAGTGTGCACAATGTTTCAATGGTATTATAGACCAAATAATTATTATTGATATGTATTGAACAAAGATGTTCTTTTGGATGAACTGCAACGACAAACAGATGATATGCGTAAAAACTGCGTGAACTTGCATCGGAAGGTCGACATGAGACGAAGCATACTGTCCTTATATCCCCCCCTCCTCAAGGTCGCTTTGGCCTGTTTGTGAGATAGAAACAAATCGCCTTGACCCTCCTCGTCCTGCATACTGAAAAGAGCACGCACGAGCACAAACCTCCCAAAAGTATGCAAGTGCTAGGACGAAACCCACCGCAACCAAACTAAGGGCCTGCTCGAGGATCTGCAGCTTCGACGCACGAGCCTCTTTAAAGATGTTTGTATGCCGGCAATGCAACGCTGCAAACGTTTTAACTGGACAGCCCAAGGTTCAAGACGACCGTTAGAGATTGATTTGCGACCCCTCATTAATCCCCTGCAGTTTGTCCCCCTCTCTTCTTGATTTTGGAAAGTGACAGAAACACATCTCAAAAGGCTGATGCTTTGTGGCGAGAAACAAACATAGTAGGAAAAAGGGAGATTTTCCAGGGCTGACAGGACAATAGTAAACAAACATCGGACCACCAAACTAGAGTCCGCAACGTGGCTGGCGATGCCGAAGCTAACAGCCCGACCAAGCCGACAAAATACTAGCTGTTTTGGAAGTCGCACTAGAAGCATTCTAGCTCCGTTCCCACAGTCCTGGTGCGACCACCGCGTCGCGGGGTTTACGAGCGATAATGGGTGCACGGTCTCCAAAAGAGACCTTGCCCACACTGCACGTAAGCGAAGGGAGGGGGACGGGAGGCCTAATCGCTCCTATGTCCAATGCTCAGGTTGTATCATGATAGGCGTGGGTTTCGGGGGTTTTTGTCTTTTGTCCCAAGTAGGGTGTTTTTCGCTGACACCCGGCAGTTCTGGGGAACCAGCGCGGGTGAAGACCCGTTTACCCATAGCCGGCGTTTTGGGCGAGGATTGTCTGCTCTAGTGATTGTCGTCGTCGTCGTCGTCGTCGTCGTCGTCGCTGTCACTGCCGGTCAAACACTGCTGGTTGTCTGCCCTCGAGTCGTTGTACCTTTTATTCGGCCTGTTCCATTCTTTCACGATCGGTAGGGGTTTGACCAATATCTCGATCCCCGAACATGTTTGAAGGTGGTGCAAAAAGTTCAAACAGCCGGTGCAGGGGTCGTGACCCAGAAAAATATAGGCTTTTCTCGAGCGATTGGGTATATTCATTGATTTGAACCGCTGGAGCTGTTTGTGGTCGAACTCGTAACCACCTGTGAACGGGTCTTTGAAATCATCCTTGAACGTCCGGGCCATTATTAGGCGCAAATAGAAAATTGCGAGCTTCTTTTCGGCGTGGCACGCTTGCCATTGTCCTTGCTCTGCTTTTATAAGTTCCGGATCCGTTGTCCGGCCCGCTGGGTTGTCCCTCGCGTTGGCACTGAGAGTAAACCCCGAAGATCGACAAAATGCCATAACCAGGTGAGTGTATTCCTGACTATTGACAGTATGGTGACCGATGCTGCCGGTGGTCCAACCCGAGAACGCCCATTGGAGTATGGCTTTCTTGTCCGCCCGCACAATGATTGCTGGCGTTGTATCCTGTCGGCCAGATCCATTGTGGACCGAAACAACCTTTTTCCACAATGTCACTTCTCCTTTTGGGGACACAGAGAAGCATGACGTCCCGTGTGGCTGCGAAGCACCTTCCAGGAACCCTTTGAAAGTATCGCACCGTCGTAATATTTTCCGGATTCTTTTCCGGCAACGCACCACCTCCGCTGAATAACAGCGTCCTTGAAGCTTCTTGGATATCCTTTCGAAAGCGTTCCAGTGTGTCCTGACTAGGTTTGAACTAGTCCATGAATACTAGTACTTATTAGTATATATACGGAAGCATGGTAAGCAAGCGAAAACATAAGCAAGAAAGAAAGAAAAGAAGGAGAAAACAAACCTGCTCACCTCTTTCGCTGTTCTTTGTTCAGCGTCCTGGATCGACCGTTCAGCCCCATTCTTGATGAGCAGGGCCACTATGTCAATATGCCCAAACAATGCACCCAACATGAGTGGTGTTATGCCATGCCTTGTTTGCTCATTCACGTTTGTGCCTGCGTTCACAAGCATGGAAACATTGCCCTTTTGGCCGCGAATAGTAGCAATGTGTATCGGTTTGAGCCCAAATGCATTGATGATTCTCATTGCTTCAGGCTTCATTCTGGAAAAAGCTGAACGGAATCTGAAGCGCGTAGACTAGCTGGTGGTCAGGATTCTGATCTTTGTGTGATCTGAAATGTGCTGAGTACTTACCAGTGAAGTGGCATGTGATGAAATACTGAAAAGACGCGCACAGAAAGGCACCGAAAGCAGTTGACTTGGAAGGGAAATGGCTGTAACGGTCAACTTTATACTTTGACGAATCGAAAGGGAGAACTGAAAAGTGAAGAATCAAGGAAATCGGGTTGATATTGAAGAGTATGTTGGTGATCTGAGCTGATGTAGATTTGCCTCGGACGAACGTGAGAATCAAGAACAGAAGCTTGAATAAGAAGACGTATAGAGGATAATTAAAGACGGATATGGTAGTTAAGGAAAGGAAATGGAGACTGCTTGCTGGTGTGAAGAGATTGATGGGTTGAAACGAGATAAATTTGAATGGAAGACTGGTGATAGGAACGTGATAACAAGTCAAAAATAAATCACTTTTCACAGCTGGACCTACTACCAAGCAAGTCGATTATCTGCCGGGTAGTAGGGCTGATCTTCAAACTTGAGCCCTACTTGGAGATATCATATGCGGGTTAAATCGTTCCTTCCTCATGTTGTCGATGTACCGTGTGGCGGTTTGACCATGGCCTAATTGGCTGAATTTACAAACCTTCAGTACATCACTGACCACGTACGCAGTCAACAGCCGATGGGAGACGATGGACTCAGCATTAATCATAATCGGTAAGCATCACTAGCTACCGACGCTGGGTTCAGGTAAAGGCGGAAGAAGACGATCGATTGCTCATGCCGAAAGACAGACCCCAGACCCATTTTGTTACGCCGTGAACCCTAAATGCCAAGAATGCATACAAACTCCCAGTGACCAAGCCAAAAGAAAGACGATTTTGATGGGACATTTACTCGTCATCCTCCTCCTCCTCCTCCTCAGCCTCAGCGACCGTCATGGCGATACCTGGATGTACATGTTAGCCTTGTGTTCTTGAACGCGCGTGTCGTGGCCTAAACCAGCCGGGACCATGTATGATTAGAAACTTACGGTCCAAGTCACGCTGGCCGGCCTGGGTGATGCGGCGGCCTCCCTTCTCCTCATCCTGCTCCAGGATGCCAATCTTCTCAAGCGACTGCATGATCTTGCGGTCGACGCTGCCGGAGGCGTCAACGTGGTGCGAGGGGCGGCTTCCACGGTTCTTGGCAGTGCCGTGAACCTTGCGGAGACGGCCAACACCAACGGTCTTGCGCATGTAGACGTGGCGGGCGACCGAGGCGGCACGGACGTAGAACCAGTCGATGTCCTGGGGAGGCATCTCCTTGGCGGGGCCGGTCTTGACGGTGTCAACCCAACCTGTAGGTGAGAAGCAGAATCGTCAGTTTGTGCATCATCAACAAGCATAGGGCACAAAATAGGGATCAATATCTTACCAGGGATAGGGAGCTTGCCCTGACGCTTCAAGAAAGCGGCGTAGGCGTTGATGAACTTGTGCGCCTGCACATCAAAACCCAGCATATTAGCATTATTCCGTCGTCAGAAGTCTTTCGACTCCCTCGCGCCTGCTCCTATGCTCCAATATAGCCAGACTCTTTCGAGCCTCTTCCAAATCTTGCACTCTTGCATCGTTGCCAATCGCGACCATCATGGCCATCGCGCTGTTGTCGAGCACATTCGGGTGTGCATGATTTTCAACTGCGGGCTAGTCGGAGGACGAGATGATTTCGAGGCGGTGGGGTTTTTCTTTCAGGCTTTTGTCGAGCGCTGAGCTATCAATGAAATTCGGTGACACCTACATCAACATCGCGAACATTGACTCCGCCAGGCATTTTTGCGGTTGTGTATGGGGGTGTTTGGGGAGGATGGGTTGGGCGGGCTTGTCGTCGTCGTCGGTTTGGCGGGGGTTGAGGAATTGTCGATGTGCACCACAAGAAGTTTTGCGCGAGACAAATCAATCACTTGGAACATTTCTTAGGGTTGCTCCATCACGTGCGCACTTAGGACTCCAATTGCCTACCGCGCAGCCACCGCCTGACAGCTGCGAGCCACAAAGTGACCTCACGTGACCGCAGCTGCTCGACGGCCCCACTGTACTGGTATGTAGGCATTGCTCCAGCAAGGCTCCACAGGTGCCAAGAGTGACAGTGCTTGTAATGGAGGATGATGGGATTGCTTGCGAACTAGACTAGCACATTGGCATACCAATTGATTACTCTGCAGTATGCACAGTAATGTTTCTTGGTCATACAATATGCCGATAGAATCGCGATTCCGCCATAGTGTTTTTTTTTTCTCTTTTCGATTCAACATTACTTACCTGGAAATCTCCCTCCACAGACACCAAAAGGTTGCATCTACCGAGGCTCCACTGTGAAACCGAGTCAACTAACCTGTCCTGGAAGTAGATAGCCGGATGGGCCTACCTTACCGTACTGTAGTGCTAAAATAGCGACGCTCACTGGCAGCGGATTCTGCCCGCAGCCACAATGTTTTGCCGAAAACTGAAGCCGGTGCCGAGCATTCAATCCGTACAAGCCGTAGTACCCAGAACCCGACAACCCCAGTCACCCCAAGGCTCCTCCCCCATGGGTCCCCGCCCCCTTGGCTATGTCGGAGAAAGATGGCGCCGCGTTGAGCCGTCTGGTCGTGCTTCGTTACCTTGAGTTTCGGTACCTAATTCTAGAGATTAGACAAAGATTCAAATTGGATGAACTTCCCTTTCCTAACTTTCCCGGTGTCTCCTCAACTTAAATTGTCGACTTTTGGCATAGAGTTTGTACTCACTTCTGTCCGTGTCTTGCGAATGAATCTGCGCACGGTTTTGGTTTCATTTTGAACTTGGTCAGGCAGCTAGCTGTTGGCCTTTCTATTGGAGATTGACTTGATGAGAACGCAGCCTTCTTGAGAACAGCAGACATATATCTACTCACAAAACAACCAGTCTGCTTTTAGCATGGAGCTCGGTAAGAACGATAAAAAGCCATTTAACGAAGAGAAACAAACCTTATTTTAACCTCACTGATAAACTGACATGTAATTTGTAACCTATCTAGCTATCGCTGCAGCCGGCACTGCCGCAACAACCGCTGGACTGGCATATCTGGATGCCAAGTTCCACGTGAGCAAGGATCTCAAATCAATCTTTGCCCGTCGAAGACTGCTCAAGTACTTCGAAGAAGGAGGTAGGACAGAAAGCCCGTGCGAGCTGTTATACGACTTACCATACTTCGTTCACTAACCACAATAACCCCAATTCAAGTCAAGTCCAAGAAGTTGTCAGCGTACTACTTGTTTGAGGACGTCGTCAGACAAAAGCCCAATGCAGAGGCAATCTGGACTCGGGAGGGCTCCTTGACATGGCAGCAGCTTTACGATGGCACCAATCGGTTCGCCCAGTGGTTCCTGGCCCAGGGAGTCAGACCCAAGGATTTTGTTGCGCTCTTCATGGGCAACTCCCCCGAATTCATCATGGTGTGGCTGGCTCTGACTTCCATCGGAGCGGCACCAGCCATGATAAATCACAACCTGGCGTCGAAGCCGTTGCTGCACTGTTTGAAGATCAGCACCGCCAAACTCATCTTGGTAGATGTCCCACCGCAAACTGAGAAGAGCATCTCGGATATCCAAGAGGATTTGAACACGGAGGGCTTTACGGTCTTGAGGCTCGATGACTACCGTCATCATATTGCAGGGCTGGAGCCCGCTCGACCTGGAGAGGAATACCGAAAGGATATCAAGCCAGATTGGGCCGCAGGCCTGTTTTACACAAGCGGCACGACAGGAATGCCCAAAGCTTGCGTATTACCAGTGGCTCCGGTGTACATCAACGGTTGCACCACCAAAGCTGGAGTTAGTTACCTCAACAGCTCTGACAAGGAGGCCAACGCAAACATACGGTTTTACGACTGCATGCCTTACTATCACGGCACTGGAGGCATCACTATGATGAGTCAGATCCTCGCCGGGACAACTATATGCGTTGCTCCCAAGTTCAGCGTTTCCAGGTTCTGGGAAGACGTTCGTGAGTCTCGCGCAAACGCCTTTGTGTACGTCGGCGAGACGTTGCGGTACTTGCTGGCACAGCCACCTTCGCCGCTTGACAAGGAGCACAACATCAAGGTGATCTACGGGAATGGACTCAGGCCAGACGTCTGGAAGCGTTTCCGCGATCGCTTCGGCATCGAGTGCATCCACGAGTTCTTCAACAGCACAGAAGGTGTTTTCCCGCTCGACAATCACTGCAGGGGCGACTTCCTGGCCCACGCGGTGGGTCACCATGGGGCTATTCTGAGGTGGAAGTACCACCACCTATACGTGCCGGTCGCAATCGACACAGACACGGGTGACATAGCCAGACACCCAAAGACGGGTTTCGCCTACCGCGTGCCTTACGACGAGGGTGGCGAGATTCTCCTCCGCATCCCAGGAGAGAGGACCTTCCCGGGGTACTTTAACAACCCCGAAGCCACTGACAAGAAATTCGTACGCGACGTTTTTCAAAAGGGAGACACTTACTACCGAACCGGCGACGCCTTGCGCCGCGACAACGACGGCAGGTGGTACTTTATGGACAGGTAATTAGGCGACCCTCCTCGTCATCAGAGCTGATATGAGCACGGCTAACCGACAGTAATGATATGTGCAGGCTTGGAGATACCTTCCGCTGGAAGGGCGAGAACGTTTCCACCGCCGAGGTCGGCGAGGTGCTCGGCAACTTCCCGGGCGTCGTGGAGGCCAACGTCTACGGCGTGCAATTGCCCAATCACGACGGCAGGGCAGGCGCAGCGGCCATCTACATCGAGCCCGAAAAGAAGGCGTCCTTTGACACGGCGGCCTTCCTGGCGCACGCGAGGAAGCACCTCCCCAAGTACGCGGTCCCCATCTTCCTGCGCCATATCGCAGTCATCTCGGCTTCGCACAACAACAAGCAGAACAAGCAGCCGCTCAAGGCCGAGGGCGTGGATCCAGACAAGGTCAAGGCTGGCGATGAGATATGGTGGATAGAGGACGGTGGTAAGGGGAACAGATATGTTCCTTTTACCCGGGAGGACTGGAACGCGCTTGGGGTGGGCAAGGCGAAGCTGTAGATTGTGGATGACGTGGGGACGCCATCTGTGTTAATGTATTTGTTTTGGGGTTTATACTGATGCAGCTGTTTGTAGGTGTTTCGTTGATTTTTGAGTATGTAAATAAGCAGATGCAACTTGGCGTCACAATCTCCATTTCTTCAACAGTGGGATGAGTGTCAAGGTGTGTGTAAAAACATTTCGTCCATGTGCATGCCCGATGGTGATTTTTCTCGGTGAGAATCAAACCATTCTTTCCCTTCTCGGAAATTGAAACAAGACACACACACACACACACACACACACAAGACAGCTACCAATTTCAATTCCGGATCGTCCATCCGATGCAAACACTCCTTAGGAGCCTGTTCCTGCCCAGCTTATCGTTTCCCCGCACTTGGCACTCACATCGGCATTGTCACCCTATCTCACCCGTTGAGCTAGTCTAGTCCGGGCTTTCGCCATTCACTTCAGTCATGTACTTTCTCGGTCACTATCCGAACTCCCAAACTCACCTTGAACCATAATCGCCAAACCTTTGCGCATGTCTTTCTTTGAGAATGTCCTTGCGAATTAAAAATGTCGGTTGTTTATAGATACAGACCTAGGGCACTCTGCGTTGGCCTCACACCATGTTCCACGGCACGGTCACGTCCCTCCCAGGTGTCCACAGCACGGAAATGTCGATTTGGGCCAAGTCGACATTTCCATGCATCGCCATGTCGGAGTCGGATACTGAAATTGAGCAAGATGAGCAAAGATGAAATTGCCAGTCTCAAGGTCAACCAAGAACGAATGATGAAGACGCTCCACGATACCTGCGCCTGGGGCACAGGGAAACGCTGGGGAAGGTGGGCCGGCCTAGAAATGAGTTCACTGCCCGACCTCATCAACAAAGACGGTTCTAACCATTAGACTCCCCGCAGCGGCCCGACAGAGACGGGCATGTCGCGCCTCGCCCTCTCAGACTCTGACAAGCAGGTGCGCGACTGGTTCGTCGAGACCGTCAAAGACCTCGGCTGTACTGTCAAGGTCGACTCGATGGGCAACATCTTTGCCAGCAGGCAATGCCGTCCTGGTTATCACTGGGCGACCACTTTTGCGGGGTCGCATCTGGACACGCAGCCAACCGGGGGAAGGTACGACGGCATCCTTGGAATAATGGCCGGCATCGAAATGTTGCGGGTGCTGAAAGAGAACAAAATTGAGACTAATTTTCCGGTTGGGGTTGTCAACTGGACCAAGTGAGTGGCACTCGGTGGCCAGCCGTGGAGAAGGCATTGACCTGATTTGGGACTTTGAAAGGGAGGCAACTGGCTGATGACAATATTCCTGACAGTGAGGAAGGAGCCCGGTTCCCCGTGAGTATGGTCGCCTCTGGAGCTTGGGCCGAGGTCTTCGATCTAGACCAAGCCCACAATCTGCAAGAAGTCGGCGACGGTAAGGCTACGATGAGGTCGGAGCTTCAAAGAATTGGTTACCTGGGCGAAATCCCTTCCAGCTTCGCCAGTGTTCCGATGGCGGCCCATTTCGAGCTGCATATCGAACAAGGCCCGATATTAGAGGCAAACAACCTCAAGATTGGTGTTGTCCAGGGTGTACAGGCATATAGGTGGTTTACCGTTGAGATTAATGGTCGCGGTAAGACCCCACCCCCCTTAAGCAGCCTTACGTATTACTTGCCTGTATTGATCATTGATACTAAACATCACAGATGCACACACGGGCACGACGCCATTTTCTGCAAGAGCCGATGCCATGCTCTTGGCTTCTCGCTTCATCGTCCACTCGCATGCGCTGGCTACTTCCCACGGAGCCCTTGCGTCCACCGGAATCGTTGAACTGGAGCCTGGTTCTGTAAATACCATCCCGGGCCATGTCCGCGTGAGCTTGGATATTCGTGCGCCTCAGGACTCAACCCTGGACGCCCTGGAAGCAGATCTCAAACGAGACTTTGATCTGCTGTCCAAGGGTATTGATCCTCCTGGATCCAAATCACAGCTTCTCGCCGGAGCAACCCCTGGGAGGAACGATGCATTCTCAATTACTTGGAAGACGGACAGCGTCTCGGAAGCAACCAAATTTCACCCAGACTGTATTGAAACTGTGCGAGCCTCAGCCATGTCTGTGCTTGAAGCGAGGGGCCTCGAGAACCCCCAAGGCTTGATCCGAGATATGACGAGCGGCGCGGGCCACGACACGGTATTTGCAAGCCGAAGATGTCCGGCAAGCATGATATTTGTCCCATGCCGGGATGGTGTCAGTCACAACCCCGAAGAATATACTAGTCCCGAGGACTGTGCCTTGGGAGCCGATGTATTACTGCAAAGCATCTTGCGTTATGATCTCTTGAGGTCTGAAAGAGAACGCACACGGTTATGAGCAACAGGTTGGAGATGCTATCATCAGAAGCAGATTAATGAAAGGAATTGAAATGATGGCTCCATACCGGCCTCGCAGTCAGTGGAATATCAGCCGATGATAGAAGCAGGTCTCTATACAGCGATCTGGAATCAACCATGGATAGTGGATGAATAAAGACGATAGCAAACCGACGTGCCACTCATCTCCACCACTCAGTCTCCATGTGCAGCAACAAGAGAATTTGCGGCCCATCTCCTGAAATATGCCAAGCCGTGTCACGTCCGGATCCTAGATGAGGCCTAGACCCTGATGAAAGTGCGTTGTGGCTTTTGTTCTGGATGTATCTGGGCAAACATCTTCGGATCTTTGAGGGATCGTTCCGAGCTCGTGTATCCATGTAATGTTGGTTGGGCAGCAAAAGAGAGATCTAGGCTCCAGTTTGACTTGTCTGATTACTTGCCGCCGAAAATATCGATGTATAGCACGCCCTCCTGCAGCGCAAATTAAGTGTGCAGATGAAAGACTGTTAGATGAAGTGATAAATATTCTACCCTCTCTACCGGTAGTTGGTGGTTGGTATTGAGACTAATGTACGATAAATGACAATGGATCGCAATGATGTGATCGATTGGCCCCATCCGGAACTAATAGTCTTTGTGGTTAATGAACAGAAGAGCAAGTAGTTCCTGTCGTTTTTTTTATTTCTCTTTTTTTTTCTAATTTGGAGGCCCATGGTCTTGGCCTAGTGCTTTTGTTTCCAGGTCTATTTTCTTTTCGGGGACTTCTGGATCACCTCCATTCCTCAGCTTCTACCAGTCACTTCTTGTCCAAACCAAATGATAGCACTGGTGATTCGACGCCACCTACGCCCCCCGAGCCGCCTTGTCGCTAGCTCTGCTCAGCCCTCTCACTATTGTAACCTGGGAATTTCTACATCGGACTTTTTTGCGTGCTGAAGAGAACAGTTGAGTAAGTACACGCATGAACCATGATAATTTTAGACAGCCGCCCTCCGCTCTGCTTGCTCTACCATGTCGTGTGGCTTGGCGCTCCCTTCGCACTAGGAGATCTCTTCTTATTTTTTTCTGAAGAGCAGAAAAAAGTCTGTAGCTGTAGTGAGACAATCGGAGATGCGATAAGGCGACCGCCACTTTCATGCCTTTGTCGTTTGTCACAGCTGTAGTTGCGATTGCTATTTGCGTTGGCGTTTTTGTTTTCGTACTTGGCCCCGGATAACAAAGCAACATGCAGATGCTTTGTCAAAGCCATGGCCGTCGACGGGGGAAAAGGCCGACGATGCCCTCAAAGCCTCGCCGTGTGCAACTTTCCCCGTTTCTGTATTTTACTTTCACCCCGTCGCCCCAAGAGAGAAACCCCAAAGATCTCGAGGCCGAAGCAAGGGCGCAGATCAATCTTCTTCCCATAAGACCCTTATATTGCTTCTTCGCACATCCCAGAGAGGAAGCCTTGCAGATTTGACACGATCTCGTCTCTCTCGGACAGGCCCGCAGACAATGAAGCAAAGAATCACAAGCTTGGTTTGTGGCCTGCTCGGGCTGCTGTTGTTATGCGACACCGTGGCAGCGTACGATGTTAGGGCCGGATTTGGCGTAAACCGTCGCAAAGGCATGGTCAAGAGGTAAGGCTCTGCCCGCAGCCGGCCCCGAATTCAAGGGTTATTTCGTGCGTGCCTGGAATATTCTAACAATTTGATGCCAATTTAGACGTGTGAAGGGATCTACCAGCAATGTAGAGCGAAGTTTCATCGGGAATGTCCCTTATGGTAAGACTATCAAGGTGTCTCACGAGAAGCCACTTCTGGTAGCCCAAGGGGCAAATTTAATAGAAAAAGCTAACGCTCAAAAACCACGCCTTCAACACAAAAACAGGCGAGGTCATAACTCAGTGCAAGAAGTCCAAGGTCGTAGCCCTGACGTTTGATGACGGACCCAGCATCTACACCGAGCAGGTGCTGAACCTGCTGAAGCAGCACAACGCCAAGGCGACCTTCTTCCTCACGGCCAACAACGGCCAGTGGCCCATGGAGAGCGAACCTTGGAGCGGCCTGGTCCGGCGCATGATGGCCGAGGGCCACCAGATCGCGCACCACTCGTGGTCGCACCAGGACATGTCTGTGCTCGACGCCGACACCCGCAAGGACGAGATCGTGCGGGCCGAGGAGGCCTTTGCCAACGTGCTGGGCGGGCGGTTCCCGACGTACTTTCGCCCGCCGTACGGCAGCTGCAACGCCGACTGCCTGGCGCAGGCGCGGCGGCTCGGCTACCACGTCGTCACGTGGGACGTCGACTCGGACGACTGGCGCTACCAGACCGAGATTGAGCGCTCCGAGCGCCAAGTCGAGGACGGCGTGGCCGCCGGCGGCAGCATCGTGCTGGCCCACGACATTCACTACAACAGCTCCACGCGGCTCACACAGTTCATGCTCGAGCTTCTCGCCAGGAAGGGCCTGAGGGCCGTGACCGTCGGCGAATGCCTAGAGGACCCTGCCGAGTTTTGGTACCGTGAGGCCAGTGCGTCCAGCGGTAGCGGCAGCAGTGCCGCCACTGCGCCGAGCAAACCGAAGCCGAAACCGAAGCCGGGCGCCACTTCAAAGCTCAAGGCGTCGACCGACGGACGCTGCGGTGGAGATGTCACATGCAGCGATAAGCATTGGGGATCGTGTTGTTCGCGGTACGGATGGTGTGGAAGCACAGCAGACCACTGCAATGCGGGATGCCAGTCTCAGTTTGGTCAGTGCACATAGTGGTGTTTGGAATGGGTTGGTTTGCTGCATTACATGGTGTTTTTTGCGTGGCTTTTTAGAGCCCAAATGGCTCATATAGTAAGCTCGGTGTAGCTGTTTATGTCTATGTTTTTTTGTTTTTGCACTTAGCTCGGAGTTGAGTTGGCCAGGCGAATTTATGGGTTTTTGTTCCAAAGACTTGACGAGTTGTTATTCATTCGTGAGATGCGCCTAAATGGTTCTCGAGCGTGACATCAAAGTCTTCCGGCTTTCTACCAAGCACATGCTCCAACAATGGACTGACCACCGCAGTCTCTCCAGCCTTGATGGCCGCCCAGGCAGTGGCCCATGTGGTCGCCTTTTCTTGGCTTCCAAAGACCGTAGTGACTTGTAGTTGCGAAACGTACTCATCCACGCTGACCTCGCGAATCGCGATGGGTTTACCCACACATTTGCTCAGCTGCTCTACCGTCTCTTCAAGCGTCCACACTTTCGGGCCAGTCAAGAGCAGTATTTGATTTTCCAAATCAATGCTCTCCAGGCCCGTCACGGTCGCCCCGGCATAGTGTGCAATCAGTCGGGCTGTCGCCTCTCCCAGCTCATCCCGCTTGACCCATGCCACACCTGGCCCTTTGCCATTGTGTGGTATGTGGATCTCCGAGCTTGGATTTGTAGCATCGAAAAAGGCCGTGTAGATGGGGTACGACTCCGAGTAGAGACCTTCTCGAATGGCTGTAAAAGTCAACTTCGGGTTGTTGGCCGTGATAAACTTCAGGTGAGACTCCGTCACCAGGTGCGCCTGCATCACTTCGGCCTTGGACAAGCTACTCGAGACGGGCCCGGCAAATGCCAATGATGAATAGAAAATGTGAGAGACGCCAGCCCTCACAGCTGCGTCAACGGCTGGGATTTGAACCTGCAGGACATCGTCTGAGCAAAATGCCAATGACATTTGTTTTAGGACTTGGCTGAACGAACCTGGACCCTGTAGTCACGCACGTGGCTTGGGTATGATATGAGGAATAAAACGTCAATATCCTTGAACGATGCCTCCAACTCCCGGGGTGAAGACTCGTAGGATGCTTGGCGAAGACGAACACCGCCTTGCGAGTACTCTGCTGGCTGGTTTTCAGGATAACGACTGATGATAATGAGATGATCGTCGGGGAATATTTTGCGCAGATGAGCGATGGTGCTGCCTCCGAGACCCCCTGAGGCGGGAAAAACGCCGACTGTTCTCATGGTGCAATTGCTATTTCTTTTTATAAACTCTTATACGCCGATGTGAATATAATCTGACGGTTGACTGAAGCTTTGTTGGATAATCGTGTAATAAATACTCAGCCGGTAAGCATACAGCAGTTATACATTACCAAGCAGCTTTTGTGCACCGGAAAAATCCTGGAATATTCCTTTCATGATCTTTTATGACGATGACAAATGAGATGACATCTGCCGCGGGCGTGGTCCACAAATTGGTGCAGCAGAACCGGATGGAAACCAAGACTATGCGAATAGCGAATGGTGGATTGCGTACGTCGAGTCGATGCGGGGATCTCGTCGCACCACAACACAATTGACGCCGTGGGATACCATTATACCGTAATGAACAAGCTTTGTGTGTCCGCAGATATCGCACCAGTATCCCGCGGATCGGTTGCGTCTCGTCATAGAGTAGTGTCAATCATGAAAGAAATAAAAGAAAATGCGCTCAAGATGATGCATTCGTTCAGTATTAGTCAGTCATGCATATAGGTGTATGTCACTTGGATGTACACCCAGTACAAGTGCCGAGGTGTCACGAATTTGCAACATCTGTGAGTTTGGGGGGAAGCGACAAGTACTATACGTAACGAATCGCCCAAAGATGTTGTGTCGCGGTATGCACGTGCTCGGCTCAGAACTGTTGAAGAGCGATCAGAAGATTATTCGCCAACATCGCATAGCTGGATGCCCAAAGGGCGTGGAAGTTGGAGTGTCGCTGAGGATAATTCCTCGGTGCGAAGTATACTGAGAGCTATGGCACAATTGGCTCCCAGGGAACGGGAGCTGCTGTAATATAGAGTCAATTTATCATGCGAGACTGTATCCGCCCAACTTGAAAAAGACATATGTAATGGCAAGACTGAGCAACGATAGTGAAAGGTTGAGCTCGAGCACAGCCCATACCCAAACACAACCGATCGAAGGTGCCGTCTTCATGACGGCGAGATAGGCATGTTCGTTGGTGACGTGGATGAGATAGCAACCAGCGGCCGTGCTGGCGGCGAAGAAGACGGCTTGTCGGATTCCGTTTTGATATTGCCTGGGGACGAATGGCACTAAAATTGGGTTCGAGACATGTGGGTGGAGGTTGTAGAAAAGGAAGCCAAATACTGTTTGTTCCGCAAAAATCAGCACAGGAGAACTCGTGTGCTTGAGATATGGTTGCGACAAGAATCGCAGCAGACCTACCAAGGAGAGCTTGGAAGGCTCGTGTGAACACCTTGGGCCAGGTGATCTCCATGGCGAACTGATTTTGAACCAAAACATCAAAAGTGAAGTGCAGCATGGCCAGGCTGACACCCCACAGAAGAGTGTCTAGGATGCGTTCTGCCTGGGGAGACAGGCTTTCGGCCTCGCCTTCTTCCGTAGTATCGGCAGCAGCGACGGCAGACCATCCATGCTTTTTAAGGTCGTTCTCCCTTTGCTTTTCGTCTGCCTGTCGGAAAAGGTTGCGCTCGCTGGCGATATCGAGGAGCGTTTTGTCGGATGGACCGGAGCGGTCTGGTTGCTTGAGCTCGATCTTGACGGGGTCTGCCTTGCGTTTGCGTGCCATGGTTGCTTGGCGAGAGGTCGTCTCAAGCTATTCGTGTGTCTTTTGGTATATATGTCTTCAAGTTGATGAGTACCGGGTGTGTGTGCAGCTAGCTTGGTGCACAAGGCTAAGCTCGAATTCGGTAGCTAGGACTTGTACAGGCAGGTTCGGATGAACACAACCATTGAATTTCAAACAGAGATGTGTCGTAGCCCCACCAGCTTGCGGAAAACGGCTGGAAGGCTACATTTAGGTGGGGTCTAAAATCTACACCAGGCCGGATCAATGAAATCCAATTCGCCAATGCAAAACAAAAGGTGACAGGGATGCTCTGTACATACTGCGCGCGTTGCCGTAAAATAAAGCTCATAATTTCCCGCGCACCACTCAATCTTCTGGATCGTCGTGAACCGACCAGGGGGTTGTTCGTCTAAACCGCAAGGTGGCATCAACTGTCGAAATGAGGAGGACACATGAATGGCATGAAGTGGTCATGAGGTGTTACAAACGGGGGCTGGCGAATCTATGCTCGCTATACTTCATTTTAGCTCGTTCTCCCCTCCTCTTTTTTGAAGTTTGATCGTTCTTCTTCAAATCGTTTCCCAAGCTAAAGGATAAGCTAATGCAGTAGCATCCATGTACCTCAGCAGGTGACGTCGCGTGCATACCCAGTGAGTAGGACCCTTGTATACCCCTCTCCCCACCTTTTTGTCGGTTACTGCAATTTATCGACCAACGGACGGAGGAGCATGAACTTAATCATGTTGTTTGCTGTGTCGTTTTTACTGATGATCGCCACCAAAAGTGTAACATAGCTCCCAACAACGAAAATTAGGGTTGCAGTTGTCAGGCTGCGTCGAAACCGGGTCTGTCCTACATCGCAACTATACCTGCGGCGCCGTGCCGTCCACTGCGCTCCTTGATAGGATAGACGTCACGGCACAGCGGAGACAACTCTCACCAAACAAAACACACAACGCCCGGTTTGACCATGTCGACGACTCTACTGACGGCCGGGCTTTTGGTCCTGCTCGCGCCGTGTTTGTATATTTACACAGCATCGGTAGCGGCGACGCGATTCCCGGCGCTACGCAACAAGCGCATATGCCTCCTGATCGCCCACCCTGACGACGAGGCCATGTTCTTTGCGCCCACCGTGCTTGCACTCACGCGCCCTGAGACTGGCAACCACGTCAAGATTCTATGCCTGAGCAGCGGCAACGCAGACGGGTTGGGGGAGACGCGCAAGAAGGAGCTGGTCAAGAGCGGCATGCTCCTGGGCCTGCGCAACGAGGACGACGTCTTTGTCATCGAGTCTGAGTATGAGCTTCTTTGAATCTACATCATGATACTTAACCTGCAGCAGGAAGCTTGAGTCGGGGGCTAACCGCGACATGATTTCACAGCGCCTTTCAAGACTCCATGACAGCGACTTGGGATGCCACAGCCATCTCCAGCCTTCTCACGTCCGCCTTTGTCCCGAACCCAGCCGCAGGCGCAATGATCGACGTCCTGGTGACCTTCGACAAGGGCGGCGTCTCGTCGCACCCGAACCACATCTCCCTATACCACGGCGCGCGAGCCTTTGTATCCTCGGGATCGGCCGTAGACCTCTACACTTTGACTTCGGTCCCATTTTTGCGCAAATACGCTTCGATCATCGACGCGTTCATGACGCTTGCCATGAGCTGGGGTCTCCAGGGAGTCTCGGAGGCCAAGAGCCCCGAAAGACTCGTGTTTATGAACTCGTTGATGCCAGGCAAGGCGCAGGAGGGCGGTGGTAGCAATGACGGCGGGGCGAGCTATGGAACAGCTTGGCGCGCCATGACCGAGGCTCACAAGAGTCAAATGGTATGGTTCCGGTATGGGTGGATTACATTGAGTAGGTACATGGTTGTGAATGACTTGAAGTTGGAGGGGACGAGTGCCTCGTGATGGGGTTGCTGAAAGGAAGAGCTAGCGCAAGTCTGAGATGGCTTGCCCAAGATTGCCAGAGTAGCGAGCATGTAAATTATACAATATACCCCTTTTGCGCTATTTGAAATGAATACCTACTATGACGGTTGGCCAAGTCAATTCTATGAACCGTTACCTACCCTGCACTCACCCGTGAAGTTAATCAGTCACGTGTCTCATCGTAGTTCGCGCGCCACAATAGCTCGGTTCACTGAGGTGGGGTTCAGAATCCGCGCCAACAAGCTTGAAGGGGATCATTACAGCAGAGCATCAACCAAACGCGCTCAAGCCTGAACGATCAACACGTGTCGCTCCTCGAAAATAAGTACCTGGAGCCACACAAGGATACTCCAGAAGCATTGCGCCGATAAAAAGCCACTCAAAAAGGACCTCCCTCGGCCAAAATTATGGCGGACAGCGGTGAGGCTCAAGCCAATGAGCCTTTTGGCTTGGTGAGGCTTCTGTTGGACGAGGTTGTGTTTGTCAAGCTTCGAGGAGACAGAGAGCTCAAGGGCCGTTTGCATGTATGTGCTCTCCGATAAGGGCCGGACGTTGGCGGGTGAAAGGAGATCGCCCGTGTTGTTATCTGCATACTAATGTCTCATCAATAACTTGCACGCAAAAGGCATACGATTCTCATTGCAACTTGGTCCTCGGTGATGTCGAAGAAACACATTACATTCAGGACGAGGACGATGAGTCGGAACTGAAGGTGAGAAACTCTGATGACTATCAAAATGTTTAATAGGCTTGTTAACAGCTGTATTGCGCCAGACTGTGTCACGAAAGCTTGAGATGTTATTCGTGAGAGGTGAGGACAATAAACTCCCAACCACCAATCCCCTTCTCTGAAAAGCTCTGCTAAGCGTTCGCTATTCTCTAAACAGGAGACAGTGTTGTCATGATATCACCATCAGACCAGGTAGCAGCATGAACAGCCAGCCCCTGGCATATCTTCAAATCATCAGGCGTCATGGCTAGACATCTGAGGTTATCGTGCCGTGCATCCAAGCGGGGGAACATGATGCACGAAAGCTTCGGGCACCTGATCGATGCGGTCTGTCGGCTGCGAATTGTGGCCACGGGCGAGGTGACATCCGGTCCCTACGGCGTTTGACCATGTGTCCGAGACCGAATGATGGCTTTGTCAGCCTGATCCTAATTCGAGGCTCTAGAGAAAAAATAGAGCAAATCGTTGTTGACCATGACGACAGGGTGGAAAAAAAAAACCCATCATCACGCATCTTTTTTTTTCTCATTAATACCACATGTCGCCCAACTTCAGCTCCTCCTCTTACTGGATCTGGTTTTCCGCCCTTGTTTTGTGAGGTAACTTTTTGACCTTGGTAGCACGTCCTTTTATGCGTGTGTGAGAATAGGTCTGGCCGGTCCGCACAGCGCATACTCCTTGAAAGAGGCTCAGATGTTCCCTCGCAACCATTCTGACCAGTCAGGTTCCTGCCAAGTGGTTTTTCATTAGGTAGCAAATGCAGGGCTTGTGAGCGGCTACCAATTATGGAATCTCCCAAGGGTTGAATCGACAAGCCATGGATTGCTTCTTTGGGGTCTGGGGCTGCATCGCGCTCGAGGCAAGTCCACTACGGGCATAGCCGCCCCCTTTGTGATGTAATTGTGTATGGCTGTCAAATGGCCTGTCAAATGGAATTATCCTCCTACCAGCATTAGTCTGCCCAACTGGGTATTCAGTGCGCGGGTGCATGTGTCCTATGAGGCCCTCAAACACGATTGCACGATTTGCTAAGGTTTCCCCGGAGATCCAACAAGGACGGTTTCCTGGGCTGACATATATACATAATGTCTTCAGGTTAGCCGTTCTGCAAGAAATTTTCACTATGTCCTCAGCATCCCCATCCGGACTCACGACCCTCTCTTTCTCTCCTTTTGTCTGTTTCTTTTGCTCATTTTCTATTTGTTTTTTCTCTTTCAATCCTTCGTCCTTTGGCAGGCTCCTCTCGTTACGTCTCTTGTGTCGTCCAGATCGATCAGAGACAAACAGCCAGTCGTTGTACACCCAATCTATAGCAGCAATATCTTTCACCCACAAACTACCTACACAATGGTCTCCACACGCACCTTGACGGCACTCCTATGCACCGTCGTCCCGCTCACGTGGGCCTACCCGAGCATGATCGAAGCACGAGATGATCATCCCTTCATGGCCCCCAGCCCCAACGACCGTAAGTGCCGGGCAGGACCTTTCGGGCCCCTCAAATCCACAGGCATCACGCTAACCAGCCTCCCCTACCAACAGGCAGAAGCCCCTGCCCCATGATGAACACGCTCGCCAACCACGGCTTCATCCCGCGGACCAACATCTCGATGGACCAACTGGTGTCGGCACTGGAGCTGAGCATCGGCCTCGAGGGCGCCGCGACCAGGATCGTGGGCGGCAAGGCCCTTGCCACCTCGACGACGGGCAACCCAAACACCTTCAACCTCGACGACCTCGTCAAGCACGGCATCCTCGAGCACGACGGCTCGCTGTCACGCTCCGACCTGGCCGATGGCGACAACCACTCCTTCAACAAGACCCTCTGGGACACGACGCTCACCTTTTTCAAGGACGACAAGATCTCCATCGCCCAGGGCGCCGCCGCCAGGAACGCCGCCATCGCTGCCGCCAAGGCCAGGAACCCAAAGTTCGCCATGGCCGCTGGCGACGCGCAGAACAGCGCCGTCGAGTCGGCGCTCTACCTGCGCGTATTTGGTGGTGTCAATGGCGATGCCCGGAAGGACTGGGTCAAGATTCTTTTTGGTGAGTTTTTCTTTTCTTCCTTGTTTGGGCGACCATGTGTTCGTGTGTGTCGTTATTCTAACTAGACGAATTTTGCTTTTTTTTCCCTACCTAGAGCAAGAGCGCATGCCCTACGCCGAAGGTTTCCCACAGAAGCCCGCAGGCAAGATCACAGCCCAGGAAATACTTGGTATTGTGTCAAAGCTCACTGCCGCTTAGAGCTGTCCATTTTTGTTAGCGTGTATTATTTGTTAAAGCGAATGTTTGTATTGACTGCTGTTTGAGATGTCCAAAGGGGATAAAAATAGAAATAGTATATTGATATGCTCTCAGCCTCAAGTTGCTTGTGGTCCAAAGAATATATAAGCTTAATCTCCACCTCGACCATCAATCGTATTAAAATTCTCTTATATGGGACAAACACCTTTTTCACTCAGACTGACCAGGGACAAGGCAACCAGACCATGACCAACGAAACGAGTACAGCGTGGCTTTCACTGGTAGCAATAAATGCTCATTTTCGGGGCATCGCCAAACGGAGAAAATCGAATTCAACCCCAAAAAATGTGCTGGTTTTAATTTTAGTCTTTGTCATCATCACAGAAGCAAAACCTGCAGATAGACCGTCTACCGCCACACTCTCCAAACAGTCCAGCTGGTACTTTCCCCGGTTTTCTGTCCAGTCCAATGATAAACAAACTAGAATAGAACTAGCTATGTCTCATGTTTAGCATCCTCAACGTAAAAAAAAAGCGGCTTTTCTAAATTCTGTTCGCTCCTTTGTTGCTTGCAATGTCGGCAGCCTCAACAGCGCTAACAAAAAAACAAGCTAAGATAGCAGGTCTTTCAGGGCCGGCAGCCTCCATAGTACTGCACACCTTCCACGCCGAAACATGCGGGGTCGTCATCGTCGGATGATCTCTGCTTGCTTGGCCATTGGGGGCCGCTCGACAAAATTCATTGCGCCCACCGTTTGACTCCTTTATTCTTTTGAACCTTTACACCATCAACCCCCTAAAACCTCCCCAGCCATGTCTAATTCTAATGCCGCCGGCGTCGTGCTCACCATTCACGGTGACGATTACTACTTTGAGACGTCGTCCTCCCCGCTCGCTCAAATCCCGCCAGACTCGAGCTGCGATGGCGACTTCTCTCTCGCTGCCTTGTGGAACTTCCCCGACGAATACTTTAGTATCCGGGAACTATTCGAGGTAAAGATGCAACTCGAAGAGTCGGACGAGAACGTATGGGATCCGGCTTTTTCGGACAGTGAGTGATCCAGTTCGCTCGTCGCCGAGATGGTACATATTTCCCCTGGCCCGCTGAAACTAAACATCCTCGAACCAGCCATCATCCTCCGGGCGGCTCGACAAGTGCAACTTGCCTCAGACATAAAATCCCACCGGGTGTTGTCCGTCGTAGACGATGCCAAAAACCAAACCCAGGGTCCTTGTGTGATCCAAAACCGCACCGGAAAAGTCCTCCAAGCGTTCAAGCTGCAGCGTGATACGCAAAAGGCGTTTGTAGGTGGAGTCATGCGTGTTGATAACCCACCAGCGTCTGTGACATACCGCTGGCATACCTCTTCCGATGTAGGTTCATGAGACGCTTCCTCCTCACCGAATGAGTTTCTTGATGGCTTAATCGTAACCTATTCTCAGCGTATTCCGGTGCCCTACAGCCAACCGGTTACATCAGAGGAACTATTGAATAAGCCCCTGAGCGGGCTCCGCTTCGCCATCAAAGACACCATCGACGTCGCAGGCCTGGAGACGAGATGCGGCAGCTCGGCGTGGGCAAACACGTACCCGGCGCGCACCGAGACGGCCGAATTCGTGACTCAGCTGGTTGAAGCGGGCGCCCTCTTCGTCGGCAAGCTGCGCTGCGACCAGCTCTGCGACGCCCAGGACCCTCTCGAGCGCTCCGAGGAGGAGGTGCCTTGGAACCCCCGGGGCGACGGCTTCCAGAAGCCCTCGGGCACGTCGTCAGGGTCCGCAGCTGCCTGCGCCGCCTACCCCTGGCTCGATTTCACCATTGGCGGCGATACGGGAGGCAGCATCCGACACCCTGCCGCGGTCAACGGGGTCTACGGCCTACGGACCTCGCTTGGGTCCGTCCGCAGCAGGGGCATCGTCGCCTGCGCGCGCATGGACACCGTCGGGCCGCTTGCGCGATCGGCCGAGGTCCTGGCCAAGGTCGCACGTGTCATGATCTCGAGCCAAGAACCACCCCTCCCAACCGAGGCAACGGCGGAACCCACCCCGCGCTTCCGCCTCGTCGTCCTCACCGACTCGTACCACACCGCCGCCGAAGGTGTGCGCTTCTTCCCGCCCGAGGACTTCCCCGACGTCCCGAACAAGGCAGCCCTGGCCGTCTTCAGCGAGGTCCTGCGCCGAGTGGAGCAAATGTCGGGCGAGGCCCGGTGGCACGTCAACCCACACGAGGTGTGGCGCAAGACGCACCCGGCAGGCATGGCCGACGACCTGGCCAAGGCGACGCGGGACATATACCCGCGGCTCGTGTACGCCGACCTGTGGCGAGACGTCGTCTCCCCTCTGCACAGGGACCACCGGGCCCGGCACGGCGGGGAGGCGGCGCACCTGGAGCCGCTGCTCAAGGCGCGGGTCGAGTTCGCGGCGGGGGTCACGCAGGCCGAGTACGACGAGACCGCCGCCGACTTTGACAGGTTTCGCGACTGGGTCAACGAGGAGCTGCTGCCATCGCCGGCCCAGAACGGCGGCGAGATCCCGCTCGTCGTGTTCCCCCAGTCGTGGGGGCTGCCGCAGTACCGCGACGACGCAGTACCCACCCGGACGCGCCCCGAGGATCTCTTTTTCCGGAACGCGTTCTCGGCCTACTCGCTCAGCTACTGCTCCGGCTGTCCCGACGCCACCGTGCCCGTCGGCCAGGTGCAGGTGCGCTCCAGGGTGACAGAGACCGAGGTCGGGCTGCCGGTGGCCTTGTCGTTCTTGGCGCCCAAGGGAGCGGACCTGCAGCTTGCTGCGCTCTTGAAGATGTTTGAGGAGTCAGGGGTGTTCAAAGCTGTCTCTTGCGGGAGGAACCTATACCCCTGATGTGCCATGTCGTGGGTAATGATTATGGTTGTATGCGCCTCATGATTAGACGAAACTATCAGGGAGGGCATGTATGTTTCGGGAACGATGACTTTGCGTCAAAACTCCATGTATCCCAGCTTCATCGAGAATACAAAAAAAAAAAAAGAAAAAAAAAAAAAAAAAAACAGACGGCCAAGGCCCGTTTGCTGGGCTCTTGCTTCGTCAGTGACTGTCGCCAGCCCACCACGCCCATTTTCTTGCCCAAGATCCTTGGGCATTGTCATAAAACACATAATTTCATCAGAGCCACACGTACAAAACTTCACAAGGATATGTCGAGATAGTAGGATAAATACATACGAGCAGCCAAGACGCTCGTTGACTCCGTTGCTTTCTTTCTTTTTTTTTGGGATGTGGCAAACATATACTGTGTAAAGGCGAGGGAAAGAGTATGGTATGGGGAGGCTAGATACAAACGACAGATAAAGAAAGCCGGTTGCCCGACAAAATGCTCAATCTTTACACGCCCAAAGGCAAGGGCAGAAAAACGAAAGCTGATGGCTCAAGTTGCCTATTCAAGGACAAGAATGCGAGAGATGGAAAAAAAAAAAAAAAAAAAAATAACTCCAATGATAGCCCAAGGTCTTTTGGCTGAGCCCAGCAAAGAGACTTCAAGTATGGGAAACAAGGCGGATATACCCAGCACGCCAGCACCTCTGTAAGCAGTCTTCGCATATTCGAGCTGGCAACGAATGCAGCGTAATCGGGTTTAAAGAAACAGAGAGCCTACGATATCAACAGGAAATGGGTATAGAACTTTATGCGAGTAGCAGACGAAAGGTAAGAGATTAGGGTATTTCAGGGTATTAAGTATGCCGTACGGTAAAAATAAGAATGTCTTTAGATAACGCTGGATAACGCTGGATAACGCTGCATGGATAAGGCGCAGATTGTGGTTCGAGAAGTAGAGTATTAAGCAAAGTCGATGGGCGAGAAGGTATAAAGTAGTGGTAGAGATGGTACACTGTTCAAGTGCGCTTGGGAGTTATGGGGAAGGAGCCAAGTGTCGATAGTGGCCACCCCAGTTCTAGCCCGATGGCCCAGTCGCCCACCGTGTCTCTACAGGAGGCCGACTCATGGGCGGATATGGCGGCTGCCCAGGCAGATGGTGCATTGGATGCGGCTGCGGAGAATGTGCAGCAGGCGGGGTCCCTGCGGGTAGGCCTGGGTGCGCAGGACCTCGGTACGACATGCTTCCGGGCGGTGGGAGAAAGCCAGGCCCCGGGTTGAGAGGTGGTAAGCTGGGATGCGGAGGGCCTGCAGGTGGAGGCGGGCCACCGTTGGAAACGGGTCGTGGCGAGGGCGTTGCTGTGCCCGAGTGCCCATGAGGCAGGATGTGCGCGGGGGCCTGTGGGCTCTGGGACGGCGTCCCGTAGGCCATGTAGTTGCCATAATCATCCGTCCGACGCCGCCTTGCGGCCGGTTCCTGTCCCACGCTCGACATGTCGCTGTAAGCCGGGGAACCCCCCTCGCTCTGTCTACCTTGGGGCGTCTGTGATGACATGAAGGACTGCGGGTTGGCCTGACGCCTACCACGGCCACGCCCGGAGCCGCTCCCCCGACCGGCGCGCTGAGACCCTCCCTGCTGTTGACTAATTGGAGAGTGTCCATGATCATCGCCACTCGATTCGCTGGGGTGCTGGGGCATGGGGGGTGCGGTGCGCTCTGCCTCGTGCCTCATAGCCGGTGGCATCATGCTGAGCACGCGGCGGTATTCTTCTCGCCAGTAGTCCCGTTCGTGGATCAGTGCGCTGTTTTGTCGCTGTGATTCCCGAAGCTCCTGGTCCGTTTGCAAGTTGTGATCCTTTTTCCTTTCCCGGAAGCGCTTAGATGCCTCTGCGTTCCTCCTCCGTTTCTCATCAGCCGCAATCGAACCTTGCTTCAAATCCACCGTGCATTCAATCTGCCCTCCGCCTTGCGGTATCAGGACCATTGACTGCCTTGGTTCGCCTCCACGCCTTAGCATTTGGTTATAGAGAGATGTACCTCGGCTTGGACCAGGGAGTCCCGATGTCTCTTCGCTGCTACCACGATACAAGTTTGAAGTATCGGATTCCGAGTCATCCCTTGATCGCTTCGTGGGGGGATTAAGTTGGTCCGTAGCCAGCGGTGGCAGGCCTTGTCGATTAGGGGGTTGCGACGGAGTACGGTTGTCAAACGGAGAGGCCCCATGTCGCACCGACGGACCTCCTGCAGGGGATGGTCGTCTTGGTACGCCGAGGGGTGATATTCCGGGGCCAGGACCCCATGATGGTGAAAGCGCAGGTAGGGTGTGTTGTTGTTGTTGTTCGGATTCTATGGGTCTGTTGCCGC
Source organism: Pyricularia oryzae 70-15 (assembly GCF_000002495.2). NCBI lineage: Eukaryota > Fungi > Ascomycota > Sordariomycetes > Magnaporthales > Pyriculariaceae > Pyricularia > Pyricularia oryzae. The sequence continues at coordinate 4,323,256 of NC_017849.1, read as the reverse complement.
TCATCGGCCCACCGGCAAGGCTGAAGGACCGCTGCGTCCTGTCCGGGCCCATCTCCCTTGAAGGTGGAAGACTTGTGGGTCCAGACTGGTGCGGCGTATTTGGAGCGCTCAGAGCCGGTAGTTGCCTCTGCTGTTGCCATTGATGTGCGGCTGAGGTTGTGTGTGGCGATGTTGACTCCTCCGGACGAACTGTGGATGGGGAAGGCAACTGAATCGGGAAAGGGTAGGATGGCGACGGCATCGCGCCTGTGGAGTAGCGTGCGGGTACTCCATCCGCCGGTGATCGTGCTAGCCCGCTGCCAACAGATGCCGGACGCTCAACACTGGGTGTATCGAGGCCTCTAGCCATGCTCGAATGCCTATGAAGACCCAATGCCGGACTCTGATGCTGGTCGAGCGGGTTGAGTATGTTGCGCACGTCACTGGCGCCCATACTGATGGGGGGAAGCTGCAGACCGAGGCCAGATCGCAGCGATGATGTATGTGCCTGCCTATCGGTCACCTGGTCACGACCTTGCTCGGCGGGGCGTGCGCCTGGCAAGCCAGGGCCCGGCAGTCTCTGTATGGGCGAGCGCGTGTTATCGGAAGGGCCAGTCGTCGTTGATTCGGGTCTCCTTGGCGACATCAAGTGTGATGCCCCTTGGACTTGCTGCTGCTGCTGCTGCTGTTGCGATTGGTCCTGAAATTCGGTACATTGGTGACTGCCCGGGCTGGTCGCTGCAGTCGTCGTGCCCTGTACTGAGGGGCTGGAGCGGGGGCTTGTGTTGGTGCTGCCAGTACCACAGGCCTTTTCCCCGTCTACGGCGGCAACTTTGGCTTCACCGGGGGCCTGGGTGGCCGGTATGGCTGGGTCTCGATCTTGATATTGCTGTTTCTCTTGTTGGTGCTGCTGCTGGGTACCAAGGGATGTGGCGTCTTGTCTTGACCGTGCACAAGTGCTGTCGTTGACAAACCACGGAAATGTATCGATCGCCACCTCGACGACTTCTCCCCGGGCAGGGAGTATGTCGAAAATACTTCTGGGGGGAAGGGCCTTGGTTTTCACGGGTCCAGGCCGTGATGTCACTTGAACAGCACTGCAGCACGAGGCAGTTCCTGTACCTCTTTCGGGTGGTTTAGGTTGGGTTGCAATGTCAAAAGTTTTGTACTTGGTCGACCGCCACTCTGGCAGTACACCTGGAGGATGCAATGCAATGGGGCTGGTTCGTTGCAAGCCCTCTCGTTGGGCTCCTATGCTTTGGATTGGGTGGTAACAAAGGACGTCTTCGTTCTCCTCCTGCCTGTATAGACAGACGGGTAAGGATGGGTAAGGATGACGTGCAGGCCAGATATGCAACCTTGTGCAGCAGCTAACAAAAGATCTGGGGAACGCTCGCTAAAGGGCAGCCAGTCAGTCGTCGAGCTTGCATGAGGCGTTGCTGTTTTCAGCCCGAGATTGGGCTGACGGGTAACGAGGACTACGAACCAGCAGTGCTGACAAGCTCCGAGGAAAGGTGGTGACGGATCTCTTCGATCAAACCGTACGCAAGCTGTATGTGTGGTGTGACAGGCGCTGAGTGGCCCTGCTGCGCGTGGACCTGTCGAACGGCGCTACGAATGGTGTGCAGCAAACAAGGCGGACCAGTAGGATGGTCCGCAGGCAGTCCTCGTCCACTGACTGGCCTGTATTGTAACGGCAGACGGCACAGTCAAACCGGGGCCTCTCGAAATGAATGGATGATACGAGTCCGCCTGTCAGATAAGCCTAGACCCCCGATTTTCTGCCACCAAGTAGAAACGGCCGAGATATATCTGCGCGGGGCTGATGATTTCTTTGGGGGTGGTTTGTATTTTCCTTGCCGGTCGTTGTAATCTGAGGTTACCAAAAGGACTCGAGGCGCCGATCGAGGGATGGTAAAAGTTGACAGGTCGGTCTGAAGAGCAAAAAAGTAGCAGCCGGCTATGGTTATGGGCAAAGTCGTGGCTGACTTTGCAGGGCTGTCTGTAGACCGCTCGCTTTCAAGACTCGGTGTGGTGAGCGACAGACAGTTGATGCCGTCAGCCGCGCGGCAGGGTATATGTTATTAGAGGCGGCGGCGACCCCTCGGCTCTGAGTTGCTTTTTTCCTTTTTCCTTTTTTTTTCTGGTGGTGGGTATGGTATACAGGAGTATATAATATTCTTCACCTGCGACCTCACCGCTCGGATAGAGAAGTAAGTGCAAATCAATGGCAGCGTAATAGAGTTTCGAGTTGGGATTAGGGCCAACCAGATTCAGCGGTCGAGATAGGGTGGTGGACAAAAACAGGGACTGAGAGGTTTCTTATTGTTCTCTGGCGCCGTCCATCACCCATCTAGCCCGCAACTTCGACATTGCTCGCCGGCCCCAACCCTTGCACCTAGTCAGTTGTTCCTTGACCAGGCAGGGGTGGGCAGCTTGGGCATCATGGAGACGGTTCTGCGCAAAGGAGGGAGATTTCTTCCCGCAAATGCATGGTCCCAAGAAGTGACACGGTTAGGACGCAGAGAGACGGGGAAGGACAACGAGAGAATCCACATCCACCGTCACTGATGTTGGCCGGGGTGCAGAAGAGCGCAAGGGTTTGTGCAAACCCTTGAGCCCTTGTGGTGGAGAGCTAAGACCCATCGACAGGGCTTGCATCGCGTTGGAAGATGTGGCTCGCTTGACCATCTCCCGGCTCGTCACACCTCCTTCTTTCCTGTCCCGCGCTGATGTTTTGGCACACCCCCCTCACTCTATAAGCCACCCCGTCTCGATTTGGGAGTGGTAATCGAGGTAGGTCTCTCGATGTGTACTGTATTTTATGTTGTATTGGTGGAAGCCAATCTTTTGTGGTGCCTATTTTAAATGCTCGGGGCGGTCTTTATTATTGCTTGCTGTTATTATTTCTCTCAAGCAGGCGGTCACCTATTCTAGACAAAGGGTTTCCTTCTGTCTTACTTGGAACCGTTGGAATTTAGAAGATGGGGACAACGATCAATAATTTGGCCACTGAACGATGATGGTCTATTACCGTAGACCCGGGCTGATGTGGCTGGAAGAGAAAAAAAAACAATCGCATTCGGTCCATGTGCAGGGTGCACAGCTGCCATCCAATGGGCGCACGTAAGCAGAGAGACAAAAAAAAAAAAAAAAAAAAAAAGGGAAAGCAAAAATCAAGTAACCACTGAGTACAAACAACGGCCCACGAGAGAGCGGGGGAAGGAAGGCTCGGATCGAGGTCCGGTCCGTACGGTCAGCCAGTCACCAGCCACGCTCTTCGGGAAACAAATCCCTACTAGCTCTGGCTAGTGTCGTGTCGTGCGTAATATGATGATTTTCTATAATGTGTCGAATCGAAAATCCTGTCGCGAGCCTAGAGATGAGGAAACGCCTGAGTAAGAAGTTTGTGGGTTGGCGAGGTGAAAAAGAGTGTGGCGTCCCAGTTTGAGCGTTACATCGCCTGTTGATCCGGTACTCTAGTAGGTCGCTACGCTGTACCGTAGTAAATTAGTTGACGTGGGGCCCACTACCAACCATCTCCTGGCTGCTTCCCTCTACTGCTGCCAGGGTCTTTTTGCGAGTACTACTGCACTGCGCTGCTGCACCTACCAAGCGCTCCCAGAAAATCCGAGCTACTGGCTGCACGTATCCGCACAAGACGCCAGGCACGAGAACAGACGGGGTTTATGGATAAAAAAAAATATCTCAGTCGTTAATGCTTACTTCGTCATGAATGCATCTGAAATCGATTTCTTGTATGTACTATGCATGTCGGTGTGTCTATACCGTTTTACGGCATATAAAAACGGTGGCATCGCCATCTTCCTGGACAATAGCACTACAGGCATGAAATAGTACCAATTTGTCTCCGCTGCATCGATAGAGAACGGACGGAGCATTTCTGATGTGATGCAAATTTTCCCAACCACCCACACACCATCGTCCGCTCAGGGGATTCGATCCGGGGAGAGCTTGGTCGGCTCCAAAAAAAAAAAAAAAAAAAAAAAGACGAAAATGTATGATTCAAGGGAGAAAAAAAAACCGCAATAAAAATTATTCATAGACTATCCGGGCCCGTCGTTGGCTAGGCACCTTTCTCGTCTTTTTTTTCCCGCGCCTCACCTCAGACACGTCAACAACAACCTATTTCGGGTAGTCGCCGTCAGACCGGTCTGCGACGTGCAGATAAAGAGATGCAGGCAGGCCCAAAGCAAGAGACACAGCTCACGGCGCTGACCAGTCGGCGATGGCGTGTACACAAACAGCCTCAGTAAACTACCTAGGTAAGCTTAGTTCGCAATGATCCCGTCTAGTTCCCGATGTCCGGGCTGTCAAAAAAGAGGGTGTGGGGGTAGCTGCGAACCAGCGGTCTATGCGCTGGGCTATGCAACAGTATGCTCATGTTCGACCCTGACTTGCGCATTCTCCCCCTGACGTGGTCATGATGTAAGTACTCTAAAAGTACCCCGTTAGGTAATTTACCACCTCACGACGTACTAGACATAATAGCACTACGCCCTCCAAGGGATGGAATGCGAAAAATTGAACCAAACGGATACAGCTTGGCGCACGCGGCTTCCATCCCGGTGCACACCGCATCATCAGCATCAACCTCTTGTGGCATGCATAGGTTGCGGGGCGCATCATGGAGACGCGATAATCGAGGTCTTGTGCACCGCTCTTTCGGATCCGTTTGCCATCTTTCTCCGGGTGGGGTGCGATAAACTCTGATAAGAGAATTCAGATGGTTTTTTTTTTTTTTTTGTTCTTTCTTTCCACTGGTGACTGCTGCGGCTGGTGCTGTGTTGGCAATCTGGGGAACAACCACAAGAGGGTGGATCGCTTGCTTTCATTTTAATTGTTCACGCAATTGCTTTCTTTCTTGACGCAGATCTATCAATTCCGCAAACTAATGTACCTGACAAAAATCTGTAAGTGAACACTGCAATATGCGGCAATACCCTAAAGAAAGAAAGTAATTTTCACCCAAACGCGTGACCCCAGAATCGTCATTACAAGCCACTCTCTTTACATAGTACTACTTACCACGTAAAAACTTTGGGGTCGACTGGGACAAGCGAGACGGAAACAAGTGAAAAAAAGGGGGTGTTTCCTAACCCAGAGCTCGGCCTTCTTCCCCGTTCTCTTTGTGTGACAAATGAGATCCCGATAGAGGGAACATTTGGTTACCGCCTACGCAACGAACCGGGAACAGGCCCTTCGGAAACTTGAAGCATCGGAGCGTACTGTTTAGTTTCCCAGCCACCAATGCCACCGTTCCATTGCTATTTACATGGCCTCTGGCTCCGCCTTGGCCTTTATCCACATTTGCTCAACCCATCTATGAACTGGAAGGTGTAAGTCGTGCATAATAAAGTGGGCTTTGGTGACAGTCTTGACGACGGCAAGGAATGGAATTGAACCCAATTCCCCACGAGGGTAAGCATGGGATGCAACAGCGGCATTGAAAAAATGGTCCATACGGTAGCCTTGCAGACGAGGTATGCGTAGTAGCGATCGGGCGTTTTGTGAGGAACAACTTCCTCTTCCAGCGAGGCGTGTGCATGTTATTTTTTTTTTTTCACTTGTTCTTTTATTTTCTCTCTCTGTCAACATTATCGATTTATTACTAACCGATCCCATCGGAATACACTTGCAAAAGAAGAGAATCACTTCTATTTTGAGTATAGGTAACCATGGTTACCCACCTATGTACTTTAGTATCCAAAACATTTATACGCACCAGCACCACTAGACTACGATCTGTCGGCCGAAATGAAATCAAAATCTTCGACCACGTCCGCCAGTAAAACAACCAAGGTACCCAATAATAACATGTTCGTACTTGTATTTGTCTTTGATTGGGCCGAGATGAAGCGCATCTCACTCCCGATCCTGCAGGAGATTCAACCCATTTTCGGACAGGCGTCCTTTGTCTCGTGATACCCATCCCCCCGGGTTTCGTCGACGGCGAGTCACAAACGGTTACATTAAAGTTGGCGGTCGGTAGACGCGGCAAAAAAAGACGCCGGCTGCTCACATAGGATGCTGTGCTCGATGTTTGCATGTCCCCTATCGCCCTCTCGTGCTACCTTTGCACAAACCTTGCCAGCCGGACCTGCCGAGTGCCGCACGTTGTGCTACATATATATCTTAGCCAGTCTTAAATAATATCTGCTGCCTGTTGCTATTCTTGCTCAGTTTTGATTAAATGCGCAAAATGTAGGTGTTTTTTGTGCTTGCTCGCACGGAAGAAATCATTACTGAGACATGGGGCATCGGAATCATGCCCGCGCACATCTATTCCGAATGGCGGCCTTTTTTCTTCTTCCTTTTTCTTCGTCATATCCCTTGCCAACTGTATGTAACTTCCCATGTGGCAAAGTCGGACTCCCAGCATTTGAGCAATGGGATTGCATCGTGCATGGCATATTGCGGTGACTTATCCTTGGCTATACACAATTCAAAAATCTTGGTCAAGTACTTTGAGAAATATATTAAACCGGGGGAAGAAGAGAAAAAAAAAAAAAAAAAAGAGAGAGAGAGGAAATATCATATCCAAAATAAAATAGTACGTCACCGCCGTTTGAACTTCCAATACAGGCAGCAAATAAAATGGGAACCACCCCTGACAAAAACCCGACCGCCATACCCACGCCCACCCACACCATGAACCCCAAAACAGACATAGGATCTCTATTATACCTCTTGTGCCATGATGCATATCACCTGCATGCAGGTCCAGGTAAGGGCTGTTTTCGCATGCATCCGAACCACCAAATCCTGCGTCTCAGGCGTTGACGCCTAAACCCACCCGTATAAAGCGGTGAAGCGAACGACGTCGTCGCCCCCGAGGAACTGGGAAGTAAAAAAAAAAAAAAAAAAAGTCATGTTCGGCTCGAGACAAATCATCGGTCGTTCGGAGGTGTGGTTCCCTTACATACACCAGTACTCCTGTATCGGTATCCCCCAACCCAGGGCCCTTGACTTTCGTGCCGTGCGCGCCCTCAACCCGCATGAACTTTTTTTTCTGTTTGCGTAGTTCCGATGATGCTCCGAATTCCAAGGCGGTCGGACACGTGTACAACGTTAAAGACTTCTCATCCACTTGTTCGTCATTCGGCAATGTATCCCAAAGTAGACTAATCGATGTCAAAATGTCTTGCAGCCCGGCGCGAGGAAACTTGCCTATTTTGCGCGATTTCCTCCTTTTTCCTTGTACTACTATATCTAGAACAGATGTGGGACACAAAAAAGACATCAAACAGTAAAAATATCAACAATGGCGTACATAAAATGGAGATGGCGTATGGGTAAAAAGCGGTATGATTCAAAGAAAAGAAACACATCGCCCTTGGTCATGCGTTGCACGCCTCCCAGCAAAGAAATAAACACACAAAAAACCCTTCCAAGGGCTCTTTACGTTCCGGGTTTCTGGAACGTCCATGGAACAGGCCAGAGAAGAGAAATAAGAAGTAATAGATCCATCCAGAGAACCCTGCCCTGACCGCTTCCTTGCTTGTCAGCTACGAAGTAGGTACTTGATATTCAGCAGTTAGTGCTATTAATGGGCTTGTACTTGACTCCAGCTGACCGGAACCGTTTCTGTTTTCTGTGGAGCTTCTTCCCATCAAAGGTTGTGCATTTGTGCTGTTTGCCCCTGTCCTGGGTGAATAATCGACCAGGAATCCATGACCGGGTAGTCTTCCAAACTTCCCGGTCGATGAAATCACCTGGGACTTTCCTTGCTCTTCCGATCACGAAGACAAAAAAAGAGACAGGGGGAGGGGAAAATTGCTTTTATGGAGCACGTTAAAACTGCCGTAAGGTAAAAAAGACTTTTTCTCTTTCGAAACTGAAATGGGTACCCACCGAGAGCGGACGGTGAGGCGCGCTTTATTCCTTCTTGTGCAGACCGCTACACAACTGATCACTTTTTTTTTGCCGGCCAATTCGGTCGAAAATGTTTGTCTCGTTTTGAAAAGATCTACCCCGAGAGCGTAAGAGGTTCGTTGGGCATACATGGAATGGGCTACAACGGCCCAAAGGTGGGGTGGTTGTAAGGGCTTCTCTGCAATCACGTCACAACACGCTACGACATAGCAAAGATTAGGTGCACGATTCAACTGGCCCGGTTCTGTCGGTCAGTCAGTTCAAAGGTGTGCTCCAAATGGATCGATGGTAACGGATGTAGTCCCTGGGATTTCCGAACGTGCACAAAACGATTGGTTTCTTTCTTTAAACTCCACCGCCCACCCACACACAGACCAATCTGACGTGCGCAATTATTGATGTTTGTCATCCTTTACATATCTTCGCTTTTTTTTCTTCTTCTCTTTGTTGTACATTTGAACACTCGCTAGTGCTCCCAGGGCCATATCTGCACTCGATAGCGTGACGGAACTTATGCGGCTGTCAATCTTGCAGAACCAGCACCTAGACTTGTCGACATTAGGCTCGCCACATCTGAAAGCGCAGTGAGGCTTGACAAGCAGAGGCATATGTGCCTAAGGAGGTACATCCGTGCCAAGTGTATCGCTACTGCTTTAGTTTTGTTAGTGTCCGCCATTGTGTGACGGGACGAGATTCACTACTGCTGCAAAGTCTTGTGTCCATCCCTGATTTGGTTTGGGTCTCTCTTTTTTCTTGGAAAGGGCAACCACCCCGATGGTGCGGATGTCGACATCTCCTTCCCAATGTGGTAGTGCAATTGCACACCAAGAAAATAAACAAAATGTCAAACTCAGCTCCCAACGGAAAGCGCATCCATAACTTGGCACTGGCCACCCGAGAAGCTTGGAATTCGGGGAATACTACAGTTTCTGCTTTCGAGGCTACATCGCCCAACATACTACTGTACGAAGTATGATTTACGCATATTCAGTTGGCAAGTGCACGGCCGTTCGGGCCCCAACTACTACGTAGGGTAAGGTGCCGTGCCTCGGCTTATTACTACGGTGGAATACGTCCCACACACCATCTACAACGTGGTATGGACAAGCGGGATCGGAGGTTGAACGGCAACCGAAATCCGCATTCACTGCCTTGTGACTTGCAGCGTTGAAGCACTTACTTAGTGTCACCTCTATGATCGTGGCTAAACAAGCCTCAGATATTCAGCATCCCCGAAATCGATTTGCTTGCTGTTTACTGTACACATGATTACTGACATTGTACATTAATTACATCGTGGTCACCCTGCAGGAACAAGATTCCCCATGTGCCTGACCTAGGTCTGCGGCATGGCGCTCCGGTTCAACAAACAAGCTGGATTTGTTGACTCTGTTCGACTCACCAACAAAGTCTTTGTACGAATCCTGAGCAACGGTCGAGATTGCTTTATTGGGAGCTGATGGCAACTCGGTGAGGCAGTTAGCGAGGCAGCGTCGCGCTGGATGGTGAACCTGGAAAATTGGCAATCTCGTCCACTGTCGTATCGGATGTCAGCGATTATCTTGCCCTCACACCATTAACTTGTGGCCAAGACACACTCTTTGCATTCGTGATTGGAACTGGAAAAATTTCGGACAATCATCAGCCCACAAAAAGCTACCACCCCGGGCCGCCCAGGTTACGTACCTTGCAAAGTACCTATGACACTCCCACCTATCATAGAGGCTACCATTAGGGTGCCTGCTCAATGATGCAACTCGCTTCGATATAGCGCCATGGACGACGACGAGTGCCTTTGATTTCACAGAACCAAACGGAGCAACGTCCGAGATAGACGAATTGCCGCATTTGGTGTGATCGCAAATGCCACGCACGCGACCCTCACTCAACTCTTGGGAAAGCCTCTCGTCTTTTTGCTAACTCTCCTATCCGAGGTATGGAGGACTGGTTATCGACACACGATGCTACAGCCGCCCCCAAAGATGAGTCCCATAATTTCGCATCACAACTACGGCGTACAATGCAACTGTCAATGAACTACACCATCCCCGAGATCGGCATGGGTTGCTACAGGGCCACAAGTCATGACGCAGATTAACCGGTATTTGATGGTAGCATGGCATGGGGACTCGAGATCCAATTCACTTTTCTCAACCATGGCGTGAGTTTCGTAACTGAGCCAGCTCGAGAGACTAGCAATTATGCCCGAAGAGAGAGAGCACGCCATCGAAGCGAAACGAGCTTACCGGGGGCGCCATGTCCAAAACCCTCGTCAACCTGTTTTTCGTACCTTTTGTTCCTCACTGAAATGGTTCTACAACAGGCGAAATAAGCAATTGATTGGCGTGACAGAAAAAAAAAACCGTCGCAGCCGACCGACCCCCTCGGCAAGCCGTTGCAACTTTGGCCGCAAAGGGTTATCGTTGGATGGAGGTGTAAATTGAGGCTGACGAACGTTGTTTCCACAACGCACGCGTTGTTCCGACTCGTGTGTAGAAAAAGGAACAAAACCCCTGGATCTTTTTGGGTGTCTTTTGTTTTATCTTGGGGTGGGCGGGGCCTTGTTTGACTTTTTAGCACACACCATTCCCAGGGGAGTTATTCATTAAGACCGTCAAAGTGGAATCGATGCACCGAAGCCAAGCCAATCGATTGGCTCCGTCAGAAGGGGGACCCCTCAGCCATGCCAGATTTCCCAGGGTTCCGGTAGTGTGGACAGCGTGCCGATGCGGCGCTTACTAGCGACATTAGATCACTGCGGGTACGGATAACACTTTGTCGACATTTCGAAAAAGTTATTGATGGATTGCGCGTGGAGAGTTTTTAGAGGGACGAGGCCAACCGAAGAGAAAGAGAGAGAGAGAGAGAGGGTGACAGAGAAAAAAGAGAAGAAAAAAAAATCCGAACCACGCTTGAGGAAGGGGCCCGCTTGGGCTTCAAAGTTTACTCCCGAGAGCAAAACAAGCAGCGAGAATCCGAATTTCGGATCTGGCCACAAAAAAACGACGATCCCATTGAATGATGATCTTTCACTTACTTGTCTCACTGTATTTGGTGGCTTCAGCTTGTTACAAAAAGGGCCACCTGAAAAGGTTTCCCGGTAAGCCTCCACAGCGCCGTCCCTCATCTCATCTCCATTTCGGTACCAGCAAAATAGCAACCCATCTTGGTGCGAGAACGAATCGTCAGGTACAGCGGCAAACGTGCATAAGCGAAAGATCTCTTGGGAACCCTTTGGTGGTACAGAGTGACATTAATTGATTTTTGAGATTGAAGGTGGTAACATGCTCAAGATTAAGGCATGGGGGCATTTTTGTCTATAGCTTTCATCTTTTTTATTTTTTTATTTTTATTTTATTCGTCTTCGTATTTCCCTGTCGCATGGGGGGTTTCCCCCCTGTCGATTTACGAACTGCTGCTAACAGGCACACAGAAAAACTGTTCCCCTACTGTATTAGCTGACAGGCGGATGTTCCAGGGTAAGATGGGATGGCATGCATGGTTGACGCAGTCACCGCATGCATGTGGGGTGAATTTGGACTAATGCAGCCTGGCATAGATGCAAGGGGCCGGCCGGCGATGATCGACCGAACTCGGGGGTCAGCTTGTTGATTAACAAAATACTGCGAAATGTCCAAACCAACAAATGTACAACTTGTTGTGATGGACATGTTGGTATTTTACTCTGTCTCTTTTGTCTCTTCCTTTCCTTTTTACGCATTTCCATCTGTTTACCAGATCTCCATGGGGAATGGTTAAACTGGAGGTGATATATCGAATGTGGGATCCCGGACAGGTGAACCTGAATATTATTAATAAGAGACCGTTGTTATATGTTGCAACTGCAACATTGGTTCATGGGGGGGCTTGATATAACCCTCCCTGCTTTGTTGGCGCTTGGCCAGTCCGAGTACTTCATCAGTTGAGTGTCCAGGCACTCTAGGTCACCCACCACTCACTCGAATATTTTGGGACAGGCCCTTGGAAAGCCCACTCATCCCAAACGTTATTAGAGATCACGAGATCACTCCAGTAGCACTGCGAAAGAAATGTCGACATGGCGATGAACAAGCCTAGCCCTTTTGATGGAGACGACCCTCCGCCCGGCCGGCCTCGTTATGCGGTACAACGGCCGAGGACATCTTGTTTTTTTTTTTTTTTTTTTTTTTTTTTTGCTCCCTCCTGAAATGCTCCACCAGATGGGGTTGAGCAGTGCTCTTCTAACCAGTGAGGGAAAATGAAAGACAAGAATAGAAAAAAAAAATCTTACCTGTCACATGAGATGGTTTTCTGGTGTAGCACAGTGAACAGTGAGCCCATAATAACGGACCAACAATACAGGCCTTTGTATAGAGTTGCTTTAAAATTCGAGATTAGTCTGCTCGGCCCGTCACACAGAGCGCAATATCATGCTGCAAATGATTTTGCAGATACGAGGTCTGCTCTCATGGACCAGCCCTGTTCATCATGCGGTACCCTTCCAAGAACATACTATATTCCGAAGTATAAAGGAAATCTCTGCAATGCATCAAAAAGATGCGACGGGCACACAACGCCCGATATGCTGCTGTAGGCGTCCCTGATTTACCCAAGCACCAAAAGAAACTCGAAATCTGGGACAGGTCGTTCCAGAGTGGGGGGGTCACACCAAGAGAGAGCAGCCTTGGGGCCCAATATCTGCTCTTGAATGGATCACCAACCTGACCACGAACCGTAGATATTTGACGGGCACGACTTTCCGCACTGCAACACCAGTAGCTGCGTCTTGCCGCAGACCTCGGCCCAAACAGAAATAAAGTCCTCGTTGGCCTATAACAAAGCATGTACTTGCAGTGTTAGTTAGTTGCACGTATAACAGCTATCTTGCCACAGGCGAGCCGGAAGAGCACCCGCGGTGACGGAGCCAAGAAAAGAGTTCAGGCGCTTAATAGGACCGCTATGATGTGCGACTAGGTGCATTAGGTACTATTTGCTGTGCTGAGCAATGCAGAGTTTTGTTGATATTTGGATTGGAGGATGCGCATCCATCACCATGCTCTATATCCTCTTTTTTTTCGTTTTTTTTTTTTTTTTTTTTTTTTTTGCCTCACAGATACTTGGTACAAATGCTTCACACCTGCCAAAGATGGAAAACAGGGGATACCGCCACCTTGGGATGGGTTGTTGGGTAGCGCCGTAGCATCTCAGGGCCTTGCCAGATCTGATCTGGTGAAGGTATGAATGATGGGAGGGTCGGCTTGTAATCGCGGCAGCCTGAATCCTTACTACCTGCCGAGGCCTACAAAAAGTCCAAGAGAAATGTGATCTATCACCTTTGTCAGCCCTTGGCCTTTGTCGACAATCACGTCAGGGGGCATGACACCACAACGTCGCGACCGCGCACATCCAAAAATCTCACACATACAAGGTCGCTGGGCTGTGAGTTGACCTGTCACCTTTTCGTCCCGACCTGCATACCCAAAAGGAACGGTTGAAGGGTCAAAGCTAACGTATGTTTATTTTTTTTTCCCTCTGTGGCCTGCCGCTTTTTGCGTGACAAATACGCAAAGTGTGGTTCAGCCCAGACAGGGCTGACGCAGAATGCCAATGCGGATCAGCTTGCCAATGTCATCTTTCCTCTGCTTGCTTTTCTCTTGTCGCAGCGTGATTTTTGATCTTGTCACACCACTATCGGGGACCTCAACCAGTGATGGCAAGAAACTTGGTTGAGACTCGATTGGTCCTTCTCTTTTTCTTCTTTTCCCACCCTTTCTTTCTCCTTTATCTTTTAACAAGCGAGAAAGATAACGTGAATTGAGACGCAATATTCTCCCGAATACAAACCCGTATTTACCCGTCGTTGGGCGAGCTGCAGTTTCTCGCCTACCGTTCTAAGCTTTTCTACCTTATATTTCCGTTTGATTGAATCGAAAAAGAAACAAAAAGGCACTCCATATGGAGCCGCCAGGCTGGGTGCACAACAGGTCACGGACAGCCTTTCCGAACCGTTGTATTTATGTGTATTAGGCCCGATCAGACGTCGCTTTGGGGGTTCGTCTCGTGTTTTGCATGCGATCTGGAACTTGCCTTGTTGCGGACAAGGCTTTTTTTCCTGGCCATGGCGAGCATTGTCGATTATACCCGGCGTGAACTGAATGGCGGCACATGCAGCCGGTGACCTGGTGCCAAGGTCGCCGACCCTCTTGCGCTGCTTTTTTTTTCTCTGCATGTTATTTTCCCGGCCTCAAAATGGATGCCATCTTTTGCGGGGAGGGACGGGGTACAGGCCCGGGAGCCGTCGCTTGCAACCAGTGACGAAACAACGGATTGTTCAAGTTTTGATGGTCTGAGGCAGATCAAGTTTGGAAAGGTGGTTTTGAAGCTTTTCAGATGGACTGAGCTGCTGCTGTATTTTTGTTAGATAAATCAACGTATTGAAAACAAAATTGAATTGCATATAATTAATGATCTCATTAATTTGATTGCCCCTCAACAGCGCGGGGTAGTTGGATTTTATACTGTAGTTAGCAATAGCCAACACAGAAGGACAGATGAACATTTTATGTACATCTGCACTTACAGTTGAGCGGGGATCATTGCTCCGTCAAAGCCCCGATGAATTCAGCCAAAAATGGAGCACTTGAATTAGCTTTCTGCGTGGGGATTTTGCCCCTCGCCCGTCATTGCGTTATCATTAAGTGGAAGCTGGTCGGATCGGGACAGCAACCCGGTCGGTTCGGGTTAGACTTTTAAGTGAGAGCTCCTTCGCCATCACCTGCCTGGCCAGATGGTTGCCATCATGGTTCGCAATTGGACTTTTATGATATTATCATAGCCGACAATTTGTGGGAAAGGAACAAGTTTCAAAGGTATCCGGGCAGGTGCTGACAGCACATTAATAAAAGACAAGCCACGAAATAGGCATATGCACCAACGACCAACAGCATAATGGCGGGCCAAGATATTCAGACATGGGAGGTCAAGGAGCCGTGGATCGACCTTCATTGCGCCCTCGGCGAGGGTCCCTACTACGAAAAGGAATACAACCGCCTGCGCTTTGTTGATCTCAAGAAGAACCGGTTGCACACCGTGTCCCTCGACAAGGGCCCGGACTCTCTCGAGACTCTCGAGATCGACGTCCCCATCGGTGTGACGGCCGACATTGAAGGCGTCGACCCGGCCGAGAAGATCCTGGTCGGACTCAAGTACGGCATGGCCACTCTTGACTGCAAGACGGGAAAGTATGAGTACCTGACCAAGTTCAAGGATGAGGACGACAAGCGCCTGAGAGGCAACGATGGCGCCGTTGACCCGCACGGCCGCTTCTGGATCGGCACCATGAACGACTTTTATCTGAACGGCGTGTGGCCCGAGGGTGAGTTACTTTCTCTCACATGAGCTGTCGAGATTATGCACGTGCAAGGGGAGCTTCGTGCTGACCCTAGACAACCCCAAGGTTTCCTGATGCGCTTCGATGGCAGCAAGTCTAAAGAGACTGTCCTGAGTGACTTGACCATCCCCAACTCGGTAGGCTGGTCACCGGATGGCAAGATCATGTACTTTACGCACACAACAGCTGGTGTCATCATGGCATGGGATTACTCGCCAGAGGACGGCAGCCTATCCAACGAGCGCGTCCTTTACAAGCACGACGGCTCTGGCGGCCCCGATGGGTTCCGCGTCGATGCCGAGGGCAACATCTGGCATGCCTTCTACGGCGAGGCCCGCGTGCTTCGCATCTCGCCCGAAGGCAAGGTTACGGGTGTCATCAAGATGCCGACCAACAACATCACGTGCGTCGAGTTTGTCGGTACCATGTTGTACATCACGACAGCTGGTGACGACGAAGGACCTGAATGGAGCAAGAAGTACGACGGTGGGCTTTTTAGGATCGATGTTGGTGTCAAGGGCCTTGATCCGTACAAGTTCAAGCTTGAGCAGTGAGGTAGGTGTCCGTGGTGCATAACTTAGAGGTTGCTGGTAGATATTGTACGAAGAAAGGACTTCAGGCCAAAGGCGGCGCCGTGTTTTCTTGGTGCGAAATGACAGGAAGGCACACAGCCCATGTGCTCCAGAATAGACCGTGTAGATAGATTATCTCAAAGCATAAGTCTTGACTGGGAATAGCTCTTTGGGCATGCCTTTTTGTATCTCGCTTTTCACCAGCCGAAGCCCAGCAGCCTTGAAAAGCTCAAGGAACTTCTCATCTCGCCTAGAATAGGTGTCAGAACATGCTGTCTGTGTCAAAGTCACAAAACGAGAGCAAATGCTCTGGGTGTAAGCCGGACCAACCTAGTGACACTACTATCCACATCATCAAATAAATCTTCAATTCCAGTGTTGAGGTTCTCCTTGACAACGATGAACCCAGTCTCAGGAACCAAGGCAGCCTTACATCTCTCGAGGTAGGCAACCACCTGCTGGTCTGTGAGATGACCTAGACACCACTGCGTCCAAACGAGATCATACTGCATCCCAGGTGGTGGAGTCCATTCCTCCAACCCAATGTTGCTCACTGTCCTCACACCAGAGACCTCGCTAAGGCCTTCTGTGAACTTGGCGATTGGTTCCACAATGTCGACCTGCTCAGCAACGTGGAGCAGCAGTCCTTTGGTTATCCTCCCGATGCTTGGGCGCAAAACACAACGACTATCAGCCCGGCCGACTAACTTCACTCGTTATTTTTGAAGAGTAAAACACTAGACTCACCCGGCGCCCCCTTCCATGGCCGACTGTACTATCCTCAGCCCCTCCTTGTTGCCTATGCCCATCTTGGCCAAGAAGTTTTTGGATCCTTGAAGATCGACCTTGGTCACGTAAGGGAACCCACCTAGCATGCCATCGACGTCGGCGTTGACCGCCTCCCAGTACTGCCTTCCATCCTTGGTGTTGATGCGCGAGTCTGGCGCCGAGGCCGAGGGCGCGGGGTCGGAGGTCATTGATGGGGAGTGGAAGAGATGGAATATTACTTGCGAAACCCGCCAGAAATTGCCGTGGGAATTGAGCTCAGTATTTTCGGGCAGACAAAACTGAATTAATGTAGTGGTATGGAGTGTATTGAAATTAGTACTGCAATCGTGTCGCTCTGTTTCGGATGAAAACTTGAATTGAGGGGCACATCAAGAGATGATTTCCGTGGTTTTAGTCAAGTTCTTGAGAATTGGGGTTTACGTCGCTCAAGCCAAGGTGGTGGACGCGATCTTTTCTGCTACCGTTTCTGTTCCTCCAGGTTGCAGCTAGTGGATTCGACAAAAAAATAAAAATAAAAAACAGATGCAAGAACCCTCATTCCGATTTACATCATCGCCCTTGAATGCTGTCATTGAATTTGCGTTAGCTCCAGCGCTCCAACCATTGTCTATATGGGCCAACGCAAAGACAACAGGCATTTCCCAGGCACCTACCTGGTGAGGTGGGGGAAAAGCAGTCATCAGGTAACATCGAATCGGCAAGTAGCGAGGCAGAATAGTGCTTATGGCAAAGCATCAGGAATACGTGGAACCAACTTCATGGTTGCTAGGTACTACACTACCTAGATACCTAGCTACCTAGGCAGGTAGGTAAAAATGCATACGAGGGCAGTGTCTTGCGATCAACTGCTTGCTTATTGGACAGACAAGAGATGCATCATGCCGGCCATTGAACGCTAATGTCCAAGGATGCGAGATTCGGAGTCACCGCCGCGACCTGCTAGTACGGTACAGTACATCACATATGTCACGCACAGTTGAAAGATTGCTTGGATTGTCCCCTAATCTGTAGGCCGGTACAGTGCGGTTCGAAAAGCTTGAGTGCCCTTTCTGTATCACGTGTAACGCCAAGTCCCTGTATCCCAACGTGTTTTTCACTGCAGCAAATTCCTCTGGTAACTCGATTTTTTTTAAAAGCCAACACCCACTCACTTGGAACCTCACTTTTTCAATATCTATCTGACAGCATCGCAACTCCGTTGCATCCAGAGATCTGCCATGTGTGAACTTTGATTGAGACAAATCCAGGACTGCCTGACATGGTGTTCCTGGGTACAGACGGCGCAGTTGGAAGCTGCGATAGCGATGGCGACTCTCTGTTTGGCGAAGGCGAAGCAGACTTTGACTCTGCATCGTTGTTTGGTGACGGCGACGATGATGGCAATGGTTCGAACTCCCCTTTTATGGATACGACCTTGCCACCGTCACCACCTGCCTCCTGCAGCAGCAGCACCTTTACTGGTTTAACGCTGCCGGCTCCTCCAAAACCACCGGCACCGCTTCTACCACCGCGATCAACGTTGGTTCTGCCCAGCCCTCCACCAATCACTGTGTCACAGCCAGAACTGAATCTGGAGTCTCTTCCACAAACCCCGCCAGTCTCTCAAGGACCCGCATCACCCCTTGCGAGTGCTGAAACGCAACGTCCTGAGCTGCAGCATACTTTCCCAACACCACCCTGCGAAGGCGCGCAAGCTCAAGGACAATTAGACGTTAGTACCCACAGCTTCACGCTGGCCGACGATTTCCAAGTGTCTTGGGACTCGGAGCTTATCTGGCCAGACTGGGCAGATTTTACTCAGGAAGATCTCGCAATTGACTTTTCATTACCTGAACCAGACTTCGTTCGTGACGCTCAAGCATGTCCGGACATACTACAGAACTGGGACTTGAACCTAGAGCTCGATGCGTTTCAGGATCTCGGCGCTCCCCAATTCGAGCTCCCATCAGAAATCTCGCCTGTGGAACTCCCGGGTGATGTGGAGATCCGTTCGGAGAATTGCATGCCTCGCCGAATAGACGGCCCTGACGGCGACCCTGAGAGTCTTGTTGAGTTCATCCCGGCATTTAGTAAGTGTTCTTCTGGTTTCCCTTGAGAGTTCTCAAAGCTAACTTGAACATAGCCGCCAAGACTACCAAAGAGCAAGTCTTTCAGTCGCTCGGCCTGTGTCGCTTGCACCACACAGCTCTCATGCGGGAGCTGAGAGATTTCTTGTCCGACCCTTCCAATGCGCATCATAGGCAAGAGCTGCAATCTCTACAGCAGGAGGTTATGAAGAAAGCTTTTATCAGGCTCTCACTAAAGTTCCTCCAACACACTCTTCATGGTTTGGAATGTCGAGCCATTCAGTGGTTCGGGCTTGCCTCTGTTCCCCATAGGGCAGCTAAGTCGCCTATCTGGCCAGACGATTCTTCCGAGTAAGTGACAGCCCTTTGATCCCATGCTTGTTCATGAGCCTCTTCTATTGATATGGTGGAGATGATACTGACATCCGGACCTATAGGATCGTATGTTGTGTCACTGTGCTTCTATACCAGACCTTCAAAAACTCGAAGCAAAAAGCTCGAGCTGCCCTCACCAGGCAACAAAAGAAAAATTCGAGAAAGAACCAAGCCACTGAGGAGTCGCCCGCTGAACTGGACCAACCCCCTGCGAAGAGGCAGCAAGTACATGGCCCCGCAACAACTGGGGTGGTCGCCTCTCTTGATCCTGAAATACGGGTTAATAATTTTTCGCAAGAACCTCAGATGGTTACCTGTACCAACTGATTTTGAGTAATTCGATGTACTGGGAAAGCATTCAAGTGATCGACCTGGTTGGCTCAAGGCTATTGGCAATACTATCTTGAGGAACGAGGTTCATTCACTTCGTCCCATGGTCATCACAGCTTGCCATGCCCGTGGACATGATGCGCCGGCGATATAGGCTTATTATGGATCTGTCCACTATGACCTGCGCACTCCTGGGCTGCACAGGGGCAATAGATGTTGTGGTGCTGAAAGGGCTTCCTATAGTGAGCTCAGGCCACGGTTAGCACCGGACGGCCTGCAGGCTTTCAATGAACGAAGTCCTCGCGATGCCATAAGGGGCATACCAAGAATATTTATGTATCAGAACTGTTTAGACGCAGAGGTGTCTTGATACCATGTGGGGTATTACGTTATTTAAATTATGAAGTCGTACCGGCAGGTGGCCTTATTCTTTTTGTAAATAGTGTCGAGTCATGGTTTTGCCACCGGCTAGAGATACGGAGGCTCAGATAAAAACATCCACAAAACGAAAACATTTACCTTGGACTTGGTGCGTCGGCGACACGCTGGATATATGAAAGTGTACTGGCTCACTTGTTCACCACTTCTCCAAGCAAACCTAGGCGCATTGGAAGGGCCGGTAACAGCCATCCAGCAGTGGACCGTTTTGCAGCCTTGTGGCTTCCTATGGCCTAGGATGGGTGTGCAATGTATATGAGGTGTTTGGACGTAGAAGGGAACGAGAGCGGGCATAAGATTGAATCGGGTCTCGGTTCTGGGGAAACAGCTGGGTAACAGCGTTGCAAACAGACCAGAGCCCGAGGAGAATATAAGGGAAAGAGTAGTTGACGAAATAACTGTACCTCCAAATAAGGCATTTATAAGACCAAATGAGCATATAAATCAAACAGACATACTACCAATATGCTTACATACCTATGCATACGGTGGTACACAGCGCCGACGCTAATCCATATGCACAACGGGAGATTCTTTCGCCAACCCAACCCGACAGCGCATAACAAAATGCGGAATAGGGATCCGAGAGGGAAAGATGTAAGTAAATAAGTGGAAACAAAAAAATGAGAAAGACAGACTATTCAAAAAAGTTAAGGTCGGGGAGCACAAAAATTACGGTTGATCTGAATCCGACCCGGGCAGGTCTCGAACCTGCAGCCTCCTGATGGCTGATTTCCTCAATCGTAGTCAGACGCGCTACCATTACGCCACCGGGCCTGTAACCAATTGTTGTTGAATAAGCCGCACGAGTCAGATTCAAGAGGAGTTTGGGTGATTCAGTTTCTCATCCGTCTTGGAACTCATCAACTTCCTACTCGCTAATATCAAAACTTTTAGACTTTGTGAGGTATTTCCAAGGCGCATCTAGCTTAATCTCACTCGTGGATGCCCGTTCGAAAGGCAAATAGTGTGATGTCGATTATATAGCTCTGCTCCAGGCCTGTGGGGATAGCCCATCAGTCTAGCTACAGGCTATGTTCTATGTATTCGAAGGATCGCAGCTGAGAAGAACCTTGCCTGCAGTTAAGCAATTCATCGCTGCTGATATCCTCTCGTTTTACCGATAGCGAAGTTCTTGAGCTTCCGAGATTCTCGGTCACTCGCCTGACATAGGGTCGGCTACCCTTGACGTCTTGCTCATCGTCACCCTTGGAAGCGTTCTCTTGGCCGGCATCTTCTGCATTATCGCTGTCCCTTCCCGTGAGGATCTCCCTTCACCGGCCCTGATTCTCCAGCTCCAAATTGACAAGGGCGTCGAAGGCCGAGGATCCGGCTTCCGTTTCTAGGAACTGCAGGTGAGAGTCAAGGATCCTGCCATGCTGTTAGGTACTCGCATTGCCTATTGAGGTATAACGTGATTAGAATACATACTTTGATAACTCTGCGGAGACTTCATCGTGTCCACGTTCGGCGAGCATTGCCTGGAAGATTACTATGGACACCTTTGCGTGATGAGTGGGGTTTTGAACAAACAGGGAATGGGCTAGCAGCCGGTACATCTCGCGTATCTGGGCCTCGTCTGCAGGGCAACAACATGGTCAGCGCGTTCTCCAGCATGCGAAAACGCTGGTATAAAGACAGAGAAAGGAGTTGTGATGAGGAGACCCAAGAAAAAGTCGGGTGCAGCTGAGAACAGGAAAAGAATGCGCGTTGAGACTGCTGTGGAAGCGATCAATGGACAAGTGCAGGTAGGTAGCGGACACTACAAACCTAGAGTCGGCTCCATGAGCAGTTCCTCTAGAATCTTCGATCCATTCTTCACCTTTTCAATGTCACTGATCGTGCCGTCCTGCCACAAGTCGCAGAGACGAGATCTCTTTAGCTCCAATGCCTCGCCAGACTCGCGGGAGATGTTCGTCTCCTGCTGCATGCTGCTCGGCCTCTTGGTTTCTTTGGTTTTGTCAGCTTTGTCGTCCATGATGGGGCAGGCTTGTGGGATTGATGAGTGTTTCCAGTCTGGTTTGGAAGTTTGCCGAGATGGACTTGAAGGCTGGCTGGCTGGCTGAAGTGGGTGACTGTGCTGTGCAAGCAGAGATGAGTTGCAGGCAATTAGCGCGTTGCAGGCTCAACTGCAAACACCTTGGTGCAACTTTGAAGCGGGCATCATATTGATGCACGATGTTTGTGGAAAAATAGTTTACAGATCACTCCCGCAGCCAAACTGAGTAATTGCTGGCAAGATCTGATTGTAATCTGAGATTTATTCAGCCCGCTACCTTGAAACCTTTTCCTTCGATATCATTCTCTATCTTTTCGTTATAAGAACACAACACCGAGGATATCGTCAGTTATCACCTACCAGAGTACTATCAGGTTCAGTCTTAACAAAACTTGGTTCTGGAAGACAATTATCGAATTTGGGATCCGCGGCGTTAAAACCAAGGTTCCCTCTCACCCAAACCACCTTCAGAAACGGACGGCGGCGCTGATCCCGTTTGCTCCTTGCTAAGCCTCGCTTACCGTTCCTAGGGCGTTTTTGTTCCTAGCTCCAGAGCCACCTATACGATCTATCAAGGGTTTTTTTTTCTCCTTTGCGCTCGCCCGATTGGCTTTCTCCGGTATTGGTGCAGGCAAGGATGCACCTGTCGGGCAACGACAGTCCGTTCGAGAGGACACACTAGTTCTAATGGGAAGACAGTTGCGGGGAATCCAAAGTGCCAGTGGACGTATTGCCACCAAAGACAGGTCCTCGGCGGCCCATTAGAATATCGAGAATCCCGCCCGATGAAAAGATGCGGTAGTACAGCATACAGCACCGGCATAGCGTGACGTTGGGAGCGGGCCAACCCCAGCGAGTGCCATGATTAGTTGTGACGCGTTTCGTTTCTTGGTGTCCAAGTTTCACAGTAACGCCAATGCATAGGAAGGATGAGAAAAGAGGCGTGGTGATGGTCGAGTTAAAAGCACAAGACGGAAGAAGAAAAAAAAAAAAGAAAAAAAAAAGGATGACCGACAACAACCCAAGATTGCCCATGAGATTTTTGTCCTTTTGTAATTTGACTTGTCCTTTTACACATTGGTTGCCTGCAGCACATTTGGTTCACGTTCCTTTCCTATTGGACAGGGTCTGTCTGCAAAAAAAAGTCAAAGTCATGGGGAGGCGCAGGCACGCAGGGGGGTCGCACTCAGTCAGAGCTTAGCGGACGGCGAGGGAAATAATAAAAATCAGCTCGCCGCCGTTTGCTCAGTCACCGAACGCAGCTATTTTGAGGTATATAAATATACAACAGCCTCACCTACATCACCTGCCCAGCTTCTTCATCAGCTTGGCTTCATCCTTATAGGTAATTGTGCTTCTTTGCGTGTGGCTTTCCATTCTAATTCTAGTTCTAGATCCCAGCGGGGCGGTACATGTCGATGAAGATATGGGGATTTGAATCAAGGGTCAACGGTCTGGACTGCTGGTCTCAGGTTTAATTACTTCAGCGAGCAGGCTTCCCAAAAATCCAGCAGTGAGTGGGGGTGGTTGCTCATCATGTAACCCAATGAGCGTGGATCCTGTCACCGTATCCCTGCCGTCAGCTCGCCTGGGGGTCTTATTTTTGTTGCCCGCGCTTGGCATTCGGTCAGCTCCCGCGAAGAAAAAAAAAAAGGCAGGCCCGACGCCTTTGTGTGCAAAATGCCCTTCTCTCGCTAAGTGTTTTTGAACCTTTGACAATTTAGCATGCAATTTGATTGTACAAATAGGGGTGAACCGCCCACCACCATGTAAGCAAGCCTTGCCAAGCCTGTTGCTTATTCTTCTATTCAATCATTATTACATGCCACCCTTTTCCCACCTAGTTGGTTCCCTTTTTGCGAGCGAGACGGGTTGGCGGGTAGCTTTGCCTTTGCTCTTTGCTCTTGTCCTTCATTCCCACAGGCAAAGAAAAGTCGACCTGATACCCAACATTTCAATCATACAAAAATAAACCACTTTCCTTTACTGTCTTATACGTTCATTCCCCACTTTCCTTTCTCATGGCTTTTTGGAAAGAGATGGCTATCGGCGTTGCCGATGGAAATACAATGTCGACGCTGCTCGATCAGGCCACCCAGACCATCTCACGGCCGCGATACCGCAAAGGGCTTCTGACGGTTCTCGCCTTGACTGTCCTGTCAACAGTTTGGCTGTACGGCACCGCGATCGTGCAGCGGACGGGTCAACTAGTCAAACATGTCAACCATAGCTTCAGAGGTCCGAGATACCACAGCACCTGGGATGATGCATACGGGGTCAAGTCGCACGCGGACCACCTTATTCCTCCGAATATCTGGCAGATTATGCTGCCCAAAGCCTGGGGCGATGATACCCCTGTCAACACGGACACTCTGAAGGAGACGGCCACGTGGTTGGCCATGAACAGAGATTACAGATAGTAAGTACGGCCAACAAACTTGTGCTAGAACTAGTATCGATGCAGTGAACTGACTGTTGTTCAGTACTCTTGTTGGCGAAGATGGCGGAAAGGGCTTTGTCAAGCACCATTTTGGCGACAACGAGACTATTGTTTCACTCTTCAACTCTTTGCCCAACGTCGGCATGAAATCCGACCTGCTTCGATACATGCTTCTCTATGTCGAGGGCGGTGTCTACACGGACACGGATACCGTTGCATTAAAGCCCATCGACCAGTGGGTGCCGAGGACGTTCCGCAACCAAACCAAGCTCGTCGTCGGTATCGAGTTCGATCAGCTCGACGGAGGCAGATGGGCCGACATCCCCCATACGATTCAGTTTTGTCAATGGACCATTGCTGCCGCGCCTCGCCACCCCGTCTTCCAGATGATGATATCCCGGATTATCGAGTCTTGGGAATATCTAAAGCGGGAGCACAACCCCGACGGCCAAAACCCGACGTGGAACCCGTCCAACTTTGAGGTCCTGAACTCGACTGGCCCAGCGGCATGGACGGATGTGGTCTGGGAGTATCTGCAGACGACCGACGACAGCTTGACGGATCTTAGGAACCTGTCATCCCTGGGTCCTCCCAGGCTGTTCCGTGACGCCCTCGTTCTACCCATCGACGGGTTCGGCATGGGACAGCGACACTCGGGCAGCACTAATGACGGAAGCGTACCCGAGGGTGCGCTGGTAAGACACCTGTTTGGGGGTTCATGGAGAGGAGACTAGCGTAAAAGTCTGATATTTTCTCGGCATGATAATTTTCAAGTGTAGTTATATCGAGCAAGCTACTGCATACCAAAGCAGCTCTTCCATTTGTACATAATATTAGCGTCATTTAGCACGAACTTGGAGCGTGGGTAATCTGGGGTCAATCTTTTAGTTGTTGGCCATGTGACTTTTTTTTTTTTAACCTTAAATTTTTATTTCGCATCGTGCCTGTCTGGAATTGGAACAGCATACTGGAAACTCGAAACCAATACTGGGTAGACCTGGCCCCCTAAGAACGGCCACGCGCAGGGGCCCATGTTAGTCGGACTAGAGCCCAGACTTGGCAGACTAGTCTAGACCTAGTCTTAGATCCAGACTACCCCAGATATAAGCTGTATAATAACAAGAACGACCACATGCAATAACACGTCCCGGATGTATCCGAGAATGCCAAGAGCAGTGCATTGCGAGGATCGACGTTTTTTTTTTTTTTTTTTTTTTTTTTTTTTTTTTTTTAAATTCCACATAATAGCAAGCATAAAACTCTTCACATCCGGCGCGTCCCGCTCCCCTCGGAAGACGACCGTAGATCTGGATACCTCGCCCTGGTACGACTAAGATGGTGATAAAACAAGTCAATTTACAGTCTCAAGATCTCGTCGAGGCCCAGCATAGTGATGGCAGCTTTTCTTTCAAACTCCAGAAGAATGAGATGCTTTTTTTTTCCAAAGTGCACCAGGTACATATTTTATACATGCGGCTAGGCTACTGAGGTACAGATGCCGACCAAGTCTTTTTCTTTTTTTTTCTTTTTTTCTTTTTCTGCAATATATGTCCCATACTATCCACTCTATAGTACTTTATCGATCTTGATAGTGCCAAATGCACGAGGTCATTTTACGGGCAGAATAAAAAACCTCTCTCTCTTAGCGGCCAAGCCGAAACAGCCCTAAGCTATCAATAGACATATCAAGCTTGATCGTCCCGCCTCCCAGAAGACCTCAGCGAGTGCTTTTCTTTGTTCGGACAATTGAGATCTGTCAGCCCCATCCCCTCACAAGGAAAAGCAAATTTCCATATGGCAATGCCCCGCTACTAGGAGTATCGCGCAAGCAACTTATATACATGCCCATAGAGATCCTTACAAAGGCTGCGACAAGCCCTCGGGTACCTACGACACTCAGCCCTATGCGCTAGGCCCAAGTTCGCCAACTGCTGCGGGCTTTTTCTTTTTTTTTTTTTTTTTTTTTTTTTTTTTTTTTTTTAGGCCAGCTACGAGATCTTCTCAGCTGGTCATCAGCCACAGTCTCATGTGCAAACCAGAACGAACACCCGAGCAAAAAAAAAAAAAAAAAAAAAGAAAAAAATAATCATACAACACCGAGGATTCCCAGTGGTCTCACCAGAGTACTAGTCTAGTTCGGCCGGTACGGGGAGATATACTACATTGACAAATCTGCCGAGTCACTACAAATAAGCCGTATCTAAACTGCAAGGTAGCATTCAGGACTGCCAGATAGGTAAACACATTCGATTTACCCTTGTTCATGAATACTTTAAATGTACATCGTCAAGCGCGTGAAGAGAAAAGTCAAGGGGTAAAAGTGTACAGCTTCAAGTACCCAGTAATTTCCGCTTTGTACTTTCCCCTGATAACCCCAGAGCGGATATAACCGCTTTGCAGTCTTGGGTATCCCCCTCTCTCTTATCTACTGGGTGTAAATGTAGGCAGACTTGATGCCCTCGATTCCTGCCTCCTTTTGTTGGGTGTAGATGTACGCCGACTTGATGCCCTCGACATCTTTGGCCTCCTTTTGTTGGGTGTAGATGTAGGCAGACTTGATACCCTCACCAGACGTCTTTAGGTCCGTCTCCTTTTGCTGAGTGTAAATGTAGGCGGAGCGGATACCCTCAACATCTTTGGCCTCCTTTTGCTGGGTGTAGATGTACGCAGACTTGATACCCTCACCAGAGGTCTTTAGGTCCGTCTCCTTCTGCTGAGTGTAAATATAAGCAGACTTTATACCCTCGCCAGTGGACTTGATGGCGCCGGCCTCCTTTTGCTGAGTGTAGATGTAAGCGGACTTGATCCCCTTGACGTCAGCAGACTCCTTCTGCTGAGTGTAAATGTAAGCGGACTTGATCCCCTTAACGTCAGCAGACTCCTTTTGCTGAGTGTAGATGTAGGCCGACTTGATGCCCTTGACCTCGGCATCCTTGGACTGAGTGTAAATGTAAGCAGACTTTATACCCTCGCCAGTGGACTTGATAGCGCCGGCCTCCTTTTGCTGAGTGTAGATGTAGGCCGACTTGATACCCTTGACCTCGGCATCCTTTGACTGGGTGTAAATGTAAGCCGAGTTGATCTTGGGGCCCTGGGCCCTGCGAGCGCCGATGGTGATGGCATCCTCAGTGAGCCTGCCCTCCTCGACCTCCTTGAGCATGCGCTTGTAGCCCTGCCACATGTCCTTGGAGGGATACCCGACGGCGGGGACGTCCTTGCCGAGGAACTCGCACAGCGGGCCCCAGCCCATGGAGGGGTCAAAGACCAGCACCTTGCGGTCGGCGGCGGCAGCCATGACGCCGGCGTTGTGGCGGCGGTAGGCCTCGCGGCCGTTGCGGAGGAAGTTGTCGGCCCACAGGTGCTGGTGGTACAGCTTTGCAAGCTTGGAAGGCTCG
Organism: Pyricularia oryzae 70-15; assembly: GCF_000002495.2. Taxonomy (NCBI): domain Eukaryota; kingdom Fungi; phylum Ascomycota; class Sordariomycetes; order Magnaporthales; family Pyriculariaceae; genus Pyricularia; species Pyricularia oryzae. Next base: position 4,295,608 of record NC_017849.1, on the reverse strand, counting down.
GCCTTGGCCTTGATGTAGGCCACGTGCAGCGTCTTGCACATGGACTCGAACCAGGCGTCCTCGGCGCGCTTGGTGAGGATCACGTGGGCGTTGGGGTAGGCGGCCAGGAGCTCCTTGTAAAAGATGGAGGCGGGAAAGTCCGAGACGGCGTCGTAGCCCTTGAAGAGGTCGTCAAAGAACTCCTGCGTGATGACCTCGGAGGCGTCCTTCTCGCCAAACTTGGCCTCGATGGCAGTGCACCAGGCGTCGTGGTGGTTGTTGGGTCCGACGGTGGTCATGTGGTAGGACTCACCCAGTCCAAGCATCTGGAGGGCCTGGCCAATCGCTGTTCAGTGTTAGTCTTTTTTTTGGTGTCTTGGGTACCTAGGGTAGATGGATGCGAACAAAGAACTAGGAGAAGGATCAACTTACATTGAGTGCCAGTGCGCGGCATGCCGAGTACAAGAACCTGGGGCGCCATTTTGGATGATGTTTATATGCCAAGTTTGTAGTTGGATTGGGAACGTGGAGATGAGAGTATGCAGCGGTTTTCGATGCTTCAAGCATGATTAGAAGGCGGCTCCCACAATATATATATATACAGATAGTATATACTCAACCTACCTACCCATATTGTCCAAGGGCCCCACAGACACCAGAGAACAGCCCCCTCTCTCCGGAAATACTTGGGGATATGTTTAATGCCAAACACTGCTATTTCGCTAGCGAGTCAAGCATATGTACCCCCGTGTGGAGCCCAGGCTTTTCGTAAAATATACAAACAAAGATCCATCCGTTGAAGCAAAAACTCGCCGGGTTCTGAATAACCTGGAAGGCTGAGGGACTAATTATTGACAAGTGAGACGATCGTCGTTAGCCGAATGAACTGCAAGCTTCTGATTGGAGGTGGTGCCGTCGAACATCACACCCACCCGGGTATATGATTCGTTTTCCAATTTCCACCTCACCGCTCGTGGAGACGGGGTTAAGCGGGTTTCCAGGTGTCCGGGAATTGACTCGCCGTACGAATCGAGATTTTATCGAGATACTCCGGTTGCGCCGATTAAAAAAGAGATGCTGAGTTGTCGGAGTAGATACTATCGTTGCAGTGGCGCATGTATATGCAATGATAAGGAACTCACTCGTTAGTACTCACGGGGTGCAGGAACTACCTTGTGTTCACCTCTCTTGGGGTGTGATCTTCTCGCTGTTGCTTGCTTGGTTTCCCAATTAGGCGGTACTTTCCCTTTGTAAAAGAAGTGGGAAGAGCTTTTGGAAGTACCGTTTTCGCATGGGTTCCCAGCTAACCAGGGGCTATAATAAAGGGTGGGTTTTAGCGGTAAAAACCCTTCGTTTTCCATAGATCCTGTTCCAAGTTGGGCTGGGCAGAAAACCTTTTTTGCATGCACGCACGCACGTTACCAAAAATCGTAATCTCCAAACCAAAATGTGGTGGTTTATTAATTTTTAACCGCGTTATTATATGTACGTTTTTTTTAGGCGGAGACCCTCATCAAAATATATGGCTGATCGGCTGAGATTATACCATTTAGTATATATTCTTAATTCGCACGCAAAAACACCGGATTTTCGTGATCACCGCCACAAATTTGATATTATTTTGTAGGGCGAATTCCCCGCATGAATAACGCCCTCCCACCTTGCTAACCACCCATTCCTTCTAGAAGTTTTGCGTTTATACAAATTAACAATTCGCCTGAAAAAGCTAACGAAACGAGGATTTGTCATTTTCTTTTTAATCTACCTTCAAAAAATACATTTATTTCAATGTACATTTGCCAGGGTTCCCGGCTAGTACAACTTTGATTTGTCCTGACCGGAATTCCCCATTAAAAACGGCTAAAACCTTCGGATTTTACTATTTGGAAATTTTGAACAACCAAACCACAGGGAGAAAATTACACCTCTAGGTCCGAGAATTTTAACCGCTTTTGGTAGCAAAGGCAGTATAAGCCGGGAAACTATAACAAATGTCTTGTTCAAAAACGGATTTAAAAAAAGTGCCAAATCCTCGCTTTGTTAACTTTTTTGCGCGAAATGCTGACTTATATAGAATGCAAAAATCAAATGCAAAAATCAAATGCGTTCTTCGTCGCAAAAGTTTTAAAAGGAGTAGGCGGTTAGCAAAAAGTGGGAAGGTGTGATTTACAAAATCGAGCCATGGTTACCTATGCGTAAAAGGTATTTACAAGAGCTTTCCCCATTTTTTTACAAGGATAAAGTACCGCCTAATTGGGGAAAACAACTACGCAACAGCGAGAAGATCACACCCTCACAGGCTATACTAATCAGTCAACAAAACAAGTAGCAAAATACATCCGGGCCCGCTTCCCTATCAACACTAGCTAGCCACTCTGGTGGTATGGGTAAACAAAAACCCTCATCCCTGAACAGTTGCCTCGTAGCGCAATGCTGTGGGCCGTGTGGGTGCTCCCGATTTGGGCAGTACTACGCGGCAGTTGAGAAAAAACATCAGACTCCATACTATGCGATAGTTCGGCTGGTACTTGGAACTCCCCGTAAACAGTTAGGAAGGGGGGGCCTAATAAAAAGGGTCATGGGTGCATGCGTGGGCCTTTACCAACCTATCAACAGAAATATTCATCTCAACTCGGCATTCATGCTGCCTCCACCCGCAGCAGCTCGTCTCTTGCCCACAAAACCTGCATGAGCGTCACCATGGCCCTCCAGCTCGAGACTGGGCTGGCCGCTTGGCCTTCCTCTTGCGCCGTTGCCGATACAGAATTTGGCCCAGGCCTGCCATCGTCCGAATGCCGAGGCGGCTTCGACTTTACGTTGGCCTTTGAGAACATTGTGCTATCTCTGGTGCCGGCATCGGTATTCCTAGTTGCAGCCATCATTCGACTATGGCAGCTCAGCCGTGCGCGGGCTGTTTCCCAAGACAATGGCCTTCAATCAGCCAAGCTGTGTACCGCTTGCGCCCATTGTGTTGGCCAGCTAGCCGTGGTTGTGTTCTGGGCCTTGCCTGACACATACCGGACCACTGCGTCACTGCCTGCAGCTGTGGTGAATCTCTTGGCAGCGCTAGCGATATTGCCTTTGTCGTATTGGGAAGGGCGACGGGCGCCCAGGCCATCGGCCGTGTTGAATGTCTATCTGCTCGGCGCTTGCCTATTCGAGGCGGTGCAGACTAGAACACTGTGGCTTGCAGCAGAGGAAGGCGGTGATCATGTGCGACGGCTTGCTGTATCCATGTCTGTTGTTCTCGGTGTCAAGACTATTCTTCTTGTGCTAGAGGCAGTCCCAAAGACCATAATAGCAGCAACAATCCCGGGAACAGCACAGAACGGGCAGGAAGAGAAACAGGAAAGCACTGATAAAAGGGGGAAAAGACAAGCACCACACGAGCAAACTGCCGGGGTTTATGCCCGAAGGTCATTCTGGTGGCTCAACAGGATCCTCTGGACCGGCTTTCGAAACAGCAAGCTCAAAGCTGATGATCTCTACGAGATTGACGACGACATCAAGACAGAGCGATACAGCCAGGCGCTTGCGAGCGCTTGGGGGCGGGCCGACAAGAGCAAGAAGCGTGCGCTTCTCCGAAGCACGCTCAGCGTTCTAAAATGGCCGCTGCTGATTCCCGCACTCCCGCGCTTTGCACAAATATTCCTCAACCTCGCCCAGCCGCTCCTACTTTTGCGTCTGCTGCAGCACGTTTCAAGCCCGCCTTCCGCCGCCGGCACTGAGGCAGAAGCCCAAGAAAGACGCGTTGGCCAGGGCCTCATCATCGCCACGATCCTGGTCTACTTTGGCCTCGCCGTGTTCAACGGCTACTATGGCTCCAAGATCAACCGCGCCGTCGTTTTGGTCCGCGGCTCGCTCATTGACCTTATCTACCGGCACATGCTGGAGTTGGATCTGACGACTTGCAAGACCACCGCCGCTTCGGGCCCCGCCGGGCTTGTCACAATGGATGTGGAGCGTGTTGATCTGGCGGTCGATAAGCTGCACGCGCTGTGGGCTGCCCCCATAGAGGTCGGCCTTGGTATTTTCCTCATAGCGAGGCAGGTCGGGTGGGCATGCATAGGGACGGCTGTCGTGGCTGCCGGTTGCACACTAGCCACCACCAGGATCAGCAGACTCTTGCCCACCCGTCAAAAGGCATGGAACCAGTCTGTGCAGCGTAGGGTGGCGCTCACCTCGACGGCGCTGAACAACATCAAGTCGATCAAGATGATGGGCGGCTTTGAGCGCCACGTGGCTGACAGACTGCAGGCGGCAAGAGAAGCTGAGCTTGACGCCTCGGCCTCTTTCCGAAAGTGCATGACCATTGTGAATACGCTTGTCATGGTACCCCGACAACTCTCTGCGCCCCTGGTTCTGACCTTGTATGCTCTAGGTGTCAACAACAACAACGGTACGTTGCTGACGGCGTCGCAAGCGTTCACGACGCTTGCTCTGATCGAGATAGTAGCAGTGCCTATGGGATTGTTGCTTCAGGCTCTCCCCAACATAACATCTTCACTTGCTTGTTTGGACCGCATCCAGGCATTTTTGCTGTCCAAGGCTCGAGTCGATCACCGAGGGCAGTTGCAGACGACAGCAGACATGGATGAAAAGCCGAAGAATGTGACGACAACGGCTATATCAACTATTGATGTGACGACTGGAGTCTCAACAACAGTTGATAAAACTCCAAATTTGATGGCGTCATTCAAGAACGCCAGCTTCTTTTATGCCACTGGCGAAAAGGATGCGAGCTTTTCGCTAAGCCAAATCAGCATGGTCTTGCCCCGGGGCAGCATTACAATCGTGGCAGGGCCTGTGGGAAGCGGCAAGAGTACCCTGTTGAAGGCCATACTCGGCGAGCTTGAGCTGGTTGCAGGAGAAGTCGACGTAAATCCGGGGCCAATCGGCTTCTGCGACCAGAATCCTTGGATAAGCAATGGTACAGTACGTCAGTGCATCCAGGGTAACAGTGAGTACGACAGTGAGCTATACGACGATGTTGTGCGCACCTGCGCCTTGGACCAAGATATAATGCGTTGGGGTGAAGAAGGTAGCGGTAGCGGTAACGGTAGCGACATGAACGTGGGGAGTCGAGGAATGGCCCTGAGCGAAGGCCAGAAGCATCGACTAGCCCTTGCGAGGGCGCTGTATTCACGCGCGCCGCTGTTGATCCTGGATAACACCTTCCAAGCGCTCGATTCGCGAACCGAGGCGACCATCAGAGACAGGCTTCTTGCTCCAACCTCCGGTTGGGCTGCTCGACACGGTACGACTGTCATGCTTGCGACGACCTCTTGCGATAATGTCCTGCTGGGCCAGGCCGATCAAGTTGTGGTTTTAGACCAGAATGGCAAGATGGTTCCAAGGGAAGCAAGCACTCTCCTATTTAGTGAGGAGCAGTCACCTCCCAAGAACGAGCAGATACAACAACAGCCAGTCGAGCAGGCTAGACCTAAACTCAACAAACCCGATGCCCTCAACGACAAGAAAACCCCGCCAACACAGCCAGCAGCGAGCAAGGAAAGCTCCAAAACTGCCAGTACCTATCGGTTCTTCTTTGGGCCAGTCGGCTTCTTTAGGCTGGCCGTTCTCGTCCTGGGAGTGATATCTCTGGCTGTCCTGACGCGTATCCAACGCATCTGGGTGCAGTGGTGGACCGAGGCCTCCTCCCGCGATCGCTACCCTACCTTTGTCGGCGTTTACTTCACCTTTGCTGTAGGAGGCTGCACAAGCTTCGCTTTTGTCTTTTGGTGGCTCTTCATGTCCGTCACACCAATCACAGCAGGCGGACTGCATCAACAACTGGTTTCTACCATATTCTCGGCACCCTTGTCTTACTTCTCAGGGATAGACTCGGGCATCATTCTCAACCGCTTCAGCCAGGACATGGCTGTTCTCAACGGCATGCTGCCCATAAGCATCTTCCAGACCACATCAACCGGTGCACTCATCATCGGCCAGCTCGCCCTTATCATGTACGGTGCGAACTATATGAGCATTTCTTTGCCCTTCACCATCTTGGCACTATGGCTGCTTGCAAACTTTTACCTGCGTACCTCTCGCCAGCTGCGCGTCCTAGAGCTCGAGTTAAAGGCACCCATATACACGCTGTTGACCGAGACCATGGAAGGCCTGTCAACCATCCGCGCTTTTGGGTGGCAGTCTTGGTACCTCGGCCGCTGCCACGTCAGAGTTGACGGGTCCAAGAGAGCCATCTATCTTTTGTTCATGATCCAGCGCTGGCTTGGCTTCGTGCTCGACTGCACCGTCGCTGCGTTGGCCACCTTGATGGTCATCTTGGCCACACAGCTCCGCGAAAGCACCAATTCTGCCTCTCTAGGCGTAGGACTCTCGAGTGTGATTGGGTTCAGCGTCCTTGTCGCTCAGCTCGTGGCGACCTATACCGAGGTTGAAAATTCCCTCGGGGCCGTGGATCGCATCAGGGACTGCGTTGAGATGGTGCCGTCCGAGGAAGACGAGTCGAGGCTTGTGCAGCCGCCTGCAGAATGGCCAACGCGAGGCCATCTAGAATTTCGCAACGTAGCTGCCGGGTATACCGGCAAAGATGGCGTAACCACAAAGGTAATCCAGGATTTAACCTTTAGCGTTGAACCCGGTCAGAAGGTTTGGTTATGTGGCAGAACTGGCAGCGGCAAGTCAACAATTCTAAACCTTCTCCTCCGTCTCATGGATGCAAGCTCGGGAGAGATCCTAGTCGACGGTGAAGACATGGCGCGAATCAGCCCCTCCGCCGTCAAGAAAGCATTTGCAGTCATCCCGCAGTCGCCATTCTTCCTACCGGGCACGACGGTTCGTATAAGCCTTGGTCTATACGCTTCCAGCTCGGAGGGCGATTTGGCTCAGATACCAGACGAAGAAATGATCTCTGTCCTGAACGAGGTAGGCTTATGGGACCACATAAGGTCACAGGCTGGAGAACTAGGGTTGGGATTAAACATGGACAAGCTTCCGCTCTCTCATGGCCAACGCCAACTGTTCGGTTTCGCCATGACCATGCTGAAAGTGAAGAGGCAGGGGAGTAAAATCGTCCTGATGGATGAGCCAGCCAGTGGTTGTGACCAAGAGACAATGATGGAGATGAGCGCGCTGATCCGACGGGCCTTTGAAAGCTGCACGGTGCTTGCTGTCACCCACAGTTCGGACATAATTTCTGAGTATGACATGGTAGTCTCGCTTGACAATTAGTTGACCGACTACCGAAGCTGGAATGAACAGTTCTGGCCGCTCCATGGCGTTAAATTGGTAGATTTTGGTTGTCCAAATGAAAGCTCAGACCCGAATAATCTCGCGTGCCATATGTTCCCTCGGGCTGATTGCCATGTTACAGATCGAACTTTTGCGCTGGAGTCGGGGTTAAAAAAAACATTACAAACAATGTGCGCAAGTGTGTCAGCAATACATACGCAGGGTCATCTATTGGTAGTCACAATACAATCAGAAAGGAAGGAGCGATGCTCGCGTTCACGATACCAAAGAAAACAATACCACGCAACGCAGCCTTGTTCTTGTTTCCGTAGCTAGCACGTGGAACAGTGTGGGGATTGCGGGGATGGCAGCACGTGATATCAACACCGCTTCGTGCATCTCGGCGCCCACTCCACCATTCAGACGAGAATCACCAGTTCGAATGCTGTCGTAAAAATATGAAATAAATACTATTAGATGGAGAAATGAAATGCGAACATAACAGCCATTTCAAAATGCCACAATGCAGCCCTTTGAAGCAAAAGCATAACCCCAGTATCCCGGCCATAGAAGAGCAAAATGAGATGAGAGTAGGCGTTGTCCCTAGGCGGCATCGAACCGTCGACCTTCAGATTACCCATTCATGAGTTGAATGGTCATAGAAACTATGAGACTGACGCTCTGCCACTGAGCTATAGAGACTTGATTCGTTAAGAAACCGATTCTGATGTTAAACCTATATCCCCACAAAAATGCAGATTCTGCTGTGCTGCGGGGTGGATCGCATTTCACAGTGGGCCCGAAGGGTAACTGGATGTCGACGATATATTCCCGCATGTGCATAGGCTCCCGGATCTATCCCTGGAGAAATGGCGGGCTTGTTTGGCTTGCGTAGAGGGATGTAGCCACGGAAAAATATTATGTGACAAGGTCGCTATTGTGAGAGGTTTCACAAATACTAGTCTAGTTCTAGTTCTAGCCTATATAGTTGAGACATATTGAACGTGCATATGTATTACCATGATACTGAGAGTTGGGTCAGCAGTTCTCCAGGTTCGCGATCTCAGCATGATTGAACTTGCCAAGTCTGTCAACCAAAGCAAGCAGGGGTCAGACTCCGTCGTCTTGTTTTGTACAATGCGTTTTGGTGGAGTGCAGCTTTCCGCAGAATCTTTTGATGAACGGTTGGTTGATCGGACTCATAACCTGCAGCTGTCATCCCATAATTGCACCAACGGCACAGCAACGCACCCCAGAGCCAATTCGGAAATGGCATACTGTAGGTTTGCAGCCATCACGATACAAGTGTTTTCAAAAACCTGTTTTTGGTCTCGTTGGTCTTTTTTCGACCTATTGCATGCCCAGCTAAACACTGAAAGCCCGACGATCTGCAAAGAAAAAGACGGTAATTGTTCATATACACGTATTTATTTGCGGATAGCTAAATTATACCCTTACAGCTCGCTCTGATATGCCAGAAAACTACAAATGCGCAGCCATGTTCACGTGTACGCTCTTGATGTTGCAATAAGAGGCAAGGCCAGCCTCACCCAATTCGCGACCAATACCAGACTGCTTGACGCCACCAAAAGGAACACGGCAGTCGGAGTCGTTGCTGCTGTTGATCCAAACCATACCCGACTGGATTTCGCGGGCGACCCGGTGCGCCCTGGTGAGGTTGCGAGTAAAGACTGCGGCGCCCAAACCATAGGTGGTGTCGTTGGCCAACTCGACCGCCTCCTCCTCGTCCTTGAACGAGATGATGGATACGCATGGTCCAAAGATCTCCTCCTTGTAGACCCTCATCGACGTCTTGACGTTGGTAAACACGGTAGGGGCGACGTAGAAACCCTTACCGTTTTGCGGGGCTGGCTTGCCACCAGTAGCAATGGTGGCACCCTCTTCTTGTGCCAACTTGATATAACCCAGGACCTTTTCGTACTGTGCCTTGGTCACCTGTGGTCCCTGGAAGGTCTTTTCGTCAAAGGGATCCCCTACTATTGACACCTTTTCGACGGTGTCCTTGAAACGACCGACGAATTTGTCATAGACGGACTCGTGTACCAGAATACGAGATGTCGCGGTACAGATCTGTCCCTGGTTGCTCATGATGCCAATGTGAGACCACTCGGCGGCCAGGTCGAGGTCGGCGTCGTCAAAAACAAGTAGTGGTGACTTGCCGCCCGTCTCGAGTGTGATGTTCTTCATTGTTCCTGCGCATGCCTTCATGATTTGCTTGCCAGTTGCTGTGCTTCCGGTAAAGGCAACCTTGTCGATATCTGGGTGCTGCACAATGGCTGCCCCAGCCTCGCCGCCAAGGCCGTTGATAACATTGACTACGCCTGCAGGAAACCCGGCCTCCTTGATCAAGGTTGCAACGTAGAGCATCGACAATGGAGTCTGTTCAGCAAGCTTGAGCACGACCGTGTTGCCGCAAGCAAGCGCAGGGCCGAGCTTCCAGGCGGCCATACAAAGGGGATAGTTCCAGGGAATGATCTGGCCGCAGACACCAATGGGCTCCTTGATGGTGTACGCAAACTTGTTTGGGCCGACGTCGATGGTCTGGCCAAAGTTCTTGTCTGCAAAACCAGCATAATATCGTATGGTCTTTTCAAACTCGACAACGTCCTCACCAAGGGCGACAGAGTAGGGCTTGCCGCCGTCGAGAGCCTCAATGGTGGCCAAGGTTTCAGCATTCTTGACAACAAGGTCAGCAAGCTTGTGCATCATCTCGCCACGCTCAGTTCCGGAAAGGTTCCTCCATGATGGGTGCTTGAAAGCAGCACGTGCGGCCTTGACGGCCTTATCAATGTCCTCTTCGGTGGCGGAATAGACCGAGGTAATATCCTCCTCGGTGGCAGCGTTGACGGTGGTCAATTTCTGGCCATTGCTGCTCTTGACGAATTCATTGTTGATAAAAAGACCCGTGGGTTGAATCCATTTCTTGCCGTTGGGGGCGGAAAGTTGAATATTCATTTTGAGCCCAAGAGCTGTTGTCGAGTGTGATAGTTGACGATATAAGATAGCTGGATTCTTCAAGACTCTTTGTACTGGTGGACTGCCGACTCTTGACTCAAAAGATGCACAAACAGAAAAGAGAGCACGACTAAGCGAGCGACTGGCCCGAGGCGACATCCTGATTATATGCTGCCACACGGATGGATACACAAGTTACGGTAGTATGACGAGGGACCAGAACACCTCCCCCGCTCCTCCCTACATCCGGAGAGGCAGCACCTTTACCGGAATAAAATGCCGCCAAACTTTTATGGACCAACTGCGAGATCAGCGGGGATTTACCGTGGTTGTTACACTTATCGTTGGAAGTGGGTAATGCGTGGATGAGTTCCATTTAGGAAATTATTTTGTCCAAGTCTGTTCAATTACAAGGTTTAATATAATGATTGCCTAGCTTGTCTAGGTAGTCTGGATAGATAAGGGAGAAGGAGTGGAGGCTGGAGATGTCGCATGGCATTTAGTGCCTCGACTCGAGAAATTTAATTCAGGTCTGCAGGGTAGTTGAGTGCGGTGGCTACCTACGGCTTCCAGTGTGTCTCACAGTGAGGAAACCGTGAACTCCACCACCCGACCCTTGTAATGATCGGTGCGGGGGAGATGCATCCATCGCCGCTGTCGCGACATCTTTGACATCCAAGCCTCGTCAACAAATCGACACCCGCGCAACCATCTCGCAGCGCCGAACGCGGCATTTGCTGCAAAGCTATGAAAGTCTAAAACCGTTCAAGACGCGTCGCTAGCTCTGTTCTGTCCTCTTTTGTGTTGCTGAAAGGCCGGTCCACAGCTCCGACACTCAATTCCTACTTGATCATGACCAAATCCATAGCCAACCTTGCTCTCATTCGCTACCGTCTCCTTCGCGAACCATCATGTCGGTGATGCAAGTTGAAGAGTATGAATTATCTGCCTCGAGCAATCGCGCCTTGAACCCCATACTGACCGCCGTACAGACTGGTCTCGTACCAACTCCGAACTGCCTACCTCAACGAGATCAACGATGGCGTAGGAGAGCGCTTGATCACCCTCAACGAGGGCTTCCTAAGCTCTGCACCCTTCAAAGCCGCTGGATGGCGATCGAATCCCGCCCACATCAAGCGAACCCACTCACCCCCAATCCCGACCGCAGTTGCTTCCGAGTACTTCCAAGCGCCACGTGTGACGGGCCTGACGCTCGAAGACGATGCCGACGATGGTGGTGCCGTCGTTGGAGGTCCCGCGGCCCCGAGGCGGCGCAGACGCAGGGAACAAATGCAAGAGGACGATGACAGCAGTGATCTGAGCGATGAGAGCGATGATGAGCCGGATCAACGGGCTGCTCAACAGATCAAGTTTGCCAAGATGCCGCTGCGTCACCGCTCCGGCTCCTCTCCCATACAGTCCTCGAACCTACGCCAGTCCTCGACACTTTCTTCACCGTGCGCGCCTACCATCAGGAGGGGATCGCAATCGGCACTTGAAACGGTCAAAGAGAGGGCGCGCCGTGACACGGTCACCAGCAGCGAAGTCTCCTCCGAGAACGAATTCGACGCGTCGGGCTTCCAGAGCAGACGGCCTGAGCCCAATAGGGGACCAGCAAAGACCGTCCGGCTGCAGACCGATCTCGGTGATGCTGCTGACCTAGAAGACGCAAGCATCAAGAGGAGGGAAAGCGAGCCACTCGCCGAAGAACAGGATGATTCGGACGACTCCGAGTCTTCTGCCGTTGGTAGCATTGACTCTGTCACTCTCCTTAACCCGGACGAGAATGCTCCCAAGGTTCCGCAGAGGACACAGATTGTAGGAACGCCACCGAGACAGTTTACCAGACGGTCCACTATTCGCAAGTCCATGGCTCCAGTACATAGCAACAGCAAACTTCCGCCACCTAGGCCCATGACAATGGTTCGGCCCCTTAGCATGATACAGCCAAAGAGTTTGCTATCAGCTGCGCTCAATGCCAAAAAGACGAAACCCGCGAATTCTTTCGAGTCCTTTGCTTCGCTATCTGGTCAAGGCGATCCGAACCCCATCAGACTGCGCATATACCCAGCCTTTTCCAAAGAGGCATCCAAGCCTTTTGAAGTTCTTATAAACAGAACCTCACAGCAAGGACAAGGGGGTAACCAACCCGTCACAGTTGCGGATCTGATCGGTCTCAGTCTGTGGAGGTACAAGGAGGAAAAGCGAGAACCACCACTGCCGGCGGATAAGCTCAATGTGAACTGGTTCACGCTGCGCATGGTTGAGGAGGATGGTGAAGTAGACGAGGACTTTCCACCACTAGACCGCAAAAAGCAGTTGATATCATTCACCAATGCCAACAACAGGGCCGCCCGTGGAAGGTCAAACTCGAAAGTATACGACGAGTTTGCCCTGGTGCAAGCCTCAGCATCCGAATTCGCCGAGAACCAAAAGTTGACACCACAGTTCGACCAAGAGGAAGAAACAAAGGACGACGAGCTTACACCACGCAACACTCCAATGCCGGATGCCTCAATGATGCCCCCGCCTCCACCAGCACAGCCTAAAGGGCCATCTCTGAATCCCATCATCACGACTACATTCCGGCCTAATGCGCCACTGGCAGACTCACCGGCAGTGGCAAACTCAGCCCCTAATGTGATCAGAGGGCGGAAGAAGCTTCTTCGCATACACATTCATTCTGCTGATGTAGCTCCGGGTCAGATGGTTACACTAGATGTCACTACCGACACATACTTGGAGGAGGTGCTGGATCTTGTCTGCCGCAAAAGGCAGTTGGACAAGGGAAACCACGTCCTCAAGCTTCCGGGCTCAGGCGCCGTGGTTCTGCTCGACCGAGAAGTATCCTCGATCGGAAATGTAGCCGATCTGGAACTTCACCGTCGCCGCTTTGGTGCAGAAGGATCATTCACAACCACGGGGTCACCGGGAAGCTCATCGCCAAACCCATTTTCATTTGGCGACTCACAGCAAGGTGTCAGCGGGGCGAGCGGCAGGAGGACCAACATGAAGAAGGCCACGGCTGCTGGTGGAGGAGCCGGCTCTGCTGGCATAAGTGCCATCGCCCTGGTTTCGTCGCATCCGCTCGCGCAGCAAACAAGCAACTCGGACGAAATGGACGAACGGTCAAAGACCTATGTCGTGTCTCGCAAGGGCACACTGCGCTCCGCAGAAAGAATTCTATCCATCGAGGGCGAGTACATGCACATTATACCTTCGTCCGGCGGCAAGCCGATGGTTGAAGCTACCAGCAAGACGGCCACCGTTCATTTCAGCAACGTGATTGGTGTCAAGGTGTCCAGGAGGCACCCGACAGTCGTCAAAGTAAGTTTTCCACAGCCATGTGGCATACTTGGAGTCCTCCGTGTGTCGCGCAAATTATCTACTGTGTTTGAATGCTCATCTAAGTACCTTCACAGCTCTCCGTATACTTTGATTCGGAGAAAACGTACGAGTTCGAGGCAAAGACGGCAGTCCAGGCATCCGAGCTTGTGTATGAGCTTAAGAATCGGATTGCACCCTACCGCGAGGTTTAAGGAACTTGTAAAACATGGATCGCCGTCATCGGGGGTTATATAGATGCTCCAACAGCTTGCTGCCAACTTGGGCGAATCCAAAAAGCAAGCCTTGTAGACTTGAATATTGGACCCCTGAAGCCCATTGGACTTCCCCTGCATCGACCTTGCTACCCTGCACCCAGATTATTCCATGCAGACTAACCCGACACGGCGGACAACTACGTAGCTCCAAGGCCGACAACCAATCAAATGCAACACAGGGCCGAGGTCTACCCCACTTAAATCCAAATAGGGAGACTGCACCTGGAAGCTGCGTACAGTTTTTGGTTAGCTGTCCCGAAGTCTCTTATAATGAGCTCATCTTGCAGATATGAGTTCCATGACCTTTGAGGACAACAATCGTTGTACAGCTCCACGAAAACCTCTACCCTAGAGTATCGCTTATGAATTCATCACCATAGCCTGCCTGCCTGCTTTGCTTGAATAAACCGAACAAAAAAAATAACCACGCAATTCTTCACTGTATTCGATACCCCCCACCGCAGTAACCCAAGCACCGACACAGCCGAAGTGCATCAACGGCTTTGCGCCGTCTAAAATCCTGCCACCATGACATCCGCCGCCGCCAAAATCACCCTCACATATCCTCTCTATGCATGCGACTTTGACCCGCAAGATCAAGATCGTCTCATAGTTGGTGGTGGTGGAGGCGCAGGGAGGAGTGGTGTCGGAAATAAAATTGTTCGTCCAAGGCCGCAGCCACGCGAGCTATTTTTCAACAACGAGACCTCCCCACTAACATTTCTGTCAACTCCCCTAAATAGACAATTCTTGATACTTCATCGCCAGAAGAACTCGAAACCAGCGCCGAGATCGAGCTGAGCCGCGACGAGGACAATGTGACTAGCTTAGCAGCCGGTCAGCGCAAGGGCAAGTCGACGCTCTTGTTTGCTGGTGTCAACTCGAGTCCCGAAGAGCAAAAGAAAGGAAACAACCAGCACTTTCGTATCTTTGGCGCCGATCTGCCCTCGTCTAAGAGCAAAACTGGCAAGATATCCGAGCTTTCGCGTACTGCGCTATTCTCAGAAAAGGACGCCGATGCATACCAGAGGATCACGCGTGTTTCAGCCCCCTTCCCTGGCTACATGCAGGTCGGCGCTGCTGCAACAGGCTTAGCAAAACAGGCACAAATAGCCCTCTTCGATGTGGCCCCGGGCGGCACGGTTCCCAAGCCCCGCAGCAGACTGAACCTGGACAGCGAGGCCAACGATGTGGACGTGATACAAGTATCGGAGGAGCAGTACAGGCTAGTCTACTGCAACGACTACGAGATCTACATGTTGAATATTTCCAAGTCCGGCGCTTCCGATGGCGAGCCGCAGCTGATATTCACAACTCCACACGACACTGCGACGGGAGGGGCCCGGCCCATCTTTCGCGCCATGAGATTCCTCACCCCGAACTTCTTGGTTGCGGTCTGCAACATGCCAAAGCGGACGGGAGTTGTGCTGCAGGCATACAGACTACCGGCCGCTCCTTCAACCGCTAGCACCGAGGCAGGGGCACCGGCGCGTGTTTCTATACAGACGAAGCTCCCGAAGCATGTCGCGCAGTCAACAGCGTTGGCCGCTGTGAACCTGCACCCGCCCACAGCTCCCGGCGCAAGCGCTGGCGACACGCAGTTCGTGATTGCTGTTGCGGGAGCCGACTTCTCCATCTCACTCTTCACACTCGAGCACGCATCCGTAATGGGGATCGAGGTGCTTAGCAAGCTCTACCCGCTAACCACAGTTCGCGATGTCCACCCGCATGCCATCTCTGGTCTATCCTTCTCTCATTTTTACCCGCCGGTGCCTCCCTCCGCCGGTCTCATCACGTCCAGCACTTCCCCGCCAAAGTCGACCAAATCGGCCAGGTCGGCTTCGGCTGCGACGACTCCCGCTGCGCCGAGCTCCTCTGCACGACGACCGCCTGTCGTTAAACTTGCGTCCGTCTCGGTCGCAAACACGGCTGTCGTACACACAATCCCACTGAAGAAGCTGGCCACACCAGGGTCAGAAAAGGTAGCGACGTCGACCAAGGGCGCACGTCGCGCTTCGAAC
The DNA here is from genome assembly GCF_000002495.2 of Pyricularia oryzae 70-15. Lineage (NCBI taxonomy): Eukaryota > Fungi > Ascomycota > Sordariomycetes > Magnaporthales > Pyriculariaceae > Pyricularia > Pyricularia oryzae. Next base: position 4,279,833 of record NC_017849.1, on the reverse strand, counting down.
CCCATCAAGCCAAAACAACCCCCGCGATATGTGGTAGCGGCAGCCTCGAAAGCACCATCGCCCAGGACGGTGTTTACAGTCTTTGGCGTGGGCGTCCTGCTGCTCGCCATCATCCTGCAGAGCTTCCTCGAGATCCGCAACTTCACGGACAAGCCCATCCTCGGCGCCAGAAAGTATGCCCCTGCCAGCTGGGTCCACACTCCACCGAAATGGGGCGCTCACCTGGCGGCCGGCAAGGGGAGCAGCGAGGCTAGGCCCCTCCTGCAGAGGCTGGCCGAGGCAGACGGGCCCGTGGTGCTCCGCGAAGGCGAGGGCGAGAGCGGGATAGAGTTTGCGCCCCACGTCGTCGTTGCGGGTGATGCTGGCGGATCCAACCAGGTCAACGGTGAGGCCGACGCCTCGTCCTTCAAGGAGGGCGGGTCTCCGGTCGCTTGGGAGGAGCTGCCGATCGCTCAGCGTACCGCATGGAAGGAGAAGCTCAAGGCGGCTGGGCACTGGGGCGAGGAGATGGGTGAGGCCATCTTCAAGGGGGTGCTCTTTAGCCAGCTCGGGGGTGTAGTTGGTGATTTTGTCAGGAGGGCATAGGTGGGGTTCGGCCGAAGTTGACCCGAACGAGTACCTTGTTCGTTCATGTAATCTTGATGTATGATGGCGAGCCTCGGGAGGCGTCTGGGTGGTTTCAATACATAATGTTTGCCCACAAGGGATTTCCGTGCTGGGCTCAGGCGCAAGTAACTGCCGAAAAAACAACTGAGGCTTGTGTCGGATGCTGAAATTGAAAGCACAACGTGCAACGCATATTTATACCTGGAACTTTGGAGTCTTCAAAGGCATCCATTTTGGCCTGTTCCATATTAATGCCACGAAAATGCATGCAGCCTTATATTATAATGAGGTAGCTTAGGTCAGGAGATACAATTGGTAGGTTCCCGATGCACCACAAGTATGCCTGCCGAAATTGGGAAACTCTTGATGCCTATTGAAGAATCCTGAACGCCACAGAGCATGCATCGGATTTCATGTATGGGCCTAAATGTACAAGTCACACAGCAGCGACTCGCAGCTCGTGCGTTAATTACAGCATGGACCGAAAGTGTATCGTTGTTTACCTACAGGCCTATAAAATCCCCCCAAACCTTAATGGCTGCAGTGGATACGGACACCCCTGTGGCGCAACCCGATCGACGTCACCGACCGCTAGTCCCTGCAGCATTTCCATCACCAGTCAACAACTTTCTGCAAAAAAACTCGCAAGAGGCAAAAACACTCGACTCATTAAGCCCAACCCCAATCTAACTCGATGTCATGATGAACGATCCCTCAGAAAGGCCGTCCAAGCGGGCGCGCATTCTCTCCTCGATAAACCCATACCAGATCGACGGCCCGCAACCGCCCCAAAGCGCCTCCCCAGCATCGCCGAAACGAACCCAACCCCAGAAGCCGCAGCCATCGGACCGCCCGTCTCGTGACGCCGAAGCAGAGGCAGGGGAGCAGTCTTCGAAGAGCGGAATGAACGACTCCTACTCTAGCACCAGGCCGAGCAAGTTTCGCTTCAAAGACCCCGCGCGCAAAAAGGACCGCCGTGATAGGGAATCAGACCACACATCAGACCGCCACCACCGGTCTCGCCGACACCGCGGAGATGAGGACGATGAGCGGCACAGAAGCCGCCGTCATCGCCACGACCACGGCGAGGAAGCCGGCGAGGACGAGCGCAGCAGTACGAGCCACCGACACCGCCACCGGCGAAGACGGCGCGACAAGGAAGAAGCGCCGCCAGACCCGGAACCCGAGGACCCATTCGCGGGCCCGCCGCTGGACCCGGACGCTGCCTTCCGCGAATCGCTGTTCGACGCCATGGCGGACGATGAGGGCGCGGCGTACTGGGAGGGCGTGTACGGGCAGCCGATCCACACGCTGGGCGGCGGGGCGGGCGAGCTAGAGTCCATGACCGAGGACGAGTACGCGGCGCACATCCGCGCCAAGATGTGGGAGAAGACGCACGCGGGCCTGCTGGAGGCCAGGGAGAGGAAGCGGAGGGAGAGGGCGGAGCGCGACGAGGAGAGGGCCCGCGACAGGAGGGCCAGGGACGATGCGGGCAGGGTCGACGACGCGGTCGAGGCCAGGCTGCGGAGGGGTCGCGACAGGAGGCTGCGCAGGGAGTGGCGGGAGCGCTGGGCGAGGTACTGTGATGCGTGGGCACGCTGGGACAAGGGCCTTGCCGAGGACGAGGCGCTGGGCTTGCTTACGGGTGGGGGCGATGCATGGCCTGTTGAGAGCGGGCGGCGGGCCGACGTCAACAGCGCCGGGGTGAAGGCGTTTTTCACGCAGTGTCTGGATGCTGTAGCTGAAGAGAAAGCAGGTGGTAAGGCAGCTTCATCGTCATCAGCGGGCGGGGATGTCGCGGCTCGACTAAAAGAGGAGAGAGTGCGGTGGCATCCTGACAAGATCCAGCAACGTCTAGGAGGTCGCGTCGACGAGGACCTCGGACGCGACGTGACGGCTGTTTTTCAAATCGTGGATAATCTGTGGTCGGAGATGCGAGGCAAGAAGTGATATTGGTAAAGACATTGATGAAGACGTTGAAGACCCTAATGATAATTGGGCATGAAAATGCGACACTGTGGCCTACAGAATATACTACATAGACGGACTTGCAGCGGATACCCTGAAATAGACACATGACAACAATATAAACATGATTACTTGGAGCTCTGGCTACAGATCTAAAACTGAGATAATATACCCTACAACCTGATGCGCCCGTCACCTCCAAACCACCGTCTAAAATCGGGCCCTTCACTTCCACTACCATTATTGGCCCTATCATCATCGTCTCCTCCCATCCACTTTGGTTTCTTGATGCCATCCCCTATTTCCTGTAGCCATTTGGGGGTATCTATCGAGTCGATCGTGTTCTTCATGCGATGTCCCAGCGCAGTGAAGAAGTTGTCATCCTCCGGATCCTCGTCAGGTTGGCCGCCACGGCCTAATGCGCGCCTCGAAGAGTCGGCCCCTGCCCCCGATGACGAAGCAAACGCGCCGTTGGGTGATGTGGCGAAAGGTGTCGTGCTCGGAGATCGTGTCCCATTGTTGTTGCCCCTCGCACCAGGTATTGAGAGGATTGGTGCCGCGCGGCCGCCCGTGCCGCTGCCGTCGGTGGCTCGGAGCCGGTGCCGGATCGATGTGCCATTCAGCTCACGCTCGATCAGATCGCGGCCCTCGCGCCACGAGCCGGTACCGTAACCAGCCATGCCATCGTCCTCATCTCCCTCGTCGCCGACAATGTCAAATCCAAAACCAAACATGCGTTTCACCTTGCCGTACAGTCCAAACAAAGTTGCGCACACGGGAATGAGCACCAACACCGGGAAGAGGTAATCGAACCACGAACCGAGGGGTGTGAGATTGATCAGCTGACCTAGGAATTTGAAAAAGACGGTTCGCTTGTATACCTCGGGAGACATAAAAGTCACAAAGTTATAAGACAGCGGTACACTCAGACGTGCAACCTGAGAGGCGTACCAGAATGCCGACTCGTGGGCAGTGTTTCGCCTCACCAGAGCACGGCCCCGCCAGACTTTGACTTCGGTGATTGAGATGAACGCCGCAGCCATCATGTACAAGATCCAAAAGGATGCGGCCATCTGACCTGCAAATCCGACCTGGCCGACCGGCTTCCCTTCGCTGTCGGTGATCCAATGATGGACGACGCTGAGGCGAATAAGGGACAGCGAGGGAAACGCCAGCTTGATCATCTCGGACCAAATAATGCAAGCCGAGGCCAGCGCAAGCAAGCCTCCCAGACAGGCCTTTGCGTACGGTAGCACATAGTAGTAGTAGATATATCTGGTGTGCGGGGTGAGAATCGTGATGCGGTCCCAGAAGCCGGCCCCTGGAGTAGCGGTACCAAAATCGAGCTTCTTAGACGCTGCAGAGTCCAGGATGATTTGCGTCTCCCTGGCATCTTGCAGGAGATAATTCCACTCACTCACATACCGGCTGCGGGCATGTCGTGCGCGGACAAGTTGCCTTGTGAGGTCGGCCATGTACTTTGCCGTAATGACAGTGGGCAAGGCTCTGCTGCTCAGGCTTGCCCTGTTGGATGCAATCTGCCCCGGTATGCCATCGGGAAGGCAAGCGAGCTCTACCAGCTCCTCAATCCAGTCCTGGAAGTCCCTCGCAGACCCAGTCTTGGCCCGTTTCGCGAGTTCGGTAACCTGGGCCTCTAGGTCGGCGAGATCGGCCTCTGCGTCCTCCATCCTTTCGTAGATCTTGGGGGCGCGAGTGTGGATGCGACGCAGTTGGCCACTGATGCTCAAGGCCCGAATAAGCGAACGGGGGATCGCGACCAGACCGTGTCCCATGAGATAAATAGCCAGCGCAAGACCCCAAAAGTAGGCGAGGGCCATTACGAGACTCTTGAGCGCGTCCAGTTTCATGCCATATGACCAAATGACATAGACGAGTCCGACAAGGCTGGAGCCAAGAACAATGGCATAGTACTGGGCGTTCTGGTGGAGTGAGTAGATCAAACGATCCTTTGGTTCGCGGTAGCCGGCATCGGAGTATTCGCCAAGTACGGGGAGGATGAACCTGCGATGGGGGGGAAATGGTAGTGAGGTCAGTTTGGTCTCCCGGATCTTGTTGCGGCTCGGAATGTTCGCTTCGTAAAAGATAGCCTACCATGTCAAGACAAACGTGAGCCAATAAGTGATCCTCCAAGACACCAACAGCAACCGGTCGGGAAGCCAAATGCCCCTCGATGCTTCATCATCGGTAGCGGCGCTCGAGGCGAGATCGATAGGAACCAGTAGGACGATGCAGGCTGGCAACCAGATGGCGAAGAAGACGGGTACCAGGAGATATGCAGGCGTTGTCCGTAACGGAAGGTAATAGCGAAGGAGAAGCAGGACGAGGAAGGACACCACAAGGAGCGAAACCGAAGAGAAGATAACAGAACCGACGGGGGAGGCCGATCTGGAACCTTCGGCCACGGCGGCGGCGGCTGTCGCTATCATCTTGAGGGATGGATCATTATTCTGGAGATATTTCGAGGTATGTAGGTACGATGTCTGCGTTTTTGGTTCTTGTTCGTGAGATAATCAATGAAAATCACATGTGACAAAGCGAGAAAGAAATGCACCTTTTGCTGACTTTGAATGCAGCAACACTTGCTTGCATGAATGATCATCAGTCCAAGTTGGCGCAAATCACAGTTGGGGCCCGCGCCGTTGCAGGGGTCAAACCCATGTCACACCTACGTAAGAGCCACTAAATTTGTGGGGACGTCACTGTACGCGCCTGCACAAGTCTTCAACGCGCAACATTTAGACTACTTCTTGTGGCAAGCTACAGTGTCGCGACGACAAACTCTCATCAGACTACCGAAAGACCTCACCTCATCCACCATGTCGGGTCTAGTCAACTACAACTCGGACTCCGATTCCGAAACCGAAGACAGCCCTGTCGCTCCCGCCGCCCCGACCGCAACGACAACCAGCCAACCCGCCACCACAAAAAAGCCGTTCCAAAAGCTGATCGACCGCAGCAATCCGGGCAAAATAGTCGTCAGCCTACCGCAGTCTTCAGGATCAGATGAGCCTCCTGCCAAGCGGGCCAGGACAGAAGGCAAAGGGGGCGGACTCTTCAGCAGCTTCAGGTCGGCTCTGCCTGCTCCAAAAGAGACAGCCCCGCCGGCTGTCGCCAAGTCGACGGCATCGGCATCAGCATCAGGAGGAGGGGCGCGGGCGGTTCCGTTCAGCTTTTTCAAAACGAGCTCCGAAGCTGCCTTTAGTCGTGAGCCCGTCGCGAGCCAGCCTGCAGATGCAGAGGATGACGAGACTGCAGAGCTAGGAGGAGGGCCGGGTCTCAAGCTTAACCTACCTCCACCCAAGTCGCAACAGGCCGCGACAACCTCTGTAGACTCTTCGACATCGGCAGACCCGAAACCAGAGCCGGAGAAGGAAGTGAAGCTGGTTGGCAAGCCGCTGATGTTTCGGCCGCTGTCGGTGGCCAGGAAGCCCGCTGGCAAGAAGAACACTGCCGCCAAGCCCAAAAGCATACCGGCTGCAGCACCACCAAAGCAGCCGGCAGAACTTGCAGAGTCCAAGACTGCTGGTCCCCCTGCAGCACCACCGAAAAAGAAGCAAAAGGTTTCATTGTTTTCTCTCGGCGAAGATGCAGCCGAGCCAGCAGGAGAGCCGGAGCCCAGCACGAATAGCTACGCACCCATGTTCGAGGACAGCGTGACGGAAGATGCTGTTTACTCAGATTATGCATCCTACCAGCCTCCAGAAGCGTACGCGCAGCCCACATCGGTCGCCGCGGGCAGCCAGGATCAGTCGTTGGACAGCATCGCGAACGACCTCAACCTGTCAGCTGCTGCCAGGCGTGAGTTGTTTGGACGAGGCGGCTCAGCGGCCGCGCAGTCGGCAACGGCTTCCAAGGTTATCAACTTTAATCTGGACCAAGAGTACCGGAGCAACGAGGAGATGCGTGCCTCTGGGGAGCTGCAGGCGCCAGCCAAGGCCGTCAAGGGGATCGCGCCAGGCAAGCACAACCTGCGCCAACTTGTCAATGCCGTCCAGAGTCAACGGGAGGCTCTCGAAGACAGCTTCGTCCAGAACAAGGCCAAACAGGCGGATGCATCGTCAAGATATGGCTGGCGATGAGTTGGCTTTTTGGGTTCATGCTTGGAGAATTGAGCTCAAGGATACAAGTTCCACACCGAATATTAGCATTGCCGATTCGACTATCAGACGGTTGGTATCTGCAGCATCATCACATGGTACAACTTGGAGCATCACCGCGGACCGCTTGGGTGGTAGGTACTTGTCAAGCAAATGATTTATTTTGAACATGGCCGCTTCTAGGCTTTTGTATTCTAGACCGTTGCAGAGCTAACGCTTAGAGTAAATTGAACAAGCAAGAAAAACATTTAATCCCAAGGTATCATCACACGCCATAAACTCCCGCTATCGCTACATACTGTCTGTCCGTACATGGGACAGCTGAAGAGAGAGAAATACAAAAAGAAAAAAAAATCATCAGATAAGAAAATTGCAACAAAGGCTTATGAGGCAGGCAGTCAGTGTGTCTAACACGTCTCTACCGCCGCGGTTCTAGTCTTCCAGGCATCGGTCGCACGAAGAAACTCCCACTCATTTCTAGTGATGGGTGAAACATCATCATACCCTCTCGGTGTGGGCGGGCCGAGGTGGTTGTCAACCGGAGACGCAGGGGCGCAGTAGCTCTGCCTCCGGTTGAGGATCTCATCGATGGAGAACGCCGGTGTCATTTTCCACGGCGGCAGTTGCGGAGGGTTCTCGGTAGGCCTGGCGGTGGGGATGTCGCTCTCGTCGATGTAAAAGCTCATGATGGAGTCTCCGAGCTCGCAGCCACCCGATTCGGACTCGCTGTCGCTGTAGATGGCCTCGTCGCAGGTCATGGCGATGCCGATGGCCACCTCCACGGGCGACTTTTGCGACTCGAGGTCTATGGCGGGCTTCCTGACGGGCCCGTCGTCAAATGACGTTTGGAGCCTCAGCACCGGGACCTTCGGCTGCTGCTTGGGAGCTGGGGGCGTATGGGGCGCAGTGAACTGGAATCCAGCCAGCAGCGACGCGTCCATTGGCGCCTCCAGCTCTGCAATCTGGGGCCGCACAGGCTCGGCAACTCCGACCTTGGCGAGATAACTCGCCGTCCTGACCTTTGGGGTGATGGGTGAGACTTCATCATCTGGGGCCGCGACCAGGAAGTGCTCCTCGTCGCAGACGCCGCACGTTCTGTTCCCAACCCTGAACTTTGTGTTTCTCTCGTTGTTGTTGGTAACGTTGGAGGCAAGCACAATGGGTAGGGACATGGAGCCATCGCTGCTGTTGATGTAGTTGATCATGCCGTTGCACACGATGCCCGACTCTCCGGAGGGACCACCGTAGGCGCGACGGTACATGCGGGCGACGTCGCGCAGGCTTGTCTCAGCAAAGGGGACGTGTGAATATGCCGAGACGAGATCGGGGCGCTGCAGCGGCCGCCTGCCATTGGCGAGGACGTACCTCCTCAGCTCGTCGACCGCGTCCTCGAGGTGCATGGGGTCGTCGGTGCGCGAGTAGGCCGCCAGCGCCTTCTTGAAGGTGTACAGCCGATCGAGCGAGACCAGGGTCAGGCCCTCGGCGGAGAACATGACCTCGCGCTGCCTGAGCGACCGCCTCATGAGCTCCTCAGTGGCCTTGACCTCGACGGGCTCCATGGGGAAGTGCAGCCAGTCGGTGCCGATGCCGAACCGGCGCTCGGCCTTGTCGATGGTCTCGCGCAGCGTCCGCTCCGTCCTGCTATCAATAGCTGTCGCCCGCACCAGGTAGATTCCGTACTCATTGGGCGCCTGCGTGCTCCCAGAGGCGGCGCTGCTGGTGGTGGATGTGGCGGAAGGGGTAGATGGCATGCTGGGGATCAGGCCGGGGCTCTCGAGGGGTGGCGGGGGCCGGAACAGCTGCCTCGTAGCCAGGTTGATGCCGGGGCTATCCGCCGAGGCTCGCCTCTGCATGTCAGGCATTACTGCGGCTGAGCTCATTTGTGAAGCCAGTAGCGGCTGCGTGTTTGACCGCGCCCTCAGCTGCTTGAGCTTAAAGGCGGACATACGCGATGAACCGGTGGTTGCTGCCCGCGACGGTGCGCTGTCGGGCACCTTGGAAGGTGCTGCAAGTGGTGCGGCCAGTTCCGCCGGTTGCTGCGGCGGCACTGACGCGCGGGTCTCGTCCCTGGGAAGCTCACATTCCCTCTTGACGACGACGAGCGGGATGTGTAGGCCCTTGCGGGCGAGGCGGCTCGAGACGTAATCCAAGGCCGAGTTCACGTGAGATGGGAGGCTTTGGGCGTCGAGGATCGACGTGCCGGCTTCTAGTGGCGCCGAGATGCGGTGCTTGAGAGACGACATGGTGTAAAAAATGTCTTGTCGTGTCAACGACAAAGAAGAACGTAATGATGTAGGGTGCTCGGCTATCTACTTTGTGCTCTCCTTTATTTTTCTCACCCTATAATGTATGACACTGAGTTGAACAACTTTGTATTCCCTCTGTCAGGTTCAGAGTAGGAGTAAGAGAGGCTTCGTGAGAATGAAATTTGACAAAGTATAACAGTAAAACAAATAGAAGATCGGCGGTTTGATGATGCTATATACAAAAGGGGAACTTGTGCTTGCTTGCGTACTTTGATACCGGTACAAATGTTTACTAAATGACAAGGGTGGGCTAATACCCACATCACAGTAATGCAACCGCCAAGATATGGGATGTGCTTACTTGAGTCGGCAACAAGCTTGCAGAGAGTGGATGGATGGTGGGGCGGGAAGAAAACAAAAGAAAGGACCAATCCCAGCCGTTCGGGGAAGCGTTTGAAACGAAACAAAATCCAAAAATTGTTGACATGCAAGACAGGGGGGTGGTGGATGGGTGACAAGGTGGGTAAGCTTCAGAAAAGAACCCCCTGACGACGAGTGGCCTATTACGGAATGCGGAATTGGAGCTTTGTGCCAAGCGTGGAGAAACTTGGGGCCATTCTGAGGAACAAAATAGTGCCTACAGATCGGTCTCCAATTTACAAAAAAAGATCTCCCCCAGGTTGCAGGCGTTTAACCAACCTTGTGCCAAGCATGCATATTCTACATTAAGTTATCAACAGAACCTGAAACGTGAAAGAATGGACTTCTCGAAGATATGTGGCAAAATTTGATGTTGTTTCACATTTTCCCCGGCTTGCTTTGAGAGTGGCCATATTTTTCCCAGAACAACGTGTGTAAGTTGGTTGAAGAGCTTGGCAGCAACCAAAAGCATCATCAAAATAGATTGATGAGTGGGAACTTGGCGCCTTCATTTTGCGTTTGTTTTGATTTGATTTGTTTTTATTTGTGTTCCCTTAGTATGCATCTATTTTGTCCTCTTTTGATATGGTCTGCTCCTTTTTTGCATTTTCTTTGATGGATTCTCTGACTGTACCGTTACCAACCAACACCAGTTCTCAAAGCACTGGCTCACACACAGTG